>NC_137456.1:32493552-33141779 GCF_964235325.1 Thermobia domestica
CCACGCAAATGCACATGTGCACATGCACGGCTCAAGCATGGGTTATGTACATGCGCTGCATCCACGCAAAAGCACATGTATACATAACGGCTACCGCACGGGTTATATAAATGTGTGCTTCATCCATGCAAATGCACATGTGCACATAACGGCTTAAGCACGGGTTACGTACGTGCGCTGCATCCATGCAAATGCACATGCGTATATAACGGCTTAAGCACGGGTTATATAAATGTGTGCTTCATCCATGCAAATGCATATGTGCACATAACGGCTTAAGCACCGGTTACGTACGTGCGCTGCATCCATCCAAATGCACATGCGTATATAACGGCTTAAGCACGGGTTATATAAATATGTGCTTCATCCATGCAAATGCATATGTGCACATAACGGATTAAGTACGGGTTCTGCACGTGCGCTGCATCCACGCAAATGCACATGTGTACATAACGGCTTAAGCACGGGTTATATACGTGCGCTGCATCCACACAAATGCACATGTGTATATAACGGCTACAGCACGGGTTATATAAATGTGTACTTCATCCATGCAAATGCACATGTGCACATAGCGGCTTTAAGCACGGGTTCAGTGCTTGTGCTTCATCCACGCAAATGCACATGTGTATGTAACGGCTTAGGCACAGGTTATGTAAATGTGTACTTTATCCATGCAAATGCACATGTTCACATGCACGACTTAGTCACGGGTTATGTACGTGTGCATAACCCACGTAAATGCACATGTGCACATACACGGGTTATGTATGTGTGCTTCATCCACGCAAATTCACGTGTACGGCTTATGCACGGGTTATGTATGTGTTTATCATCCACACAAATGTACATGTGCAAATGTACGGCTTATGCATGGATAGTGCACATGTGTCTACACGTACGTGTTGTCTGGGATGGTTCGGCTCTTGGGTCTAGAATAGAAGGAGCTGTGCTATTGGAACGAAACTTGCAGGATTAATAGCCCATTGGACAGCAACCAAACCGTGAAAAAATAAATTTTCAATTTGCAAATACAAAAGGGGGACGGGGGGCAAAGCCCTTAAAATTGTCCAAATGGCACAAAACTCATAAATGTCAATCACAGTAACGTACTGAAGAGAAAAATAACGTTTAAAAATTTTCTACTACTATTTGAAGGGAGCAGAGGGGGCATATTCCTCCATAAAATCCTATGGTTCGGCTCTTGGGTCTAGCCTAGAAGGAGCTGAGCTATTGCAACGAAACTTGCAGGATTAATAGCCCATAGGGCAACAACCAAACCGTAAAAAATTAAATTTTCAATTTGCAAGTACAAAGGGGGGACGGGGGCAAAACCCTAAAAATTGTCCAAATGGCACAAAACTCATAAATATTAATCACACTAACGTACTGAAGACAAAAAAAAATTCAAAAATTTCCTACTACTATTTGAAGGGAGCAGAGGGGGCATATTCGCCCATAAAATCCTATGGTTCGGCTCTTGGGTCTAGCCTAGAAGGAGCTCAGCTAGTGGAACGAAACTTGCAGGATTAATAGCCCATACGGCAGCAAATAAACCGTGAAAAAATTAATTTTCAATTTGCAAGTACAGAGGGGGGACGGGGGGCAAAACACTAAAAATTGTCCAAATGGCACAAAACTCATAAATATAAATCACAGTAACGTACTGAAGACAAAAATTATTTTCAAAAATTTTCTACTACTATTTGAAGGGAGGAGAGGGGGCATATTCCTCCATAAAATCCTATGGTTCGGCTCTTGGGTCTAGCCTAGAAGGAGCTGAGCTATTGGAACGAAACTTGCAGGATTAATACCCTATTCGACAGCAACCAAATCGAGAAAAGAATAAATTTTTAATTTGCAAATATAAAGAGGGGACGTTGGGCAAAACCCTAAAAATTGTCCAAATGGCACAAAACTCATAAATATTAATCACAGTAACGTACTGAAGACAAAAATAACTTTTAAAAATTTTCTACTACTATTTGAAGGGAGCAGAGGGGGCATATTCCTCCAGAAAATCCTATTGTTCGTCTCTTGGGTCTAGCCTAGAAATAGCTGAGCTTTTGGAACGAAACTTGCAGGATTAATAGCCCATAGGGCAACAATCAAACCGTGAAAAAATTAAATTTTCAATTTGCAAATACAAAGGGGGGACGGTGGGCAAATCCCTAAAAAATTGTCCGAATAACACAGAACTCATAAATATTAATCACAGTAACGTACTGAAGACAAAAATAATTTTCAAAAATTTCCTACTACTAGTTGAAGGGAGCAGAGGGGGCATATTCCTCCATAAAATCCTATGGTTCGGCTCTTGGGTCTAGCCTAGAAGGAGCTGAGCTATTGGAACGAAACTTGCAAGATTAATAGCCCATTGGGCAACAACCAAACCATAGCTCAGCTCCTTAATTTAAAACATAGTTTTTTTTAAATTCAGGAACCTTTTCCTAGAGCTCTAACACGATAACCCAAGTGCTTTTTCTTTTCTTTAAAAAAAATCAATTTATTGATTAATGTTTTCTAGACATTTTCCCGAATTTTGCATTCGGAAGACAAATGTGTGATAAAATTCAAAAGGTGATGCGGTCCAAACCATTAGTTTAAAATAATTTGATTAAGACAAATTCAAAATCTAAAATTTCAATGAAAAGAGGAAAAAATTGTGATTTGAAAGTTAATCACGCAGCCGAGTACTTATTTATATTTACATTATACTGACGTCGTATAGGTGGAAGATACATCCTCTATTGACTTTGAGAAACAAAGATGTTAACATTTTAGTATGTTTTCATTTCCATTCAATAAATAAAATGTATCTTTTTATGTTTTATTAAGTTTTAATTATCATTTCTCTCGTAAATATAAGACGAAAGAAATAGGTTTTCTCAGTATTTAGTTACTCCAACATCTACGTTTAAGATGAAGTAAAAATACTGAAACCTGTCTACGTATATTAAGACAGAATTATAAAATTTCGTAGTAGTTTTTCGAAAGAGAATAACCGCATTTCTACGAAGTGTATCCTTTGTTACAAAACTTTTTTTTCTGTATGTATGACATATAGGGTGGATTTTATTATATACAGCTGGCAACACTGGACTGGCTTGACCAGGGTTCACGCCGGTTTGAGTTGCCATTGTGTAGGCTTGCTTCTTCGGGTGCAGAGGACAGAGAAATGGTTGAGTTACGAAAGTTGGGAAAACGTATTTGTAACGAAACAAGAAATAGTTTGTTTAGTGTTCCATTCTGCTCTATATTCTATTTAGTAAGAAGTTATTGATATAGAAGTTACTACTACGGAGAAAATAAATTTATTTATTCCGGTGAAAAGGAAAAAAAGGCAGGCAAAAGGATTGTACTTTGGTGTACGTTAGTACATTTAAACTTGTATAAATTAATATTTTTCATAAAAATATATGTAATTCAGTATTGAAAATCTTCATTTAATGGATAAAATCAAAGAATAAAAGCTGCAGTTAACTCATTCTAATAGGAGTTGAGTAGGGATACGCACGAGTCGAGTCGAGTCAAGATTTAAGCTTGCCTCGACTCGTCTCCAGAAAATGTTGTCTCGACTCGTGTATCGACTCGAAAATCTGTTTCTGTCTTTATTCGTGTCCCAACTCGACATGTTCTGTCTGGACTCGACTCTAATTCAAAACGAGACGTCCTGAAATTCGAGCCGAAACAAAATAGTTAAAATATATGCACACTTCAGCCAGAACATTATGACTATCTACCTAATTGTCAGTATGTTCACCTTTGGCACGGATAACAACATCGACGCGTCTTGCCATGGACGCAATGATCCTTGGTAGGTCACTGGAGAGAGTTGGACCACATGTGCACACAGGTAACCGAATTCTCGTAAATTCCGAGGAGGGGGCGATGCCCTTTGACGTCATGTTCAATCATATCCTAGATGTGTTTGATTGGGTTCAGATCCGGCGAGTTGGTGGGCCAGCACATCACTTGAAGTCGCCCCTATTTTCGTCGAACCACTCCATCACACTCCTGGCCTTGTGACATGGTGCATTACCTTGTCGGGAAATACCACTAACAATGGGAAACATGGTCGTCATGAAGGGGTGTACGTAGTCTGCAAACAGTGTGTGATACTCCTCGGCGTCATCGTGCCTTGCTCACCCTCTACTAGAGGCATGGATGCTCACATGAATGTTTCCCCGAGATTAGTTAAGCTGCCGCCACCTTGTCTCCGTCCCGTAGTACATGTGTCAATTATTTTTCCTTTTGAACACGACGGATTCGCACCCTCCCATCGTCATGATGAAGAAGGTATCGGGATTCACCAGACAATGCAACGCTCTGCCACTGCACCAAGGTCCAGTGGCGATAGTCACGTGTTCATTTCAGTCGTAGTTGACGATGTCGTGGTGTTAACATTCGCACGTGGATGGGTCGTAGGCTGTGGAGGCCCATCCTTAAGAGTGTTCGGTGCACTGTGTGTTCAGACACACTGGTACTTTGCCCAACATTAAAGTATGATGTTAGTTCCGCCACAGTTCGCTGCCTGTTCTTATACCTCTGCATGCTGGAAACCTGTAGCTCTATATGGTTTCGCAGGTGTGGGTTTTCTCCGGTTTTGGTATTTCAAACGTGATAGTGGGATCGGAGTATTCGGACACTGTGAGGTCATACTAGTGGTTACAGAAGGGTGTTGGTGTTCTTTTGTGTATAGCAATACTATGCTAAATTACGGTTATGAAGTTCAGAGGTTCTAATTACTTGAGAGTTGAATCTGTAATTTTGGCGTGTACACAGATCATCAAGTAAGATAATCCCCTGCCATTCCTCACCACACAATCTCACCTTTAAGAGCGCTTTATTACTGAGTCATACAACTGTTCATAACTACCTACTTCTTAAACGCCAAACTCTTTCAAGAAATTTTTGAAAGTGATACAAAAGTATGTTTTATACGAAGCCATTACAGATTGAAGAACAACTTCACATATTTTGTTAATTTAACATGTATAGATACGAAATTAAGTGATACATGATCGCAACGTGACCCTAAATAACGGGTTTCAATATCCCAATTATATGATTGAAATACCATTGTTTATTACAGTTTTTTGTTGCATATGTAATCATATGATGAAAATATAAACCTTGTGAAAATAAAATGTTTACACATTTCAATGAATGAGACCCTAAATGCGTTGTAGAGAATGATGTTAATAAGTACTCAAGAGCAATCGATATCTCATTAATAACTAATATGAAACTTTCTTTCTGAAAAATGTGTGTTATTTCTGTTTCTAAAATGCACTCTCTCTAAATTTTGAAAACAAAATATATCATTCGAACTAACTTGCCTTATTTTCGCGTGTGCTCACATATAGTACCTATATACAGTATACAAGCACACTTTATCACATTTTGGATTCTCTGTTTGCTAAATGTCCTCTTCGACTGAGATGTAACTTTGTGCAAATTTGTTCTTCTTTTGTTTAATGAATAAACGAAAGAGAATTTCCTTCTGTCCCGATTTCATCCATTCTGTAACAGCACGTGCTTTGAGTAATCCGAAAGTCATGTATGAAATGAGATGAATCCGTCAAACAAGATAATTCAATTTTTATGTATCATTTTTGGAAACTTTTTGGCGCTCATAGGCTGTTCACAGGTGGAGTCTAGAAGGTTCACAAGCACAGGATAGGTAGTTTACAGACTAAAAACAAGTACATAATTTCGACTTTAATCGGGCAACTTAGAAGCTTTCATTCAAGGGATTACCTAGCACCTTTTTGACATGAGATTAAGTCCTAAACGGAAGACTTTGTCAAACCATACCAAGTACGGAAGTAGGACACTACGCCAAGAGAAAAACTGAAATTTACCATTTTTTAAAAAAGAAAAAGCTCTACCTAAACATTTTCTCTTTCTTTTACTAAAATTTTAGTCTCTTCTTCTTAATTTATTTCCCGCATTGTAGTATATAACTATCTCTTATTAGTTTTCACGAGTGTCTATTCGTATTTCAACGCTAACCCTTAATTAACATACAGTTTAAACTATCTCACTCAAGTATGTCTAGAAGGATGATAGGCCGTTGGCATCCATAAGCAGTGTAACGTATTAATCATGTGATATAACTCGTAAGTTGAAATCTAGATCACCGTGCTGATAGTTTACAGTCTGATTCTGGTTAAGATCTTACTGTTACAAGCAATCTAGCTGTTACATAAGGATTACAGGTATCATTAAAAGCAATCGAATCCCGTTTGACCGCATGGATGTAAGAATGTTTAAATTTGGTAGCATCGAGTCAATTTGCAAATGATCCTCTTTGCGTGGGAAAGCTCCGACAAGAATGAATTAAATCATTTATAAATTACGCTATTTCAAATATTGCACTACAAAGGCCATTACGACAGTGTTATTGTATGTCGGAGACATGTGAAGCAGTGGATGCCACTTCCACATTGGTAGGACAGGGGCAGGTATGTGAAGGCCGGTATGTCCCTACCAGATAGGTAGGTGGGAAGTATATGAAGAAATGTTTGTCATAACAACATAGTTATGTCAGAAGTATGTGAAGAAGGAGATATCAGTACCAGACAAGTCGATCGAGAGCATTTGTAGAAGGGGATACCACTGCCATGTCGGTAAGTTGGAGATATGTAAAGAATTACAGATCACCACCACGTAGGGAGATCGGAACTGTGAAGTTATAGATGTTATATGAAAATTAAAATATAAAAATTGTTGATCGGTAAGCAGTTTTATAAAAATAAGACACGTAGACGAAATACCTACTTTTTACTTTACATAATCATGATCATCATAGGTATTCTGTCATTATTGGCAAGTCACTTGACACAACTGAGAACTTTTCTTGCTTTAAGGTCTTCCGCTAACATCTTTGTCTTCACGTATGAATTTTGTTTCTTCATATCGTCTATCAATTGTAGTCTACTCCACCCATTCCCTTTCCTTACCTACCATCATACCCTCTAAAACGTCCCT
Organism: Thermobia domestica; assembly: GCF_964235325.1. NCBI lineage: Eukaryota > Metazoa > Arthropoda > Insecta > Zygentoma > Lepismatidae > Thermobia > Thermobia domestica. The sequence continues at coordinate 32,500,549 of NC_137456.1, forward strand.
CGTGATACAGTTCCTTCTTAGCCAACGTTCCAACCAGTTTCCCTTCCTCTTCTTAATATCTTAAATTGTTCTTTTCTCTCCCACCATTTCTAACACCCTGTCATTCGTTTTCTTCTCGTCCAAGATAATTCTTTCCATTCTTCACTACAGCCACATTTCGAAAGCTCCTATTCGTTTTTCATCATTTTTGCGTAATTTCTATGTTTCTGCTCCATACAGTACTTTAAAGTACAGTACATGAAGAATTGTATGAGTATTATCTCAACTCTTTATGTGTGGTCCCACAAATAATCTTTTCTTCATTATAAAAGCTGCTTTCTCCATTCCTATCCTTGCGTTCATTTTACGTTCAAACTTGTTATCATTACTAATAATACTACCTAGGTATTGAAAACTAGTTACCTGTTCTACTTTCTCCCCTCCTACTCCTATATGTCACTTTGCAGAGAAGCTAAAAATTATTTTCCCTCTTCATATTTTACATTTGTGTCGAAATATGTTGAAATATTAGAAATAATTGTTGACTGATATTGAGGAATTAACTTTAAGGATCTTTTTTTTTTGTATTTTAAGAATAAATTTGTATCAAAGGTCTTTTAGTGGGCAGGTGTATGCACATACGTAACTAAAGGTCTCATTATTACTAACTATTATACATATATGTGATATTTACTTCTCAATCACTCTCCATTCCGGCTCTCCAATTTTTATATACGTACCAATTCGATGTACACTGAAAACAAAACTGGCCTCCTACCTCTGTTCTGTAAAATTAGTTGGAACCTAACTTAAGGAATATCACTCAGACAGGAGATGGCAATGCGAACCATTAACCAACTTCGAGCCAAACAAGATAACAGTTAAATTACAGCGTATTAAATATTTTAATATCGAAACTTGTGTTCAGTCTACCTTACAGCATTCCGTTAACCTTACAGCATTCCGTTAACCTTACAGCAGCGTTAACCTGAGTCTGACATCCCGCTCACATCCCAAACTGTTCCACATCAGTGAATCTCACGCACACTAGTATTACATCTCAGTAACTCGACCTCACACTCGCGTTACACTATGGGGACCTGTGGCTCAGTAATAGAGCGTTCACCTGGGGTCCTTGGTTCGATCCCAACTCGGTCTGTGCATACTTTGCGCTGAACAAACACCGTGTTCGTGGGTTTTCAAGGGGTTCTTCCATTTCCTCCCAATTTCTTCATTCCATCATTTTATTCATTTCTTATCTTCACAGTCTCCTTTAGCCTCACCGGCATAATCATGGGACGTAAAACTCAAAGATTTGATTTGATTTCATTTCGCATATCAATACGCTCACATCATCAACCCGACATCACATACACTCGATCACACATTAATATTATCAGTCATACATAATGCTTACTCGACCTCAATCTCAGATCGTGATTTGGAACTTACGCTCACTTAATATCAAGATCCCTTCATGAGAGTGAGTTCGAGTAACTATGCATTGTAAAATCGAACAAGAGTTTTCGACTTCTTACGCTTCAAAAATCTCATCAGCAGCAAATAAGAGAAATTATTGATGTAACTTAGTGGGGTGGAGTTCACCTGTTTTGCGTGATGTCCCTTTTTTGATTCAAAGTACTTAACGAAATAATGTACATAGGTAGGACAATTGCAATGTACGTGGGTAGAACTTAATATGCAGCAACCTGCACGTGGTATTGACGCAAATTTCATGGAATTGCTGGAAACTGTATCAGTACACACACTGGCTAGCAATATTTTTTTTTGCTCGATGGATCCAACCAGAGCGCACACTGGTCCAGCAAGGATTTTAACCTGGAGCGTGTATAGCGCAATGAATCTGTTGCGACCGGGTTTGATTCCCTGATAGGACCATTCGAGTAAAAAAGTTTTCTAGAGTAGTCTCAAGATTTTTCCTGGGTTTCCCTCACCCAAACTAGACTAATCCCATATACCTTCAGTATTACTAGACTGTTCTTTTCCGGATACTGTGGGCTCGTTTTTTGTTACGAGACCTCGGAAATCTGTTTGTTACAAAACCATCCTAAAAATTCACCTGGATAACCCAGGATATATTCTGTATAAAGCACAGTCAATATTATTAACTAGCCTGACAAAAGATAATAATAATAATAATAAAGATGATAACAATAAAAACAGATAATAATAAAAAGATTTTTAAAATTTCAGCCGTTGTTTATGTATTTTTATAAAACACTTTCTTCTCTATGGCTGCAAAACACCCAATTCTGAGTTTTCTCTCCAGTTATTCATTAGGTATTAATAATATTGAACTGAAAACTTCAGATTCGACCAACGAGCGATACAGGTGTATATTCGAATACTTCAGATTTTGGGAAGTTATTTCTCATGGTATACAAAGGATATAATGAACTTGAGTAATTATTGCTCGTTGGTGGTTATACACCTATACGAGGCAACTAACAGCTAAAGGTTAATTAGTATTTAATTCACTACATGAGAAGAGAAACAATATGTACAATAAAAAGTTCCAAATATACAGAAAACTAGAAAAGTTACTTACGTTACACGACAGACAATATGTTATATCGAAATGGTAGTAAGTGAGCCTAATTCCAAGAGACACTTCTTCCCCTTAGTTCCCCCCCCCCCGAACACTTATATGGAGTTGACGTGTCTTATGACGAGTCTTCTTCATAAAGCACTGTCCCGCAATTCTTCTCATGTTGAATCTTTCTCTCTAAAGCTAATGTTTACCGTAAGCAGCCATTTCCTTCTTGGTCTCCGGCTATCTCTCTTCCCATCCATTTCCATCATTCATCTAACTAATAGTCGTTTCATCTTTTTATAAGATGCCCATACCATTGTAATCTTTTCTTGGATAATCTTAAATACTTCTACGACCTCGGTTTTGACTTTACTCGCTCATTTCTCATTCTGTCTCTTGTGGCTGTCCTACACATTTATCACAGCATTCCCATTTCAGTAGCATTCAATCTTCTTTCCTGTGCTTTCTTTCGGCCTATTGGTCATATCTCTAATTTACAACTAGCTACACTCAGACTTCCTCCGTGAACGAGCCCCTTATTTCTCCAAGAGAAATAAATAATTCCTTATTAATATTATTATTTCTTTGGAAATGAAATAAAATCCTTTAGTTGTACGTCCCATAGTTATGGAAGCTGGGCTAAAGGAGGCGATGATGATAAGCGAATGGAATGGTGGAATGAATAATGTGGAAGAAAACGGGAGAACCACAAGAAAACCCACGCACACGGTGTTTGTCCACCACAAAATATGGAGTGTGAACACAACATGACCTGGGTTTGTTGTGTGTTCTATTATCATTTGTACATGATATAGAATCATTTCTGTAGGTAGTGCAACAGTAAGAAGTATCCTTGTGCACGGGACCTGCGATATGTTTGTTTTCAAATCCCCCCATACATAGTCATACACAAAGTACAAGGGCACATTGTTATTCCTCCCATACGATATTAAAAAAGGTATTTCAAGAAAAAAAACACCTCAAGTACAAGGGCAAATTTCATGAATGCAACAAAAAAGAGAGGAAGTAGCAGGAGGAAACACTAACTCGTTAAGTACAAGGGCAGTATTATTTTAACCAATATAAAATCACTCTAAAAGTTAATGCTAAGAATGACCTGCTCACGAGCTTGTACAATTCAGAATGTAATATCCTCCTTCCATGTTATTCACCTAAAATAATAATTCGTAACGGGAAAAATAATATATTTTTTCCTCAATAAAAAAATATCACCAACTTCAACTACACCATACTCACTCATGCTGCATGCATCACATGCTGGCAAGCCCACAATAACTCCACCCGCCATTTTTCTCTTCGACTATTCTAACTAGATTGGTTATCATACTATTTGTATTCGGAGTTAGAGGCTCAGGAAACATGAAAAATATAATAATATAAAGAACACAAACGTAATTGCACAACTCAGACACAATTCCACAACTCACACAACATAATAGAGAGGAGAGGATGTGCAAACTACCACAATCGAAATCTGTGTTTGCTTCCTTCTTCACCTCTCCGCAACCTATATCAATCTGCGCAGACGCAGTTGAATGCATTCAGTGACGTAGGAACGAACATTTGAAAAGCGCTACTCGTCAAAATAAATAAACAAACTTTAAAACCAACGAGAACGGAATACAGGCACGTCTTGTTTTTTGTACAATGACTCAATAACTAATTAGATTTCAGTCTATTATCTCCTTTTCAAGATGTTGTCATTGTACAAATAGAGTACAGATGATAGTCAATGAGTAATCCCTAAAAGTATGGCGTTTCTCCTCCTTCCCTAAACGGGAAGGAGAGCTGCTTAACTATTGCCGAACTTTTAAATACAAAATATAATTTACTATTATTTCAATAAACTGTTTCGGAAATTTCAATTCTTCAAAGGTGTTATTCCAAGGAATAAAATTCACTTAAAAATTTTAAAAGAAAACTTTTCTCTGCCCTACTTAGCATGCATGAAAATCTATTTTACTGTGCTTCTTTACAGATGGCAAACAAAATAATGATTTAACTCGAACTTATTTTTTATAACTTTCTGGTACCTATGTCTTGCATTAAATGAAACATACTAATAAATTACAAAATTGTCTATCAAAATTTAAAACAGAAATATTATATGTTTTATTTCTGTGTACATTGTATGTAATCAAATGTTCGTTTCTACAATACAATTTATTGTCCTACACATACTTGTAACAAAATGAATGTAGTTATTGCTAGAACTAAATCATAGAAGCCATGGCAAATAACCCCCAAGTTTAAAAAATTGAAAAAATGACTAGGTCATTTGTACTGTGTTTGTACCGACAATATTTTCGTTTGTACCATTTACCTTATAGGGTTACTTGAGAGGTCAACTGGGGGTCCAAAATCCCCCCCCCAAATGTCATCCCCTCTTCCTTGAAAACTATCACGGCACAAATAAAACTTTTCGGTACAAACGGTAAAAACGATTTGCTTTCGAAAGGTGTATTTCAATTTTTTGTGCTTTGATACGGGGGGAGGCTATCTTGGCGCCAAGATAGCCCCCCAGTTGACCTCTCAAGTAAGCCTATAAGGAAAACGGTACAAACGAAAATATTTTCGGTACAAACATAGTACAAACGAATGACCTAGTCATTGTTTCAATTTTCTAAAGTGTGTGTGTGGGGGGCAAAGCTATCTTGCCATACGTTGGTTACCTTCTTCAACCAAAGCCGTAACCTCATCATATTCTAAGTGCTAATCTCAGAGTCCAAGCATAATATCGAGGAGTTGGTTAAAGTAAATTCCACCAATACTATCTTATTTAGTAGGGGTGCGATATGAATAATTTTACACTATTATCAAAAGTTTAGAAATATATTATAGTAGTGATTTAGGTGTAATTAACATGTAGTTTACATGTAATAAATGGGTAAACAAATGGTTTGCGGTGTCCCTAACCTATCAAAGTTTAATAATTATGGGCAGTGTTTCTTTCAGAAAAATGTTCTCGGGGGACACACTTAATATTCCGGGGGGCACTGATTGTACTATTCTATTTATATTATTATTATTATTATTATTATTATTATTATTATTATTAAAGTATGCTGCCTTTTGGCAGGTCCTAGGACTAATGAGGATTTTTGTTTTCAATTTTAGATTTGGGCTTGGAAATATTTCTTCCACTTTTGACGACCTTCAGCTTTCTCTTTTAACTCCCAATATTTTCTCCTATCTTTTAAGTAATCGATTAGCTCTGTTCTTCTTCTTCCTATTCCCCGTTTCCCTTCCATCTTTCCTTCTATGGCGGTGTGAAGAAGACAATTTCTTCGTAAGATGTGCCCAATCCAATTGGCCTTTCTACGAAGGATGGTGGCTAGAAGTGTCCTCTTCTCTTCTATCCGTTTTAAAACATCTTCGTTTGTGGCTCTCTCTATCCATTTATCTTCTCCATCTTCCTCCAACACCACATTCCGAAGCTCTCTAAATATTTCTTCTCTAACTTCTTTAATGTCCAAGTCTCCGAACCATACAGTCGAATACTTCATATATAACACATGACCAACCTCTTAAGTCCAATATTGAGCCTGCTAGTTAAGAGTGATTTTTCTTGTTGAATGATTCTTTAACTATGGCAATTCTTAACCTGATCTCTTTAGTGCAGTAAGCGTATCTCGTCAAAATACTTCCCAGATACTTGAAATTATCGACCTCTTCAAGTTCTCTTTGTTCTACTCTGATCCCTAAGGGCGTTTTTCTACGGGATATACTCATGACTTTCGACTTTTCGATGTTAATTTCCATTCCATACAGTTTTCCGGTGTCATGTATAGTATTTTGTCAATCATCTCATGTAGTCCTTCTTCGGTTTTAGCTATTAGAACCGTATCATCTGCATACCTGATCTTGTTAATGATCTGCCCTACAATCTTGAAATCTCCAATTCCTATTAATGCTTCCTTCATTAAACATTCAATGTAAATGTTGAATAATTGGGGCGACAAACTACATCCTTGTCTGCCTTCTCTTCCAATCTCCACACTATCGGTTTCTCCTTCATTCAAGCGTAACTTCACTCGTTGTCCTATTTACAGGTTTTGAATGAGTCGTCGATCTATCAGTTGATTCCGATTTCTTTAAGTATTTTCAGAATTTTCGTCCAATTGACTCAGTCGAAAGCTTTTCTCCAGTCTATGAAGCACAAACACAACTCTTCCTTTACATCCAGAATTTTTTCTGATAGAATTCTCATCAATCCAATAGCATATCTGGTGCCCTTTCCTTTCCGGAATCCGAACTGATCTTCCAACCTCTCATCTATCTTACTTTCCAGCCGCCTGTTCAGTAGGCGTGCAATGATCTTTCCAGTGTGGGAAATCAGGCTAATGGATCTGAGTTCGCTGCACTTCTTTGCTTGATTTTTCTTGGAAATGCAATCATTGTAACATCAAGAAAATCCTTTGGGCATTCTCCACTCAGGTAGATCTTGTTAATAAGGGAAGTCAGTGCTTTCATTGCGTTGTTTCCCTGGAGCAAATCTACTGGTATGTCGTCGTATCCAGTTGACTTTCTCCTTCGCATGTCTTTGATTGCTTGTACTAGTTCACTTTTTAATATACTGTGTCCTTTTTCATCATCATCCACCTCTTCCCCTGCTTCGATCACAACATCCTTGGAGCGATTCTTCTGATCACACACATCTTTTATGTATTCCTCCCAAATTCTAAAGATTCTTTCATGGTTAGTGGTTACATTACCTTCTTGATCTTCGATGCCGAACATTCGTATACTTTTGTTAGCTTCCCATCCTAATACTTGTGCTTTCTGGTACATCAGATCATATCTGCCGCGCCGTTGAAGTTCCTTTATTTTTTCACATGTCTGCTCCATGTACATTTCTTTGGCTTTGTCTGTTTCTCTTCTGAATTCATTAGTCAGCCTTCTCTATTCATTGATGTCTGTGTTTTTTACCCTTCTGCGTTCTTCCATCTTCTTAAGCATTGCTTCCCGTTATCCATGGTTTTCTTGGTGCTTTTCCATCCTGCCAATTTTATTGTGGTGTGTGTCAAGTAGAATCTGTTTAACTTTTTTCCCAAATATTCTCTATATTGTCAACCACATCCCCATTGCACAGAATTTTTCTTCAGTCTCTTCTTTCACATCACCGTCGACATTTCTTAGTAGCTCTAAGCTCCATTTTCGATTTCTCCTCCCATTTTTCTTGATCGCCTTTAACCAGATTTGAACTTCCGCCACCAGGGGATTTTGATCCGAATCAATGTCCGCTCCTGCCAGTGTCTGTGCGTCTCGTACACAATTCCTGAAACGTTACTTCAAAAGAATGTAATCGATTTGGTAGCGTTTCTTATCTCCTGGACTTTTCCACGTGTACAGCTTGTTTTTCTTTTCTTAAACCAAGTGTTCATCACCGCATCATGTTGCCTACAGAAATCGATAAGCATTTGACCTCGTTCATTTCTTCTGCCTAGTCCAAATGGTTCCACTACCTTATTCGCAGCTCCTTATGCTACTACTATGTTGAAGTCTCCCATTACTACGACGTTGACCTTACCTCTTCCTCCCTGATGCAATATGTCACTGATCTGATCATACATTACTTCTACTTCATTATCATCATGGTCGGTTGTTGGCATATACACTTGTATTATCACAATATGCACTGGTTTTGCATGTAGTTTTACAAACATCAAGTGGTCACTGCAATATTCCATTTTGGTTACACTTCTCGCTACTTCGTTCTTCATTGCTATCGCGACACCATTCTCGGCCTTATCGCCACTAGAATAGTATATTCGGTAATTTCACAATACTATTTCATCTTTCACTGGCCATCTCTTTTCACTCAAGTCCATTATATCCACTTTACATTTGTCCATTTCCACTTTTAAATTTTCAAGTTTTCCCTCACGTCGTAGAGTTCGTACGTTCCAGGTTCCCATGCTGAAATGAAAGTTATTGCTTTCTCCTGTGATGATTCTTCCCGTAGTAGTCCCCACCCAGAGATCCGAACGGGGGACTATTTTACCTCCGGAATTTTTTACCTCAGGAAGCACCATCTTATTTATTTATACTCCTTCTTCGTCCCTCCTGGGAAAAAGATAATGAGGTAGTATTCAGATTTCCTTTCCACATCTCCATGCCGCTGACCATCTACTGGTTAATCCGTCTTTTAGGACAGTTTTCTTTCCTAAGAACAAGAAGGTGGCCTGACCTTCACCCGATCATCCGCCCTCCGAGAAGGCCGTTGGCACGTGGTAGAAGCTGACTCCTTATCCCGAGAGTCGGTCGGTCCCCACTTACGTTAGCAGCCAAAGACGTTGCCCGCTTTTTCCCGCGAGGAGGTGTAGGTTGGGATTTTACTTCGTTTAGGAGGGGACCCGAAGGCTTTTCTCAAACCTCTAAACTACTTTTACAAAGCATTATTATATTATAGACGTATTATTTTGGTCTCTTCCGGGGGGTAGTTCCCCCAAAAACATGTCTCAAAGAAATACTGATTATGGGTAGAAAGATATTAACTCTCTATATAGAAACATTCCAGTGCAAGGACTATTTTTTAATCTCCTGTCTCCCTCAAGCCCCTACCACACACACACTTCGACCGTTATAATTTCGCATCCTTCTTGTGGTGATAGGTAATGTAGAAATCAGGTCCCATCAGATAAAACCCACGTAGGAAATAGCAGTACATGTTATTACAAAAACACAAGAACAAATATCCTCGCTAAGTCTCCTATACGGAGGATGAGTGCTACCTACAATGCAGTTGAAATAATAACTGCTATAGATGCTTTTCGAATGTCGAAGACAGTATATAAAAATATACTTAAAATATATCTACTAATGAAAATGTATAAATGTATAAACTTATATACGTATATAACTGTAGGTAAATGTATTTGTAAGCAACAATACTGTAACTGGGCCTAGAGCCTGTTGTGTTGAATAAGCAAGTAAATAAATAAATCAGCAAAATATTTGATATATCTTAATGTTTGTAACTGCTTACCCTATAATAAATTATTCACCTTAGCAAATGTCACTAATTCTTAAGGATACAAAAATGTTCATGCAATTAACATGAATATACGAGTGTTCATTTTAAGACAAAATTGTCCTGAAACAAAAGTTACACCGACAACTTGCCATTTACCGATAGCAACCCTAAGCAAGATACCATATTAAAAATCCGCAAATAAAGTGAGCTACATAATTTAAATAAATATTAATATTGAAAAGAGAATATTGGCGATTGATGGCCAGGCGACAAGATAGTAAAAATCTAGAAGGTAAGAAAATTTGATTTAGGGGAAGTTCAAAAATGTTGTGACTCCGGATACCAAAAATAATTATTGGCCAAGATCGAAATCTTGTGATCCACTTTATGGATCATTCCAAAAATTCTTGTTATATCTAGATGTCCCATTACCCTCTAAAAACGGAACTTTTATAAAACGGGAGGTAAATGTCTTCCCTTATTTCTAATGAGCAGTTTATATACCGCATTTCAACAACTACTAATTTGACGGGTTCGTTATATATTTCATTTTTAGCGTAAATTATGAACCCGGTTTCCTTAAAAATATGTGTTTAATAAATTTATTCTCATAAGATCTTTGAAGAGGCAAAATTGATCACCATATCAGTTTTCATTGTAATTGGTTCAGACGTTATTGGGTAATGCGATGAGACAGAAACATATTCTCTTCTATATATATGACTTCGACGACTCCATTATATCGAGACAAAATTTCAGATCAAGATGTGTTTTAATAATGGATTTTAATACAATGAGATAGTCTGCTGCAAATGCAACTAGAAGCAAGATAAACACAAAATCATCAGAATATACCGTTCTATAAGTGTGACTGGCATACAATGTTGGATTTTCAGTCATATTGGATGAAGCAAGCAAGACTGACGCAGACACTTTTCCTATTTTGTTATATACAGTATATACCTTACAAACTCCGCATACAGTTTCAGAAATTCAACAATTTTGACCGGGTTCATCTTCCAGCTATACTAGTTTAGTGTAGCTTATTATCATGTAAGTCTGAGTTATGGAACCCTTTCCTAAATACAAATGTAGCTAAAGTTACAGGCAAACTAGGAGCGTTAATTGGTGCTTTAGGGGGAGATGAGTTTGAAGTAGATTCATATATACAGTTTACATTTTAGAAAATAAATATAACAACAGTATAGATAGTTACAAAACCCAAGAAATTCTACTTAATGGGAGAGTCCTTCTCGCCGCTCCTCAAACTAAATCTAACACATCTGGCCGAATTCTACACATGATAACATATGTTCTTTCTTACTCTCTCAAAATGTCATAATTTTTTTCTTATCTTTCCTTCTTTTATTGATCATCATTCTTTATATCTACAATACTTCACGCTCTCCTTATGCATCAGTCACTGACCGCACGACAACGAAGTTTGGTAAATATACAGACTACAACACTCAGAATGTTTTCGATTATTTTTCACACAGACATCTGATTCTAGAGCCCCAGCAAGAGAATCCAAGTGTGTTTTTAAATGCCTTTTTGGATGAAGATTTCGGGACCTTTAATCGAATTTTGCATAACGAAGGCATATGTTGATACCATTGAAAAGCTTACGATATCAAAATTATGAACCAATTAAAGCACGATAATGAAATGAATTTCAATGAAAATAAAAAATGCAGTATAATTTGACAAAGTTAAGCAAACGACTGACTATGTACTTATATTTACATTATATTGTAGTCGTATAGGTGGCAGCTATATTCTCTGTTGACTTCGAGAAATAAATATCTTTACAGCTTTCTAAATTTTCATTTCTGTTCAATAAATAAAATGTATTTTCTTATGGTTCATTAAGTTGTAATTGCCATATTTTTCATGAGTAGCAGACGAAACAAATAAATTTTCACATTTTTTACTTCTTCCGTTAACTACACTTAACAGGAAGTAAGCATAGTAAGGCCGAAATCTGGAAATTACAAACTGAGTATATTTTCCAATGTTAGTTATATTTTTGAAAAGAATAACCGGATTTCTATGAAGGGAGCTGGTTTTCTTTCGTATTTAGCGATTTTACCCAAGACAGAGGTTATGAAGGGCAGAAAGTACAGTTGGCGTGTCCATAAACTATATGCAAGATTATCTCATGCTATAATTGTTATAAGAATGGCTAGAAGGGTATTCAAATATACATTTCATACGAAGTACCTGATACCCATTAGAGATTGAGGGAAGAACTACACATACTTTCTATTCAAAATGTATAGCTACGTAATTGATACATAATCACAACGTAAGCCAAAATAAGAAAAAAAAGAACATTACGATTTACTTTGATTGTCCCTGACTGTCCCTATTGCATGTTTAGGGACTACTAGTGTTTATCAAACTTTTCTGTTATATATGAACGCATGTGATAAAAGTGCAGAGTCAAAATAGTAAGTATACACATGTCAATGAAAGATAACTCGAAATGTGTTGTAAACAATATCAATCTGTAATAAATTGTCAATCGATATCTTATCAATAACTAATGTGAAACTATATTTCCTGAAAGCTTGTGTTAGCCTTTCTTTTCTTAAACACATTCGAACCAAATGTTGAAGACAAAATAGACTATTCGAAATAACTTATTTCAGCCTGCGCTCACCCATAGTTCGTCATATCGTCGCATACAAGCACATTTTATTATATTTTTGTATTTTCTTCTTCCTAAATGCTCTGTTCGTCTACGACGATAAATTATGTAAAGTTTTTCTTCTTTCTTTTAAAAAATGGATAAACGAAATAGAAATTCCTACTGTCCCAATTTCCTCTTTTTATGTAAGCAGTGCGTGCCTTGGCTAATCTGAGGGTCATCTAGGAAATGAGATGCATCCGTCAAAAAACACAATTCTGTTTTTAATGTACACTCATGTCCAAAATTATTGTCACATATCTATAAATATATTGTTGTAGGAATATAATTTGATAACGAATTCACCCAGTATTTCTTATAATGTTGGTATGTATTGTAATCGGCAAAGAAATGTATGTGGAAAATTTCAGGTCAAAAAAGCAGTAAATTAGAACAATAAAAGGAAAATAAAACTTTCATGTCCATTTAGCAACATTTTGTTTTACTCATTCTAATTTTCGTATTTATAGTTATTTTCCTATGAAATTTGCCACAAATATACATTTCCCGATTATACACTTACTATCAGTATTAAAGCTACCCAGCAAAGTTATTATCAAATTTATATTATTACAAGAAGACAGTTATAGATATGCGACAATCATTTTGGACATGAGTGTACAATTTTTGGAAGTTTTGGCAGTTTTTAGGGTGTTCACAGGTAGAATGCAGGAAGTTCACAAGCACATGTTAGATAGTTTACAAATAGAGAACATGCAATTAATGGTGAGTTCGATAGGACCACGTAGAATATTTAGTTCAAGTGATTTCCTTTCCCCGGTTCTGCCCTTTTCTACTCGAGATTAAATTCTAGACGAAACACTTTGTCAAACCCCTAAAAGCAATGAAATTTATGCTTTTTTTTAAAGCTCTACTAAAACTATACTCAAACGCTTGTTGCAGAATCTGAAAAGAAAATCAATAAAATGTTAGAAAAAATGAGAAAGGGCTTTGAGGAATATGGGATGAAAATAAATGTTAGAAAGACAAAAGCCATGGTGATTGGAACGAAGGGATCTGTGTCAAATATAAAAGTAGGAGGGGAGAAAATAGAGCAAGTGAATAGTTTTCGATACCTGGGTAGTGTTCTTAGTAATGACATGAAATGCGAACGTGAAATAAAAGCAAGGATAGGAATGGCGAAAGAAGCATTTAAAAGAAAGAAAAGTCTGTTTTGTGGGACCTTGAAGAAAGAATTGAGAAAAAGACTTATAAAATGCTTCGTGTGGAGTGTTGTACTCTATGGGGCGGAAACGTGGACATTCCGTAAAGGTGACGAAAGTCGACTGGAAGCCTTCGAAATGTGGGTGTGGAGAAGAATGGAAAGAATTAGTTGGGTCGAGCGCAAAACGAATGAGAGAGTGTTAGAAATGGTGGGTGAGAAAAGAACACTTTTAGATATTATTAGGAAGAGGAAGAGAAACTGGTTGGGACATTGCCTAAGAAGAGATCGTATCATGAGGGACGTCCTAGAGGGTATGGTGTCGGGAAAGAGAGGGAGGGGACGAAGGAGACTACAATTAATGGATGATATAAAAACAGAAAGATCATACGCGAAGACGAAAAGGTTATCGGAGGACCGTGGAGCATGGAATCTTCTCAGCTGCAGCAAGTGACCTGCCAATAAAGGCAGAATACCTATGATGATGATGATGATGACTCAAACTCTTTCTCTTTTCCTTCTAGAAATATTAGTCCAATTTTTGTGATTTATTTCTTGGTATTGTAGTCTATCCTGTTATTTTTTAATCCTGTTATTTCCTATAATAAATAAAAGTTAATAACACTTGAACCACACAACCGACATCGATCGAATTTTCAACATAGATGAGGTTCAGACCTAGGACCGTTTTGTCGTTTTACTTTGACGGCACCACGTAGAGGAGAGGGAGGGGAGATGTAAAAAATAAATAAAAATGAATGTATTTGTGATTTCATTGCTCTTGAACCACCCAACTAATCTCAATCAAATTTTCAACATAGATGAGGTTTCGCACTGGGATGTTTTTTCTCATATCACTTTCACAATAGAACTTAGGGGAAGGCTAGAGGAGGCGGATATATATAAAATAAATAAAACCCACTAACTCTTAAACCATCCATCCTAACTCGATCAAATTTTCAGCATTGATGAGGTTTGGTAATATGTTGATTTCTGTTATTTTACTTTGACGGTGCAACTTGTGAGAAATTGAGCAAGGATATATATATATATATATATATATATATATATATATATATATATATATATATATATATATATATATATAAATCGGGAGACCCGGGTTCGATTCCCGGCGGGAGCTCATGTGGTTCGGATTCCACGTTAATTAGTAGGTCCATGTCTCATATAGCCTCGCTGCTGAACGGGACGTAAAACTCAAAATCAATCAATCAATCAATCAATAAAATATAAAATGACTGTCTTTCTGACTTCATCACTCTCCAACCATCCGACCGATCTCGATGAAATTTTTGTCATAGATGAGGTTAACACCTGAGATGATTTTGTCATATCACCTTGATGGTGCAACTTAGGAGAGGAAGGAAGTGAAGAATATTTATAAATGATCTAAAACGACCGATGTTAGTTGTAGAATCTATAGATTTCGTGGTTGCTGAAATGCACAGTGACACTTCTGTTGCTAATTAGATCCAAATTCAGCACCGCAACTTGGGGCAGGGGAAGGAAGGAAATATATATTAAAATAATCTAATATAACCAATATCAGTGTTCAATCCACGATTTTCAGGGTCGCTGAAATGAACAGTGACACTTCCGATCCCGTTTTCATCAAATTGCTTCCCACGTTTTGTGTGAGGAGGAAAGGGAAAAATATAAAACTAATAAAGTAACCCATATTAGTGTCGAATCCATAGTTTTCGAGGTCGCTAAGATAACCGGTGACACTTCTGAGGAAGTGCTTCGCAATATGGAGGAAGAGGAGGGGGAGATGTATAAAAATGATCGGAAATAGCCGACATCAGTGTCTGATCCATAGCTTTTGGGTACACTGATATGAACAGTGACATTTCCGATCCATTTTAAAAGCAAATTCAGCTCCACAACTTGGGAGCGGTAGAAAATACATTAAAAATTATCGAAAATGACCAATATTAATGCCGAATCCATAGTTTTCGGGGTCGCTCAGACGAACAGTGACCTTCCAGATGCCGTTTAACTCGATGCCACTAAAAACGGAAACAGCATATTTCATGAGTACCAAATACATGAGATACGAAGTTGTGAATTTAAATTTTCATTTTAACCCAGCGAAGCGGGTAATCGATAATTAAAATAGTGTATAATTAAAATATACTCACCTTGCCCCATTGACTCTACCTAAAATATTAATGGAACACCTGTGCATATAGAGTTTCTACAAATGAGAGTCTCAATATTTGCTTGTCAATTTCAAAACTTTTCCCAGCTTCTGTGATGAGTCTATCACGGTACGTACTGTTGTAAACTTTGATGTTCTTGGAACAATATTTAAAATTTACTTTCCAATTCATGACACATCTTGTACAACTTAAGTATCCAATAAAACTGATTTCTCCATATTCGTAGTTAGTTTAAGCTAATCTGAAACTTCTGTTGCAACAATTTTGAAAAAAAAGTGCAAAAAATGACCAAAATATGAATTGTGCTTTTAGGATAAAATCTAAAGTAGATAGCAGAAATGTCGTAATAAATAAAAGTATATAGCTACTAAAGACTTCGTTTAAAAAAAGGATGAACGAAATCGGAAGAAAAATAACCAAGTTAGAGACAAATAAAAATATCACTCGTCCGCCATGTTGGAACGGCCACCATAATTACCAGTCATGGGTTCTAGATATCCACCATCGCTTTTCTTACTCTACAATGCATAAGGAAAAAATGAGACCACTCACAATATTTAATCATCAAATTGCACATGAGATGTAGTTACGAGAAGCACTATATTGTGGTTTCTAACAACAAGTTACAATATGAAGTATTGCGGTTGCAGTTGTAAGCAGTTACGACATCCAAAGGGTTCAACAGTTCGAATGGGCCAGTTTAAAGTGAACTTGACGTGTTTTGTGTATTAATCTTTTATTCTATGAAGTCCTATAATAGCGGCATAATTTGAAAAGCCAGAGACCTTTCTTTGCGTAAAGTGGAAGTTGTCAGAACACTTTTGGCTGAAGGAAGATATACATAACGACAAATTGCTATTAAAGTTGGGGTAGGGAAAGAGTCTCTGAATAAAATCTCCGTTGCGATGAGCAAGAAGCAAATGTATCAGCAAAATAGGCTTGGGAAGTGTAAGCGAAATCCAAAGCTATCGCTAAGAGATAGCAAAAAATTAAAACAATTGGCTCTGGGAAACGGAAACGCTACTTCTAGAGACTTAAGCATAAAAATGGTTGAGTATGGTGTAGATATTTCGCCTGGTTCCAAGGATTCTTTGTGCTGAGGGAATAAAATCACTAAAGTCAAGAAAGAAAGCAAAAATTACTCCAATCATGGCAAAGAAGCGCGTCGAATGGGCACGAGGTCTAGAACATTGAACTGCTGATGATTGGAGAATAGGTGTTTCAGTAATGAATTATGTATCTTTGTGTCTGATGAATGTTCACAATATGTGCGACGTCGACCTGGTGAGAAATTTAAGTTGGGAAGCCTCCAACAAACAGTGAAGCATCCTAATTCAGTCGTGTCTGGGGTGCGATGTTTGTCTTCGGGTTTGGGAAACTGCATATAATATAGGGAACAATAAAGAACGACCAATACCTACAAGTTCTTCAAGAAGAACTGCTTCCCCAGACTGCAATCTAGTTTGACGACGCAAACTTCATCTATATGGATGATAGAGCCCCATGTCATCGGAGCAAAACTGTAACAAAATTCTTCGAGAACAACGAAATTAGTGTTCTTCCATAGTCGCGCAAAAGTACTGATATGAACCCGATTGAAAACCCTTGGAACTTCATGAAGGAAAATCTAAAGAAGAAGCATATTACAACCAAACATCAGTTGATCGAGGACATCAACAATTTGTGGTATCGTGATGCTGAATTGAGGTCAATATGTGCTAAACTCTTATTTAGCACGCCACAAAGAACAAAGGACTTAATAAAGAATAACGGTTTTTATAGGAAATAGTAATATTTGTGTGATAGATCATTTTCTTGTAAATATTCTATTTCGTTTTTTGTTTCCAATTTAGATAATACACTGTATAGCATTTATATTTAAATGTCAGTACGCATTTGTTTAATTGATATTGTAAAGCATGTGTCATGGCCTCAAGAAATTAGAACAGGGTTACAGAACAGTAATTTGGACTAAGTTCAAAGTTTTCTGACATAATATTGTAAGATCAGTAAAATATTCAGAAACTGAATGTTGAATCTAATAATTTTAACACGTCTGTGTAAGGAAAGTGACAAATTAGGAATCAGCAACCACAGTTTACCCAAATGTTATCAAAGTCGCCAGTAAAACAGAAATTTAGAAATCTTTTTTTCGTGAAGAAAGAAGATTCAACTAATTTCAAGAACGAGGTGTCCAGAAATAAATTTCAGATCGGAATTAGTATTCTAAATTTACGTTTCTTTTAGTTCGATTCGAATGAGGTGTGGTTTTATTTTAATTTTATTATTTTTTATTTTTTAATTTAGTTATTAGATCCAAGTCAATTTTGACCACAGTATAAAAATAGGCTCCATGTCTTCAAATCAATAAAACACCTAATCGTTGTATGAAAACCAAAGGAACGTAACTCGAAAAATAGAATTTTGATTTGTTTGGATTATGAACATAATCCTGAAGGCCCCACTTGGATTTATTTGAGTGTTTTTGAAGTTGACTTTGTCATTGACTTGTCTACTATGCAATAATTTGTTTACCATCCTATTAAAAAACATTTGTTTGAAAAAAATAACTTTTTTTTACCTCTCTCCTGTAAACCTAGAAAAATGAGGTTATGTTTCTCTGGTTTTCATACGACGCAATAACAGAAAACATTGACTTCCAACACTCAATATTAATGATAACAAACATATTTTCAGTTTAAAACATTTTCAATTCTGTTTCATTCAGCTGTGTAAAATACTAAATATGGTAAATGGCGTCATGTGACACATAATGATGGTAAGAACATTCATGTTTAGTTAGTTGGAATTAAATGCCCCTTTTCAGCATTGAGGTGAATTCACCGTTTAAATTGAAAACCGAACCACTGTATTACATTAGGATTTCAAGGCTCTCCTACAGGGAATCGAACTGGGGCCATCCTGAAGCAAAGACTCTTGCGTTGGAAAGTAGACCAGCAAGAAAGGCTAAACCAAGTTCATCCCATTCTTATGTCGAGTGTGGTGTGACTTGTTCTTTTTTGCGTTTTTCTCCAACAGCTAAGATATGAAGGACAGGTTCTGCACTTAAAATTAGTTCCGAATAATGATTGGGCAGTAAATCTGGTGTTAGTACATAATATCATGTAGGATCAAACCTCAAAGTATACTCCATTTCCCATCACTATACATCGCCTCTGAGAATACTATATTATAGAACAACGTCATTAGCTCTGATTAATCTTTTTCTAATGTATATAAATGACATCAGAGATTCAAACGAAATATATAAAAAAGAAACTTTTTGTACAATCATTTATACTCTGCCAATATTTACATTACTACTACTAGTAGGGTCTAGTAGTAGTAATTTGAATAACAAAAAATATTATAAGTGTATATATATTGTTTCAGAGAAAAACAAGTTTAAAATTGAATGATTACATAACTTTTTAATGAAAACTGCAATTATAACCGATGTATGTCTGGTAAATAACATTATCCTGCATAGACTCTTTTCACCTTATGCACTGGTTGTGTGTAATTCTCGCTCATGAGCTTATTTTAACTTTGACCTAAATGTAGGTATATCATATTGTTATGGTTTTTGTTCAGCCGTTCAAATATGACCAAATAGCGCAGCCAGTATGATTTATGAAGAGTAGGCAGAAATTCTTATTGACAGGTCAAAGACAGATATTAAATGACATTACAAAACTGTTAATGAATCTATCCTTGACACATCATGTATTAAAGAATGATATATACAGAAATGTGTTAGACAGGGATAAAAGTGAGGAGGAACGCCGGGTGACACCGTCCCTCACTTCCAGAAAATATATGTAGCATCCGCCCAGTTTCTAAAAAAAACAATGGGCGAAACTAGGCACATTACACGGCGTGAAGCCATGCGCCCCCCCCCCACCTTTTCAAATCCACTTTTACCTCTGGTGTTAGGGAAAGATTACCTATTCTTCCAGTGCTTATCCACGTCTCATATCATACCCAAACAGTTGGAATGTGTATAAAATTCTGCGAGCATACGCTTCTTCAGAAGTGTGTACTGTGTTAGCTCATGATGGGTTTATCAGAGCAGGTATCTTGGAAAGTTAAATTATGCCGACTTTCGGAACAAAATCTGAATAAGAGCCAACAACTTAAGGAGAGTGTCCAAAGGTAGGATGATTTGGATGGATATGCATAGAACTTAATGTGCTGCAAGTTTTTAGTTATGTGTTTTGAATGGTTATGGGAATCGGGAAAAAGCCGTAGCTATAGTTTGAAAATTAATTTCATAAGTACGCAGAACTTTAAATACACAATATAGTTAAATATTCTTAGAAAGAATTGTTTTAAAGATTCTCATAAAGCTTCACATAATTCAAAATCTTACACGATGTTGTGCCAGTGAATAAACTTCATTTTTCAAAAGGATCAAGTTAGAAAAAATCACAATTTATCGCTAGACAATATTTAAAATACATGAGAAATAGATTTCACAGAAGTTCACAGATGGTACTAAATAATTATGATTTAAGTTTTGAATACAACTTACTATATATTACTTTTGTCTTGCACTAAGTGGAACAGTGTAATAAAATAAAAAAAAATCTATTAAGCCTTAAAACGGAATTATTGTATTATTTATTTTTGTATTGATGATAAATAGTTCCATGGCAGTCTACACATTATAATTTTTTTCTTAGATGTAGTTATATGAACACGAAATTTGAAAACTGGGCTAAGAAAAGAATATTATGGATTACTATTAGTGTTAAAACGAATTTTTGATAGAGCGAGTTAGGGGCTTCTTTCAAACGGAGCACCTCACTCCTTAGTCTTGTAAGTACTTCTATCAGAATCCAACCAATATTATTAAATTATATACTTAATTTAATTTAATATTGTTTGGAAAAAATTCCACCACTAACAACTTACGGTGAAGGGGATTGGGGTCAATTAAGTAACAATACTATCAGACGTTTAGAACTTTATTTGTTGCTTTATACAGTTCACAAGAAGACTGAATCACCAAATACAGTGCGCTATTTATTGTTTTCTGAGATAGTGAAGAATATCTACTGTATTCTATTATCGCTGGATTGCGTTCTTCTCTTTTCTTCTTTCCTGTAACATTACCGTACTCTGGAGTTTTACTTAGATTTTACACTCTATGCTTGCTTTCTACCTTGCGAACATACTTTGCTTGTCTATATATTTTAGAGGTTCGGTCGAGTGAGTAAAATTTTGTGAATCAGATCATGTGGTAACGAAACATCGAGCAGGACTTTTCAGCCAGCTGCCTCGAAATGGTTTAACACTGTATGGTATACAAAGTATAGGTGATTGGTGAGGAAATGCCTGTTTATATAGACCGATTAATCTTTCTCGACTTTTGGTATGATTGCTGGCCCACTGCTAGGATCATTTTCGACATTGATATTTCCAGAACAAATATAGACGAATTAATTTTTTGGTTATTGCTTTTGATTACGTGTTTTCTCCATGAACATTTTTCCACGAACATTTAAAGCAGGGTTCTTAACCTGTAATACGCGTACCACTGGTGGTACGTGAGCAGCTTTTGGTGATACATACGGATTATAGTGGTATTAATGACTATGCTTTGGTTGTACGCCTGTAGAAAAGGTTGAGAACGCATGCTCTAAAGTGTTTGCGCTATAAAGTATGGCATATTTTGTGGGAAGTTCACTCATATTCAATGCGCAAAATTTCATATCTGCTGATCTAAAATCTAACATTCTATTTTACATTTACTACATTCAACTATCAGCTGTAAAATGATGTTAGGTTTGACCCTCAGCGATTAATATACTTAAAATTTGGGTCAGTAATGCGTGCTCGAACAACTCAATGCTTTCTAGACTACCTAATATTAAGACGTGCGCGTTAATGACACATTTCACTCTTTCATATAATGGTATAGATTGCATTTCTTCCTTAACGAACAGTATTTTCTGTAACGCCATAGAATGTAGCCCCTTACTTTTAAATTTGTGTTTAGATATCAAGTTTCACACCTTCATCTCAAGCAAGTACTCTCATTTAATATTTTCTAAGTACATTTTAATGAAATTTACTCTTCTTGCTATATAAGCAGAATCTTGGAACATAGCGAAACACATATTCGATGAAACACATATAGAGATTGCTCCGTTTCCCGTATAAACGTTGTTTTTGAGAAGTTGTAATACGGGTTGTATTATTTTTAATGATAAAAATATACCGCTTATATCCTTTACTTGATGGGCTTGTACGTTGCACTATTTTTGGCATTTCTGAAATCTTGTCTTGTTTCCTTGTTATAAGCATTATAGTGAAAGTAGCGTGATAACAATCTACTTCGAATTTGGTATAAATATATCCTTGTCAAATGATTGAACCAGTTCTTCACTATAGCGTAACACAATTCGTTAAAATCTATTTTGAAACAGACTGTATTAGTCAACTACTACCACTAAAAGCAACAATGCTCAGTCACTATTTTATAGAAGCTTATGGTTTTACGCTATTACTATATAATTTATATTGACTTCTTCTCTTCTTCAGTACTCTACCAATCCTGAGGATAAGGCACGTCTTCTAGCTACTTCATCCCCTGAAGCAGGTGCCTGGGTACAGGGTATTCCATCTCCATCCCTAGGGCTGCATCTTCCCGACAAAAGTTATCGAATCGCTTGTGCGTTACGTTTGGGAGCAGATGTCTGCGAACAACACCGGTGCCTTGCTTGCGGAAGTTTAGTGGATAAGAAAGGTAGACATGGCCTCTCATGTCTCCACAGTGCTGGCAGATACTCTCGCCACTCAGATGTAAATGACCTCATCATGAGAGCCCTCATCTCTTCTGGAACGCCTTCCGTGAGAGAACCAATGGGGTGTAGTCGTTCTGACGGCAAGAGACCTGATGGAATGTCTTTGGTGCCATGGAAACGAGGGAAGGCTTTAATATGGGATTTCACTTGTGCCGATACTCTAGCCCCCTCTAATCTTCCTACTTCTTCCACAAAAGCTGGGATGGTGGCAACTCGTAGAGAATCTGAAAAGAGATGAAAATATAGCAACCTCCTGGACAAATACCACTTCACCACCATCGCCATCGAAACTTGTGGGTCCTGGGGTCATGAAGGACTAAATTTTTTTAAAGAAATTGGGCGCCGAATAACTCTCAAAAAAAGCGACACTCGAGCTTCAGCCTTTCTTATACAGAGGTTAAGTATGGCTGTGCAAAGAGGGAACGTAGCAGCGATGCTAGAAACGCTTCCACCGGGAAAAGCACTGGAAGAAATCTTCCTTCTGTAACCACTCTCCTCTCACCAAACTCACGCAATTATTACAATTTGTGTTATTAAATATTAATTTCGATATTGTTACAATATTCGTTAAAAGAATAATTATACCAATGATTGTTTTATGAATAAAAATTTCAATATATATTCATGGAAATGTTTGTAATTAAATGAACCCATTTTATATTTTTTAAAAATATATTGATATTAACATAAATAACACTTAAATTGTTGTGATATGGGGGCTCATTAAAGTATGCCGACAGTCAGAAAGATTAGATTTATTAGAAAGATTAAAATACTTTAATACAAATTATAATAGATTAGATTAGAAATTAATTCGACGCTAAGGTCTACGAACTATATTATATTAGATTAGAAACGACCAGCTAATGTAAACCAACATCGATTTCGTTGTAATGAAACAGATAAATTGACAAACACATTTTATTAGAGGTATTATTTATAGGTTTATAGTTACATCATTAGACGCCTTATTGAGTTCTTTGAAGCTTGTCAGGGAGCAGAAGGACGCCGCGGCGCACAATTTGTCAACTATTGACTTAAATTTAATTCCGAGAAGTTCCTATGACTACGAATTAGAACAAGAGAAAAAGAAAAAGATAAAGGGCTATCAACATTTAATGAAACCGTAAATATTCTACTTTAACGTTATTGGGTACTTGTTCCATCTTTTGGTTTTCGCTGATCTCTAGATTTTTATGAAGAATTATTTTACTGATTCCTTTGAAGTGAACTGGACGCATGGTAGAAGACTCGTATTCGTTAGAAGAGTCTCCATTATAAGTCGATATAACTGACAACCAAGGACTTCGGATCTACCAGTAAATGGGCGGACCCCAATTCCCTTTTTCGATCATATACGACATCTCGTTTCGAGGAAGATCGATGGGATAATGATAGTAAGTCCACTTATGCTAGTCTCAACAGAGATTTCGTCTGGGAGGGGAAGGCTTAGTACTCCGTGAATCAAGCGTATCGTGATCCACCAATCAAGTCTCTCAGTTCTTAAGTTTCAGTGTCAAAAAATTCAGATAGCATTGTAACGGAGGAGAAACCAATGAGTAGTGGAGAGATCAAACAGCACTAGGTATCCACCGAGGACCTTGCCTGTGGAGATAATAACCACAGCGAAACGGCATTGGCTTGGCATCCCTTCAAACAACTGTCCTCATCTTCTCTTCAATATTGTATAAATGTGTTCTCATATATACACATCCAATCTGCACACATATTAGAATCTAACATTTCAACTGCTTTCAAAAGTACGGTGGAAGACCGTAAATAACGTTCCACGATTATGCACCCATTTAAAGAGAGCAGTGATAATGAGATGGACCACATCGGTGGAATGAAAATGCAGGAGGAAATGGAAGAACGCCAAGAAAGTGTACGCACACGATATTTTCACAGTACAAAGTCCCCTGCATGGACGCTGGTATGGAAGCAGGACCTCAAACCACCAGAGTAGAAGAGACCACTGATCCACCGGTCGCCAATCAAACAACATAAAATAGAGCTCAAGAAAGAGGAATTCAATGAGCACACAATATATAGTACCTACTTACAGGAGGTTCATGGAGTTATTTATATCTTTCAAAAATTATGAGACGTAAATAATGCCACAAAGATACTAAATTTATTCCATAGATCATTACGGATATTCGGACGACTAATTGGAAAAGATTGCCCTAGATCATCTAGATAGTGTTAGTTCCAAATTTTCAGCAACTTGATTTGTAATCATAGACTATACTGTTATGATGCAACAAATAGAAGTGTCTTACTAGTAATCTTCCAGTCCAAGTATTATGGCTTGAAACGTGAAACTAGGCAGACTACTTCCATATCACTGAAGCAAGAGACAAGGATGTATTCTTGAACCAGATATCCTAAATGAATAATCCTCCAATATAGCGATGGGCTATCAACCTTATCTAAAACAAAAAGAAGGCCACTTGTTCTTAAAGGTTCATAAATGTTTCGCAGCAGCACTGATAGCATGACCCAAGCAAAGTAAAATTGATATAATATTTGAAACATGGATTATAAGGTGTCTTTATAAAGGCAGACACTTTAAAATATTTAACGAGTAAATTATAAAAATATAGTATGGGGCTGGTAGGAGTTAAGGATATTACGTGGGAAGGAAAGGAACAAATGAAGACCAGAAATGTAACGTTTTCTTATGGTGACAGATATGATATAAAAACCACCAACTGAATGCAAGCATTTCTATGAAGTTACAATCCTAAACAACTGTTATTAAAGAAGAACTTTTATTAGACCTCGAAGCTATACTTAAGTATAAAAAATCTCATAGAATTGTTATGTCTGTCCGTCCGCTCAGTCTGTTTGTCTGTGATTATCGTTAACCGTGTTGATCACAAAACTCTTCTACATAAATATCAATTAACTCCTTTGTAATTTCAGGTAATTATTATGAAAAATGCGCTATTTTTGTTCCTTTAATCACGTATTTCTTGCCGTAGTTTCCTGTATCATACCGTAATGTATGGTTTAAGTTTCACCAATCTATGCAAGTTGGGAGGGGCACAAAATGCGAAACTCACATTCAACCTTTGATTTTGCACACATTTACATACACAATCAGTGGAGTATTTATGATTTTGTTTCGGGGAGTCTTTCCACAACCCGGGCAGCAGATGAGCAGTTGCTCACTTGAGTTTGAGAATTAAATGTATCTTAGTCGATTATGTAGTATTATACTCGTCAAATTGTAAAATTTGTACGTCGGTTCAGGATCTTATCCCCACCCCCTCACGAGACAAATGAGGCTAATTTGAAATGATGCTCCTGCAAACACACGTTGAACATTTGAATTTCATTCCAACTTCACTAATTGCATTTAAAAATGAAATTTTCAATTTTATCTGTGTACATTTTTACCTGAAAGAAAATGTTGAGACAAGTTGAAGCTGAAATATACTGATTGCAGTATTAATTGCAAGAATTGCAGGTAAGTGAATTTTACGTGATATGATACAAAAATTTAACAGTGAATCTAACATTTGTTCTCTTCATAGAAGAAAAAGGAAGTATTCTCTTGGCGTACCTAATTTCCCAGCCTAATTATTTCCCCAAACTTCATTTTCTTTAATTTATCTAAGAAACCTCTAAATATTGTTGTACACAATATTTATCAAATTGTCGTACATATCACTTTATGAATATTGCTTGTTGTGAGTCCAGTTGGCTATGAGTTTCGTTAGTTATGAGATGTTCTGTATGTGTACATTCTTAATCTGTATGTGTGCATTCTGTAAGCTCTAAAATCTGCTACAAACAAAAACCCATTAATGTCCTAATATGTTCATTCGTAGAGCAAATAAAAACTATATACCTTACTAAACTCTGATATTTGGAACGTTGGTCATATGCTATGACCATTGAGTTCTAACACTTACTAATTCAGTGGCAGTATGTTGGTTCAGTAATATAGCGTTCCCCTGGTCTTTTGTTGTCTCATCCGCTAATGTGGATCGAGACAATGCTGATGTGTATAGAGAAATTATGGATGTCGACGTAATATTTTTCTATCTGTACAGACCTCTATGTAAGCATGTGTTACATTATGTTAATAATGTTGCAATGTTCCGTTTGGAACAAAATACAACACATCTAGCTGTAATCGCGAAACAAAGGAACTTCACACTTCCATAATTTGAATTATAAATATTTTGATGTATAAGTTATATTTATATGCCATCAAGAGACTTATTATTTAATTTGAAATGAAATCTTTGAGTTTTACGTCCCACGATTATACCTGCTGGCTAAAGAGACGGTGAAGATGAGAAAGGAATGAAGAAAATGGGAGGAAACGGGAGAACCACGAGGAAACCGTCGCACACGGCGTTTTTCCACAACAAAGTTCACTTGGCAGGGGCTTCGATCAAACCATGGACCCCAAGCACCAGCGGTGAACGCTCTACCACTGAGCCACCGCGGCACTTATTATTTAATTTATATTCACTACTGACTCTTGAGTGATGCCACATTGTTAAGAAACAAACTTTCATCTATTTAAAGTGAGGAAACAACAACAAAATAAGAATTACAACAAAAGGGTAAGGAGCAAAAACAAGGAATGTCCATGTGTGTGCTTTATCGGATTTGTCCTATTTGTTGGCGACTCTTTGTACTATTTCACTGGATATGCCATGCATGCGTAGATGTAGAAATGTCCAAGTATAAAGGGCAAAAGATTTGACTAACCCTATTCTTTATTACGCGGTTTTCAATTTTAAAACGCCGTTTTCTCGAAAATGAATTTTTGTGACATTCCTTCTTTTTTCCCTTACCCTTCAATACTCTTGCTGTACTGTACTGTGGGGTCACAACCACAATTAATTGTCTCAATTATCAGTTTTTAGTAAATGAACGTGGGGATAGCACTTCGCACGGCAAGAGAGAAAGTACGTAGGTATCTGAGCAGTACAACGCATGAGTAATTAATTTGGGGATGAATGAAATGAAATGCATGTTTTCTAATAGAAAACATCACAGAGACGCAACGGTTAGGGAAGGAAAGGGTTTTACTGCACCTCAGAAATTCGATGTAATGAGCCTCTTTAAATATCGGGTAAAGCCTTATCCTCCAATCCGTTGAGTGTTTTCGCTGGTATCGATCCCGGACCTCACGTTCGAGAGTGAAGTACCTCTCGATCTCAGGGTAGAAGATCTCAGATGTCCTGGCCTGTTCGGAATGACACCTCTGTCATGCAGTGGATGATGAGGGCCTTGACATGCCGAACGTCTCTCAATTGTTGTTCAGACGACTCTTTTGAATAGCGGTCCAAAGTGTGTTTCTGGCAGCCTATGTCACACTTCTCACCTCGAGGATCCCGTGTCCCCTGGTTTTGTTCTACTTCCCTGCTTTCGTTTCTTCCTGGTGCTCCACACATGTGTGACTAGCTCATCAAAATTATCTTGGTGAATGAAGAAGTTTGTTAAAGGCTGAGTTTGTTTTAATGAAGTTACTGAAACTAGGAAGAGAATGGTAAGCATGAATTTGTATTGGGATGAGGTGAAAACATAGGGAAATCTCTTCTTTCTTATTTAATAATTACAATGTCTTGTTTGGAGAATAATAACAACATACTGGAAGAATTCAAAATAGGCGCTAAGCCTGATATCCTCTACAATACTATATATCCTCGGAGGAGCTTATATCTCGACAGTGGAAAAAAGTGGAATGATAGGGAAGAATTACAAATTATATATCCTGGTTTTCAGAGCTTATGGTCCTTTGGCCTGCAAAGTATCGGGATAACGTCCATCGGCGAGCACACTGTCCGGGAAGAGTGGGAAAGAACAAATGAATGAGGAAGGATGCAAACGGTTTTTAGACATTTATGCTAGACACAATTACGACATCTGCCTAGTATGAATGAGAAAAACCTAGGGTATACCTCACTCAAGAGGATCAACCTCAAAAGGATTTTACACTTTTCCGACCGAGTGTCCCCACTGTAACAGTGTAGCTTTAAATGTTTAGTAAACAAAATATGATGGAAGCGGGACGACGAAAGCATGGAAATAAGATCATTAGCACTAAGAAGGCTTTTTTATTCGTAACGATAATATAGCAAACAACAACTAAAATGAAAAGTGAATATATCTGTATATAAGTATATAACAGTTGCTCTCAGAAACAAAGTTCTCTATCCTTAATATTCTGATAAATGTTTATAGTCGAATTAAAGTTTGTGTCTTCACTTAGCTTAAAACAAGTGACGTACTTCGAAGCACAGGTTAACCTCAATCTCATACAAAGGTTTGCTAGAGAATGGAACAACTTCAGTATTAATATTTGCAAAAACAAGAAGCTTGATATCAATTTAGGAACAATGTATAGCCTTAAAGATAACACTATATATACCTATATATATATATATATACCTATATATATATATATATATATATATATATATATATATATATATATATATATATATAAGAAATGAGAACTGGCAATTTATGTTACTATGGCATGGCTATAGAAAGACAAAATTTTTGCAAGTAATTTTGAACCATAATCACTTCTTCTAATACATTGCACCACAACTCTATATTAATAGATAATCCAAACCTCTCTGTCGAGAACATTATGAACATAATTTTGAGTTGAGTTGATTTTGAGTTTAACGTCCGTTCAGCAGCGAGGCTATATGAGACGTGGAAATACTGATTAACGTGGAATCCGAAACATATAAGCTCCCGCCATGAATAGAGCCCGGCTCTCCCACGCCAAAGGCGCGTACGCTAAATGAACATAATTTTGTTTCGTTTAAATTTAGAGAACCCAATATTAATGTCCAACTTGTTAAAAGGAAAATTCTTGACTCCTTCCTATACTAGACCAATGACAGCAATGACAGAGCAACGCTTGCAAGTGCTGACGAAGAATTTTAGTTCATGAGAACGCCACTAGAGGCTCTAAAAGTACAAGACTGAGTATGAGTCCTCCTCATTCCAAACATATTCTTTAAAGTTAAGTAAAAATTTAAGCTAGTCGTACTAAATACCTCCATTTATGTGTCGATTACGTTACAACACCGGGAATCGAATCCGGAATCACTCGCACCAAAGGTGAGGTACTTATCGACTATTCCACGCAGGGTTACACATACAAGGAAAGTTGAAAATAGAAAATAGCAACTACAATTTGCCGAAATGTATGTTACTGGCAACGTTAGAAATTTATTATTCCTTTCTGCGACTAATGTCGGGACCGAAATGAGGTATATAAGAGTTAATTGCAGATCGCAATCAGTATTCTAAATTTACTTTTTCTTTAGTACGATTACAATTGTTTTTCTTATGATTTTGTTATTAGAGACAAGCTAATTTTGATCACGGCATGATCACGCTAAATCAACAAACTAACCGATAGGTAATACTTAATAACAGGCTTTTGAGATATTAACATTCAACACACAATATCAATGAAAAAAGTTAAATATATCCTCAGTGTAAAACAACGTTGTCTTTACTGATACATTAAGCTGTGTAAAATAAAAAATGCTTAAATGTATCATGTGACGTATATTAATGGTAAGAATAACTATTCAAATGTAGTTGGTTGGAGTTATGTGTCCCTTTTCAGCACTAAGGTGAATCTACAGCTTAAAGTGGAAACCGAACCTTTGTAATGAACTCGAATTTCAAGGGCCTTCTACCGGGAATCGAACCTGGTCCCGCGTGTAGCAGGCATGCGCACTAAAAACTAGACAACCAAGGAGGTGTAAGCCTAGTTTACCCCATTCTTTCCTTTAGTGTGGTGGGAGGTTTAAATGTATTTGCGTCCTTCTACAACAGCGAGGTTACGAAAGATGGAATCTACACTTAAAGTTGGTTCCGAATGACGACTGAGCCATGAATCATGTGTGTACAAGTAGCATCACGCAAGATTTACTCCAACGGTATAGGCCGTACCCTACATTCTATTTCTCCCTCCAAGAGAACTTGATTATAGAACAAAGTCACTGACTGTAGTTTCTCCATTTACTGTTCTATAAATGACATCAGAGATTCGAACGAAATCTAATATCTTTTTGTCGAATACTTTTTAACTATGCCAATATCCAGATTTCAGTTACAACACTAGTAGTGGTAGCAAATAGAAGTGCCTGACATAAGTGCATAAATATTGTTTTACGAGGAACACACCAAAAGTACGTTGCTTCTTTGTTCTAATTCCCTAGTACAAGGGAATATAAGGAACTAAAATGTGTCTGTTTGTCAACAAAATCTCTCTTTATTGATACACAGCTGCCTTCCATTAGACCATTTTGAGTTGTATTTGACATAGTCATATTTGGGAGTCTGTTCAGATACAGAGAAATACCATTTAACAGGGATGGTCTACTGGCGAAACGGTGTCCACGAAGAAAATCCCTGAGATGTTGGAACAACCGGAAATATCTCGGGGGTGTATCCGGTGAGTAGGGTGGATATGGCAGTTCAAGCCTGTGATCAGCCAAGAATGAGGTCACAAGATTACCATGTGTATGTGTAGCGGTAAGTTGTCCAGGTGGATGATGAAATTGCCATGTGCAATTTTTGGTCGTTTCTCAATCAATTATGACAAACATTCAGTATCCAAAAAGGTACGAATATAATCATTCGTAATTGTATGATCTTTCGGGAAGAGAGTGGGACAACGTTAGCAATCCAAGAATATAAGGTGCAGCACTATCTCATAGGATGCCACCTGACGAAATATATTGGGGATTGGTTAATCTGTGTGTTTCCACTGCATCGACTGCATTTCGGTTTCTCTGTTAAATAATGAAATTTGTGATTTATCCATTATCATAACACTTTCCAAGAAATTAACTCCCTCTCTTCTGAAGAGTGTCAAATTTTCAATACTTGATCGAATCCTTGCCTCTTTTTGATTGTCATTAAGCATTCTACCCAGGAAGAAGAAACTTTACTTAGACACAGTTCCTTTGTATTAATCATATGTTCTACTGTTACCATTGATAGCCCCAGTGTATCACAAATCTCCTGCATGGTGACCCACTTATCTTCCATTATGAAAATTTCAACGGGGAATGTTAGAGTGAGTTGACGCTGTTTTTGGCCTTCCAGACCTCTGCTCATCTTTTACATGTGTTTTCCATGCTTTGAACTGACGTACCCACACATACACCTTCAAAGTGACGGTGAATATCACCTGCATAATGTCCAGCTGCGGTGAGGAATTTCTGAATTACCCGTTGTTCTTCAACCGGCATTTCCATGTCTCTGGGCAGTATTAGAAACAGTCTTACTCGTTCAGACACAGTGACTCAACTGCTGGCACCTAATAACCGTAACCTGCACTGCTTAGAGACGAAGGATGGAGGTCTCCGATTCCACAATTGCTTTCCTAAAATAGAAAAAAATGTTTACTTTAGAACAAAACTTCACGTACTTTTGGTAACCACCTCGAAGAGAAAGACAAATTAGTTTAATTATGTTACAACTTTCTTACGAGAAGTGCGATTATAAACGATTGCATCTTTTTCAAATAATATAATTCTGAGCGGATCTCTTTACCACATGAACTGCATTGTGTGTAGTTGTTTATAAACTTTGTTATATTTTAATCTAAATATTAATTACACCGTTACAGTTTTTCAGCCATTCAAATGTGAGGTAATAATGGGATCCGTAGCCAGCAACCATCTTGATTTCTTAGACAGGGCAGAAATTAATATTAACAGTGCAATGACACACATCAAGGAATGTCACGAAACTGTTCAAGGAACCATCTCTGAAATTTCATCAAGCAAAGAATGATCTTCAGAAATTGAATTGAGTTGATTTTGAGTTTAACGTCCCGTTCAGCAGCGGGGCTATATGAGACTTAGACCTACTGATTAACGTGGAATCCAAGTCACATGAGATCCTAGCGGGAATCGAACATGGATCTCCCACGCCAAAGGCACGTACGCCAACGGCTTACCCACGAAGTTGCTCCAATCTTCAGAAATGTATAAGGGAAAGTTTACATTTCCTTCCACTGCTTATGTACTTTCCACCTTATATCCCAGCAGTTGAAAGGTGTGTTAAATTACCGTCACCGTAGGCTTCTTCAGAAATGTGTAGTGTCTCAGCTTGAGATGGATTTATCAGAGCAAGAATTTTGTCCAAAAAGAATCTGAATACTAAACCAACAACTTAAAATAATAGAGTCCAAAAGTAGGATGGATAAGAGTAGAACTTGATATGCAACCATTTTTTCATGGTGAGCTCTGGGTGTTTCTCTCAACCAGGAAAGAGCTGCATACACTTAAAATTAATTTCATAAATCCATAGAGATTTTTAAATACAGAATATAATTTAATATCGTTTCACGAACTGTTTTAGAAATTCCCAGAAACTTTAAATTAGCGATACTTTAAAATTTTAACACGTGTTGCTGCGAATAATAAGATTCATGTTTTAAAAATATGAATTTAAAAATCAATCTTTTTGCTCCGCCCCAGTCACGATGCTTAAAAATCCATTTCATGGCGGTTAACAGGTGGCAATAACTAATTATGGTTTAATTTTTGAATAGGTTTCAGTTTTCGTTAATACTCTTTAACGTTAAATGAAACAAGGTAATAAAACTGAAAAACTTCTATCAAAGTTTAAAAGGTCATTACTATACTATTGACTTCTGTATTGATTTCAAATATTTGAATATTGTTTTATACAGAGTAATTGATTGCTCTAGATGTACTTATAAGAAAATGCACTTAGTTAATGTTAAGCAAAAATATGAACTAAATAAAACGAATTTTTCACAGAAGGCGTTGGGAGCTTGTTCACGTAGAGTACCCAAAGCTTTTTATTTTCAAAGTGCTTGTGTCAGAGCACAAGCGCCATCACGAGGAGGTGCTTGAAGTAAATTTCAATAATACTATAATAATGTTTGGGGATTGGGGATGAATAATATTACATAATTATCAGAAGCTTAGAAATGTATTAGGGTGATGTATACGTAACTATCATGGTTTTTGTTTCATTTGTAACAAGTGCGTAAACAAATCGTTAGCGGTGTTCCTAACCTTTCATAGTTAAATAATTATTGAAAGTCAAATATGTGAACTATATATGTAGAAGTATTCCAGTGTAGAAGATGTTTTTTACTCTCGTTTCTCCTCCAGCCTCCCACCGCAAATCTGCTTTGACTCTTATAATTTGGCTTCCTAATTGTGATGATAGGCACTGTAGAAATCAGCGAAATATTTCATATAACTTTGTTTAAGTTTGCAACCTTTTCAAACATTCCATCATCACAGCCAATGACAGTAATTCTTAAGGATACAAGGAAGCTCACGCAAGTAACATAAATATACGAGTTTTCATTTAAAGATAAAGTTATCCTAACACAAAATTACACCCACTGGAGTGGGTTGACAACTTGTCTCTTACCGATGTCAACCCTAAGCAAAAGGCTAGAGATATATTGGAATTCCACAAATAAAGTGAGCTTTACAATTTAAATAAATATTAATAGTGAAAGTAAGTTAATGGTGTTTGATGGAAAGAACCCAAGATAGTATAAATCTAGAAGATATTACATGTTAAGTAGCGTGAAAAAAAATTCATACAATAGTGACGCCCATCAGCTTTAGCTGTACAAAGTAAGAATCGGCTTGTGCCGACAAAAAAGAAAATGTATAGTATATATGAGGATGCAATTTCTATGAACAAATATGTCTCAGTATTGTGTAACTGTCTCCATATTCTTAATCTGTACGCATACTAGAATCTAAAATAGCAATTACTTCCAAAATTACGGTTGAATTGTGATTTTGAATTAAATCTTTCTCGTCACTAATAACATCTTAATTCTACTCGGTTTTGTAGAATCAAAGGAGGCTGTGATAACAAGATAAATAACAATAGTGGAATGAAGAGAGCAAGCAGAAATGGGAGAACCATGAGAAACTTCACACACATTAATCCTAGTTGGCGCGAGCTGGGACTAAACCAGAGACCCACTCGTAAGTAGTGAAGTCTTTACCACTGAATTGATGCTGCCCACGCCGTATATTCTTTACACTTTAAGTAAAGGGTGATATTTCTTATGAATGGTTACTATTTTTCGTGTACTTCACAAAGTGTTTAATGTTCTGCCTAATGACCTTCCAGGAGTTCGTAGCATATTTGTGATCTTATCTTGAGCAAGGACAGGAATTTCTGAGTTGCTTGATCTGTGACAAAAGTGATATTTAAATTTCAGGTACATTTAATATTAATTATCTTCCCAACAATTGCAGTTGCTTCCAGGAGTCTTGATTTTCGTCTATCATTTCAGCGTCCCTGAAATTAAATTAGCACTCATGGATCCCCATGAGTTTACCACGAGTATATTTACGGGATGTTTACTGGTCTCTTAACCTCACCATGTTTGTTCACTCTATACGAGTTTCAGGCTAAAAATTGCGTTAAATGTAGCAATACAGTTTATAATTATAAAGCACTTCTTGTTGGCTGTAATGTACCTTATCGGATATACCTTTATATGCCAATTAATTCGTACAAGTGAGATTATATGTGCTACGTCACTTAAGCACGTGCAAATTAAGAAAAATATTAATAGTTAAAATTTAAAATAATAGAAACTGGAGTATAGTAACGTAACCACGTATAAAATAATGTAAATTATAAATGCTAGGGTCAACCATTCTACAAGAGAACATTATATTTTGTACTTGGGGCATGATGGCTCAGTGACAGAACTCTTAAATGTGGAGATGAGACCTTGGTTCGATCCACGATGGGTATTCTATGGGTACTCCCGTTTCCTCCCAGGGGGCGCGGTGGCTGAGTGGTAAAGCGTCCACTTTCGGTGTTTTCACTTTCGGTGGACACTTATAGCGATGGGTTGGCTCTTCCTGTCAAATTAATAGTGGAGATTCAGTTGCTTTGGTTTCTGTAATACTTAGTGTTTTGATTAAAACTCCTGTTTGGATTTTATTTACCATTTGTTTGAGTTTTATCTTTGCAAAAATTCTATATCACCAACATCCTACATAATTCATAAAAAATGGCATTATCACCGACTTGTTACAAAGTTGAAATGTTTTCTTGAGTATTTGGTAGTCTCTTCACACAATTGCTGGTAGTTTATGAAACACTTTTTTTTTAAGTTTAGTTTGTTTCGTCTTCAATGTGCTTTGCATAATTTAACTTTTCGTCAACCCATATTTCCAGATTTTTAAATTCTTTTACTTTTCCAATTTACTTGTTTGATATTTTTAGGACTGAAACTCTTAGCAGTCATTGATCAATGCTTTCATTTGTTCTAGTAATTTTTAAAGAGAAGCCAATCACAATATTCTACATAGTTAGCGCATATTTTGAGCCTTATGTATACATCAATTTTTACTAAGAGTTGTTGTTTTCTTCTCTGCAGATTTAAATATATTTTTTGCGATTTTGCAGTATTTCAGCATGAATTTATGTAACGAGCTAGGTGTTTCTAAGATTTCAAGTTCTTGAAAATGTGACTGCCAACAAAGGTTGTCAAAACTATCCAACTATCCATCAACTTATATCCATCTATCTATGTATCTATAATACCTGCTATTTTCCATTTTTTTGTTTTCTATTAACTCCAGTAGCATTGTAATGGGTATATTACCAACTGGTATTTTTCAGTTTCGTTTCATGAACCCATGTTGTAAATTATAATCTATTTCTCTGTGTTCTTTTATTGTATGCATTAACACCTTCTCGAAAATTTTTCCAATATATTTAGATGGTATATATAAGCTTTTGGGTTTTCGTTTTTCTCTTGATTATTCTTCTTAGTTATTGCCAGGTTGATGTAGTTCTAGTTTCTTGGTATTTGTCTATGGCTTAAGCATAGATTGCACAGAATTGACCAATATGATGCTCATATTTGTATTTGTTCCTTTAATATTCCAGGTTTATCATATCTTTCCCTGCGGTACCGTTAGAAAATTACACGAAATCCGCAATTTTATCACCATGGCTGTAATAAGGCGTCATTCACAGTTTTTCCTCGACTGAACCGCTAGTGCCGCCCCTAAACAGGCATGTGATATTTATGTAGCCACCACTGACGCCATGAAAACACCACTACCGCCATTAAACAGCCACAATCAGTGATGGGATTTTTACCGGTAAATATTTTTTGGGTATTTACCTTGGGTAAATACCCAGGTATTTACCCAAATTGGGTAAATATAAGGGTTTTTTCCTTTTCAATCATATATGTGATACAGACGTTCTTGAGCAGTACATAAAAATAACCAAAAAGTAACACTAGAGCCAGTAGAAGCTACAACAAATGTCAGAAGGCATTAAATGTATTATTTTCATTAATAGATATGAGTTATGTGGTCGCTCCTGTTTTGATATTTCTCCACAGAGCATATTTATAAGAACTGATGACTCTGAAAAAGACTACATTTTTTTCTGCAAGTAAAGAAACTAAACAAGTACATGGAACGCGGGTACGGGATTTTCTATTAATTTACATTCTGTAAGTGACTATTGACGACAAGTCATTACAACTGACATTACTTGAAATATACTTTCTGTTACATCATACATGTTTTAATAGCTACAAATGGAACACAGTAGGAATAGGAGTATATGCGAGGACTTCCACACTTCACTACACTTGCTAGCTAGTCATCAACATATAATAAACAATTGAGCTGTCTGAAGCCAGAATGTAGTAACTGCATTTTCATATTTTGCGAGAAATTAGTATTCTTGGAAACAAAATAGAAAAAATGCCATTGGATAATGGGCTTCACATGACGGTTACATCGGTTTCTTTAATTAGTCTCTGATTGGATGGTATCAGTCATACGCCTAATTCAAATGATTTCATGCTTTAATTTAGAATTTCGCAAAATTCAGTTAGTTTTCTCTGGTTTCAAACACCTCAGTTGGCAGCATCAAGCTAATAAAAGTACAAAAGAATTACAGAACATTCAGGACTAGTAAAACAAGAGGCTTGACTAGCGTGAAATTTCTGGAAATTTTAGATCACCAGAACCTTCTTTCGGAAAGATTTGAAAGTTTGAAAAATTTAAAAACAGAAGCAAGCAAACATAAAAGTTTCATTTGTATATCATTCCTCCAGAACTTTTTAATTTTGCATAAATATTCTGTATACTGTCTAAGGTGAGCATGGGCGGATTTATGGGGGGCATTTCCCCAACTTTGTGACAAAAAATAAAAATGCCACCTATAAGATGGCCACCTACCAAGAACTCCGAGACCGATCAAAAGGTCTGCCCCCCAGTAGACAATTCCTAGCTCCACCTATGAAAGTAACATTCTCGAAATATTCTATACACGTAAGGTCAAAACGTTATCTCATAATGAGATGGCATTTCAACCAAGATTACTCATTAGATTCACCGGATACATGAAATGAATATGTGGAATCATCGCTAGTAATGTCTCCTTCTATCTCTCACAGGGAAGAAGTGTCACTGTCATTGTCTTCTTCAGGGGTTCTCCTTCTTCTTGCTACCATGGTGCATTTCAAGTGTGATGAACTTGTATCTCCCGATAACTTATTTTCTAAGTTTTTCTCCTGCTCTGACTCATCAGTCTTTTCTGTCTCTTTACGCTGTGTTGACACTTTTGGCTTCTGTTCCCGGTGATGCAACTTCCAGTTATAAACTATATAGGTAATTTTTCCGGCTCTGGAAGCAGTCAGTCTATTCCTTGACTTAGTGTGAATTTTTGAGAAGGTACTAAAGGATCTTTCTGTGGCGGCTGATGATATCAATGCTGTTAATATCATATAATGGGTACTTCCACATAAAACTTGCCACCAAATTACTGGGTTCATTTCACCAGAACTTGTTCAAATGAACTTCTTGCCTCACAAACTTTACTTTATCTTGTAATGTGCGAAATCCTTTATAACATTTACAACATCTGCTTTCATGTCCTCTGCAACCATGATAAACTCCAATCCATCAACATATTATTCTGGAGTCATGTCAAACCTCTTTGATGATGGATCTAGCAATGCTGCGGCATAGTGAATCGGTTGCAGTGCTGGACCTTTTCCGCAATCGAAATTATTAAGAATATTTTTTCTTCTACTTTGGACAACGGGCATTGGGAAGAAGCCTTTCTTAGTTGCTCTTCGATTTCTTTGACAGCAGGAAAAACTCGATGTATGTTACATTCATCAGATTCTAATATATTTATCCAGGACACAATTGGCTTAAGAACATATGTTAGCATTTCGATTGTTACCCAGAAAACCTCATCATCAAGCAGCTTTTCTTTGTGGTTTGATAAATGCTGTATATCTTGCAGTGGTTTCATAAACAGCTAGGTTCTGTAGAGTGACTTTTGCAGCTTCCAGACTTTCAGGAGATTGTAAATAGCTTCTCCAGCAGGTTTTACATGGAAGAGTAAGAGAAATGTAAATGTTTTTCTCATTGTTAATTGCATGAAAAGTGCTTTCAGTACCTGAGTATTTCTAACCATTTTAATGACGTCTACAACATTTGCCGTAAATGATGAAATTGAAGAACACTTCAAAGTATCACTGCAGATAAGGTTCAACGTATACGTTTTACATGACAATGGTTGCAAATGGAGCTACTCTTTTTTTTTTCTTTGGACAAGAGCAAAAGCCTTCTGCATATTTGCTGCATTATCACCAGAACAAACAACTTGCTGGGGTCGTATTTTTAATGACCTAAAATTCTTGATCCCTAATGTACTCAGCAGTGTGACGGTTACCTTTGGTGTTGATAAAATGAACAAATATTGGATGGGGGTTTGTAATATTGCAGTTGATTATTCCTTCATTACGAACATTACTCCAACCGTCACATTGAAGATTTAGATACTTCGAATCTTGTAACTCTACGCACAGCTGTGTTTGCATTTCGCTACACTGGGCATCAAGTTGTCCCTAAATTTTTTAACTGATTTGACCATGTGGCCATTATTTTGCAAAATATAAGCTATTTGAAAATGCTTGTAAATTGTTTTACCAATCTCTTTTCAGACATTGTTTTTTGACTGGATTTACAAGGTCATATGGCAAGTCCTTGAATTATATGAAATAAAATTACTTGTGCATTAACAGAAACACTTGCACTGGGTTAAGGTAAATGCAATGTCATATATAAGGAACCAATTCTTGAAT
Organism: Thermobia domestica; assembly: GCF_964235325.1. Taxonomy (NCBI): domain Eukaryota; kingdom Metazoa; phylum Arthropoda; class Insecta; order Zygentoma; family Lepismatidae; genus Thermobia; species Thermobia domestica. The sequence continues at coordinate 32,540,101 of NC_137456.1, forward strand.
TTATTACATAAGTAGTTAACTGTCCTTTCCCATTTGATTTTTAACTGAACTTTGAGACAACTTATAGACACTGCAATCCAGCAAACTACTCCCTTATCGCTCAACCCAAAATGTAAATTGATATGTGATGTGTGTAAGAGCTCATTAACTCATTAATTTACATGTGTTGCGGTATGGATATATAGGCTACTTGCGTTTTCATCAGCTGTCATTGTATCCATAAAAGTGGTAATGCTACTATATGAACTTTGTACATTGATGGAGGAACTCTTCATATATGAAACTGCATCAAAAATTTTATCAGCCACTCTCGTCACTAAAGAGTCATCAATGTTTTTATTATTACTACAACTTGATGTAGGTTGTTTACTTTCATTCACTTCTTCTGTCCCAGTATTTTGCCAACAATCAAATAAACTTCTCCCTTGAAACTATTTTATAATTGTTTTCTTTAGATTTTCAGGACACTTAAAACATTTATTAACATGATCTGACATTTCATTTACATTTGCGTGTTTATAGTTTTCACCACAGTACTTGCAGTTTACTGATTTATCACTTCGTACATTATATGCGCTCCAAACACTACTTTTCTTTCTATCCATTTTCAGTTTTTTTTTCTCTCCCTGAATAAAAGAAAACAAAAAATTCAACTAAGATAAGAGGCACGTCTACTCTCAACAACTCGAAATTAGTACCAGTACTGAACTTAATTAGAAATGGAATTGTTCGAAGCAATGTTATCAGTCATAAATCATGTTTGCATCTTTCTTTAACCGCATTTGTATCTGGAAGATTTTATTCTGCTATTTTAGAACCCACTGTGTCTTCTTATTATGTAATCTTGCAGTTTTTGAAAAATACCCATTTTTTGGGTAGGTAAATAAAATTTCGGTATTTACCGGGTATTTACCCAATTTTTATTTACCTACCCAGTGGGTAAATACCCAAGTCCCATCCCTAGCCACAATGCGCATCGTAACCGCCAGTGAAGGCTTGAAACCACCCATACCGCCATTAACCTTCCACATAGTCTCTTCGCTCTTCCCCCAATTTTGCCAACAAAGTATTACATTGGTATTTACACTCTGAAAGTTCTATACGAATCCATGGCTGAAACAGAAAATAACTACCACTTTAGCGTGTTATTTGTATGTTGATTTAACACAAAAGACATGACCTTCCGAGCAAATCAGAACTAACTAGTAATTGTCATGAAAATTTTTAATTGAAATTTGATGCTTGCAAACGAGCAAAGCTTTGCGCAGTATAATTGATGTTTTCGCCAAGTAACGAAAACGTAAGACGTTCTGCCGTAGTCGGCTACGAGAATAGTTTTGTAAGCCTATGAACTGTCTGACAACAGTTACATTAGTAGCATTATTGCTACCTGTTGTTCTTATATTCTATCAGCGGACTTTACCAAGTTCTCACAATCATTTAACGGCTATTCGTAAAGTCAAAAAGTCTCTAGAACACCATCTTGCACAAAAACGGCAATTGGTGCAGTATCTAACTTTACGTCGATGCCAGCCAGTTCGCTTCCGCTTTGGTGGTTCTCCGCTTGGAACCGAAAGCAAAACGAGGCTGACAGTCATTTTTCCTTCACTTGCGCGGATATCCGCCACAAAGAAAAAGCGGACCGATGATTGTTTGCGGCACTTTGCACACGCAGTAACCATCTAGTTAGTTGGAGAGTTTTTGCCCCTTGAAAACGGGTGTACTCTCTCTAAGCTGGAACATTTACAGGCACATGATGTGTAGTTTGACGAGGAATAATTAGCACAGAGATGACACCTACAACGCCAATTAACCAGTGTTTAAATGAAGGTTGTAATTATGTAGAGTAGTGGACAAAGTTTCAGGCATATAACATAATTGCTTTTCAAAAAAAAATAAATACTGTGTTTTTCATTTTGTATAGCTAAACGGCCTTTATTTTCTGGATTACCATCTCGCCCTAAAAACGGAAATTTTCAAAAATGAGTTGGACCTATGTTCCCTTATTTCTAATGACGAGTTTTTGCATTGAATTTAATCTTCCTAATTTGACGGGCTCATGATATATTCAATTTTTGGCATAAATTATGACCCCTGCTCTCTCTAAGGATATGTGTTTCAATAAATTTAATATAATAAAATCCTTAAGGGAGGGGAGGAAAAAGTTGATTACCATGTCTAGTAATTGCTTCAGTAGTTATTGCGTAATGCGGTCAAACAGAAACTGACATTCTCTTTTATAAATTAGACTTCGACAAATTCATTATTTTGAGACATAACTTCAGACCAAGATGTGTTTTGATAATGTGTTTTACCTCATAACGACCTGCGGAGAAGTATTTACTCAGAGGTACTTCTGCTATAAATGCAAAAGGAAGCAAGGAAACTCACAAATATCAATTTACACCGTCCCCTACGTGTGGCTGGCAGTCGTGTTGGATTGACCGGAAACCTGACATATTTGGGCAAGACGTAAATGAGAACATATCTTCTTTCCCACTCTTAAAAAATGTTACAATTTTCTATATTTCTTTTCCTTGTCTTTTCCTTTTTTTGGGGGGAGAGGATTCTTCAGACCTAACCCACTAAATGTCCTAGAACCTACTTCACACTATTGTCCTGCATTCGTCACAGAGCGCAAGTCAATGAATTTAGGTAAATATGTAGATTAAAGCATAGATTTTTGACTCAACTTTCATACAGGAAACCTTATCGTAGATCTCCAACAGGGGAACCCACATTTTTTAAAATACCTTTTCTTATGAAGGTTTCGGGACATTTTCCCGAATTTAGCATTCGGAAGTCATGTGTACCGGGTGATATCAATCAATCGGTAATAATGCCATCATCACGAATCTAAAATAATTAAGATAGAATAATGTCAGTCTCAAATTTGAATGGGAAGAAAAGAGCATTGATTTGAAAAATTAATCAAACGGCCGACTACATATTTATCTTTGCATTATATTGTAGTCATATAGGTGGCCGCTAAATCCTCTATTGCCTTTTGAGAAACAAAGATGTGGACAACTTTCTAAGTTTTGATTTCTGTTTAATAAATAAAATGTATATTTCCCTGTGCCATTAAGTTTTAATATCTACTCCTCTCTTGAATATTAATCGAAACAAACAAAATTTCGCATCATTCAGTTCTCCCGTTATTTACGTCTAAGAGGAAGTAAAAATACTGAAGCAACAGTCATCAAATTTAAATGTAATTTAATAATTAATTATCTAGTATATTTTTGAAAAAAGAATAACCGGATTCTTTTGAAGGGAGCTGGTTTTCTTTAATGTTTAGCGTTTTTACTCAACAACCAGGTTATGAAAGTCAGAACGTACAATTGGCGTGTGCATAAACCATCATGCAAAATAATCACCTCCCATTCCTCACCACCCTTATCTCATTACCAAGAACACTTTTCTACACTATTCAGAGCTACCATATTTCTTAAACGTCAAAATTATTATCATAATGGCTAGAAAGGTATTTCATACGAAGTACCTGAACTGACACATGGCGAAAACGTGAGCCTGAATAACGTAAATAGAATATTCATTATGTTTTCCAAGAGATTGATAGTTAAGGGCTGTGATCCAGTGTGATATCGAGGCAATAATGATGTATTTACATGCTTCAAATACATGTTTATATGTTTATTAAGCTTTTGCCTTACGTTTGTGTTATCTTTTCTTAAATGTTTTGTACCAAATTTTGAAGACGAAATAGACCATACGATGTGACTTGTCTCATTTCTACTTGTGCTCACAAAAAGTACGTTTTATATAGTATATTAAGGACATCTTCTTCTGATATTACAGCATAAAAGAGTAACTTTATATCAAATAACTTATAATGGACACATGTATGCAAATATGTAACTAAAGATCTCATTATCACTAACTTTCTATTGTATACGTATGTTATCCCAAATCCTTCTTCTCAACCTGGCCTTCACTCTCTAACTCTCCAATTTTATATACTGTACAAACCATTTCAATGCACACTGGAAAGAAAACTGTCCTTCTATCTCCTGTTCTGTTACGTGAGTAAGTTAGAATCTACCTTAAGGCATATCAAGTTCATACTAGAATGTATGCAGTTCAGAAATTTAACTACGAAGCAAATAGTACAACGATACGTCTATTTTTCTACTTGCACTTTAACATCTTTGGGCAGAATGTACTTCAAATTGATGCACAAGCTATTTAAGAAAAGGAAGAAGAAAATATAGAAAAAAGGATTTGCTGTTTTGTGCTAAAATAGAGATTCGTTGTCATAGCGACGTAAAAATAAAGAATATCGTAAAAGAAGAACCGTCTTGTTTAAGCTACACGCACAATTTTTAAGAAGTGTATTTGTTTAAGTTGTTACATACAATAATAAACGATAATATTTAGATGCAGTGTGTAAATTATTTTATGATGGTTTTTCGGAGCCTTGTAGTCGCTATATAAATATATAGAACTGTGGGATTTCGCCGCAGGATCGTCGATATATAAATTTGGTGGTTTGCCGCCAGGAACTTTAGGAGATCTGGACGAAGTTTGATCGACAATCTCCTAAACAATAAAATGCAAGTGTACAGATTGACTTTAAGGTTACATAGTTTCGATAAAAATATTGGAATTACATCTGAATCAGATGACAACAGAGATATGAGCTTTTCTGACCTGGCCGATCTCATTAAACAACAAACGGAACATATGAACCAAATGAACCAACATATAGGACAATCAAAGCAAGATTTTGGTAACCGAATGGATCAACAAAGGGAACGAATGGATCAAGTTGATAGTAAAATCGATCAAAAGATGGGACAATTAAAGCAGGATTTTGGTGGTCGAATGAACCAACAAACGGAAAAAATGAAACAACTTGATAATAAAATTGACCAGACAAATCTACGAATTGAACAAAGTGACCTTAAAATTAAGCAAATTTTAAGTAGGTTCATCGAAGTTCAAAATTATAGAGAAGTTGCGAATCCAAGTAATGAGTTAGAGAAAAATTTCTTAATTACTGGTGAGTTATCATCACAAGTTAACATGAGTGCTCCGAATGAACGTGAACCTTCCACAGAAACAACAGAAAATGCAGATCTTGAATTTGCATTGGTGCAATTTACTGAGTTTTCGCAAAGCATACTGCAGTATTTATTGAATCAGATTATCCGGCCGTCTCTCATAATTCGAATGCTTTTGATTGGTTTACTGATAATTTGTGCAACGAAGATTTTAGTATGTATCAATATGCGAAACGTTATGGTCATCTTCGTCTGGTGAATGCTATTGAGTGCTTGTATTCACGATATATTCCATATGATATTAATCAAAAAGATGAAGTAATTGTAATAGATGAAGTAATAGTAATTGTAATTTCACATGGATTAATTAATTGTTCGTTTAATGATATGTACACGACTTTGGTTCATGTAGCAGGAAGAAAGTTGATTCCAGTACTCGTGAAATTCAGAAAGAGAACGTGTGTTCCCACCAACGCTTGTAGTGATTGGTCGATTGAGTTGGAGCTGTTGAAATGTTCACTCAATGAAAAGACCAAAACGATAATAGTGAACAATCAGATGGTGCTTTTACCGAATGCGGTGCAGTGCGTTAACTTCAATCATCTAGATATGACATTACAATATTTCGAAAATCCATCAATGGTGCAATACAGTACTAACCTGAACCAAACTAACCTTAATCGAAACCAAGTTCGAAGTATCTATGTGAGATTAAAGTGTGATACCAATATGAAAAGAAATGGCTAAATTCCTGGTAATGTAATCGAACCTAATTACAGAAGAAGCAAAAAACCGTGGTAGGACAGTCTACAGTGGATATCATGTAAAGGAGAAGTACAGATCCGTTAGGAGATACGACATTTCGCCACCAGTAAAACGAATGAGAACCGAACCTTATTTTACCGGTAAGATAACCGCACCTAACCTTATTATTAACAGTAATAGTAATCGAGTTACCGAACCTAATCTTGGTAGGAACAGCAATAGTAACCGCACACTTAAGAAGCATGTACTCATTAGATCTAATTTTGTTCGAATTGGATTTCGTAGAAATTTCATAGATGGTACAAATTCTCAAAATAAGAAACAAAGAACTTTAGAAGTAAGTAACGTGCAAGTCTGTATTCCGATTTGTGACTTTCAATGCAATTTGAATTAATTCGATGGTCGCTTAACTTAAGCTAAAGTTACGGCGTCCGAGAAAACCTATTCAATTGATTTTTGCTTTATTTTGCTTTAAATATCTTTATGATTTTGTTTGTTATTCGTAGTTCATTTGAATTCTAAGAAGATAATTCCTTGAATCAATGAATGGAATAATTCATACACTTGTGATCTTGATAAGAAGTGAATTGTCGTATTTTGTTCTGGATATTGTCGATATTTCAATCTTAATTTATATTTTGTTGCATGTATCCTGTATTTCATCCTTGCTTCTGTATAATAGTAATTATGTAAATGTCGATTTCTGTTCGCGATCTTCATAATTCTGCCCGTTAAACTGAGATGAATTTGATCAAATAACATCTTATGTATCAATGACCACAAAAGGACCTGAAAGCTAAACAAGTGTTATGCCGGAATCCGAATGTATCTATCTTTATGTTCGACGTTAATATATATATATATATATATATATATATATATATATATATATATATATATATATATATATATGTGTGTGTGTGTGTGTGTGTGTAAAGTGAAAACAATTAAGATGTTATAGTTAAATATAGAAATAATATTGTTGTTAAAGTGAAATATGAGATATAGTGATGATCAGAATTATAATTTTATATGTACAAGGATCATTGGAAAGTCCAGTACATCGTTTGTAATGGTTAACGGCCCAGAATTTCTCTTTTTATTTATTTTTTTGGGGGGAAAAAAAATAAAAAGGTCCATTTGTTCAAGGCGCCATTATATAATGGTACGTGTATTTTTCTACTTGTACCTTATCATCTCTAAGCAGAATGCAATTCAAATTGATGTACAAGCTATTTAAGAAAAGGAGGAAGAAATATATATAAAAAGGGATTCGCTGTTTTGTGTTAAAATGGAGATCTTTTGTAATAGCAACGTAAAATAAATAATATCGTAATAGAAGAACTATCTTGTGTAAGCTACATGCACAACTTTTAAGGTTTATAAATGTTTAATTTGTTACACGATATAATAAAAGGTAATATCTTGATGCAGTGTACGAAATGGTTTCAGATGAATTAGTAGCCTATTAATTGCTATATAAAAATTATATGAACTGTGGGATTTCGTCGTTATATAATTTGGTCGTTCTCGCCGCAAGATTGCTGTTATAATAGGATAACTTTAAAATCGAATTCTAGTAAGTGGGATATTTCATATTTCAATATCATCACCTGTTTTCACTCAACTTTATAGCATTAGGCTGACATCACGCTCACATCTCAAGCTGTTCGATCTCACACTCATACTCGTCATCAACTTAACATTTATTGGGATATAACGCTCACATCATTTAGACATTACACATACTCGACCACACATTCATATTCTGATTTGGAATTCACGCTGACATCGTGATCAGGAATTTGCGCTCACTCAGAGTCATGGTCACTTTGTGAGAGTGAGAGTAAGCGTAGACACCAACTCTATGAGTTTAACACCTTTGTTCGCTACAAAATAAGTTGACACAATAACGCTTTGCTGCTCTGCTTCTTTCGCACTCTAACAATACTCTTCTAACTTGAACGATGTACTATGTTTATTTCGTCCATTGAAATATTGTATTTGATTATTGTTCATTCTCCTCATTCAAGATTTGAAAAGAAAACAAAAAAAAAAACAAAAAAAAACAGAAATTCTTTAGGTTTTTTGAGGTCCACATTTGCTCTACCGGGAGCACGGTGACCTAGTGGTAGAGTGCTTACCTCTGTTGCGTAGGGTTCTGGTTCGATCTACGGCCAACTAAGTTTGTGGTGGGCAAGTACATGTTCGCGGGGTTTGTTAGGTTACTGACGTTTCTCCCACTTTTCCACTCCACCAATTCTCCCAACATTATTCACTTGACTTAATCATCATCTCCCTATCCGTTCACTTGCGATAGACAGCTAGAACGATTATCCCGTTAAGGAAATAGTTTCGTTTACATGGTCAGTGCCAACAGTGACCATGTATTCTATATACAGGGTGTTTCAAAACAACATCGACATCTTTTGGGAGGTGGTTCCTGACACCAAGATAAGACTGAAAGTATAGACCATTCTGGGCGCACAAATGTTTCCTTTCAGAGTTACAGGCTGCCGAAAACATGAAAAAAAAATGAAATATATAGGTTCATAGCTCCAAAACTATGGGACCTACCGCAGTCGGGTAAAGACTTCACTTAGGAAATAGCATGTGCACTTTCCAAAAATGCATGTCTCAGAATCCTAAGGTACTCATGCAATAATTTTTATAACGAGAGTTTGGTTACGGGTATGTAATTTGAAATACTCACCAACTATACCTAAATAATTGTTGTGGAAGTACCATAGAATTTTCAAACATGGATATTTCGATAGGGCACACATTGGTTCCTAAACAAAGTCTCGACCCGATTAATGCAGATCCTATAGTATTGGAGTTATGGACCCTTAAAGTTTATTTTTCCACGTTTCCGGCAGCCTATTACTTGGAAAGGAAGCATTTGTGCACAAATGTTGGTCTATACTTTTCGTCTTATCTTGGTGTCAGGAATCACATCCCGAAACTCCCTGTATATCCTGTATAAAACCTCTGCACTCCTTAACTTGCATGCAACCTGTATATTATTTAAAAAAGGGTGTTGCCTATAATAACCTGATACGCACAAAAGCTGTAGTATAAAATACCATACATGGAAAAGCGTGAAATGTTTTTTTACTGTTTTTACTAGAGTATATTAAATAATATAGTGTGTGAGTTGATAAACCTTATATTTTGACAAATGTTTTGAAGAACTGAGGCCATTTCAAAATTCCCGGGAGGGTAAATGTTCTACGTTGCCTCATTCTGCTTCTGGCCAATAGAATGCCTTCATTTGTCGCGTTAAGCCATTACCATGGCAGCATGAATAGTATAGATAAGACATACTACAAAAATACCTTCTTACTAATGAGAATACCTATTTACACTAAAAGTCACGATAAAAAACTTTTGAGTGGGTATCTGGGATCTAATTCTTTCTTCATTATATTAAAAAGACAGGGTCTCTTTGAATCTTAAATTAACAATAAAACTGGGAGACACCGTAACAAAAGCAAACTTAAGTTAATAAATCGCTTACTAGAACGAGAGACGTTCCATTTCAAAACTTATCTCTTCACCTATAATATTCAAATCCTTTCTTTCGGCTTTTGTTTTTAAGAAAATGAAGGTAGTATCGATAGAAGATATCTGTGTAAAGAAAATAGAACATGTATTAGTCCTTTCCTTTTAAAAATGATAACTTCTCCTTTATGCTCCATAGCATTATCAGTCTCTATAAATGGTTGATGTAAAATCATCTGATATCTGCTAAATAAAAAAGCTACATTTTAAATAAATATAAATATTTTTAAGATAAAAAGAAACTAATTCTATTCTGTCTTTAACACAGCAAATTTTGTTTTTTTTCCTGATCATCTTTTTTGTACATGGTTCGCTCTATTCCCTTATTTAATAGAAAGGAAAAGATGAATAGGTAGAACTTGCTCTTCTGCGTCACAGACAAATCCTCTTCTCGACTGTCGTGCCAAAAAAAATCGTGAATGACAAATAGGGTTGGCAGCACAAGAAACTGTGTGATGAAGTACCTTGAATTCATTCAACAGAAATGGTTGGTGCTAGAATAAAATTAGCTAAGGTGAAAATATAATATATTCTTATTCTTTTTTCGTTTTCTTAAAAAAGAATAATTTTAGTTTCTTCTGATATAAAAAGAAAAGAAGATAAAAAAGATACTTTAGAAATTAAAACTTTTCTGGAAGAAATATCTTGATGTAATGAACCATTGAATAGATTATCTTGAATATTAAAAGGTGAGGGGCGCAGTGGCTCAGTGGTAGAAAACTTACCTTTGTTGTGCGTGGTCTCTGGTTCGACCCTCCTCCAAGTAAGTTTGAGGCAGACAACATCGTGTCCTTGGATTTTCTCGGGATAATCCCGTTCCCTCCCCTTCCACTTTCCATTTCACCAATTCTTCTGTCATCATTCACTTTCCTTAATAATCCTGTCCCTTAGCCTAAAGGACATAATTGTTTTACTGTAAACTGGAAGATTTCATTTCATTTTGAGTATTAAGTATGAAAAAAAGTTACTGACATTCATAAAAGAAATTAGAATATTAACAGAAGCGCCCGTTCTTTGCAAAATATTTGAAAGTAACGCAATACGTGGAATACCTAAAAAGAAGTAATGCCTTCAGCGCCTTATCGATTACCGGGCCCGCTGACATACCTGGTCTTCAGCACGAGATGTTAATACAACGCAGACAACGTTGCCTACTTCACAGGCATTACGGGATCAATCCAATCTTCCTGTGCTCAAGTTTCCTGTGCATTGAAGAAATGAGTAGCGGTAAGATCAAAAGCATTAGGTATTCACTGACGAACTGGCATGGAGGTATTAACGACAAAGAAACGACATTGACTTGATATTCCTTCAAACAGCGGTCTTCGGATTATGTTCACTGTTGTATAAATTTGCCCCCATATGCTTAACTTATACGCATTTACAATCTGAAATTTCAACTTTTTTCACAATTACAGTTGAAGACCGCAAATAACATTATTTTAACATTCCACCATTATGCATACCGGGCAAAAAAGGCAGTGATAATAATATTGATGACAACAGTGCGATGAAGAAAGCATGAGAAAACGGAAGAACTCCAAGAAAGTCTACATGCACGATATTTGCCCACTATAAAGTCTACTTGATGGGAACTGGGTTGGAACCAGGGACCTAAACCTTCAGAGGAGAGGAGACCAGTGATCCACCGGCCTCGAATCAAACAACATTAAAATGGTGCTTAAGAAATAGAAAATCCATGAGCACACAATATACACTACACACCTACAGGGTACAGCAGTTTTTATTTCTTTTTGTAAATTATGAAACGTAAATATTGCAATGAACCTCGTAATTCGTTGCATGGATCCTCACGGGTATTCGGACTACCAATTGGGAAAGACTGTTCTAAATGGCCTTGATATTTTTGCTCCGAAATTTCCAGCAACTTGATTTTTAATTATATACTATTATGTGAAAGAACAGTCGTGACTTACTGATTATCATAGAGTCTAAAATATGGTTGGAAATTTGACTGAATACTCCCTTGTCACTGTATCCTAAAGGGGATGATTCTCCAATTTCAGGATGGGCTATCAACCTCATTTAAACATTAAGGAAAACCATTTGTTCGGAAACGTTCATAGATGCTGCGAACCAGGACTGATAACTTAGGAACATCTTGGCAAAGTGAATTCGATATGAAATTTGAAACATAGATTCTAAGAAATCTTTATAAGGGTTGAGGTTTAAGAATCTGTAACGAATTAATTAGACAAATATAGGGAGGGTCTGGAAAGAGTTCTGGAAATTAGATGGGAAGGAGAAAATCAGTGCAGACTAGAAATGTAGATTTTTCTAATGGGGAAAGGAAGAAAAAACACTAACTGAATGCAAGCTTCTCTATGTATTTACAATGGTAAACAATTATTGTTAAAAAGAAACTAATGTTCGTCTTCCAAGCTATACTTAAGTATAAGAAGTCTCATAGAATGGTAATGTTCGTCCGTTCGCCTTGTCCGTTTCTCTGTGATCATCGCCATTCGTGGTGATCACAATTTCTTCTAAGAATCATTTCATTCCTTCTTTTAATGTCGGGGAGGCATTATAAGTCCCTGCGATTTCAGTGTAAGTTATCGTCTCCATATGAAAGTGCGATTTTTCTTCCTCAAATCACGTGTTTTTTTTTTTTTTTTTTTTGGTTTCGTGTATCATATCGTAATGTACGGTTCAAGTTTCACCGATCTATGCAAGTTGGGAGTGACACAACATGTGAAAATTATTTTCATCCTTATGTTTTGCACACATTTATACGGTATATACAATACTAGCAAATGAGTTATTGCCAGATTTGAAACGCGTGTTCTGATATCTTTTATTCTTAGAAACCTTGTAGTTGTATTATGAATACTTTATCAAATAGCAACAATAAAATTGGATATAAGTCCGAAGGCACTGAAAAGCAAAACGAAGTAAGTCACTGTTTTTTGTTTCTCCTGAAAATTTAATAAAATGACTAACTCTCCTCTGCCTTTAAGGTCCAGATATATATCCCCTTCCCCTAAGTTCTACCTTCAAAATGACACGATAAAAACACCTCAGGTCCAAACCTCATCTAGGATGAATATTTGGTTAAGATCGATCGGGTACTATAAGCGTGATGAAGCCATAAAGACATTTTTACTTTTATTTTTTAAATTATATATATATCTTCTCCTCCCCCATTCGTTACACGGAAAAAGTGAAATGACAAACATATTTCAGACCCGAACCTTATCCACAATGAAAGTTCGATCGAGATCGGTTGGGCGGTTCAATTGTTATTAAGGTTTATTAATTTCCATATATTCTGCCCTCCTCCTCTCTCCTTACCTAAGATTTAACGTTAAAGTGAAATGATAGAAGCTTTTCAGATTTGAACCTCATCTACGTAAGAAAAAATGTTTGAGATCGGTCGGGTGGTTCATGAGTTATTAACTCACGAACATTGACATTTTTATTTATAGAATATATATATCGATTTTTGTATATCTCCCCTTCCTCCTCAACCCAAAGTAGTTCCGTGAAAGTTAAATAATAAAAAATATCCCAGGTAGGAATCCTCATCTATGTTGAAAATTTGATCAAGATTGGTTGTTTGGTTCAAGAGTTATTGAGTTTTATGTATTTTCTATAATTCCCCCTTCTCACTCTCCGCTAAGTTCTACCGTCGAAGTGAATATCTAAAAGCACTCCCAGATCAGAACCGCATCTACGTCAAACATTTGACAGGGATCGGTCGGGCGGTTCAACAGATTGTCACAAACATAGTCACTTTCAATTTTATAGTATACATGTCCGGATTCTGTTTTATCTGTGACTTTCTCTTTTCAGCAGGAAGTTTTAGATCTACTGCTTCATAGTGTTGACATAACATAGTTTTGAAATATAATACTGGGAGAAACAGAGCCGTAGCTGGAGATTTCGGAGCTCGGGGCGAAGTAGAATTCGGCGGCCCCCTACACTCACTATACAAACTTTTTTACTTTTTTACTTATGGGAAAAGCAGCAGCTATTGTAATACTACATTGGAGAGACGATTGCAACAGGCAAGAGCGATCATTATGTATTCTTTTACAAATAAGACCAATTTTCGAAAGCAGTATTTTGCACTTTTTAGTAAACTTGACAAAACTACCTTTGGCTGTATACATATCCACTTGAAGAACAATTACGGAAATTTTCACTACAACTATTTGTAACCTTTCATACTATCGATAAGAAAGGAAATTTCAATACCTTAGAAACTATGTACTCTTAAAATGTTGAAATGGGTGACAGCATCAATTTTCACTAATAACAGTAAACTTTTGTAATTTTATTCTGTATGTGACCACACAAATAGCATTTTAATTCAGATTCTTTTTAATATTAGCAGTTCGTCGGGTTAAACTTGTTAATGATAGACTTTCTTTTAATAATCTTAGGGGTCGGTGGTGTGATACTATTGTTTTAAATGTACATGCCCCAATAGAAGATAAGCATGACAATATAAAAGACACTTTTTAAGAAGTATCACGGGTATTCGACCAAGTATCGCGATAACATGTGAAAATTCTATTAGAGTATTTCGATGCGAAGGTAGGGCAACAAGATGTTTTGAAACTGGTTATAGGGAAAGGAAGTCTGCATAAGGAAAGTGAAGACAACGGGGTTAGGTTCTTGAACTTGGGAACATCAAAAAACCTTATCGTGAATAGCTCAAAATCTCCACATCGCGACGTTCAGAAATACACATGGGCCTCCCCAGATGGAAGAACACACGATAAAATTGATAACGTTTTCGTAGGTAGAAGAAGACAATCTAGCATAATCGATGTTCGCTTGTTCCGAGGACCCGACTTTGACACTGATTACTATTTGGTAGCAGCTATAACAAAAGAGAGAGAGATTATCGTTTAATAAAGAGAATATTCAACATCTAAAATAAAGAAAAGGTTTAATTTATAGAAATCGGAGGAGAACCAGGCGAGAGCGGAATACTAGATTGAAGTGTAAAAATTGTCTTTTTAGAACGTTTAGAGAGTTTTAATGTTGAGATACTTGGGTTTAAATTAGGGATAGCAATAAAATTTCAGCAAGAGAAGGTTGTGACACGTGGGAATACATAGAAAAACTCATGGTTCGATCAGGAATGCAAGAAACTAACGAAGAATGGAACGTAGACAAAACTGCGTTCGCTACAAAATCCGAACGATATAACTACACTAAATTTCGTTGACATCAGAGGGAAAGCTTCCAAAATGTTTAGAAGCGAGAAACGCGATTTTTTGAAAGCTTAAAAAATGACATTGAAGATAATAGTAAAATAAAAACAGTTCGAGACATGTTCAAGGGCATCTTCATACATGTTCAAATGAATTCATGAAAGGGTATTCACCGTATGAAGCATATATATTAACGAGACACGATGGAACAACTCCTACTGATACAGATAGCATCTTCAATAGACGGAAAGATTTCTTTGACGATTTGCTTAACACGCAGCCAAAAACTAATGTTCCTGGGGAAACAAAATGCACATCAGAACTAAATATTTCAGAACCTAGCTGAAAAGAAGTAGAAATTGCTATAATGAAATTAAAGAAACAAACTCTCTGGGTATAGATCAAATTCTGGTTGATCTCATTCTCATTATCGGGAACAAGAAGGAATTAGCACAAGAGTGCAAAGAATGGATCATTCTCCAGATTCACAAGGAAGGTGACTGTACTGACTATAATAATTATCGACGCATTTCTCTAGTGTCAACATCCTATAAAATCCTCTCATACATTTTATTAGCAAGATTGATTCATTAAGAGGATAAAATAATTGGAAATTATCAGTATGCATTTAGACATAATCAATCCACTATGGACCTAATATTTACCATTCGACAAATACTCGAAAAGAAATGGGAATACAGTATCCCGGTACATAAATTATTTATTGATTTTAGGAAGGATTACGATTGTATTAGAAGATAAATATTATAGAACATTCTTGCAGAATTTGGACTACAGAGATAGCTAGTTAGATTAATTAAGATGTGTTTAAACGAATCTAACAGTAAAGTCCGGGTAGGAAAATTATTGTCCAAGAGCTTCCTCTTCGAGAATGGCCTAAAACAAGGATATGCATTGTTGACATTATTATTCAACTTTATTTTGGAGTACTCTATAATGAAAATCAAAGATGGCAAACTGGCCCTAGAGCTGAATTGTATTCACCAGGTTATGACGTATGCAGACGATGTAATTCTAATGGGAGAAGATAGGAGAACAATAGAAAGAAATGTAGAGAAAGTATTAAATGCTTCAAGATTTTGAAGTAAATGCAGAAAAAACTAAGTACATCGCAGTTCGCTACGATCATAATACTGCAAATTATGGATGCGTCAAAATATCAAATTATACTTTCGATGAAGTGGATACTTTCAAGTATATAGTACCAATATTAATAGATCAAAATCATATGCATGAAGAAAATAAATGTCGACTGAAAGCAGGGAATTCGTGTTATTATTGAGTTCAAAAGCTTTTGTCGTCGCGAATTGTGTCGAGAGATTTGAAGCTCAAAATATATAGAGCAATAAGCATGTCTGTTGTTCTGTATTGTTGCGAAACATAGCTGCTTACTTTAAGGGAAGAACGCAAGCTGAAAATATTTGACAATAAAATCCTGAGATGAATATTGAGAGCCAAGAAGAATGGCAATCGGGAATGGCGGAAACTTCATAACCAGGAACTGTATAATCTGCACCCTTTATGAAACATTGTTAGGGTCATCAAGTCTAGGTTCAGATGGGTAGGTCATGTAACGAGAATGAAAGAAAGCAGGAACGCTTTCAAAGATTTGACAGGAAATCCAATCGGAAAACGCGCATTAGGAAATACAATATTAAGATGGAAATACAATATTAAGATGAATCTCGCAGAAATGGGAATACAAAGTAGAAACTGTATTCAGCTGGGTAAGAACAGAAGTCATTGGAGATGTTTTATGAGCGCGGCATTGAACCTCCGGGCTCTATAGGCCATAGAGTTACTTAGTTACTTATTTTACGGTAAAAAGATATTTTGTGAAATATAACGGAAATTCAGAAGGTTTACGTTTTGCCTGTATGTAGATAGATAAAACAACAGAACTGATATTTATGAACAGAAAACTTATCCTGGCAATTCAACTAGTTGAAGGAGAAATGCTCCCAATAAATTCTTTCAAATTGGAAGCATTTTATATGTCGATGGAATATAAAAAATCAGTAGTAGCAATTAGACTTTGAAAAAGACGAAATTCGTTTGGTTAAGTTCTGACCCTCTTAGCCCCTACTACGATTTCGAATACGTTATTATTCCTATTGTTTACCTTCATTTTAATATTTCGCGCAAACAGCAGCTTGCGTGTGTCTCCGTACTCTTCTCATTTTCATACCTTCATTCTCACCATCGTGATTAATCCGATTGGGTAGAAAAGCGTGATTAAGCTCATCACCATCACAACGCTGAACATGCATTTCAGACTTTACCGTTTATATTTTGAAAACGCTCCTGCGTACACAATAAGTCATTACTCGACATCTTGTATATCTCATCGTCATTAACGAATCGTATAACTTTCTTTAAGTAATAAGTAGAAACTTGCTGTGACTTATTAGAAATTTTAGGTTGCCAGCGGAGCGAGCAAGAAAATTTTTAACAAATATTTTCTTTATAAACCGACAATATTGATTTAACAAGGGACCAATTCTTTTAGGAGGCGCCACGTCGATTACTCTTTTCCGATACCTTTTCTTTCTTTTTGCTCTTTCAGCACCCGGGGCTCCTGCCCCGCTCCCTTCCCGTTGCTACGGCTCTGGTGAGAAATGAAACTTTTATTTCAGAAGTCAAATTACATTTTACCCAAACGCCCTTATCTGTAACAAACTGGACATTGTGGCAGATGAATGAACCAAGTTGTAATAGCTGGTACTGCAACCATTATTCAAAGCTATGATCCCTTGCATGTCTCGTTAGTAAACTTTTTCCAGAAATTGCTTAGCTATTAAATGAAATTGGATTTTTTTACAAGAATTACCCTTTCTTTATTATCCAAGAAACCCCTAAATATTGTTTTGTGCACTTTAGTACAATTGTCGTAGATATCAATTTATGTTTGTTGCTTGTTATGAGCCCAGTTGTTTATGCGTTAGTTATGAGTTCATAGTCTCAAGGTGAATAGATTTAGAGGAATTGGGAAAACAAGCTTTAAAATCTCCTACAACAAAATTCCATTAATGTTCTCCTATGTACATTCGTAAAGCAAGTACAAAACCATACATCTGCAAACAAGGTTGTATTCAAAATTTTCTAAGGGACTACACCAATAACTACTACATTTGAATTAAATTTGATTTTTCTTATTGACTTTAGGCATCTGTGGTGAATAAGCAATATTGTTTTACCAGGTAAATCCTTTTGCTTCAACTTCAGAAAATCGACACAAACTATTGCCTTTGCAAAGCTTTGCTAATTTTAAAGCCTCAAACGGAAACATGATGGTAGAAAGTTTCGGAAAATGTTTGCTATATATATATATATTCACTACTAGCTTATCATTTTAGGTAGTATACACTTAAAACGAAGGGGGGCGCACGTGCTCCGTTGTACCTCCTAAATCCGGTCCTGCCTGCAAACCCATTATTAAACTCGGATATTTGGAACGTTGGACTTATGCTATGACCGTTGACTTCTAAAACGTACTAACTCACGAGGAGTATGTTGGCTCAGTGCTCGAGCGCTTCTCTCGCTATTTGTTGTCTAATTATCTGCAGATGTGAATCGACACAATGAGGATGGAGATAGAGAAATTATTTATGCGGATGTAATACTTTTATATCTGTGCGGACCTCTATGTAAGCATGTGTTACATTATGTTATGTGAAGTATCAGTGTAATCATAGTGACATGATTGTGAGATAACTGTGCAAACCTTTAAATTCCTTCGCCAAATTCAATTATTTATTAAATTGTGGCTATGTTCTACAGAATCATGAACTCTCTTTAAAATTCATCGGAAGAAAACTTTTATTAAGATTGTACATTCCCAGAAAGCTTTTGTAAACACATATTTGCTAATAAACAGGACTAACCTTCAAGCATAGCCTGATACTTCCCGATTCATTGAACTGCAGTCATCAGTCTCCAGCCAATCAAAACCACGGAGGACACATCAACAAGGGGTATTCGTCACGAAGTTAGGAACGGTGCAGGATCATCGGAGACAAACAGATCCCACCATTGGAGGACAACCGACTCCATGTCCCGAGAATACTATTCTGCCGGTTCATCGCCGCAGAAACATTTTAAGTTTGACATCTGAGTAGTTGTATGAAGGTGTAGAAGAATATCATCGCAGAAACGTATCACAGAGAGAGTTCGATGCCCCTAGCAGTCCTGCAGGATTGAGGTCCAGTTGTTGGCTGACTCCAGAACATCCAGGCTCCTCCAGAGAAAACCTTTCATCACTTAAATGACCAGGACGACACCAGCCATAACGGAATGTAAGGCTAGTACTCTTCCTTTATTTCTTAATTATATTCTTTCTCTCTCTCACCTATTCCCAAACTAGTCATTCTCAAAATTAAGACATTTGAATTTTATTTAAATTGAACCACAATTTCCCAGTTAAGTACCGTGTTGTGCATCAGTTTCATTCCCAATTTGTTGCATTCATTTAATAAGTATTCTGAGCTACAACTGATGGCACAGCACCGGCACAGTTAATAATGTTATAATGTTCCGTTTGGAACAAAATACAACGCTTCTAGCTGTAACCGCGAAAGAAAGAAACTTCATATTTCGTTAATTTAAATTATAAAAAGTTTAGTTGTATAAGTTATATGAAATTAAGATTCTTATTATTTAATTTATAGGCAGTAGTGTCTCTTAACGGAAGTCACATAGCTAAAAATTAAACTTTTATCTATTCAAACTAACGAAAAAACAGCAAATCAAGAATTACAAAAACAATGGCAATGTGTAGAAAAATAACATAGGTAAGTTAGATTATATCTGTAATTTTGTATTCTAACGCTAAGAAGCAATTTCACAGATAGTGAAGGGTAAGTATGGTATATCTGTGAAACACTCTGTATCTTGAGTAGGGAGACACGAAAGAAACCATTGGATAATTTATTTCAGATTCGACATAAGTGTCCTGGTATTACCTGCCAATTCTTGATATTGGAATCAAATTGTAATTAATGTTGTCATTCATCTGTTAATATATTACTTTCAGAGTTGAATTAGGCTCTATCTCGAGAATGACTTTATTTTTTAGCTTCACACCTACTTCACCACTGAAGCTATATAAAGAATATTCATACAGTTTAATGTTGAACCCATAGTGATAATCGAACCTGGGTCTCCCACACTGACGGCACGTACACTTACCATATATCCACGGAGGAGCTTATAGCTCGGGAGCGGAAAAAGTCATGGGAAGTATTAGAAGAATTAGAAATTGTATTTCCGGGTTTTCAGCGCCTATGGCCAATTTATCCCGTCATCTTGAGGGATGACGTACCTCAGCAAGCATGTTGCCCAGGGAAGTAGTAAGGGAAGAAAGATATCAAGAAGAAAGAAGTGTGCTGGGATCTTTATTTCAGGTAGCATTCCGGCATTTGCCTAGCATGAATAAGTAAATTCTGGGAGAAACCTCATTCAAAACGGTTGGACTGCAAAGGATTTTTCACATGTCCACACAGGAAATCTAACCCGGAACCATTCGCACCAAAGGCAGCGTACTTAGCGACTACGTCACTCGGGGCTACATATATAAGGAAAGTGACAAATTAGAAATCAAAAACCACAATTTACCCAAATGTTATCAGTCTTTTTATGTTTGGCCGTGGCTTCGTCAGAAATTTATAAATCATTTCCGCGACTAATGCCAAATTTAAGATTGGAATCCGTATTCTAAATTTACTTTTTTCTTTAGTTAGATTACAATGATATTTTTATGATTTTGTTATGACCATGGTATGATGACTAAATCAACAAACTAACCAGAAAATAATACCTAATAACAGGCTTTTGAAAGAGTGACCTTCAATACTCAATACCAATGAGACGTTATATATATTGTTATGATGTTTTGTTTTTCTGAGATTGGCGTAGCAATTGTGTACACTTTCTTTTGTGAAATCGTAATTGAGATCACTTCTTCACTCTCCACCCAGTATTACAAAGTTGGTTCGGAATCCAACTCCCTTTTAGCCTCGGTATTGAAAACGTCTTTGGCTTACTGGTTCGAAGATGATGAGAAAGTGAACTAACAGTCTCAATAATGGGGGAGAGACTTGTATTTCAGTGGTAGAGCTTGTACTGGAAATCGAAACCCAGGTAACATATGAAGACTGTGAACTGAATCTATATATGGAGGGATAGCTTGACTAAATTAAAGAGACCATTCCATTTTTCATTTTATTAAAAAAAATAAAAATAAGAATACAGTTGAATTTTACAAATCGGTTACTTGGAATTACAACTTGAAATTCTTACTACATCGCGTTTAGGAGCACAACCCCTACATTATTTAATGGGTGCTAGAAGGTTTTGATGCTAAACCGCGATTTATTAAAAATAGTGAAATTGAAACTTCGTATATCGCAACTTGCATTGGCCCAACGGGAAAAGTGATAATTCTCGAAGAGGGGATTTGGTCTCTAGTTGAAGTAACTTCATAGTTGTAACTAAACATTCTCAAGGTGCTCATCCCGAGTTGAAGGGGGAACTTAGAAAAAATAATCACATACCTGATTTTTATACCGAGCGGCCGTATCCAGGGAAGACACACTATCGTCGGCTGTCAGCTTCAGAATCAACCGGAGCGGCGAACAAGCCTCGTTTATATAGGCGTTTCGTCCCACGCATTTCTGCCAGTTCTGACGTCGCTCGAACTCTACGTCACGAGCCTCGGCGAGCTTGGAGTACTTATTCACGCGCATGCTCAATAGTGGCTAAGACATCCAGTTTCTCTATGATTTTCCCCTATCACGCCGGGGTGGAAATTTCTATTTTACATTTTCTTTTACATTTGTATTTCACGCATAGCTCTAAATACATAATGTTTTCCATGTACTTATCGCTTGCGTGGTATTAACTAAAATGGCATCCGGGACCCAGCACTGTGATCTGAGTAAATCAAAGCCAGGGTCATACCACTATTACATGCGTGTGGGTTGGTGTCAATGAGGCATCAAGTTGCTAATTCAATCTGAACCTCAACTGACTCCGTTCTCCCTTTCTCTCTTTTCCTTACTGCACACCCAATTTGAAAAGCGCGGGCGTCTCGCCCCATAATTTGAGTCCGGCTTAGGACTTCGAGGCACAACTGTGTAACAGTTATCCGCCGACCTCGGTAAAAAAAAATAAACAAAAAAATGTCGAAAGTTATCTTTCTGATATTTATATCCAATTACAGAAACGGTTGTCCAAAGCAAGTTGCTGGAAGTTAAAGGGTTAATATAGAACAGGCCTCACGTAAGGCGCTAGAAAACTAAAAGCAAAACTTTCTTGAGGAATTTGGAGGTTATCAACGAATAAACTGCAAGAGAGCGGGATTGTAAGAGTTCATGTGTCTTAACTATAGTACGTTTAAATGTTACACAATTCCACTAACAAAATAGTAGATTGAAATATGTAGGATGAAACCTTACAATCATGGAATCCTTCTAGCTTATAATTATCAAAAGGTTTCGTGTGAACTCACAATAGTAGATTTTTTTAACCAATTCCTAACCATATTATTAAGCATGACTTCGAACCGATTATGAGTACAACTTCTAGTATTATAAAGAAAATTAAGATTTTGCGAGTTTACTGATTTGCTAAGTACAATTATATTTACTGTATTGAGTACAATTATAGTCATACGTGTTAAATGTGATTGTCTCAGGCTACTAATTTGATTCAACTATAAATGAAAGAAATTCAACATTAAATACACTCAAACAAAAGTAGCGTGAAGCGCTTTAAAGTTTGATTGAAATGGACGATAAAATTACAAGAGTAGTTTTCATTGGTTATAGTATAAGCCAAATGGGAAAAACATGCAATGATATAGAAAAGTACACTCGATTGTGTTGCCTTAATTTTTAAATTATTGCGGGGTTGTGCCTTACAGTTTGTGAACAAAATTTCTTATCTTGTTTCAATATACCAGTTATACTTCATAAAGCATAGGCTATACTCTACTTTCCAGAATCAAGTGAATATTTTATGACAGGTAAGGAAAATATAACTTGGAAAGTATTTGAGTACTTCATTACATATCTGGTAATATATTTATTTGTAACATAGAAGCGATTGCATACTAAATGATTAAATCGCGTATGTAAAATAACTTGAATAATTAACAACTAGCGATTAAAACAGTTGCTTAATGCTTAATAAATGTTTGAAGTGCGTCTATACACATTTTATATTAAACTCATCCTAATGTTATCGAAGAATAGATCTTACATTATTAGCTATTGCTCTCTAGCTTGGTTGCAATAAGTATAATATATTACAAACTTACTATATAGCTCTGTCCTATACAAGTGATCACAGCATGTATATGTGTTTTTATAAACTTCTACTCAGTCTGTTTGCTATTGCAACCTCGATTTGGTTTCTCTCATCCTTTGTGGAATGCATTACGCTTGACACATTGACATTTACTTATATTGACAATATACAGACATTGCCGACTGATTAGCGCATTTTTGCGCACCTAGGGATTACAGACAACAACTCTAGATTTCCTTTTTCCATGAGTGGTTCTGTTAGCAAAGGGGAGAGACTGAATGGTTGAATAGTTGACCCTATGGTTAGTGTGTTAGTTTATGCCCTAATGGCCTATGGCAATAACAGATACGAATTCTAATAATCAGGGATGCAGTTACATTTGCTATACCAGAGTACAGATTTTTGCAGGGGACTACATACGTTTCTTCATAATTAGGGGGGAATGTTAGGGGGGTTTATAGGTTAGTATTCCTATTCTTATTATTACTAAAAATAGTATTAGCATTCGTATTTTATGTCCTTTTTTTTTAAATACAACTCGAAATCGAGAGGGATGTCTTTGTGGTTACAAAGGAAATTTACGAAGTAAAGTTACATCATGTTTAATCATGTTGGTGGTTCTTGTTGTTTTATAGGATATATTTTAAACACAAAAGTTAACCACAACCTAAGCTATGGTTGATATATTTTGAAACACACCGGAAGTATGTTCCGTTCTTTCTTTTAATTCCACTAGCCTCGACTGATAACAGGCCTCGATTTCCGTTGTGGTGAAAATTTCTGTTTTTAAATCTTAAATACATAGTGTAAGTGATTTAGTTATGCGGAGAATAATTCTATATGGAGACGTCACAGTGACCTGTTGTTGAGCAACAGTTAAATACAATGTGCAATGGATAATTTAATAAATTACTTCCTTGTCTTTTTCGCTTCGGTGTTTGCCAAAAGATAACTATACAGAGAGTTCCAAAAATTACGGTCTTTAACATGGTGGAATGAGAATGTGGGAACTCAATTACCATACTCACATATAGCCTTCTTTACATGTTGTGCTTTTACTTGACCGAACAATAGGAATATAATTTCTATATTCAGACATTAATGTTCCATGGCTTTTGGTACATTGGATCGTGATTATTACCATGGCATTGAATTACTTCATATGTTGAGAAAGTTTTAAAGTCTCTTGACGTTGCTTACAATCTTCTTATGATTTGTCACAACGCTGACTTGAAAGAGTTTTTATTACTTTTACGTTGAGTATTATTACTCGTCCAAATTTTCCGTGTTTTTTTTTTCTGGTACGAGAAGAGTTTTTCACCTGTAAGCAATGAACTGAAGTAAGTAAATAGGAGTCTGTCTGTAGATAACCAAGTTTTCCTTGTCACTGCAGGAGTTTATAAATTTTGTGGCACAGAGAAAGCTCCGTATCTGGATGGAAGTTCAGATTTCAGGTAACGGTTGTCCAATAACAAACAGTGATGGATCGATGAATAACAGTAATCGATTACCATATCGTCCCTCTGGGTCAGCCCTGGATGGGGCCGACAGGCTGCGATCTGGATCCTTGGGTACCTCCAGATACCAGGTCGGTGGGAGGGGGGCCTTACTCTAGACATCACACTGGGAAGGCAATGGATATAGATCTGCAATCAAAGAGACTATTAGCTTACATTATCGTTAATGCGTTACATATTAACCTTGGCGTATGCAGAGTACTTGGTTATATAGGAAGATCCACTGTATCCTTCTATTAATTGTTCATTTTATATATTTTTTAACGGGGCTGACCACACATCAATTTTAAGGAGAGGTATAGTGATCGATGGAACCTGCGAAGGTTACCAAAATGAGGCTATCTGAAAGTGAGATTTGAATAAGAAAAATGTTTTTCGTTCAGATGTCCTGAGTGTGCTGACCACACATCGTCAGAATCTAAGCATAGATACTTGTCTAGATAATGTCTAGGCAAAGATAATGTACGTGATTGTGTTAATATCACCATGAGATTAAGAATCAATTTTGTACCATGAACAGATTAAATCAGAAGTCTGGAAATAAGTGTATGTGCGCTGACCACACATTACTATTAGGATGCCTCTTGTGTTTGAGCGGTAAAGATGTGAAGAGAAAGGTAACATCCTGGTAGAAACAAGTTCTTCACAAGATGGTTGATTTGAAAACTTGGTTTGTTTCTTTGTGAGTGGAATAATAATGAGGGAGGAAAGTGAAATATCACAATATACTTTTCATTTACTGCCATGATTAATGGGTGATGAATCAGCTGGTGAGTAATTCCAAGGTGCTTTACAAGATGGACAATACTTTATTTATTAGAAAAACGTCATGACGTAATTACCATATTGACATACATTTTGCCGTATATTTTGTTTTTCAGATGTAGTCTGGCTGAGGAATAGCGCGTTAAGAGAAGTTTGAATTGAGCCAGCGTGGCGGAAATGAGCCAATTATACAGCTTGGCAAATTGATAAGTGGCTTGTAAATTATCAGCTCAGCTGACGAATGTTCGGAGAGAGGGGAAAAAGGGGGTTTCTGCATCGCAACTGAGCGAATACATCTAGTATACTGTTACAGACGCCGGCTTCAGACCAGGGACATCTTAACATTGTCAGATAAGTATATTTGCATTGTTTTTCTAATTTAGAGGATAGGAGTGTTCAGTCGTTTGAATTGCTATGCATGTATACAAAAAGTTTGTTGTATACGATCTTTTATACCTTGAAATGTTAATATTATCAACCCTTTTTTTTAAAAATGAAATTTTAACCAAGATAAAACTTAACAAGTTGATGCAATGTTTTTAAATAACTTCGTTAAATATTCATAGGACTCTTAAGCAGAGTTTAGATACCACAAGATTTGATTAGCTTTCTTTATACCTTTGCAATTAAGCTAGTTAGAGGAATTAGTTACAAGGTATCTTCAAAATTTTCCGACAATCGATTTAGTTAAGGATTAAAAATAATCTCAAGCAAACTGATATAGATTTTCATAATTGTTTCATAATTGAAATTCATTTTTAGTTTCACACTTTATTACACTTTTTACACTTTACTGAAAATTTTCAATGATATCAATCAGACTGATATAAATTCGAAACATGTAATATTTCATAATTGAAAGTCATTTCTATTGTTACACATTATTACACCTTGTGTACTCATAGTGTTCAAGATAAGACGTATCTCACAATAGGGCATATCAAGCATTGACAAATTCTCAGTTAACATGCATATATTTTTTTTCATTGTTGTATGCTGATTTTCCTTGTTTTTCTTTTTTTCAAATAGTATCACTAAATCCCTTTAATATGTTGTCTCAATTGTTATAGATTTCTTGGAGTAACATTGTAGGGTTTTGAGCTCTATAAAGTTAATTATTGACAAATGAGGCCCTCAGAGGAGGCAGTCTTATCTTGCGCACAATGTGATTTGTTCATTATATTTGCAACCCTTTGTAGGTAGCTTAGTAAGAATACAAAGGAAAATGTCAACTTCCTTTTTTTTGAAGTAAATTGATATTCAAGTGATTAATGAAAAGAATGACTTTAACCTATAATAACACATAAGAAATGAAAATGAATTGTCAGCTATCTCCAAGTAAATTGATAACCAAATGACTAAAAAATTAATAACTTTTAACAAAAAATATAAAAAGGAACATGAATACTCAGTTATTTCCAATGCGCTGGTCCTTTCACTGCTTTCACCTGGGCAGGTTCTGTTTTTAGGCTTCTGAAAGGAAAAACCTGAAACGAAAAATTCTCACACACACACATAGTATTATAGGTTGGACGCGGGGACCTGAAGTTGAGTATAGTGTCCCGGCTACTTATTAGCCGAAATTTAACGAACTTGGTAGTTAAGGCGTGACTGGTTTAAATAAAAGTTACCCTCATCTAATTTCTAAATATTAAGTATGATGCTAATTATTGCACTGTGCTAATTATTAAGTATGATAACCAACGAGTTTAAATAAGTTCTTAACTTTGTGGTTCGTATTTTTCAGCTTGTTGGAGTATACGTATCATCTTTGGCTCGAAGAACGCAAAGGAAGGAGAAGGGAAGACTTACGTCTCCAAAGACAATAAGGGGAGGTCTTCTGTTACGTGGTAAGTACTATCTCCCTGAATTGTTAGTGTATTATTTTTGAAGCATGCGTTTTCAATTTCTTCACGTCAAGTTACCAATTCGTTTTATTAGTGAGTGTTACATAGTTGAGTGCTAACTCGAGTGCAACGAAATCGCAGTTCATATCCTGGGAGTATCCCATACCGATTTTTATTATTACTGAATTAAGTGAAAAACCACAATGAAAGAGAGTGACCACAGTTACAATGTAACAGTGATTATCAGAAGTGCGTTTTGCATTACCTATGAATTTAGTAAGTGATTCCCTAAGGAAAAACAAAAACGTTGTTTAGTTGGTGTCACTCATACAAAAAGTGCGTGAGTCGGGACTCGATCTCCGATATATCTGTTTCCTTTCAACGTTAGGTACAATTGCGTAAATGCCAATAATCACCGGAAAGTGATGTCATTTTGACAACGATATTGATTTTGACAAACATTCCGGGTCTCGAACTCGGGACCCCTATTGTAGATAGTGATGATATGTGGTAAACTAAGTGTCTATTGAAAGTGTTTGATTCTAACCTACTTTCTCATAACCAATACAAAAAATAAACTTGCGCTCGTGAGGAGCGATAATTAAGATATAGAGATAAAAGAAATGATCCATCGCGGGATCGAACCAGAGGTCGTTAAGAATCAATTGCTTATCTGAGACTATGGTGTATCCTAATCGTGATGATTGATGGGGCAACATTATTATTATTATTCATTTCGTTGTGATGTCATTTCCCTATTTTTTCTTTACTTATCTATTTTCCCGTTATAAATGTTGGTGTGTATAGAAGCTACACGCAACAACATCCTGAGTCCTTGTTAGCAGCTGGACTCACTTCCGTCACCCGATAAGAGGTGATTTGCTTTTAGTTTTAACGCTGAATGAAAGACAAGTGTTGAGGAAGTATCCGTGAACATTTTAAGAATTTGCATCAAACAAAATGCTATTCGTTTAATTTTTAATTTTTAAAGATTACACCTTTGTTTGTTTATTTTGACATTTTATTTCACTTAAAATTATAAATACTGTCACGTTCTTATATTTATATTCTAAAGTTCGTGTGCGCCATGCGCTGTTGTGAAGCAGCGTTTTTCCACCTATTAAACAGGGCCGCTTATGGAGGGGGCCACCAAATTTTGAGAGTTTCATGACTTCTAGTTTTAAATCTTTTGACGGGTATAATCATAAGTTTTATTCTGACTCAAATTAAGTTACTTCATACCAGATTCATTAAAAACAAGTTGACAGAGCTCGAATATCCTTAATGTGAGTCATGTAGAGTATGAAGGATTCTGGTATTCGGGTCTTGATATTCACCACGACCTGATGTACAAGTAATGATTGTCCTTCAGTGATTTACTATTATTGTTATGATTATTATTATTATTATTATTATTATTATTATTATTATTATTATTATTATTATTATTATTATTATTATTATTATTATTATTATTATTATCAGTTGATAGCGTGGTTTAATACCATTCTGCGGTATATTATCAGCGTTGTGTGCCTTTTAATCAAATCCAACCAAGATTTTAACTTGTATGAAGGCAGTTACACAGGGATGATTGAAAAACACGAGTATAGTGGTGTAGTGGTAGGACAACATCTGGGAAGTTACTATAGCCCACAATGATGTCATTTTTGTAACCGTTACTTTACATAACATGGCGATAGTAATATAATCAAGTTAGTATTCTAATAAGCGGGTTCTAGCCCATTACCCAATAATGGGAGGACAGAAAAAAATGGAGGGGGCTCGAGCTACCCCCAATATTCTTACGAAATACATATGGTAGCCTTAACACTAACCTAAGGTTATCTTGCCACAATGAAATAATGATATAATATGATACTATCTAGTATTTTGATAACTATTATTAATGCTCGTATAATTGAAAACATTATTCTAGAATGAGCATCAGCTTTAATACTTGATCATAATTTAACATGAACATAACTAAGGGTAGTGTAATCTTACTAACTAAAGGTAGCGAAGTATAGTACACAGGTTTACATTTACATTTTTTTAATGAATGGCAGTTACATATATCATTGTAAACGCATTATCTACAATATGCGCATTATGCTAGTACAGCGCCGTGGTTTGCCAATAGATTGGTCATTGCTAAGAGATTGGCCATTTTTACAGCAGCATAAGGTCACTTGTGTTCACCCAGAAAGAGTCGCAGAAAATTTCACGTATATACATGGATACAAAGTCCACAGCAACAGCAGAAAACAATATGTCAGAGACTAAGGCGTATTTCTCCTTATTTCGTTTTCTATTTTATTTTATTTTAGTTTATTTTATTTTAGTTTATTTTTTTTAAATTTAACCAATATGCTTCCCGCCCGAACTACGCGAAAAAAAAAAAATAAAAATAATAATTGCTCAAGGAAAAACAAATGGGGTAGGCATTGTGTGGAGTAACCTATGTAAATATCTGCTGGGGGGAATCCAGCTTCCCTTTTTTCTCTTTTTTTAACAGGTAGATAACCAGGGTCACAAGAAAGCGACACGTAAGCACGCGTGTATCATAAGTAGGCATAAGTTTGTAGCGGAACAATCCAGAACAGGCAATATTGACTGCTTTATTTTCCAGGTTAATGCTTTTCTAGACACGAAGAGGGAGAGCGGCGAGTTTCTCGAAAGAGAGAAATGAAATAATCATGCGGCGGCAACGGATGGAATCCTATAATGTGAATGAAGAGTCTGCATCTGCAACGACGTATACTTAAAGTCGGAGTTAAGTATATAAAAAAAATTACACCTGTACGTATTAATGTTAGTAGCTACTAATAATATTTTACTTTTCAGCATGTCAACACTTATTTTCCTTATAGGTTCTCTGTGTTTGGCAGCATATTGGGAGTCCTATAGTAGAAGAGGAAGGGTAACTCATTCGTGGCCGGCCACATTCACACAAAGAACAAAAAAAATACTTATCCCAATATGGTGGCAAAACACTCATTCGGTATCAACTCGACATAACTTTTTCTGTGACGCGTCTAACTTTTCCCTGATTCTAAAGATGACTTATTTGCTCCTCAGATCAATTTTTAGCGCCGCCGACTAAGATGATTGCCTATTACTCATGGCCCACTAATGCCTTTTACAGCATCGAGGGGAGAGGAGAATGGATTCCAGGAAGTAACTTTTTGTTTCTGATTGATGAAGAGTATATTATAACTTTTTTTTTAATTTCACAATGTATTCCTTTCAGGCTCTATCTGTAGCCCTGTATGCACATGTTCCAGTATGCCAGAGGTCTTGCGTAACTACGTGTACTCCACTTTTTTTTGAGATCTATACGGTATTTGAAACATTCGTCACACTCACTAATTAATATATGCCAAGTTTTTCCTCTTTTTTTCGTCTAAATTTAGGCGACTAGGTCTCATGGGCAACCTATATGATACGCTTAACATTCCTCGTCCTCACTATCACTAGAAACTTCCAGCTCGCGTGAGTTATCTCGGGGGGTAGTCTGCTGCTGTGCATGCGTCATAGCCTGCTGGGCTAACTTACGGATTAACTTTAGTTGTTTCTGACGTTCCTGTATGATCTGATTAACGGCCTGTTCGTCATTGTCCGTTTCGTCATTTACGGACTCGACCTGGGGAACAAGTTTCCCTAAATAAAGATTTTTAGACAAAGATCTGGTTCGATCTGAACTATTAAAAATAGTCAGAGTAATATTTCCATTGTCAGTAAAAACTGGACCTCTGGGAATCAAACAGGAGTGCCAATGTCGAATTCCTTTGGACGGTAAGAATTCCCAAATATGCACGTTCCCAGTTGATGCGGTAATTTCTATGTCATACGAAGCCTTTGACGGCACTCGGACATTTGCTGGAAGGTGCACTTTATAGGTAGTGTCCGGATAGATATCAACAATTTCGTCGCTTAACCCCAAGGGGTCTGGCACGACCTCTTTCTTACCATGATCCTGAGCAGAACTCTCTAGATCAGGGAGGGTTGCGGGATCATTTACACTTCCTTGCGTTATCAATTGTTTTTCTAATGTTTCTAAATGTCCGCTACTTGATTGGTCCTCTACAGGTTCATCTGGCGCCTGTGAGGCCAGGGGTGGCTTTACAGAGTGTTGGCTTGTTTTGCTATATCTTGTCGCATAAGACGCATTCTTTTTCTTTCTCGGAATAATTTCTGTACCCGAACTTTCTGTAGAACTAGCTACCAAAGTTCCACTAGGGCCTGGTTGATGGTCGAGGCTGCAAGGATTATTTTCCGCTTTTTCTAGGTCAGGCGAATTGGTAAGTTCCAGCTCAGGAGCACTGGAAGACACCTTGCTTTTCTTAGATCGTTTACGTCTTGCCTTACTACGTCTATTGACTTTTCTATTCGTTTTATTCGTAGGCTCCGAGGGAAATTTTGTAGTTTCCCTGGAACACACGAATACGCGAGAGGTAATTTCTTCAGTATGGAGGTTTTGTCTATTATCAGGTACACTAACAACGGGATTTATGGGGTTTCCGGTGACCAATTTTGGAGACGGATCCTTACTCCTAAGTGGGAGGTTCCGTTTCCTATAAGTTGGTTTGTTTCTGAAAGGAGGGATAGAGAAAGCCGTTTGTCTAGCATTATCGTTCTGTCTTGATTGGGAGTCGTTAAACGATCTTTTTCCTACTGATGGTGGGTATCGTTTAACATGTTTTAAGTCTAAGGTATGAATCACACCTCGACGATACCCATATGTACCTTTTGGGATTGTAAACCATAGATCTTCGACATGATTCTCGTCTTTATCTGCTAATTCCAATTTGGAATGAATGGTTGTGACATACTTGTGCAGGAAATCTATCCCTGAAATAACGTCATAGGCGCAAAACTGTGGGTCAACTATAGCTACATCTAGAAATCTTCGTTTGGTTGTTTTCAAGTGATCCTTGAAACAACACGCTATTCTCACCACAGGAATGTAATCTGTGGGCTAAGCACCTACGCCACGAAGCTTTACATAACCCTTCAGTCTTTCAGTTAGTGGAAATCTTGGGGATAAGAGGGTTTTCGAAGCCAGCGAAATTTCCGAGCCTGTGTCTATAAGACCCAGGGTCTCCTATTTTTATCTTGACTGTACAAAGCTGCGCCTGCCCATGGCCAAGGCCATAGGTATTTTGGTGATTGTTCCTATACGTTTTGTAACCCGGTTCTGCTACTACTTCGTCTGAGTAACAAGAACTAATCTGTACAAATCCAGGTTGGTGTTGTTCTTTAATGCTTAACCAGTCCAAGCGGTCATTTTCCCATATTACGTCATGGCTAATTCTCTGACTAACTAATCTTTGTGCTGTATGAAATTTTCTAAGATATTGTAGGCACTGTTCGAGATTATCGCAATCATCCACTTCAAGCATCAGCTTATTTAGGATGTCAGGCAACAAACTCATTCTAAGTTTACTCATCAATTCACTTTCATTAACCCAACCTCGTAAGAATTTCAAATCCTTTATTAACTTATAAATGAACGCTAAAGTACTTTCATTGGGTTGTTGTTTTCTTGTATCAGCGTCGTATTCTAATCTTGCAGTATACTCAATACTAGGAAAAGCCTTTTTAAGTTTTTCCTTTATCTCGTTATAGTTTAAAGGTGAAATGTTTGCTAGGTCTACTAAATAGAAGGAGAAAGCTTCCCCTTTCAGACAGTAAGGAAGGTAATTTACTATCTCTAGGGTTGACCATTCGTATATGCTAGCCACTAATTCATATTCTTGCAGGAAAAGTTCCACACACTCATGTCTATTACCAGAGAAGGAGGGAATTTCAACATTTGGATAGATCTTGAAGGCTTGTGGTTTAGCACTAATAGTAGAATTTTGATTGTCTCCCTCGGGAGGAGGGTTGCTATCTTTGCCTGTTACTACTGTATCTATAAATTTAGGTTTCTCAAAACTATATGGTATAGATGGCTCGGTAGCCGGACTAGTTTTAATTTCTTGCTCAGATTTTAAATTTATTCAAAGCTTATCCTCAGGATCGAATTTTAAAAGGGGCGAAAAATTTGATTTTTGCTTGTCAGAGGTCTTATCGTCACTGGATGAATGTGATACGGGCTCATCTTTCAGATCTACGGACCTGTCTAAAGAAGCTGAGGTATTGAAATTTTCAGAGACGGACCTATAGTCGGTATCAGTTACGCTTCTGTTTTCAAACTCAGAGGTTTGTTCTGAACTATATTCTGAGGTATAAGATCTATCATGTTCGCTGAGACTGATTTTTCTGTCTTTCCCCTTCGATAAACTCTAATTTCTCCCCTGGGGTCGTGGGTGTAACTACGCTACTAGGTGGCTAAATAAACACTATCTGTAAGGGATCTAACTTTTCCTCTTGTTGGTACTTTTTCATTTCCTTGGTCGCAGGTGATTCACCAGTTTCGTTATAGGAACTAAATTTAGAACTAGCACTAGCTGAAGGTTGTAAACCAATTTTCTTAACACTATCAGTTTGTTGGTTAGATTCACTTTGGGTTGGAGAGGTTGAGGGATCGTCTCTATTTTCTACCTCATCTAAACAAATTACTGACGCACCAAATTCCTCGTAATCAAATATTCTCCCAATATTTTCGTTTATTCTACTCTCAGACCAGGAATCGTTGTCTTCTTCTTCTTCTTTCTCAATTTGCTTCTGGTGGTCGGAGCAAACTGAGGGAAAAGCATCATCACTTTTCTTCTCTTCGTCTAACCTCCTCTCATCTGGAGCAGGGGCGACGAGGTCAGTTCTCTGGTCAGCATCCTCTGTGGGAGGGTCTTGGTTCGCTGCGCGGGGAGTAGCAACCGTGGGAGGATCCCAATGATCATATCGGAGTTCTTCGGAGTTCCACGAAGGTTTTGACTCATCCTCCAGGGATGACGCAGGAGGAGACTCCGGGTTGTCGTCTTGTAATTGCGCTATTTCTTCGTTTTGTAATTTCTGTAGTTCGTATCCCAACCAATCCTCTTTCAACGATTCACCCCCATCAGAAGCTGCATTACTAATATCTCCGTTTGACCACTTAACTTTAGTAACTACACTGAGTATGTTATCTATACTGTCCAAATATTGCAGTTTCTCTTGGAGGGTAAGGCTATCTTCAAACATGACAGGGTTGGTTTGAGTAGCTGTTGTCCGAATAACTTTAAGTTCACGATCTGTGTCAATCCTGATCATTTTAGGAAACTTATATTCGGTCTGAACACTAACATCTTTCTTTTGAAAATCGTCGGTCTGTATTTCCATATCAAAATTTCCAACTACATTTTCCTCAGGTAATAAATCTTCGAAGGGATCAGCTTGAAATAAAATACCTAACTTCTCGTCGTCGTCACCTTGGCGACGAACAACTGTGACCTGCACTTTCTTGTTCCGAAGTTGTTTAGTTAAAGGTCGAATTAAGTTTCCTACTGCCGGGGACAGTTCCGTTTGTAATGAATGCTTAATCTGGTCTATTAATGCTTGATCGTTAGGTTGTGTCAGAGAGCGCAAGTCATTTTCGTTATTCTCGTCAGGGTTCTCAATTTTCGTTTCCCTTGGTTCGGTTCCTATATTTGCATAAATTGGCTCTTTATTCGTGAGAGCCTTGGGTTCGGTACTAATATTTTCATAAATTGGTTCTTTACTCGCTGAAATTCGTGATTCAGTATTTAAGTTAGCATACATGGTTCTAGGACCGATCTCAGCATAAACTGTTTCATCACTACTACCAGCATAAAAAGATTGAAAGGTCGGTCTTTGCGTTTCTATCGGCGTGGTAGGATCTGACAGTTCGTATTTTATAGGAAAATATAGCGCTACCGGGCTATCTGGT
Organism: Thermobia domestica; assembly: GCF_964235325.1. Lineage (NCBI taxonomy): Eukaryota > Metazoa > Arthropoda > Insecta > Zygentoma > Lepismatidae > Thermobia > Thermobia domestica. The sequence continues at coordinate 32,574,931 of NC_137456.1, forward strand.
TTCTTTGATACACCAATATCTTTATTTTCTGAACTTAATACTAAGTCACTTAGTCTATTTTCCTTATCAGCTAACTTATTATTATCTAAGGGACTTTGGTTCGAGGGAACATCAGGCATTACACCTGCTGTTGTTTCAATCTCAATTGTTGCTTGAGGGCATTCCTGACCTGCAGTTATTAGTTCTGCTATCTCTAGTTCATCTTTTAAATTTACTTCATTCACTAGAGTTTTTGGATCTACCCCCGGTGGGGTCTCGTCAGTATCAGAATTTACATATATCGTCCTCGGAGCTGGCGTTGGTTTTTCACTTGAACCAGCACTTTGTATTTCTATCTCATTTCTAGTCGGGATAGGGCTAGACGCGGCCAGCGGCGTTAGATCGCAGCCACTCGCCGGAGCGTCTGGAGTTTGCGGGCTAGCGGTCGTTGGTTCAAGATATCTTGGCTGACTCCACGTATCCAAGTATCTCGGTAATGGATTCTTTTTCCAACGGCCAAATTCAGGAGGAGAATGCCCATGGACTTTTATTTTATTGCATTCAATACAATAATAATTATTCCACCGATCTAAAATATAACGGTGTTTGCCCGTGGGTGTCTTAGGACAATGGGATTGCCCTAAATCTAATAGCTTTTCTTTTATTTTCTGCTCGAAACTCATTTTAGATGAATAAATCTATTTTGCAAGTCAGTGGCCTCTTAAACCAGGGCAGTGGGTAATCAACCTATTTCCTCTGATATAATAAGAATTTAATCACTGATAGCTACTTCCTTCGGAAATACTACGTCAAATTTTTACGTATTGTGCGACTTATTATTATTCCAATATCTTTATTTAGCTTCCTTTGAACTTGAATACTCAACTTCCCTTTCTTTATAAAATTTTGCTTCACTTTTGAGAACGGGAAACGGAAAGTGACCAGACAGCTGTTTATAACAGATAATGCTTATTTGCTCACTTATGATGAGTTTACTTTTTACGTCTATTCTTGAACTTGTTTTCTTTTTCTCTTTTTTTCTTTAAACAAAAACATCATTGTTTTAAGCTATTTTTTTTAAAAAATTCACACAAGGGGGAATACGAACATACGAACATCCAACCATTGGATCATGTACTTGCATTCTAATTTTTGGTGTTGCATTTGCATAAAGGTGAGTTTTAGGCAGTTATTCCCAGGCAACCGTCGGGCGTGCACCCCTAGTGCAGGGGGGCCCTGTTGAACCAAAAGAATAAAATACCTGTGACCCCAAGCGTTGCATGGGAAAGGATTTTAGACACTTATCGCAGGACAGACTAGTCGAACTTTCATCCCGTGAAACGGGCGGTTCTGCTGTCTAGAGATAAACTGCCTGTGATCCTCCCCAAATAAGTGGTAAGGGTATTAGCCACTTATCGCCGGACAAACGAGTCGAACTTTCATCCCGTAAAACGGGAGGTTCTGTTGCCCAGAGATAAAACTGACTGTGACCCTACCAAAGCGAGCAGAAGCATAAGCAGATTTAGGGTTTTGCAAGTACATGAGACAAAAGCTGAATTCTGTCTTAACACACGCGTCCCGATTTTACATTTCCATCACTACACAAGAAAGCGTCGTGAGGTGAACTGAGTCTTGCTCTGCGGAACCTAGCAACTAACCCGCTGACTTATAACAACTTAAAACGAGAGAAGTTGAGAATAGAAAATGTTTCGTCGCCACTTCACTCCTTGTAAATCGCACTACTTAGAGCAGAAAAAATATACTTGTATATCAGAGTCATAGGCTGAACACCGCCCAGGCCAAGTACGCCACTGAACTTTACTGACTTTACATAGTACTGATACACCACTTGACTAGTCAAAAGAAAACTTCGCGTACCCGTTTCACTTTTATCTATTGAAAACTCTTCGATAAAAAAAATCACTCCCGATTTGCAAAAATCGCGTTTTAGGGCAACTGAGATATTTGGTTCCCCTATAAAGTGAATGAGCACCAGAGATTTGTTTAGAGATTCAAGAACACACAATTCGTTACCCGGCGAACACCGAACACCATAAAACTGTTATGATGTTTTGTTTTTCTGAGATTGGCGTAGCAATTGTGTACACTTTCTTTTGTGAAATCGTATTGAGATCACTTCTTCACTCTCCACCCAGTATTACAAAGTTGGTTCGGAGTCCAACTCCCTTTTAGCCTCGGTATTGAAAACGTCTTTGGCTTACTGGTTCGAAGATGATGAGAAAGTGCACTAACAGTCTCAATAATGGGGGAGAGACTTGTATTTCAGTGGTAGAGCTTGTACTGGAAATCGAAACCCAGGTAACATAAGAAGACTGTGAACTGAATCTATATATGGAGGGATAGCTTGACTAAATTAAAGAGACCATTCCATTTTTCATTTTATTAAAAAAAAATAAAAATAAGAATACAGTTGAATTTTACAAATCGGTTACTTGGAATTACAACTTGAAATTCTTACTACATCGCGTTTAGGAGCACAACCCCTACATTATTTAATGGGTGCTAGAAGGTTTTGATGCTAAACCGCGATTTATTAAAAATAGTGAAATTGAAACTTCGTATATCGCAACTTGCATTGGCCCAACGGGAAAAGTGATAATTCTCGAAGAGGGGATTTGGTCTCTAGTTGAAGTAACTTCATAGTTGTAACTAAACATTCTCAAGGTGCTCATCCCGAGTTGAAGGGGGAACTTAGGAAAAATAATCACATACCTGATTTTTATACCGAGCGGCCGTATCCAGGGAAGACACACTATCGTCGGCTGTCAGCTTCAGAATCAACCGGAGCGGCGAACAAGCCTCGTTTATATAGGCGTTTCGTCCCACGCATTTCTGCCAGTTCTGACGTCGCTCGAACTCTACGTCACGAGCCTCGGCGAGCTTGGAGTACTTATTCACGCGCATGCTCAATAGTGGCTAAGACATCCAGTTTCTCTATGATTTTCCCCTATCACGCCGGGGTGGAAATTTCTATTTTACATTTTCTTTTACATTTGTATTTAACGCATAGCTCTAAATACATAATGTTTTCCATGTACTTATCGCTTGCGTGGTATTAACTAAAATGGCATCCGGGACCCAGCACTGTGATCTGAGTAAATCAAAGCCAGGGTCATACCACTATTACATGCGTGTGGGTTGGTGTCAATGAGGCATCAGGTTGCTAATTCAATCTGAACCTCTACTGACTCCGTTCTCCCTTTCTCTCTTTTCCTTACTGCACACCCAATTTGAAAAGCGCGGGCGTCTCGCCCCATAATTTGAGTCCGGCTTAGGACTTCGAGGCACAACTGTGTAACAATATTCTTATTGTAAGACAACGTTCTCTTTAATGCTTTGCCTCTTTCTGAAACAGCGAAGTTATGAAAGACAGTATCTACACTTAAGTTTAGTTCTGAATGACAACTGGGCCATGAAATGAATCTGCGGGGTACATTTAGCATCACACAAATCAACCATCACAGTATAAGACATTCCACACTACTTTATTTCGCCTCCAAGAAAACTGAATTATGGTTCTGGTACACGTCACTGGTTCTGGTAATTCTCTTTTCGGTTGTATAAATGACATGAGAGATTCAAACGAAATCTCATTATATATTTGTCGAATCTTTTTTTAACTCTTCCAATATTCGAAATTCAATTAATGGTAGTAGTAGTAGTAAATATGTGTGGCTAAGAACTGTTTTAAATTCTTAAGTACGGCTTTAGAGAAAAACAAGTTTAAAGTTAATAGACCCCAAAATATCTTAACAAAACTGCAATTATATAGAAGTAGATCTCTGGCAAATAACGTTATTATGTGTAGATCTCTTTACCACATGCACTTGTCACCAATGAATTTACTTCAATTTTCCCCTGAAATCTATCTGTACATTTATGGTTTTCCAGACATTCAAACATAAGCAAATAGTGCAGCGACCTTGACTTCTGAATTGAGAGGGCAGAAATTATTATTGACGGGGTAATGACAGACATCAAACATAATAATTTTTTTCCACACAACAAATTATGACATATCATCAGTTGAAAAATGATCTACAGAGTGGTATTAGTGTATTAGTGAAAGTTTGCCTATCGTGCCACTGCTTTTCCACTCAAGCTGGTTGAAAGTTGATAAATTTCCGTCGCCGTAGGCTTCTTAAGAAATATTTTTGGTGTCTTATCTCGAGATGGATTTATCTGAGCAATAATTTGGGAAGGTCAATTATACCAAATTTCGAAACAAAATCTAAATACTAATCAACAACTGAAGGAAATAATGACTTAAGTAGGACGACTGCGAAAGACACGGGAAGAACTCAATATACAGAGACCTTATCGTGTTGAGTTTTGGGTGGGTCTGGAAAACCTGGGAAAACTGTATATTTTAAAAATTAATTTCATACTATGGAAGATGATCGTGATTCTTCTAATGATACCAGTAACCCTTTCACTGCTATTAGTGATGATATTAATAAAGACTGCACGTCCATATATGCAGATTTCTCGCATGTAAGCAACGCATCAGGATCAAAATTTAACAAAAGAAATCAAACCCAAAATGATACTGCATTAAACATGAGCATCGATTTTTCAAACAGGCCTAACGAGACTACCTGTAAGCTTTGCAACAAATTGTGTGTTAGTTTAAAAGGCCTAGCAATTCACAATAGCAGGTCCCATTATGATATCAATAAAACCAAATCATGCTCGCTTTCACAGAAGTCGCAATCATCCACTGATAATGTCAATCACCCAAGAAAAACTTTGATCTCCAAATGCAAGAAGCTTCTAGCAAGATTAAAGTCTCCTACTCCAATGTTGCGCAGGGTACCTCGAGGTGCTAGAGCTACAGTGGCAGACTCTCTGTGCGAGGTATTGCAACAGATTGTACATACAAACGACTCAGAAGCTTGGATGGATCTCCTCTTTTTTCACAAAGAGTGCGATGTTGGTCTGATTCTCGTTGCGATGTCCTTCCTAATCACAGTAAAAAATCCTTCAAAGCTCGATGACCAGTAAATTCCAATTTTAACATTAAGAATGTGGAGAACAAATTAGTAGATGGTGATGTCCGCAACTGAGTACAGCTTCTCATCCCAGAAGATACTATAGCTTCTCGGAATGGATGTGTATTAGGAGCATTAAAAGAGAAACATCCAGCTCACAGACACCCTTTTGAACCCCGCGATCTCATTGAGCCCAGTATTGTAGTGCCTAGAGTATCAGCTGACGAGTTTACTAAGGCACTTAAATCATTTCTTTCCGGCTCATCAGGAGGTATGAACAGTCTCCGTCCTTCAATATTATAGGACCTCCTACTCTCCCAAGACTGCAAAATTAAAGATCACCTGACTAACGCTATCTGCGATTTTTTCCACCTGATTATTTCCGATGATGTGCCCACGGAAATTAGACCTATTTTCTTTGGAGCATCAGTAATAGCTTTGAGGAAGAAAAGTGGCGGCATTCTTCCTATCGCAATAGGCAATGTGTGGAGGAGATTATCAGCCAAAATCATTTGCCATAGAATTAGAGAACCTCTAACACATTTTCTATCCCCACACCAACTGGGAGTTTGCGTCCCACATGGAGCAGAAGCAGCAGTCCCCGCTGCTCGTATATACTACTTTTTTCCACACCAGCAGGAGAAAGTGTTTCTGAAAATAGACTTCAGAAACGCATTTAACGATTTGAATCGTGACCCTATGCTCATACAGTCAAAAAAAAAAAAAAAAACAGTTTCCATCAATTTATCGATACGTCCATCAGTGCTACTCGCAACCGAGTAGCTTAAACTTAGGAGATGAAATAATCCTTTCTTAGCGTGGCGTACAACAAGGCGACCCTCTTGGCCCTGGTTCGTTTGCACTTACTTTACAATCCATCGTTAATAGTATCAATACAGAAATGAACATATGGTATTTGGATGACGGGACTATATCTGGAGACAAGAATACAGTACTAGAGATTAGAAATAATCCGTAGACGGGCTAAGGAGATCGAATTGCAAATGAATTTCTCCAAATGTGAGGTCAGCTTTCTCGGAGTTTCCAATGAGCAGTCTAATAACCTCTTCGAGTTGTTTGATAAAGCTGCGCCTGAGATTCAAAGAATTTCAGCAGATGACGCCAGCTTATTAGGAGCAGCATTATATAATGAGGCAAGACGAACAATATTAAAAAACAACATTTCTAAATTAGAATTGTTCTTTACGCTTCTTTCCTTGATTTCAGCTCACTCTGCCTTTTACCTACTACGCGCCTCATTGTCCATGCCAAGGCTGCTATACTTTCTTCGCTGTGCTCCTTCTTGGCAGGATGCTGATCTACTGGAATGCTATGACAACACCTTGAAAACCGGTCTAGAATCTATCCTGATTTGTTCACTCAACAATAACTCTTGGCTGCAGGCGTCCCTTCCTGTTAACCACGGAGGTCTCGGCATTCGTCGCGCCATGGATCTGGCTATTTCATCCTTTCTGTCTTCATTCTATGGCGCTAAGCCATTGATCGAGACCATTCTCCAACAAGATCTTAGCCTAGTATCGGATTCGGATGTCAACGATAGCATTGCTAAGTGGACATTTATAATGGGATCAGATCCCCCTGACCTTGATAAGAGAGGACTACAATCCTCTTGGGACGATCCTCTTATAAATCATCACATTTCAGCTCTACTTTAGTCATCCGATAACCCATAAGATAAGGCCACACTTCTAGCTACATCATCTCCAGAAGCAGGCGCTTGGCTCCATGCTATCCTGTCACCTTCTTTAGGATTACATCTTCCCAATGACAGTTTTCGAATTGCCAGTGCACTGCGTGTGGGAGCAGATTTTTGCGAGCAACACAGATGTCCTGCCTGTAGAAGTGTCGTAGACATGAAGGGCCTTCATGTACTCTCCTGTGCCAATAGTGCGGGCAGGCATTCACGCCACTCCAATGTCAACGACATTATCATGAGGGCAGTACAAAGAGGGAACGTTGCATCAGTTTTGCGAATGCTACCCTCTGATAAGAAACTGGGGGAGATCTTTTGCCTGTAATCTCGGTAAAAGTTTGAAAATGCTGTTGCCAAGTGTTATCACAATAACGTATATTAGTAAATTGCGTTTGTTTCTTAGAAATCATGTTTAAATTTCATTGTTGTTATTGTTATAATATATTAATATAAAATGAAGCATTAAAATGCAATTGTAGAGATCATCATGTACTTAGACATTATTGTTTCCTGTATTTCCAACTATTGTTTCGTTTTTCGGCTTTTACCTATTTTCTGTTATTGTTTCGTGTATTTTCTGTGTATATAGGAGAATACCCTGTATATTTTCAAATTCACTATCCTAAGCTTGCTTTCAGTTTTTTCTGTGTATATGCAAAATGTCGTATTCGTGTTTTTCCTACTTATTTACACTATGTAGCTTATTATTTTGTATTTCAATTAGTGTTTCTGTATTTGGGTAGTTGTTTGCTCAGTGCATTGATGGATATATGTAATAAAATTTAACAACAATTTAATTTTCAATAATAAATTTTATATGAAACCTTAAAAAAATCATACATTATATTCTTAGAATGAATTGTTTCAAAGATTCCCATAAAACTTCATATATTTTACAATCTTGCACAATCCTGTTCGAGTGAATAAACTTCATTTTTAAAAGGATCAAATTAGGAAAAAATAAACTTTTTCACTCCACCCTATTTCAAATACATGAAAACTATATTTCATAGTAGCTCACAGATGACTCTAACAAATTGTGATTTATTTCTTGAACACGATTTCGGTCTTATCACTTTCTCTTCCATTAAATGAAATAAAATAACAAAATAGAAAATCTTCTATCAAACCTTAATATGGATTTATTATATTATTTTGTTTTCGTAATGACTGTAAATAGTTGGATGACCGTTTCCACAATACAATTTCTCGTCTTAGATGTAGTTTCATAACAAAAGGAAATTTTCTACAATTTTCTACTGGAACCAGTATATAATCTCAAATGATCAAACCGAACTTTTGACCAAGGGGTGGAGAGTTTCTTCAAACGGAACACCTGAATCCCATTATCTTGTATTTCTATCAGACAGCAATTTATATATTTTTTAAAAAATGTACTTTCCCATTGAATATTGTTTGAAGAAAACTTTACCACTAACAGAGGATGCGGCTGAAGTGAATTAAGTAATACTATTATCAGATGCTTAGAAATTTATTACACTGCTTCATACGTAACTAATATTCACATCAAATTTAACTATTAAGTGAACAAATGATTAGAGTAGTAACTTTGCCTTATGCAGTATACAAGGGCACGTGAAGCACCAAATATTGTGCGTTATTTGTTCTTCTCTAAAATATTGAATAATGTTTACAGTATTATATTATCGTTGTGTTTCTTTATTTTCTTTTTTCTTTCCTGTAATATTAAAGTACGCTGAAGTTCTTTTTAAATTTTACACACTCTATGCTTGTTTTTCCCCTTGCGTATAGTCTTTGGATTCCGTATATACTTTTGAGGTTTGCTTTATTGAGCGAATGTTTCTGAGTCAGATTAAGTGGCACCGAAACGTCGAGCTGCACTCTTTACCCAGCTTAGTCAAAATGGTTTAACACTGTATGGTAAAAGAAGTATTGTTAATTGGCGATGAAATGACCTCTTACACAGCTCTATTTGTCTTTTTAGGCTTTTGCTATGATTGGTCGTCCACTGCGATGACAAACTTGGGCATTAAATATCTAGGACTAAAGTAGGTGAAAACATTTTCGGCTGTTACTTATAATTGCATTTTGCCCATAAACAGCAAACATTTTCCCAAGAGCCTGTACAGCATTTACACTATAAAATATAGTACAGTTTTGTATAATGTTCACTCATATTTAAGGGACAGTACCTCATATCTGTTTATCAGAAACCCACCACCATTTACATATGTACTACCTTCAACTATCAGCAGTCAAATGATATTACGTTTGACTCTAGCAGCGACTTTGATGCCTTAAGATTTGAGACACTAACGCTATCACAATACTTTGCAGATTTCCTAATATTACTTTCTAGGAGTTAATGAATGAGTCAGTTTTACCCTCATAAAACTGTGCAACAACGAATTTTTTTACAGAAATGTAAATTGTCATCCTTTATTCATTTGTTGGTGCTGAACACGAAACTGACAATAAAAAAATGTGCTCCTGGCTAAGATTTATTTGTAATTATAGAATTTACATGTAACATATAAGGCTATAATAATGAAATTGAAAAGTAAACGTTACAAAACGTTGAAATGATTGTGGAAATAGAAATATCTATTCTTTATAATTTCTTGGACGCTGAAAAATAAAATGACAATGACAAAATACTCCTAGCTCAGATTTAGTGGTAATTGCATAATTTACCTTTCACATATAACGCTTTGTAATTAAATTGTAAAGGAAAAGTCACCAAACTTTGAAATAATTACGTAAATAGACATATTCACCCCTTATAATGTTTTGGGCTCTAAACACGAAAAACACAATAAATAAGTGTTTCGAATTCAGATTTAGTACTAATTACACAATTTACATTTTCATATAACGCTATGATAGAGAAACTGTAAAGGTAAAAGTAACAAATATTAACATAATTACGGAAACAGAAATACCCGTCTTTTATAAATGCTTGGACACTGAATATGAATATCGAAAATATAACGTCTTTCTGGCACACTATAGCACTCTTAACATTTTGCATATGGCGTTACAGGACAAGAACTGTATTGGTAAAAATTACCAAAAGAATCTGTTTTAAACACACCATCTCTTTGCTTGTTTCTTGTAAGGAATATCTGGAAGATCTCTTGGAATCATGCAGCAGAATTCCGCTAACATTGAAACTGACTACCTTCCTTTGTAATGTTGTTCCATCGCAGAAATGTCCTTGTGAAATCGCTCTCCTTGCTCGTCACTGAAAGATCAACAATTCACTGGAAAACATCAAGGTGGGAATGGGGGAAGTGTATTTTGAGTGACATATTGCACTCAAGTTTGTCATAGGCAAATAGCAATTCTTCTACTAGTTCTTTGAAATTTTCGACTCGGTGATTGCCCAAGAATCTGGTACAAACATTACGGAAACAATGGCACGCATGGTGCTCATCAGCACTGAGAATAGATTCAAACACCTCGTCTTGCAATAGCTTGCACATTTGCGGACCAATAAAGACTGCCTGCTAACTCTGGATTTTAGAAACAAACTTTTAGTGTCCATGTCGTAGAGAAAGACAAATTTAAAGTTGATCCATTCCAGAAGTTTTTTAAGAGTACTGCAATTATAAATCGCTATATATTTGACAAATAACGTTATTCTGAGTAGATCTCACTAATATATATGAACTTCATTGTGTATAGTTATTCTTTATGAACTTAATTCAATTTTGACCTAACTGATATGATTTTTCAATGATTCAACTGTGAGCAAATAACGCAGCCCGTAGCCAGCAATCAGCTTGATTTCTTAGAGAGGGAAGAAATTAATATTGACAGGGCAACGACGCACATCGAGGAAAATCACAAAACCGGTCGCGGAACCATCCTTGACATATCATCTATCGAAGAATGATCTACAGAAATGTATTAGTGAAACTTTACTTTTCCTTCCATTGTTGTTCCACTCCCATCTCATACCCAAGGAGCTGGAATATGTATATCAAATCACCATCACCATACGTTTCTTCAGAAGTATATGATGTCTTAGCGGAAGATGTATTTATCAGAGCAACAACTTTGGAAAATTAAATTATAACTGCTTTCGAAAAAAAAAAAATTCAACATGAACCAACAACCTAAGTTAATAGTTTCCACAGGTAGGATACATTTTCATGTTGAGTTCAGGGTTGTTCTGGGAACTAGTAAAGAGCTGGATAGTCTTAAAGTTATTTCGTAAATATGCATAATGTTTAAATACAGAATATAATTCAATATTATTTCTATGAACTGTTTTAGAAATTTTCATAGTGTGTGACATAATTTTAAAAATTGTTCTTCCAAGGAATAAAAATGTTTTTTTTAAAGGATATACGGTATATTTTTTTAAAAAACTCAACCTTTTGGCTCCAACTTGCTGAAGTTGCTTTCCACAATAGTTCATAGATGGCCCTAACAAATAATGGTTTATTACTTGAATACATTATAGTTTTCGTTACCCTTATCTTGCATTAAATGAAACAATATAATATAATAGAAAATTTTCTATCGAGCCTTAAAAAGGAACTATGATATTCTGTAGCTCAGTGTTGATTGGAAATAGTTGAATATTGACTTCAACCACATAATGAGCACTTTCAATATACTTATAAGAAAGTGCGTTTCGTTACTGTTAGATTATCCTGGATAAACAACGTATTGAAACAAATTTTTGAATGAGCGCGTTTATAGCTTTAAAAAACGAATCATCTAAGCGCATTATTTTCGAAATATTCATGTCAGAGTGCAAGAAAAATCTCGAACAGGTGCTTGAAGTAAATTTCAACAATACTATCTTACCGAGTAGGGGGGGAGGATGAATAATTTTACATTATTTTCAGAAGTTTAGAAATTTATCATAGTGTCTTACAATCAATTATCACGTTTTTCATACGTAATGAGTGTTTAAATCAATAATTACAGTGGTCCGTAACCTTTCATAGTTTTATAATTGTGGTATGTAGAGTCAAATATGTTAGCTCTATATGTCGAAAGATTCCAGTGAAAAGAGTATTCATTTTTTACTCTTGCGTCTCCTTCATAACGTCACCACATATACACTTCGGCTGTTATAATTTAGTATCCTTCTTGTGTTGTTATTGACAGCGGAAATCAACGAAATATTTCATAATATTTTCAAGTTTGCAGCTGATTACCCTTATAGAAATTTCATCAACATAGCCAATTACAGTAATTCTTAAAGACACAAGGAAACACATGGAATAACATGAATATATTAGGGGAGAGGGTCGAGAAAACCGAAAGTTTGTGGACCCTTTTGGGGTAGTGTGGAAAAGTTGTGTCTGTATGTAACTACTGCCTCTGCGAAATTTCAAAATGTTAGGACAATATCTTCTGTTCTGGCAAGGTCTAAAATTTCAAACAATTGGCAAAAAAAAAAAAAAAAAAAAAGGGAAAAGTCTAAAATTTTAAAATGTTTAATAGAATCGTAGGTCCGGACGGAGTAGCACGGAAAAGTTGTACCTATATGTAGGTATTATCTGTGCGAAATTTGAAAACCCTAGAATCATATCTCATGTTCTAGCAGTGGGTGCATTTTTTTTAAAATTCGTTGAAAAGTTCAGAACATTTATCTTTTCTTATTTTTTATAATACTATACATTTATCACAGCATCTTTCATGGTAGTAGTCAAAAGTTGCGTTTACGTATATTTAACAACTATAAAAAGTTTCAGAACTTTGGGATAATAAAGGAACAGGCATTTCCGACCGATCAAAGAACAGAGCGAGTTATGTGTAACGCCCAGTCGATGTGCAAGAAACGAGGAAAAAACAAAAGCATCTCAACTGAGACTCAAATGGTATACTTTGCTATTCTGAAAGTATGCCGCAATCAGCTCGTTTTATGGCACATCGTTATCGCAGCAGGATATGCAGTTCACTAAAACAAATTCAATATCCTCAGAGGAACAAGACGCAAACAAAATAAAGGAAAACATCGATGCAAGTGCACGATCTTTGACTCAAACAGCGTCGTCCCAAATGCGAATGAAGCTTACATACATCGCCATATTAAGTCAAAGGTTCGGGGTATTGCTTCAAGCCATTACTGCAATAGCCATAATGTTTTGCTCGACGTCGGCCTAATCAGAGTTTCGGATAGAACGTTAGTGGTTGACATGAGAAAAATATCAAAAGAAAGACCTCGAACTATGAAACACTTAGAAGTGAGAGTTTGGAAAACGCATATGTTACTATTTTAGGTCTTTACTTTGATGGTCGACTTGATAACACATTGTCAAGAGAAAAGCTTAGTGATGAGTATTATCAGAGAACATTAATGGAAGAACTTTATTCTCTTATGAAGAAACCTCTTTGTATCTACGTTGGACACGTTACACCTACCTCTAGATCTAGTCTGGATATTTTTGAGAATATTATCAACTATATCACATACAAGGTGCTTGGAGGTCTCAAGAGCGTTATTGTTCTTGGTTGTGATGAAACACCAGTGAACACAAAAGTACATAATGGAGTACTGCGCCGCCTTGGATTGAAGTTAGGCAAACCTATTCAATGGGCTGTTTGCCACCATCATTTTAAGGAATTTCCCCCACGTCACTTGTTCCAGTTCCTTGATGCCCCACTTCTGTCCCTTCGTCTTACTCTGGCAGCATTCGAAAGTTTTTGGACCGCTGCGAGCAGCTTCCATTAGTAACATATGAGCCAATTAATTGTGCCTTGCCTTCAATTGATCCATCCATTCCTAGCAAGGATAAAAAATATCTGATGTATATTGTTCTTGCCATTTCCTCAGAAATATGTCCAGCAGATTTAGCCAAACGCGATCTAGGACCACTCAATGTGTCTCGCTGGTTGACAACAGCGAATAGGATCTTACGGCTGTATGATTCTACAACGAAACCTTCGCACAGCCTGAACACCATAGTCGAGTTTATTATGAGAAAGTATGTTCCATTCTGGCTCCGTATCAAAGTCCAACATTCAATTAAAGATGGAGCTCAACACTTTTACCAATTAATTGTGACCTCTAGATATTTGGACAAATCTCACCTCAACGTAATCGAAAATGAGATTTCGCGAAATGCTTTCGTCACATCTCCAGAAAACATTATGCTTGGGATGCTAACCGACGAAGAGCACATATTCGAACACTTTCAGTTCGAAGAGCTATAAAATCCAGAGCAAGAGAAGTTGAAGCAACAGGTGAAGCTGATGGCGTTCGCTATTTCAACATTCCTAAAATAAATTTCAAAGCTAACGTCTACATTGACATTACCCCCACATAGTGGCAGACAACCCAAATGACACCACCACAGTCTTGAATAACATAACATCCGAGGATCTGTAAACCATGTTGCAGAATGGTCATTCGCTGACTTCCCATGTCACACCCAAGCTGTGGAAAGAACTGTTTAATTAGTTACGGAGGCCTCTATGAAAGCTTTCGATCATGAAAACCGTGACGACTTCATGTGGACTACCTTGAAATCCAGAAAAAATATGTCATCATTCAGGTTCAAGGATCAGTATAAAATGTGAATTGTGAAACCTTCGCGAAAATCTTTCACAAACTTGAAATTGGAAGTACATAAATTTTATAAGGTATTCGTTTGTTTTTCTGTTTTGTTAAAAACATAAACATTAACATTCTAACCTTTCAGGTATTTGTATGAATGAAACACTTGAAGCCTAATAACTGTGTAGTTATAAAATGTTCCTGCTTTACTTGAAACAAATGAGTTATTGTGATTGAAAGAATATTGTTCATGTACTAGTAAGAAGAAAAACGTAAGTTCAGGCCAACTGGCAGAAGAGAAAATGTTATCTCACGGTTCTGAAACTTTTTATAGCAGTTAAATACATATAGATGCAACATTTCGTTACTACCATGAAAGATGCTGTGATAAACTTCCGGCCCGTTGATAACATTTGAAATCACTAACTTTTTATAATCATAAATCTAATATTAATTCATGCAGTTTCCCCATGTAATCATTGCACTCTTCTTTCGGGTCAATCTCATAAGTTGGTACCTCTACTTACTCGCGGTGAAGCAAAACAGAGGATCTAGGATGTGGCATCTTTGCAACAGGAAATATTGTGAACTTATGTTTTTCCAACACACAAAAAAATCGGGCTGGAAAGGGTTAAAAATTAAAAATGTTAAGTGTTGACAATTTTTCAACGAATTTTCAGAATTTTGCACCCCCTGCCAGAACATAAGACATGATTCTAGCGTTTTGAAATTTTGCACGTACGTATAACTTTTCCGTACTACCGCGAAAGGGCCTACGATTGTATTGAAAATTTACAAAAGTTTAGATTGTTCCTATTTTTTAAGAAAATTTTCGAAACTTCATAAAACATAGATCCAGAACAAAAGATATTATGCTAAAGTTTTGACATTTTGCATGGGTGATATATCCAGACACTTTTCCGCACTATCGCAAAGGGATCCTCAAATTTTCGATTTTTCGACCCTCCCCTAGAATATATGTTTTTTCATTTTAAGGCAAAATTAACTTAAAACAAAAGTTCCTCTGATAGCAGTTAGTTCACAACTTGTGACTTACCGATAGCAACCTTAAGCAAGAGACAATATTGGGGATCCACAAATAAAGTGACATTCATAATTGAAATAAATATTAATATTGAAAGTACGATATTGGTTTTTCATAGGCTGACGCCAAGATAGTTAAAGTCTTGAAGGTATTAAGTGAAAAGTAGAGTTGAAAAATGTTCAAACAATACTGACCTCCTTCAAGTTTACCTGCTCCAAGTAGGAATTGGCTTGCGCCAACAACAAAAAATGTATATAATATATGAGGATGCTATTTCCCGTACAAATATGTCTAACTTTTATGTAAATGTCTTCATATTCTTAATCTGTACGCATATTAGAATCTAAAATATCAATTGCTTCTAAAATTATGATTGAAAGATAATTTTGAATGAAATCTTTGACTTCAAAAATAACAATCTTTTTAACTTTCCACTGTAATGCACAGATGCAAAGGAAAAAGGAGATAACGAGATAGGTAATAATAGTGGAATAAAGAGACTAAGAAGAAAGAGGAGAATAACGGGAAACGTCATACACATAAATCCTACTTTGGTGTGACCTGCCATTGAACCAGAGACTCACGCGTCAGAGGTGAGCGTTTTACCACTGTTAGTGAGTAAATACTGCATGCTGTTTACATTTAAGTAAAGGATTACATTTTTATTCCCCATGACTATTTTTCGTGTACTCCAAAAGGTGTCTCTCCACTCTGCTTAATGACTTCCAGCACTTCGTAGCATATTTTTGATCTTATCTTTAGGAAGAACACGAACTTTTGTGTTGCTTGATCTTCGCTATGAAAGGCATTTAGATTTCACGGAAAATTAATGTGAATTATTTTTCATCCAATTGAAGTGGCTTTCAGGGATCTTAATTTTCGTCTATCATTCCTTCAGCCCTAAAATGAAATTAGCGATCATGGATCACCATTAGTTTACTACGAGTATATTTACGAGATGTTTACAAACCTCTAAAACTTCATCGATGTTCTTTCGCTGGATGCAAAGTCAGTGCTTGTCTATACGGAGTGCGTTAGTGTAAGCATATAGTTTAAAATTATTTCTTTTCAAATTTTAAATCAATCCATTCTACCTCTAAAGTTTCCTCATCGGAAATGTCTTTATCTGCTGCCAACAGCATAATATAATTTTACTTCTAATATTAGTTCATGAAAGTAGGACTATAAGTGCTACGTCTCTTAAGCACACGCTAATTAAGAAAATGATTGATAATAACAAAGAAAAAGTAGAATATAATACCGTAACTACGTCCAAAATCATGTAAACTTTAAATTATAGTGTCAACCATGCTACAAGAGAACATCATATTTTATCCGGGGCCAGTGGTGGCTTAGTATAAGAGTATGTGGTCGACAACATAGTGTTCTTTTGTTTTGTAGGGGTACTCCCACCCCGAGGGGTACTTACCTTCTTATTCTACCAATTTCTCCATCAACATTCACTTGCCATTCATCTGTCTCCCTTAGCCTAACAGAAATAATTCTAGGACATTAAATTAAAAGTTTTCATTGCATTTTGTAATTCATCCGGTTCGTATTCAGTATAAAGTTTTCATAGCATTTGTACCTAGGAGTAAAATTACACTTGTCGTATTAAATATTTCTAATATTTAAATTGACTTAAATTGGTTAAGAAATTTGGAAAATATTTATTTTGGTAAGAAAATATTTCTTGCCATACCAAAAGAATCTCCAAATATATAGAGGCGGATCCAAGGGAGGCTATACTGGAAATATAACACCTTGACGCTTAGGTATACACTGGATAAAATTGGCTTCAATCCTGCTTTACACTGGATAAAGCTGCAAACTATGGTTTAGCCCCTCCCTTGATCACATCCAGGATCTGCCGCTATATATTGCATAATTTGAGTGCAATTTGTCTTAAAATCTTTATACAGTATATATACTCCCTGCATCTGAATGGGTCCCCCAAATTTACAGAGAAATCGGCGTCCTTGAATATGAGGAATGTAGGTAGAAATGAGCTTTAGCATATTAACAAATAAAGGCTTCTTGCCATATGCTCCATTTTACTAGAAACGGTTGGAGTGATCATGTAAGCACAAATGTAAATCACTCTAATAGTGTCATTTCAGGTTTTGGCATGGCGGAAGGAGGGGCACAAAATTGTTCACAGAAAAGATATTTTCACGATTTTACTGGCATATCAGATAATTTGTTAAGAATCATGTGTTTCCAAAATTCAAGCGGGGCAATTGCCCTCCTCTGCTCTCCCCAAATGACGCCACTGAAGAGCTCTCTTTCAGATTTTTAAATCTGTATTTTTAACTCTGTATTTCAATATTGCCTTTCACTGAAGTGCGAAGTCTCATTTTTACTCAAACAGTACTTCAATATTTCTTTTTTTTTCTTTTAGGTTGAACGATACACGGTTGTATATCCAATGCAACCCAATGGAGTAGCTACCAATGCTGGAGATAGAAATTCGGAAGTATAGCTAAAAATTGTTTTATTATTATAGTTTTTAAGTTCCAATACGAACACAGATGACTCTAATACTCAGCTAAAAGTTATTTTCATTATTGAGGCCTGGACTGCAATGTTTCTACAAAATGTTGATTCAAGATATTAAAATGAAAAACATGTGAAATATTAGACTATTCTTAATTTCTGCGAAGATTGGATTCATTTCACTTATGTAATATTTTTACAAGACTTCGTATCACATACCTATCTATAAATGATTAAATGCAG
Source organism: Thermobia domestica (assembly GCF_964235325.1). Classification (NCBI taxonomy): domain Eukaryota; kingdom Metazoa; phylum Arthropoda; class Insecta; order Zygentoma; family Lepismatidae; genus Thermobia; species Thermobia domestica. Next base: position 32,592,924 of record NC_137456.1, read on the forward strand.
AATGTGAAATCCATTGTGCTATATCGTAATGTCTGACACGTATACATTCTTTGTTCAATGCTGCAATTGATTTTCTGGGTTTCCAGAAACTATTCAGTGATGCCAACCTGTGGGAAAAATCCCATTTCATGGGAGTTTTTGGCGTTAATTTTTTTGGAATGGGATAAACAGTAGCTTATATGGGATTTTTCGTGTAATATATGTAGACAAATATATATATATAAAAAATCCAGGCAAATAGAATTCTGTAGGGGCGGAAAGTAGTAGAGAAAATGATCCATAAATAAGCATGAAATCACTTATAATTTTCAAATTATAGACGATGCAAATACTTATAAAAATGTAAGATAACTTAAGAAATCTAACCTAACGTAACCTAAGCTAACCTGAACTAACCTAAACTAATCTGATATTAGTAAAAATAAGCGAAATTCTATTATTTTTGAAAATTATGCTCGACCCCTACACTAACATAATATAACATAAACTAATATAACTTAATGTGGACAGAAATGACCAAAATTGCTACATTTTTAGAAAAAAAGATATGGACCGCTTCTGCTAAACATAAGCCTTAATTTCATAAATACACATAATTTTTTAATACAGAATATGACTTAACATTATTTCAATACAATGTTTCAAAAATTCCTGTGAAGGTTCATAGTTCATAATTTTAAAAGTTGCGGCAGTGAATAAAATTCATGTTTTAAAACAAAGGCCATTTTTTAAAAAAATCAACTTTTTCCTCCACCATACTCAAGATTCATGAAAATTCATTTTATATTTGTTTCACAGATGGCAGAAACGAAATTGTAATTTCATTCTTGAATATATTTTAGTCCATATAACTATTATTTTACATTAAATGAAACGGGATAATAAAACAAAAAAGCTTCTCTTAAGCTCTAAAACAGAATTATTATATTATTTATTTTTGTGCTGACTGTACATAGTTAAATATTGATTTCTGCAAAATAATCACTTGTCCTAGATATACTTATAACAAGATGCATTTAAGTGTTTTTACTTTCTTGATAAAAGAAAAAAACGAATTTTTGACAAAGTGAGTTGGGTGTTTCCTCAGACGAAGTATCTAACCCCATTATTTTGGAAGTTCTTGAGTCAGCAAAATTTCGAGGAGGTGATTGAAGGAAATTCAGCCAACACAAGTTTGCTGTATAGAGTAGGGGTTAAATAATCTTAGACTATTATTACTTTACAATAGTGATTCATACGTAATTATATTTATCATAAGTAATAAAGGGGTGAACAAATTGTTAGTGGTATTCCAAACCTTTCATAGTTTAATAATTATGGAAAGTCAATTATGTGAGTTTTCTATGTCCAAACATTTCATTGCAAAAAGTGTTGTTTTTTTTCCTTTTCCATTTCTCCCAGCCTCCCATCGTACAGATATTTTAACTGTTATTTTGCATTCTTCTTGTGATTATAGATAGTGTAGAAATCACAGAAATATTTCGTATAGCTTAAAATTTGCAAATGCTAACCCTATAGACATTTGATTACCTTAGCCAATGACAGTAATTCTTAAAGATACAAGAAAGCACACACAATTAACATAAATATAAGAGTCCTCATTTTAAAACTAAGTTATTCTAAAACAAAAGGTACACCCAAGGCAGCAGATTCACTGGCTTAGTGGTAGAGCGTTCACCTCTAGTGCATCAGGTCCCACGTTCAAACCCTGCTCCTGCAAAGCGAACCATCTATGGGACAAACAGCGTGTGCGTGAGTTTCTTCGGGATTATCCCGTTTCCTCCCACTTTCTTCATTCCACCGTTTCATTTATTTCTCATCACCGTCTTACTGTCTCCTTTAGCCTAGCCGGCATAGCCATGGGACTTAAAATTCACAGTTTCTTTTCATTTCATTTCACAACTTTTCACTTAACTATAACAACTCTAAACAAAAGGTTATATTGGGAATCCTCAAATAAAGAGAGATTCAAAATTGAAACAAAAATTAATATTGAAAGTACATTGTTACATTTTGGCGTTTGATGAACAAAAGCGAAAATAGGAAAAGTCTAGAATGTATTACATGGTAATTGGAAAAAAGAAATCCAACAATTGTGCTGCCTCTTAGATTTTTCTGTTCCAAGTAAGGATTGGCTTGTGCAGACCTAAAGATACGAAGACTCTGGTTTTACGAAGAAATATGTCTTACTATTATATAAATGTCTTCTTATTCTTAATTTGTTCCCATATGAGAAATTAAAATATCAATTGCTTTTAAAATCATGGTTCAAGGGTAATTTTGAATCAAATCTTTGACACCTGAAATAACATTCTTTTTAACTCTGCTCGGTTATGTGCCGTGACGCGATAGACATTAATGGTTAAACAAAGAAAGTAAGGAGAAAAGGGAGAAGTCCTAACAAACTGACACACATAAATCCTATTTGGCAGGAGTTGGCATTGTACCAGTGATGTGAGCGCTCTACCATTGGCCCAGTGTAGCCCACCCTGTATATTGTTTACACTTAAAGTAAGGGATGCTATTTCTTATCTACTACTATTATTTTTCGTGTACTCCAGAAAGGTCTTTCTGTTCTGATTAATCACAATCCAGCACTTCTCAGAACGTTTTTGATCTAATCTTTAGGCACAACAAGAGTTCCTGTTCCGCCTAATCTTCGCCAAAAGTGATACTTAGTTATCCGGAAAATTTTATATTAATTATTTTCCTAACAATTGCAGTTACTTTAAGGATCTTGATTTTCACCTATTATTGCAGCGTTTCTAAAATTAAATTAGCAATCAGGAATCATCATTATTTTACTACTAGTAGTTTACTACGCGATGTTTACTGATCTCTAAAACTTCACCGATGTTTGTTCCCTGTATACAAAGTTTAGTGCTTGTATATATGAAAAAAAGTGCGTTCGATGTAACAATATAATATATAATTATATCATTCCAAATTTTAAACTATTCCATTCTATCTATAGTGTTCCTTCATCGGAAACATCTTTATGTGCCAAGAGCATAATATAATTTAGTTCCTAACATTAGTTGTTACAAGTGGGATTATATGTGTCTACGTCATTTAAGCTCACAGAAATAAAGAAAAATGTTGATACTAAAAAAAATTAAAAAATGCAATTAACAACATAACTACATATAAAATGATTTGAATTTAAATAATAGTGTCAACCATGATGCATGAGAATTTATATTTTATTTGTGGGGCAAAGTGGCTCAGTGGCACGGCGGTTACCTTTGGTGCGTTGCAACACTGGTTCGGTCAACGTCCAAGAAAGATTGTGATGGGCAACATCGTGACTTTAGGTTTTCTCGTTTCCTCACACATTCTGATTCCACTAGTTCTTTCATCCTCAGCCCTAATCCTGGAAGATTAGACTATTTTTTTTATTTTCTATTTCATCCGATTCGTAGGTATCAATAGTATACAGTGTTCATATAATTTGTAACTGATTTTTTTAGGAATTATGTTACACTTATCGCGTTGTCTTTAATAAAATTATCTCAAATTGGTTAAGCAATTCGGAAAATATTTTATTTATCTTGCTTAGCATCACGGATGGAATCTTCGAAGCACAATGTCATGACATTTCAGGCTTTCCGAAATTGTAAAATGTACATTTGATACGGTTTCCGGTCTTTGCAATACATAGCCTACATGTGTTTTCATATTTTCTCCTTGTCAATTGTAGATAGAAAAAAATATAAAATGAAATAATTTGTAATATCTCACAGCTTGGAAGTTTTCTTTTCTTTTTAAGCCTCTACTTCCCTCTGTTTTTTTCGATTCTTCGAGTCTTATTTATGGCTAAACCGACTTCCATCTGGCTTTTTTTTCTCTTTATTACTTGTTCATTTTATTTTAATATTTCTCTTTGTTCTCTTCGGCTTCGAAACCTCAGAAGGTTGAGGTTAACTAATATATTATTAAACTTTATTTCTTTTATTTTTAAAATTATTTACTAGCTGAACCTGCGCTCTCTACACAGCGCGTCGTTCACATATGAGCATGAATCTCTTTGTCATTCCTCGCAACATCTGCACATGTCCCTAAACAGACCCATGTAAACCAAGTCTTGATAAAAATCGGCAAGGGGTACCATAAAGGGGAGATTGCTTCGATTTTTTTCAGTATCTCGCACCGTTTGCAAGAATTGAACCTACTACCGGTTGGAGTTTCTAAATCATGTATGATGAGTGTTTTGTTTCTTCTTGCATGCAGTATGTAATAACCAAATATATTACATACACAATTAATTATAATGTCAGTGATATGTGGTGATCATGGCCAAAACACTCCAAACAATTAAGATTCATCTTAAGCTGGAAAAATGGTTATCCTTCGTTTTTATTTAGCATTTGGCCATGAAAAAAATTCCTGAGAGATATACAACCCCTGTATAAAATATGTGGTGTTGGAATATATAACTCGTAGAATATGTTTTACTTTTTAAAAATATTTTAACACTTCCAGTGTACCCCTACAAAGTGTGATAATGAAGTAACGGTCATTTTTAAAATAATAAATTAGAACTAAAAAATCAACACATTTTCCGAGATATCGTTGTTAAAAGAAGTGCCCATAAACACATAAACGTTCACAAACATATAACCTTATCTTCAGCACAAACAAATGTACCTAGCATTTTATTATATAGACTTATTTTTATTGGTTATACTATTAAAATAAAACAAAATATCCCATAATGAAAGGTTACACAGGGCTGCAAATTGAAAAAAAAAGTCATGTTGCTTTTTGATTAATAGGTGAACTAAATTATTTGTTCCTAGCTGATTACGAATAATGGGTTCGTTTTCTTCTGTCACGTAACTTTTTTTTAGAAATCAATGTCAAAATTTGTGTATTCCTCCGTATGCAATACTCCTTTATTATACCTTATTTCTTATCTTTTAGCAGACTAAAAACCTTATTACACTAAATAACGGAACATGTTTTGTTTAATGTGAATGCAGACAGATAAAAAAAATATATAAGATTATTTTCATAAGTCTAGAACCAAGAAGTTCAGCAGATTCTTTAGACAAATTTAGGTCTCTAACTATATCATTGAGCTGGCTTTGAGTGAGTGGTGTAGGGTCACGGGATCCACTAGGGAGGCTGTAAACTTCATTTTCTATAACACCACCTTCCACTGAATCACTGCACGAACTAGGATCATTTACAAACACAAGACTTGAGGAGGTGTCGGAACAGGCAAGTTTGGGCTGTACAGCACAGATCTCATTGCAGAGGGAATATTGGGATCAGTGGCGTATTTAGGGGGGCTTCCGGGCTCAAGCCTCTTCCTCCCCGAAATCTTAATTACTATAGTAAATATATGAAATATCTTGAAGAATTTTCACATTTTCAGGCAAAGCCTACCTCGAAAGTTAGCAAAGCTCCCCCGAAACAAAATCGTAAATACGCCACTGATTGGGATACACTATCTTTGTCTTGTTTCGAGTATTGTGTCCTACAATTTCACAGGAACCGAAATAGCAATCGTCGCTGTGGTTTTTGGGCTCTCTACACGCCATTGGTATTTCGAATGGCATAGATGACCGCTTTTCAGTGCGCCAGTTCCGGAACGCTTCCACACAAGATCTACACACATTGTGTGGAGCTCACGATTTATCTTGATCTCCAAGTTTCAAATGAGAGTATGCGAAATGTGCTCTTCTTACAAAATCTGCAAATTTTTGTCTTTGTTTGCTTGGAACAAATTTACCACAGATGTAACAACATACATCTGGTCTATTCTTGTAACCACGAGATGCCATGGCAATACAGTTTTCAACGAACTACAAAACAAAACTTTTTTTTACAATGCAAGAACCCGTAGAAGAGAATACCTTCTCTTGGGAGTGGAGTTATGCGTAGGGGGAATAAAGGATACATTGGATGAACAAAGAGGTTTAATTTCATTTACTTATTTATTTATTATCTTTATTCATTCATAATTGGGATCTTTATTCCCCAATTGATCAGGAATCGTTATTCATATTAAGTTCATTATCTATGAAGATGTGTGTGATGAGATGAAAGATGAGGTGCAAGTTAGACGCCACAACACAGTGATATTGTTAGTTAGACAGGTGAAGGGTTATCTTCTTCTGCCGGAGCAACTCGACACATGATGAGAGACACAATTATGCTTTTGTTAGCAAGGCCGCCGATCCTGGGGGTGTCCCCAAAGCTCAAGTGTGCCCCCTATTGTATTTATGAATATACAATATTTGGCATAATTTGAATGCAATCGGCGCCCTTGCTTGTTAGTGCGAATTAAAGTGCAAAAGATGGATAAATGTTGGTGATAAGTCTGGTGGTTGATATGCTAATAGAAATTCGTCTATTTGTTCGTCAGGATGTGTAAGAACATACAGTGTAACTAAGTACTGAAGTGGTGTAGATTTTAGACTGGGTGGAACATCTTAATCGGCATCCATACACAGACAACTGCGAGGGACGGGATGGCTTTGATTCTAGCCAAAGAGATTAAATTTTCATACCATTAAAGCACACCTAGGATTTGCGATAATTAAATATGAAATTTACTTGAAATGAGGTAACATGGTTTGAAATAGAAATATTTTATATAGTCATGCAGGCAACAGTTAGTTAATTTAATTAAATTAAAGTTCCCTACATTTAATGCACATTTATCTTTGTTACAGCCTGGATAATTTCATCACGTGCTAGCGACATCTACCGTCAATCACTTGAATTACGCTTAAACTTGCATACCGCAATCAACACATATATATATCATGAATTGTAAGAAATTCTTGCGTGGTATGAGAGAACTAGTGCCAGTTTCGGTCTCAGCACGTTCAAATACATATAAAATACCTAAAATTATAAAAACAACAGAACCTATGCGGCCCTGTGTTAGAAGATAAGAAAATCAAAGGGATACAATTCTTCCTGTTTTTTTCTGTTTGGTTGTTTGTTATAATAAAACTAACTTCGTATTTTGTTCGTTCTTCAGGGTTCAAGAAAGTAAAAGCGATATAAGGTAAACACAAATAAAAAATCAAGATAACAATAAATAATAAAAATGTAAATATAATAAAAAATGAACATACAGATAAACACAGGCGAAACACTTCAAGCTTTCACTATGTATTTTTGTTCTTGTTTCCCTTTATCTTCTTTTTCCTGATTGTTTTCTTGTCTTTTTTCTGTTATATTTTCGCCGTTGCACTAACCTCACTAAATAAGTACATCATAAAAATTACAATACAACGCACTTAATATGCACTAACATTTAATACATGTGTAAAAGGTGAGATTTTCAATTTATCTGGGAGATTTCGCGATTCTTGTACCCTGTGAGAGAATTCAGTTTTTCTTTGTTTTAGCTTATACTTCGTTGTTGTCTCAGATTTTTGTTGTAGTTTATATTTGTCTTCTTCCTCTTCTCTCCTCTCATATTATTTTCCCATTTTTCTTATTTTGCTTATTTTCCACAACCAGGTCTCCCTAAATTTCGCTATTACTTTTTACATTGCACTATGGGAAATGAGCTCCCGTTCTGGGTGAGAAGCGTTGAAATCGTCTGCGATCTGTCTGTTGCTGCGCTGTCCTGAGATCAACACGATCTCTATCCTCTCAACCCTTGTTAGTCTTATTTCGTGTTACGCCACCTAAAACAAAAGGAAATTGGTTAAAACTTTGCAACGGTCTTTAGTGGAGACAAAAACATTTCACCACTCAATTCCTAAAAAAGTACAGTCCTATTTGATGAATCACGCGATAGAATTCCCATTTATAAAAGTTCCCGCCATTTCAAGATGGCAGACGTTAGTTCCATATGTCTCAGAATGCTTTTCCCCCTCCACTGTTATTATGACGTGGTTCATTTATTCCCAATTCTTAACGATTAGGAATTTATTTTTTTTTTTATTTTTTTTTTTTACACTTTGAGACCACGTAGTATATGTACAGGTTATAACGGGTGGAAATGCAAATAATGCGGTAGATCATTCTTCACATCGCTAGGTGATACGTCATATCAGAAGACAAAATTCTCCTTGCATATTGTCCAAAACCGCGTCGTGTGCAACTAACAGGGGTGTGAAATTCGAATCGAAACACGAATACTGGCAATTGCCACGGAATAGGAGTGCACATACTTTGGGAGGTGAGTCCTCACATCAAAAGAATGCAAAAGGTCCTCCTGCAAGTCGCATTGATGTTCACATTTTTTCTATTCCGTTCCAATTGTCAAGATTCGAGTTTCAATTCCAAGTTTGCGGTCTTCTCACTCGTATTTAACGCGGAATTCGACAGGATGCAAGAGAACTTTTTGTCTTCTTCTGATGTGATGAATCACCTCCTGGAGTTTCTGTATATCTTTCTGTCCCGTTGCAATCGTTACGGTCCAATTTTTGATTCCAAGTTGGAAACCTTGTAACTCTTACACGACATGGAATTCGACAATATGCAACATGACTTTTTATATTCTTTTGATACCACCAATCACCTTGCGCAGTATTTTCATTACCTCCCGTTTCAACCTGTAGGGAAATAGCTGAAATATTCTATCTTCGAACGCATTTGAATAATAGTGTAACCCATAATGTCAGAATCTTACCACCCTAACTTATCACCCCTTCACATTAGCACCGTTTATCCTAATATAGATTGGGGATGAAGTTGGATTCAGACAGCATTATGCATTTCTGTATTCATCTGCGACTACAGGAATTGGATACTAATATCGATCACTTTCAATTATTTTGCATGTCACCCCATTTCCACTCATACTTCCAAATTTTCACGTGGATGGGGGTAAATTTAGATTATTGTGTAATCGAGATGTGTCACTATTCACCTCACGGAACCCGAAAACTACACATTTGACACTAATATCATTCGCAATCGACTACATTTACATTACGTCATTTTATTTTACGCTTAAATTTTGAACGCCCCGGCTTCCCCCTTGGAATATGAATTTTAATAAAATTAATGTCATACAATCCTTGGGAGGCTGAAGGTTTATAATAATGTTACGTATCATTTTATTTAGTTCAGTAGTTATTGCATAAGCGATCAAAACTAAATTCACGTTTGCTTTTATAGAACAGACATTTTTCGATCTGGATGTCCCTTCTCCTATAAAAACGGACATTTTCAAAAAGGAGGGGGACATGTGTTCCCTTATTCCTAATGAGCAGTTTATATACCGAATTTTCATCTACTATTTTGACGGCTCGTATATTCAATTCCGGCTTAAGTTATGAACCTCGGATCCTCTAAGAATACGTGTTTTAATAAATTTAATATCGTAAGATTCTCGAGGGAGCAAAATTTATAACATATCAAGCTTTATTGTAATTGGTTCAATAATTATAATGTAGACTAATGCAATCCGACAGAAACTTACATTCGCTTTTATATATTAGATTTCGACGGCTTCACTATTTTGACACATAACTTCACATAACTACCTCCCAAAAATAAACCTCCTGACTCAACATATATTTGTATACTTTGTCAATAAAACTATACTTATTTAATAGGGAAATGATTGATGTAGCACGAAAATTTTACCTTACACTTCATCTGTACTATTTCTCTTATAAAAAACAAATCTAGTTCTATCATTTGTTCTGAAAATCTATGTGGAAGTATTTTACAATTACTTATGGTTTTCTCGGGTGCAGAATAATATCCGTCCAATACTACATAGACGTAGTGGCTTCTGGTATTGGTTCCCTGCTCCAATTGCTTGGAAACCGTCCAATAAAAAAAAAGAATCAAGGTGCGTGCCTGTTCAAAATTATATTGTTCTAGTTTAGATAATTACAATGTAAGTATGAGATATGGAATCCTTCTTAAATATAAGGCTAAATGCAAACAAGCGTGAATTGAGGTTTAAAGGAAGAGGGGGGGGGGGAGGTGTCAGTTTAAAATAGGCTTACATATACAGCTTATATTGTAGAAAATAAACATTGTGATAATATGGCTAGTTACTAAAAACAAGAAATTCTACTTAATAGCAAGGTCTTCTCTGCCTCTCCCCAAGCGAAATCGACACGCCATGGCCTAACTTAAATACGAAAACATATCCTCTTTCCTACTTTGAAAATTTTATATTTTCTATCTTTCTTTTTTGACTTTTTCATTTTGGACGGCATTCTTCATACCTAGCCTACTAACCGCCCTACCTCACACTCTCCTCCTGCATCCATCACTGACCAACGTCAATGAATTTCGGTAAATATATAAAGCCAGGCCCGTTACCAGACCAAAAATGTAAGGGGGGCCTCTAGAATGTAGGTGGGCCCGTTCCAACCATATTATACTTTATAAGCCTACCATGAAAATTTTAGGGGGAGTAGTAAAAATTTAGTGGAGCCCGGGCCCCTAGTCCCCCCGTGGATACGATCCTATATAGACTACAAAACCCAGAATATTTAGAATATCTTTTATACAGGAACCTGATCCTAGAACCCCAATAGAAGAATCCAAGTGATTTTTTCTGGCGTCTCTTTTGATGAAGGTTTCGGGATAATTTCGCGAATTTTGCATTCGAAACTGATGTATGTGATACCATTTAATATGTAATGATGTTAAACCTATGAATTTAAAATAATTAAAATAGGACAAAGTAAAAGTAAAATTTCAATGAAAAGAAAAAAAAGCGGAGTTGAAAAATCACACGGCTACTATGATTTTTAGATTTACATTATGTTGTAGTCGTATAGGTGGTAGTAACATTCTCTATTGAATTTGAGAAACACTACATTTTTACAATTGTCTAAGTTTCCATTCCTGTTTAATTAACGAAATGTATCTTTTTAGGTTTCATTCATATTAAATGTCATTTCTTCCATAAATACCAGATGAAGCAAATAAATTTTTGCAGGCTTTAGGTAAGGGCGCCGACTTTTGTGTAAATTTGGGAGGCCCATTCAGATGCAGAAGGTATACATATGAGGATTTTAAGACAAATTGCATTCAAATTATGCCAAAAATTATATATTCATAAATACAATAGAGAGCCCACATGAGGTTTGTGGGCCCGGGCCCCCTGCCCCCCCCCCCCCCAGGATCGGCTCCCTTGGGTTTAATTGTTCTGTTAGCTAGATTTAAAAGAACGTTAAAAAGAAACTGAAGCCGGAGGCATGAAAGTAGAAGTAAGAATTGTATCATAAGTACTGTACTGTAAATTATATTTTTGAAAGAGATTAACTGGATTCCTGCGAAGGTTTCTGATTTTCTTTTTAATTCCATTTTTATCCTACAACAAAGTTATTAAGAGCAGAACGTTCAACTGGCGTGTACATAAATCATCATGGAAGATCAGACTATCCACGACCATTACCTACCACACCTTCTCACCTCCATGACCGCTGGAGTACACAAAGTTCACGGCTACCGTTGATTGCAAGAGTTCTTTTTTTTTTTTTATTTTACTATCAGCGCCAAGTTGATGTGTATCAGAAATGATACACGAAGTGTAATTGGAGTACCTACTTAAAGGAAAGTATTCAACTGACGCCAAAATTACTACTGCAATATGATTTTCCGTCGCCCTGACTACAGGTAAGATGTGTTGAATATACCAGCCTGTGTATCAGACCGTATACACGTGGCGATTAAAGATTCGTTGTGTATCAAAAATGATACACGAAGCGTAAGCGAAACAGGCCGTGTGTATCAGCTGTGATATGCATGGCGATCAATGTATTAAGCTAAAATTATTATCAGAGTAGATATATATTCCATATGAAGTGTCTGAACCCATTACAGAACTTCACATACTTTTATTTAAAGTGTGTAACTACGTAATTTATACATGATCGCAACGTGAGCTTACATAATGTAAATATAACATACATTAAATTTTACTTTGACTGTCCCTATTATATGTTTCAAATATTAGTCTATTGTTTATCAAGCTTTTCTGTTATATATACCATCATGTGGTGAAAATATAAACAGAGTCAAAATAAAATGTATACACAATTCAATGAAAGAAAACTCTAAAAGTGTTGTAAAGAATGATATCTATTGGTAATCAATGATCAATTGATATTTCATTAATAACTAATATGAAAGTTTATATCTGGAATGTTTGAATTAAGTTTTATTCTTAAATACACTCGCATCAATTTTTGAAGACAAAATGTACCATTCGAAATAACTTGTCTTATTTCCGGGTGTGCTTACAGATACTAGTATGCTATATGGTATACGAGCACATTTTATTATATTTTGGATTTTCTATGTACCCTTCGTTTATGATGATAAATTTTGTAAGTATTCTTCTTTTCTAATACACAAACTAAAGGGAATTTCTTACTGTCCCAATTTCCTCCTTTATCCAAAAAGCAGGTGCATTGGCTAGTCTGAGGTTCATCTAAAAAAACTAAGGTGAATCCGTCAAAGAAGATAATTATCTTTTTAGTGCACCATTTTTGGGAGCTTTTGGCCGTTCGCTTTCTGTTTACAGGTAGAGTGCAGGAAGTTCACAAGGAAAGGATAGGTAGTTTACATATAGAGGATATGTATTAACTGCCGAGTTCGATTCGACCACGTAGAAGCTTTCCCTTTTTGTTGTCTTTTCTACATGCGATTAAATTCTGGACGAACACTTTCTCAAACGAGACCAAAGACGAAAGCAGGACATTATGCCAAGATAAAGCCAATGAAATTTACCATTCTCTTAAATCGCTTTCTTAATAAGGATGGAATTTATCCTTTATATCTTTTACTATTAATAGGACATAAATGTTCTTTTGGGCAGAGATCTCGTCAGTTGTACCTTGAACGCCAATACATTTATTGACATTATCATTTAGAAATCTCTCACAACGTTTCCACAGTCAGATGAGTCAGCGTCTTGTTACCATAGGTTCTTTTAATAAAATAATTGGTTGTAGTTGTGATAATACAGAATTGTTTTCCAGTTTAAATATGTCTTCATATAATATTTCAAGACATAGTAATTTTCATAAGTAAGAACATGTTAAAAGAAAGTAGGGTCCGGTGAAAGCCCATCAGCATAAACTCCCGCCTACAACCTTACACCAGGTTTATTTAATTAAGACACAATTATCAAATGTGGGTTTTTTAGAAGCCTAAATAAGTATGTGTGTCTATAGTTTCTACGATTCAGTTAAAACGTTGCCTCGTTAGATCAAATGATATTTCTTTGCTATAAAAATACCATTTTCAACCCCTTACCCCGATATGATCTTCTTCATTCAAGTTTTGAAGTAAACCAGGGGGCCATGGATTGGGAACTAACATTTTTCAAAATTCTTCGAAGGTTTGTTCTTGAAACGCCACATTAATTGCTTTCTAAGTTGATTTCGTGATAGATTGTGTGAAATATTGCCCTCCTGTAATAATGTTTTCTTCTGTAGTACCACAGCTTTTAGGCCTATCAGGTCTAGGAACATCCGTTACAGACCCAGTCTGTTCAAACCTTTTAAATCAAAATTACGAATTGGTTGTCGAGATGAAGGTTTATTGTTCGGAAACCACTGCATAACAGCAAAAATAGCTGAATCGTATGTTGATTATTGTGGGCATAAAATCTCCAGTTTTGAAGTTCGAATAAACGTCTATTCTTTGATAAATTTCTAATCATTGAACACTTTTTTAATCATCTTCCAGTAACATCCGTTTAGGCTAAGCAAGACAAGTGATTAAGTCAAGTAAATTATGATGGACGAAATGTGGTAGGATACCAGTACTCTGAGAAAACCCAAGAACACGATGTTGTTCACCACAAACTTATGATACTTGGGAGGAGATCAAACTCAGGACCACAGAAAAGCTCCTTACCACTGGCTCTCTATACCCCAACTTATTTAATTAAAAATGTAATATGCCATCCCTGCTTATCTAAAGGCTACCTTGGTTGCTTTCGTTGCACCGATTCCAGGCTCGATTTTCGGTACAGGAGCCTTGAAATTTGAATGCATAACGGTGTTTGCATTTCCACTTTAAACTCTAAACCTATCTCTCACATAGCCTTCATGATGAAGCAGAGCACTAACCAACAAATGTAACAATATTTAAAGTATTTATAAAACATCTATTTTCAATGTATTTCTTACGAGCAATACCTTAACGTATTATTTACGTGAAGCTGCTTCTCCTATCTTACTAAATACAGAACTGAATAATCAATCAACTTACAGCTTATGTTGTTATGCTCGTTGGGGAAATTCAATATTTTTAAGCAATGGAAAACATTTTGAGCATTACAGAAAACAGATGGCAATAATTCGCTATTCGGCTCTCCGTGACAAAGAGAAAAGATAAAAATGAAGAACGTTCGGTGCTGCCAACTGACTAGAACAGAAATGGCGGGCATTTCAAAAGTTGCGTTCCTTTCAGACGTTACCCTTTTCAGGTCCCTATTTTTAAAGTTCTAATTTTACAGAATTACACAGTAAAAGGTGATGATACGAAGTATATCTGTGTAACGGTCTGTATCTCAAGTAGGAAAAAATAAAACAATTGGCGAATGAATTTCATATTCGAAATCAAACTATTCGTACCTAAGAGTTCTCGACACTAAAATCTATTTGTTAGAGATAGAAAACGTTTTTCCAGTTATACGTTAAGCTGCGTAAAATAGAAAATACGCGAAAAGACGTCAATGTGAAACATTAATGTTAAGTATATCTATTTGGACTTGGTTGGAGTTAAGTGGATCTTTTCAGCACTGGTGAATTTACAGTTTAAAATGCAAATTAAACCACCCAGTGCATTCAAATTTGAAAAATCTCCTACCGGGAATCCAATACGAGACTCTCAGCACGCGCGTTAGGAAGTAGACCAGGAGAGGGGGGAGTAGACTAGTTCATTCTCTTTTCTCGTGAGTGTAGTGTCAGAGTTTTGTTTAATGTTTTGTTCCTTCTGGAACAGCGACGTTATGAAAGATAGGATCTACCCGTTTAAAATTAGTTCCGAATCACGTCTACTTCATGAATACAGTATGTGGAAATAACATTAGATAAGATCAATTGTCAGAGAATAGACCATTTCCTATTTCTTTTCTCGCCTCGAATAAAACTAACTTCATTACTCTTCATTCATTCAGGGTACTTCATATACTGTTTTATAAATGATGTCAGAGATTCAAACGAAATATAATATTTATAATTGTTTTTTTTCGAATCCTTTTAACTGTGACAGTATCCAAACTCAAATTAGTAGTTGTAGTAGTGAATGTGAATTGCTAAAGACTATTATGATGTAAGTTCATAAATTTTGTTTTAGAGAAAAACAGTGTAAACTTAAATGACCGCACAACGTTTTTAATAAAACTGCAATTATAAACGACTGTATCTCTGGTAAATAATATTAATCAGCGTAGGTCTTATTATCACCTGTACTTTGTTGTGTGTAACTGTTGTTCGTAAACTGATATCAAATTGGACCTAAATGTTAATTATATTCTTATGGTTTTGAGCGATTCATATATACTCACTTAGCGCACCATATTTGATTTCATAAAAAGCAGAAATTATTATTTTCGGGACAATGACCGACATCAAATAAAATTAAAAATAGTTTCATGGATCTATTCTTGCCTTTTCATGTATTGTCTAATGATCTACAAAAAATATTAGAGAAAGTATCCACTTCTATCTTTCCATTGCTTTTCCACTTCATTTATCATACCATAGGACTTCAAAAGTGTGTTCAAGTACCTTCAGCAAGGCTTCTTCAGAAGTGTGTGATATCTTAGGTAAAGATGGATTTATCAGAGTAAGCATTTTGGAAAGGTGAATTATTTAAATTTCAAAATATAATCTGAGTACGAACCAGTGAAATACGAAACAGACCTGAGAAAATAGTGTCGAAATATGGGTTAATTCTGATGGTTACGGGTAGAAGTAAGGTATCAGATTGTTAACAAAAAAGGGTACAGTTTGAAATGAATCTGATGCAACATGACCAAACTCAACACCACCAATGAAAAAAAATAGTAGTTAATTTCAAAACTATAACATAATTAGGGTTACTTTGCATATTATTTGAATTTTAAGAAAATTTCTAATATTCTGAAGTAGCATATCCTTATTTTTCAAGTAGTATTTGCAAAACAGGTTACAGTGAAATCTTTAAGACTGAGTTAACAATAATTTTCGGAAGTGACAATTAGAGTTCAGCGGGCGTCAGCAATCACGAAAACGTTATTGGGTGAGAAAATGGATTTACTACTGGGGGAAAATTATCGCTTTAAGTGACTAAACAGATTAGTAGATTATTTCAACGTACGAAATGTCTCACATAACAAAATAATTATCGTAATTAAAGGGTAATCGTAAAGGAGTATTTACTTAAAAAAGAAAGAATACAAAAGTTTATACTTTTAAAAAAGATTACGTCTGGTAACCCTAGGCAGAATTGGGTACTCAGACACCTTCTCGTGTTGAATTCTGGATGGCTCTGGGAACCAAGGAAGAACTGCATAATGTTCAAAATTAATTTTCGAAATAAGATTTTTTTATAGACAGAATATAATTTAATATTCTTACAATTAGTTGTTTAAGAATTTATCGTAAAGGTTGAATTACTTTAGAATCTTAAAGGATATTATTGCAGAGAATAAACTTCGTTTTAAAAAAGAATCAATTTAGAAAAATTAACTTTTTTCGGTCAACCTTAATGAAAATGCAAGGGAAATGCATTTCACACTAGTTCAAAGATAGCACTGACAAATTATGATTAAATTCTTGAATACATTTATGTTTTCGTTAATTTTACCTTGTATTATATGAAACAAAATATTACGATAGAAAATCTTCTTTCAACCTTTGAAACGGAATTATTATATTATTTATTTCTTTGCTAGTTACAAATAGATGGATGCTGGCTTCTACAAAATAATACTTTATCTTAGATGTAGTTATAACAAAATGAACTTAATTACATGTGTCATTTATATTAGTGCTTCATAAACGGAATTTTTGACAGAGCGAGTTGGGGACTTCTTCAAACGGAGCTCCTAACCCATTTATTCTGTAAGTATTTGTATCAGAGCGCAACCACCATTATTAAAGGTTATACTTCCCCATTGAATATTATTTGGAAAATATTCCAACGCCAAAAGCTTACAGAGGAGAGGACGGGGTGAATTAAGTAACGTCAGATGATTAGAAATTTATTACACTGATTCATAAGTAACTTCTATTTAACAGATAATTGATAGATGAAAAATCGTTAGAGCAGTAGTCTCATATCACAGTTTCAAGAGCACGATCCAAATACTGTATACTTTTTACTGTTCTCTAAAGTATTAAATAATATTTACCTCATTATGTTATGGCTGTGTTGCTTTCTATTCTTTTCTTCTTTTCTTTAACATTACACTACCCTGAAGATTGTCTTAAATTTTTCACACTCAATGCTTGTTTTTTCCCTTTCGGATATCCTTTCAATTGCGCATATACTTTCGAGGTTTGCTTGATTGTGTTAATGTGGTACCAAAACATCGAGCTACTCCTTCCCGCCAGCTTCTTCCAAACGGTTTATCATTGCATGGTTAAAAGAAGTATAGGTAATTGGCGTTGAAATGCCTGCTTACATAGGCCTATCAGTGTTTATCGTCTTTTGCTATGATTGGTCGCCCACCGCGAGGAGCATCTAGGACATCGAAATATCCAGACCGAAAGTAGCGAAACCAATTTTACATTATTGCTTTCGATAAAGTATCCTGCCTATAAGCAGCACACATTTTTCCAAGAGCCTGTACAGCATTTACACTGTAAAATATAGCCCTGTTTTGTGAAGGGTTCACTCAAATTCACTCATATTCACGGTGTAGTATCTCATGTCTGCTGATCAGAAATCCAACACCTTTTCTACATGTACTACTGTCAGCTATCAGCTGTTAAATGATGTTAGATTTGACCCGCAGCAACTTATACTAGTATAATCCATAAATTCGTGGACTGGCACCTAGAACATAGGCAATCAGTAGATCCCAGATGTCATAATGGTTGCTGTCTCGGTGTAAACGTCCACACTCGAACATATACTGATCGAAGACTCAACTTCATAGCCGCCGTTGGCAGCAATACACTTTCGACAACGTTCTCTGAGCCCTTTAAAAAATGTTCGAAAACTGTTGACTTTAACAGATATATCTCATAGTGTATTGTTTGTTCTGGTGATCGTCTCGTCCGGAGAATGAAATCTGTGTCCACGTAACTTAGCTTTCAAGAGATTAGAGATTAAAATCGCATGCTACGAGATCTTGTGAGTGCTGCGAAGAATCTCATTGTAGCGCGTTTTGTTGACAGTTGTGTTCTTTTGGGATGAATTTCATGTAGAAAATTCCCTGCGAGTTCAAAACAGTTAAATTATCACTTTTCATTTTAAACTGTCTTATCTCAGGTTTTTGCGTTTTGGACATGATGGCGATTTCCGGGGGGATGCCGGAAATATGTTTAATCTCCTGTTATTATTAGGTTCAGAAACCTTCCATCAGTTTCAGCACTACTAACCTTGTTACCGCAAATTGTCCCGCTCTTCACGTTGGTCTTGCGTCAGAATATGTGACACAGGTACTTACTGACATGCGAGATGTTCAAGCCATCTATCAGAATGTTGTGACACGCACCATGGCTGATCCATTATGCTGCTGCGAGGTAGCCTACCGATTTGGAAGGTTATCACGCAGTCGGGCTGTTGCTGGAAGACCAGTATATTCACAACAGCCCGCACACGTTGTTCGCAACAGCCCGCAGAGCCCGTACAACTTAAACATAGCAGTATAGCCCGTATCGTTGTCACTCTACGCTGACCTGATCATCTGCAACGATTCTGTTGCGGATTTTTCTAGGTTTTAGCAGAACTTTATTTTTGTTGTTGCTCGGACTGCGACATTCTCCAAGTCCACTGTGGCGCATGCAACTCCTCTTACAACAGAGAAAGTACGTTTGTTTACACTGTGTGCACACACCTGCCTCTTGCTCAATCGAGAGACTATTATCCACGGCTTACTCCAGGATGTCACTTGTCAGCTGTAGTACGCCACTAGAGCCACACTACATCTAGTACAAAAACTTATTGACTGCAGCAGCAGTGACGACGCCAGCTTTAAGTCCTTAGGGGGGCAAAGGAGGGGCAGATACATTTTCGGGGGGGCGGCTATTTGCCATACCAAAAATGACATATTTATTATGTTTGACTTATTTTACATTACATTGTGTATTTCGTTGCTGTTTTCATATTAGACCTATATGATTATAAATTAAACTTATTTCAAGTAAAATTTGTAACTAACAAATAAGTAACGACTGCACGGGAAATATTTTTCAATGAAACTTTTGAAGCCTAAACATAAATTGAATTACTTTAGCGTATGCTACAAGTAACAGATTCGTCTAGTACTACAATGCTACGTATCTCTCTCTCTCTCTCTCTGTATATCTATCTATCTATATCTATATCTATATATATATATATATATATATATATATATATATATATATATATATATATATATATATATATATACAGGGACGGATCCAGGATATGATCAAGGGAGGGGCTAAACAATGTTTTGCCGTTTTATCTAGTGTAAAGCAGGATTGAAGCCCATTTTATCCAGTGTATACCTCAGCGTCAAGGGGAGGCTATAGCCCCTATACCCCCTCCCTTGGTTCCGCCACTGTATATATATATATATATATATATATATATATATATATATATATATAGAGAGAGAGAGAGAGAGAGAGAGAGAGAGAGAGAGAGAGAATTTACGAGAAGCTGCTGAAAATTTCGTAGTCCAATCCAGAAGGAATGTAGGTACTAGGTAGAAAAATGAAACCGTAGTCTAGAAAAACATATCTTTATATGTACAAATACAAATGTTTATATTAATAATGAAATTCTTATTGTTTCTCAAGCCTCTGAAGTGCATATGTGTGCCCAAACAGATAATTCCACGAACATCCAAATCCTAACTGTTATAACATTTTTTTCCACCAAGGAAAGTCACCGAAGTAAATTAATTAGGAAATCAGTGAAACACCACGGAACTCTCCTCCGTTATATACAGTGGTGAAGAAATAATTGGCTTAGTATAAACGTGGCGAATTCTCAACAAACTATGCTTTACATCCAGGATGATTAAAAGCAGAGACTCTTCCCGAAATTATGGATGCAGTTTGTGACATTATTCTTGTAAATTGCAGCATTTCAGCCAGTGATGGATATGGCCTGGGGCCGGAGGGCCTAGGCCATCCCAGTTTTTGAGTGACAAAAATAATTTAAGGTATTATTTATATAGTTTTTAAAGTGTATAGTAAACTCATGATATACTTATATAGTCTGAGCTCTGGCTGCACCCTGTTTTCTCAGTTTTTACCTTCTCAGCAAAACTTGTGTCAGAGATTGTGGGCATTTCTTTGGAACGCGTCGGTAGCATAATTCACAATGGCTTGGGTATGCGCAAGTTCTCGGCATAATGGGTTCCCAAAAAATCTGTCAGGAGAATGAAAGAGTAACGGCATTAAGAGAAGTCTTCTTCCAATTTGACCGTAATGCTGATCAATTTCGCTCACGAATAGTAACCATGGACGAAATATGGTTCTACCACTATGATCCTGAAACGAAACAACAGTCAATGGAGTAGTAGCACTCATTTCTCCCTCGACTTAAGAAGTTCAAGACACAGAAGTAGGTTGAGAAACCGTTTGCAACATTCTTCTGGGATAAGTATGGAGTCGTACTTATAGACTACCTCCGCTACGGTCAGATATTTGATCCAGAATTTCTACATTACTTACAAAACTGAAAGAAAAATTCGAAGTTTAACGCCACGGAAAATGAAAAGAAAGGAGAATACACCTGTTCATCAAGCCCCTGCAAGCACAACTGACATTGCATAATCTAGGATTTCAATGTCTAGATCATCATTCATATTCCGCAGATTTAGCTCCTTCTAATTATTACGTGTACTTATTTCCGAAACTTAAATAACACTTGAAAGGACGTCATTTTAGATCTGATAGGGGTAGTGCTACGAACAGTGATGCGAGGAAATATTCAGAATTTTTAAGTTTTCTCCAAAAACTGGAGCAATGTACAAGGTAGTATATTGACTCTCGGGGGAATTGTAGAAGAAGTAAAACTTCACCATTCCACTCCTTCTGGGTTGGGCTACGAATTTTTCAGCAGTTCCTAGTCAATATGGTAGACGTCTCGTCAGTACTTTGAAACAAAATAAGTAAGGGAGCACTAGTATATACGAGTACCACTCGTACCAATTACTAACGAAAGATCAGCACTCTGACAATACGTTTTATTGGGAATCAATTTAATTCCATAAAGTTATTCTTACCATTTGCAGGAAGGGAAAACACAACTCTTTTTATCCCCTTCAAAAAATTAAGCCCTGGTAGTTGCAAACTAAGCTGTTATAAGCACATCCTCTGAATATTGAAAGCCGAAAATAATGTTTCAGCAAAAGGAAGTATAGAACCTTTAAATAAAACAAACTATGAAACTGAAAACTTAAAACCTGGATAAACACAAACAAGTTACGTAACTGGTTTTACCTTTCTTTTGTTTCCAATCGAAGTTGATCCAATGAGAAGAAAACAAATCGACCAAACCTAGTATTGTTCGCTAGGCACAATAATTAAAAATCATAAGAAAGAAGTATAACTAAAATTTACCTCAAAATGCGCTAAATTAGAAAACAGAAGTATGCGTGCATACCCAGACGCTCAAAGAAGAAAGCTTGAAGACTAATCTGCCACATAGTAAATGCATGGAAAGTACAGTAGACTACAATTTGACAATGAGATTGGTTATGATACTGATATAAAATACTACATGTAGAATGTTTAAAGATTGTTGGAGTCTGGGGGGACAGTCTAGGTGGCAGTCAGGGGGGCAGAAGTAGCTACTAGGGGTCGCTCGCCCCCCTTGCCCCCCTCTGGCGTCGTCACTGTGCAGCAGTATATCTTAAGATTTGGGATACTAATGCCATCTCGTTCTCCAAAGACTCAATACATTTTAGAGTACCTGGTATTACATTAGTGAACGAATAACTTTTTACTCTTTCAGAGAATGGTATTGATTGCCTTTCCTCCTTTAACAACAGAATTTTAGGAAACGCCGAAACACGTAGTCCTTTAATTTTGATTTAGAGTTTAGATGCAAAATTTCACCTCAAGCAAATTCTCTTATTTGGCATTTTTTTGAATAAAAAGTCGTGCATTCTAATTTCATTGAAATTGACCCTTTTTGCATTAGAAGTGGAATTTAGGAACATACTGAAACACATATTCGATTATTATTCGTTAAGGGGTTGAGTATTCAATTTTGAACAGACGTAAACGAATCATTGTTACATTGGTTATTTTTTAATAGTAGTAGACTTCAATTTAGAAGTTGCATTCCCTTGTAAGTTCCAAGGTTTCGAAAAGTACCTGTTTATTTGTAATGATGAGTTTATTTACACGTTTGATGTTCCTAACTTGATATGTTTCTGCATTGCTCTGCGTTGCGTTGGTTGTAACATTTTTGAAACCCTTCTGCTCCCTCTTGTGATACGAATGCTTTAATATAAGTGGCATGTTGAAAAAGCTGATTAGATTTAGGAATAGCTAAGCATATTATTGAATTATTCTTTACAAATGATATAATTATTTTTTCGATATAGTGTGATTTCCAACCAGTATGTCACTCAGTCTTTAGGGTGTGTCCTCAGTCTTTGAGAATTTAGAATAATTGAAATGATGTAATTAGGAAACAGGGCGGAAACGCAAAAAACTCCGAGAAGACGCCTGTACACGGTGTTTGTCCACCATTAAGCTCATTTGGTGAGAGTTGGAATCGAACCAGGGTTCTCGTACACCAAACATGGGTGCCCTACTACCGAGCAATTGTGAACATTTTAAGTAAAATATATATAGGATTATTTGGAGAGATCTCGATACTCAATAGATTTCGCCACATTTAAATTTTTAAAGCTAGTGATCATACATGGACGCGAGAAGAAATATTCAGTACGTGGAAGGTTATTCTTGATTCTCAGTGACAAGTTGCAAATGCAGAGAAGTTAATTTTGCTTGTTGTAAAGGAAGCAGAAACCTCTAATAAGGCACATAAAGATTTATTTAAGAAAAGGTATCTATCTTATAAGTTACAGTAAGTCAAACATAGGGTATAACGGTAATATATGTTGATGAAAGGTGGCAAAGCATTAGTATTATTATAGAATATACTCTGTGTATGCATGTGTTTTAGGCTGACACACATTGCTTGTTACAGTGACACTTCGTGCCGGATTTTGTTGATCAATACATTCAGGGGTAAATCGACAATAATTGTAGGGAGATTTTGACATGTAGTTCCTTTGTTACAAGGAGAGTCATCAAACAAAAGAACTACTTTCTACTTCCTAAATGGTGTCCACGAAGAGATTGGTTGAGGTTTGGGAACAGCCAGAATTTACTCAGGATAAATATAATGAGCAAGATGAGAGTGGCAGAAGGTCAATTCTATGATCAACCAAGAATGAGATCACAACATTATCGCGGCCTAACGGTGCATTGTTCATACCAAGCAAGAAATTACCATAGGCATTTTTGATTCTTTCTCGGTTAACCTTGGCAAAAGTAAATTTGTATCCAAATTGTAAGAAAATACTCACCCGTAATTGTGTGACCTTTCAGAACAGAGCTGGCCAATATTAGATCCTTGGAATCCCAAAAGATAGCGCACAGTACCTTCTCATCGGATGCCACTTGACGATTTTTTTTTTTTTTTTTTTTTTGTTGTTGAGTAGTTAGTCTACATGCTTTTTCTGCATCGACTGCCTTTTTATTTCTTGGTTTAATAAATGAAATCTGTTATTTGTAAATTCCACTTTCCAACAAATTGCATCCTTTTCATCTGAAGTGTGTCAAATTGGCAACACTCCATCGAAAGCTTGCCTCTTTCTGACCGCCATTTAGAAGAAACTTTCCTTAGAACCAGTTCATTTGTTATTATTAATTTTACTATCCCAATGTTAGTCCCAGTGTTCCACAAATGTCCTGCATGATGACATGCTTATCTTTCATGATGGTATTTACAACCGAGCAATGTTTGCGTCAGTTGATGCTGTTTTTAGAGGCCCAGACGTCTGCTCGCCTTTCATACTCGTTCTATTATGCATCCACTTCCTAACAGTGTTTTCTACAAGAACGCTATCACTACACACACCCAAAAATTCGTTATGAATATCGAATTCGGAATGTCCCGCCTCGTGAGGAGTTTCACAATTACCCGTTGCTTTTTAACCAAAACTTTCTTGTGCCTGGGCAGTGCCATAAACACCTCTTTCTCGTTCAGGCTTTGTAATTCAACTGTTATCACTTAATAATAATAAAAAAGAACATACACTGCTTAGAGACAAAAGGCGGAGATCTCCAACGCCGCAGTAGCTGTCCTAAAATAAAAAAAAACAAAATGTACTTTACAACAAACGGCACGTACTTTTGATGTTCACTGCGTACTGAAAGACCAGTTTAAATTTCAATGATTCATAAACTTTCTTACCAAAACGGCAATTGTAAAAGACTGTATCTCTAGCAGAAAAATTGTTCTGCTTAGATCTCTTTACCACATTAACTTCATTGTGTCTAGGTTCTGTTTATGAATTTATTTCAATCTTGACATAACTATTAAGTACTCCGTTATGATTTTTTCCCATTCAAATGTGAGCAAATAGTGCCGCCTGTAACCAAGAACAAGCTTGATTTCTTAGACAGGGTAGAAATTAATATTGACAGATCAATTACACACATCGAGGAACATCACAAAACTGTCTTTGACCCTTCATCTGTCGAAGAATGATCTAAAGAAATGTATTAGGAAAAGTTTACCTTTCCTTCCACTCCTTTTCAACTTCTCATTTCATAGCCAAGTACTTGAAATATGTGTTAAATCACCGACACCATTGGCTTCTTCAGAAATATGTGGTGTCTTAGCTCGAAATGTACTTATAAGAGCAAGAGTTTTGGATAATTGAATTATAAAAGAAATTCGAAACAAAATCTAAATACGAATCAATAAGTTTAGGAAATAGGTCCACAGCCAGAATGATTCGGATGGGTATGTAGTTAGAACTTGATATGCAGCCACCTTTTAATGGTGACTTCTGACTGCATCTGAAAACCAGACAAGAGTTGCATATTTTTTGAAATATTATTTCAATGAACTGTTCTGAAACTTTCCATAAAGCTTCACATACTTTACAATTTTAAAAGGTGCTCCTCCAAGGAATAAAATTCATTCTTCAGAAATATATTTTTTCTATATCAACCTTTTTGTTCCACCCTACTCAGCATGCATAAAAGTCAATTTCACAGATGGGACTAACAAATTATGATTGAATTCTTAAGTACATTTAGTTTTTTTACTGTTATCTTGTCTTAAATGAAAAAAAATAGAAAATAAAAAAGCACTTAGCAAACTTTAAACGCGAATTACTATATTATTTATCTCATTATTGATTGTATATATTAGAAGCTTGTACTCTTACGCTTGTGCATTCGGTAGGAATGCTTTCGTCGTCGTTTTGAAGAAAGAAAAGAAACTATAATCGTTAATTTGAGCTCACAGGTAGAATTGAGAGATATCTGAGAAGACAATCCCGTCTACAGTACAATCCCGTCTTAAATTACATTATCTAGTCTTAATATACATTATCTCGTTTTAAATGTACTTGTAAGAATATTAATTTAAATACCGTGAAAGAGCAATACTGATACAGGAAAAAGCAATTTTTAACAGAGCGCGTTGGGAGCTTCATTAAACGGAATACCGAAACCCATTATTTTCAAAGTACTTATGTAGGAGTTCAACCAATATCATGAGAGTGTCCACCAATAATAGATTACTGACCAGAGGAGTAAGGAGTGAATAAAGTTTCACTATTATGAGAATTTTAAAAATTCATTATATTGATCCATAAGCAATTAACATGTATTTCATATATAATAGATGGGTGAACAAATCGTTAGCGGTATCAATAACCATTCACACTACAATGATTATGGCTAGTGAAACACATGAACTTTTCATGTCGAAACATTCTAGTGAAAAGTGCATTCATTTTTTACACTCCGGTGTCTATAAGGTTTTCCGTCACACACACACAGAGCCGTAGCTAGAGATTTCGGCGCCCGGAGCGAAGTAGAATTCAGCGCCCCCTACACTGACCACGCCAAGCATTTCGTTTCCTTTTTTACTTATAAGAAAAGCAGCAGAATTTTTATACTACACTGAATTTTTGTTAAACTGTTTGGGCACACCATTGCAACAGACAATTGCAACAGTTTGGGCAGCGATAATTGCAACAGTTTGGGGTTGAACACCACCTGGTAGCAGCGATAATAAGAGAGAGATTAACGTTGAATAAAGGAAATATTCTTTACATTATGTATTCTTTTACAAATAAGAGCTGTTTTCAAGTGGATTATTTTGTACTTTTTTAAAAACTTGACAGAATTACCTTTGGTTGTACACAAATCCACTTACAGAACAGTTACGGAAATACAGAACAGCTATTTGTATGGTTTTGTACTATTAATAAGAAATGAAATTTCAATATATTAGAAACTATATAGTTTTAAAATGTTCAAAATAGGTGAAAGCATTAATTTTCACTAATTACGTAAAGTTTTCCTATTTTATTCTGTATGTGACCACACAAATAACATTTTAATTTTGATTCATTTAATATCAGCAATTATATGAGTTGAATTTTTTAATGAAAGACTTCCTTTTTTACTATCAGGGGTCGGTGTTGTGATACTATTGTTTTAAATGTATTTGCCCCAACAGAAAATAAGGATGACGAAATAAAATAGGCTACATTTTTCCAGAATTATCACGGATATTCGAACAAGTCCTCCGATACCATATGAAAATTCTATTAGAGGAGATCAATACGAAGGTAGGGCGACAGGATGCTTTCAAACCAGTTATAATAAAAGAAAGCCTGCATAAGGAAAGTTATGACAACGGCGTTAGTTTCGTGAACTTTGGAACATCCAAAAACCTTATAATGAAGAGTTCAAAATTCCCACAACGCGACGTTCATAAACAGGCATGGACTCACTAGATGGAAGAACACACAATCAAATTGATCACGGTTTAGTAGACAGAAGAAGACAGTCTAGCATAATTGATGTTCGGTCGTTTAGAGGGGCTGATTGTGACATTGAACACCACCTGGTAGCAGCGATAATAAGAGAGAGATTAACGTTGAATAAAGGAAATGTTCAAAATCTGGAAACGGAAAGTTTTAATTGATGAAATTAGAGAAGAACCAGGCGAGAGGGGAATAACAGATTGAAGTGTAATAAATTTTTACTATTAGAAGGTTTTGAAAGCTCTAAGGTTGAGAACATTTTGGTTCAAATTAGGGATAGCACTGGAATTTCAGCAGGAGAAAAATTGGCGCACGCGGAAATACGTAGGAACAAGTCATTGTTCGACCAGGAATGCACCAAACTAAGAGAGAAGTGAAAATAGGCGAAACTCCGTTTGCTACAAAATCCGAACGATATAACTACATTAAAGTTTGTTGAAATCAGACGGTAAATTTCCAAAATGTTTAGAAGAGAGAAACGCATTTTTTTAAAGTTTAAAGTAATGAACTTGAAGATAATATAAAAGAAAAAATCACGACAAATTCAAGGGGATCAACGAATTTAAGAAAGGATATCAACCTTTCGCATTTATATTAAAGAGAGACAAGGGAACAATTATTACTGATACAGATAGCATCTTAAATAGATGGAAAGATTTATTTGACAATTTGCTTAACACACAACCAAAAACCAATGTTCGTGGGGAAAGGCAAACACACAGCAGAACTATAATTTTCAGAATCTAGCCTAGCAGAAGTAGAAATTGCAATAAAGAAATTAACGAAACATAAATCTCCGGGTATAAACGAAATTCTGGCTAAGTTAATTTTATCTAGAGAGAAAAACTGTGGAACAAGATACACAAACTCGTTGTCCTGAATCAGAATAAGGAGGAATTACGACAAGAGTGGAAAGAATTAACCATTGTTCCAATTCACAAAAAGGCGACAAAGTAGATTGTAATAATTTTTGAAGCATTTATCTTGTGTCAACATCTTATAAAATCCTCTTAAACTTTTAATTAACAAGATTGACCAAATATGCGGATGAAATTATTGGAGATTATCAGTGTGAATTTAGACGAAATGAATCAACTATGGACCAGATATTTACCATTCGATAAATACTCGAAAAGAAATAGGTATACAATACAACGGTACATCAATTATTTATTGATTTTAGAAATGCTTACGATTCTATTAGGAGATAAATATTATACAAAATTCTTGTGGAATTTGGAATACCGAAAAGAGCTAGTTTGAGTAATTAAGATGTGATTAAACGAATTCCAAAGTAAAGTCCGAGTAGAGAAATGCTTGTGCACGAGCTTCCTCGTTGGAAATGGTCTGAAACAGGGAGATGCGTTGTCGACATTATTATTCAACTTTATTCTGGATTTCGTTATAAGAAATATCAATGATAGCAACCATGGCCTAGAGATGAATGGTATTCACCAGGTTATGGCATATACTGATGATATAATTCTGATATGAAAAAATAGAAGAAAAATAGAATAAAATGTTGAGGCATTATTAAATGTTTGCAGGTTTAGAAGTAAATGCAGAAAAAAGTTAAATACGTGGAAGTTCAGTGGGTTTAAAATACTGCAAATTATGGATGCGTTAAAGTATCAAATAATAGTTTCGTTAAAGGGGGTACTTTCAAGTATCCAGGATCAATATTTAAGACCAAAATGATATCCATGAAGAAATTAAATGTCAACTGAAAGCAGGGAATTCGTGTTATTATTCAGTTCAAGTCTTTTGTCGTCGCGAAATCTGTCGAGGGATTTAAAGACCAAAATAGATAAAAAGATAATCATGCCTGTTGTTCTGTATTGTTGCGAAACATGTTCGTTTACTTTAAGAGAATTGAAAGTATTTGAGAATAAAATCCTGAGAAGAATATTCGGACTCAAGAGGAACGGCAATCGGGAATTGCGCAAACATCATTACGAGGAACTACATAATTTACACCTTTTACCAAACATTGCTAGCGTCATCAAATCTCGGTGGCTCAGGTGAGCAGATAGTGTAGCGAGAATGAAAGAAAAGATGAGTGCTTTCAAAGTCCTGACTGGAAATTGGAAAACGTACATTAGGAAGAAGTAGGTGGAATGGAAGGACAATATTAAGATCAATATCGCAGAAATAGAAATACAAAGTAGAAACCGGATTCAGTTCGGCAAGGACAGAAGTCATTGGAGAGGTTTTATGAACGCGACATTGAACTTCCGGCATCTTTAGGACATAGACTTAGTTAGTTCTTTTACGGTAAAAAATATTTTGTGAAACGTCACGGATGCCTACGAAACATCTAACCGTTTTATTTTTGAAGTGTTTGTGTCAGAGTGGAAGCAAAGTGTCGAGAAGGAGCTTGAAGTAAATTCTACCAATACTATCTTACAGTACTACGGGCGATGAATAATTTCACAGTCCTATCAGAAGTTTAGAAATTTATTATAACGGTTATACGTAACTATCATGTTTTCCATATCGAAATGGGTTAACAAGTGGTTAGCGATTCCTCTAACATTTCATAGTTTAATAATTATGGAAAGTCCAAAGTATGAACTTTCTACGTCGAAACATTCCAGTGAAAAGAGTATACACTTTTTACTCTCCAGTGTCCCCAAGTGCGCCACCACATACACACCCACTTCGCCTGTCATAATTTCACATGGTTCTTGCTGTGATACGCATTGTTGAAGTCAATGAAATATTTCGTATAGGTTCAACTTTGCACCTACGTACCATAGAAAAATGTCATCACCTTAGCCAATCAAAGTAACTGTTAAAAATACAAGGGAACTCACGAAATTAACACGAATATGAGAATGCAAAGTTATCTTCACTTCACAACAAAGTTATCCTGAAACAAAAGTTATATCCATATTGGTCAGTTGATTATAATGCCACTTACTAGCATTACAACCCTAAGCTCGGAAACATATTGAAAATCCGCAACTACAGTAAGCCCAATAATTAAAATAAATATTAGTACTGCAAGTAAGATAATTTCGACTGATGTGCAGACGCCAAGAGAGTAAAAATCTAGAAGTCATTAAATTATAATTGGAGTGAAAAAAATCCTACAATAGTGACGACAAACAGTTTCATCTGTTGAAAGTAAGGATTGATTGCGCCGATAAAAATATAAATAAATAAAAAATAAAAATGTAGACGACATGAGGATGCTGTTTCCACGAAGAAATGTGGCATACTTTTATTTAAATATCTCCATATTCTTAATCTGTATGCATACTAGAATCTGACATATCAATGTGTTCCAAAATTATGGACATGATTCAAAATTATGAGGAGTGATTTTGAACCATGTTTGACATCACAAATCACATTCTTTTCAAGTCCCCACGGCTAACCACTAAGGCCGAGAGGGACGGTAATAACGAGACAAATAATAATGGTGTATTGAAGAAAGTGAGGAGAAATGGGAGAACCAGGAGAAAACTCACACACATAAATCTTATAAAGGTAACAAAGAAACTTTTGTCACCTTCTGTGAAGGTATTCGTACAATTAGCCCTCACACCGTGAGTTAAATGCGATTGGAAATAAGGCGAAGGTCATTGTTGATGTGGGTATATCCAACACACTACCTGGTTGTGGCAGTTCAATTACACCAGGAAGCTGCGTAAGGCCAGAGTGGACATGAGACATCCACAGAGCGTCATAAGGGACTATATGCTGTACGAGTTCAAACTAAGGTAAACTCCACTGCAGCGGGGCAGAAGATGTACCAGGCTTTTGGTGAGGAAGTCGTGACTACGCGGACAATGAAGCAATGGTTTAACAAGTTGAAGGACGGTGAGGAAACACTCGAAGACGCATTACGTGCCGAAAGACCAACACATGTACAAACTTAAGATCATCAGGCTCCAAGTGAGACGAACAGTGGCCAGACATGTGAGGAACTGGGAGTACAATTCAATGTGAGTGGAGAAATCATTCTACAGCACATCCACCAATTAGGAAAGCACTACAAGTTGAGTCGATAAATCCCACATGATTTGACTTCGGACCAGAAGGCAACGTGAATAGACACCTGCATTTGTTGTCTTCGTCATCTAAGGAAGGAGCCATTTCTGGACAGGGTGTTGACATGTGATGAGAAGTGGGTCCTGTACGAAGCTCAACGGTGCGGTCGTCATTGGCTAGCATCCACTAAACCGGTTTCAATACAGTCGAAACCATTATTACACTAGTAGAAAATGTTCATGTATTTGGTAGACTCCTCGTTGTACCGTGCATCGGAAACGTCTACTAGCTGGTCAAAGTATCAATGTAACTGTGTACTGTCAGCTGTTGAGCCGTGTTCAAGAAAAACTCAAAACTCTTGAGCCACCTCTGAATGGCAGAAGAGGCACCCTTTTACAGAACAACACTAAGCCTCACGTGACTAGGATGTCCCAGGTTACCATTCACTCCTTGGATGAGAAACACTATTGCATCCTCCGTACTCCCTGGACATTGTATCGTACGATTATTACCTGTTCCACTCGTTGGACAATCACTAATAGCAGGGCGTAAAAGTACAAAGTCAGACGCACTCCCCAATACAAAAATGATGGAGGACAGCATCTCGCACGTATAAAGTATGAGATGCCCCCTCCCCCTCAACGTCTTTGAGTTTGATAGAGAAAGATATAACATCAGGGCATAAAATTTCAAAAGCAGAAAATTCGATTGATTATAATTAATTTTGAATTGGAAAATTCCTATACATGAAAAAATCTTAAGTGTATACCTCATGTTTGTGTAACGCTCTCTCTCTGCATTGAAGTATCAGTTGTTGCATTAAGATTTCTGATCAAAGTTCTTCAGTGAAGGGCAATTGGTGGAGATTGTCAGTAAATCATCCAGTGTGTCAGTCTTCAGTGAATTCCTATAGGCAGTCTTAACTGTGTTGAGATTGCTGAAGCTTCTCTCACATGAAGAAGTGCTCACAGGTAAAACTGCAACAAATGTGACAATTGGAAGCCAATTTGGGAATCCCGTAATGAAGGAGGGGTGAATTATAAAACTGCCAACACTTCACTTTCCACGTCTTTTATGAAAACTTCACATTCCTTGTTTTTCTGTCATTCAGTGACAATTACTTTCGTGCTAAACAGAACTTCCGCAGCCCTGTGAGTTTAGGCAGAAATAATTCCTACTGAACACTTGTCTCCAGCTCTAAATTTTTAGTGGCCGATGGCTAATGGGCGACCGGAAATTTTGCGCCCTGCCTTAGAGGACGCATTTCAAATTCCTAGTAGAGGTGGTAAGTGCACTTGATATTTTCTTCGCTTCACGCTCAGCACGTTCTACCGCGATGGAATCCATGGCCTTCCAGAACGTTGGTAGAAAGTCATCGATGCTGATGGGGACTATTATGGGGATTTGATCATCTAGGTAAGTCTTATGTGACATATCGATATTCGAGGGTGATGGGTGAAGAAGTTGCAAAACTTTCTTGGTAACTTTTATATACACAAATATAATTATTAAATGATATATTTTTTGATTTTCCAGTTTTCTATGCGCTTCAGAAGCCTCTCAATGGTAGTTTCTCTCTATTTTCTTTTTCTCAATCCATGTTGTAAATTATCTTACTATATTTTTGGTATTTTTTATTCTTTTGTTATTACCCTCTGGAAAGGTTTTCCTAATTATATTTAGAAGATATATCTGTTTATAAGCTTTTGGATCCTAGTTTTTCTTTCCATTAGTCTTCTTAATTATTACCAGATTGGCATGTTTACAGTTTAATTGTATTTATCTCTGTCTTAAACACAAGTTGTACAATTTTCGCAAATATAATGCCAATACTCTTACTTGTTCCATAAATATTTCAGGTTTTATCATGTTTGGTCCTGCTGCGTTTCTTCTTTTGAGTTGGTTAATAAACATATAATCTGTTATTTCTCCGTTTGTAGTATCTTTGATTTTTAGGCCTTGATTTAGTAAATTTTTCATTTAATTTCTCTATGTTAGTTGCTGTTCGTCACTATCTGACTGTTCGTCCTGTGATAAAAGATTTGATCGAGAACTTTTGAAGGAAACCTGACCCTTATAGTTGCTTGTGTGCAATTACTAACCAGTAGATTAGTTGCAGACGTTTTTCCCCCGCAGAAACAGATGCAATCTCTTTCACGCAGAAAATTTATTTTCGCCGAAACATAAAGGTTCACCTTGTTATACTAAGTATAGAGATGAAACCAACACCAACTAACAAATTATGAAATGGAGTTTATAATTATGTAGAAAAGTAAAGAAAACTTAGGTTGTAACTTTTTCCATAACTAAAGGTCTTTATTTTCTAGATGACTCTAGTATGTAAATGTCCCACTTCTCCCTAAAAAGGGAAATTTTCAAAAAGAAGGGGGACCCGTGTTATCTCATTTTTAATGAGCAATTTATATATCGAATTTCCTCTTCCTAGTTTGACGTAAGATATGTTTAATTTTCGGAATAAATTATGACCCCCGCTACACCTAGGGAGATGCATTTTAATAAATGTAATATTATAAGATCATTGAGGGATTAAAAGTAGGTATCCATGTCTAGTTTCATTGTAATTGGTTCAGTTGTTATTGCGTCCAGGAGGAGCTCTTAACGCGATGTGCAAATCCAGTTTAAATTTCGGCTTTGCGCATTACTTTACGATAGGAGCAAGTGAGTACGTACTGATAAGAATGCTTTTATGTGCGAGCGGAAAAAAGGATTCTCGGTATCACAATTCGCGTGGTTTATTGAACTGTTCGTTCTGTGCATTCAATGCTGAAATTTTATTTCTTGTTTCGATGTTTGGTGTTAAGTGTATTGATATTTTAGTTTTTTTTCTAACTTTTGTTAAGTTCTTGTATGTACGTCTGTGTGGATCTCTCTCCTCCTCTCTCTCTCTCTCTCTCTCTCTCTCTCTCTCTCTCTCTCTCTGTGTGTGTGTGTGTGTGTGTGTGTGTGTTACGTACAGTGTTTAAAATAAGTTTAAGTGGAAGGTTATTATTATTATTGTTTTGTTTTGTGTTATTTTGCATAGTGTTGTCAGTATGCACTATACAAAAAGTAAACATAAAAATACCTGTTTGCGCAGTCGCAGGTTGTGCTACGTACTGTAGAAAAACTACGGGTACAAACGTAGTGTATTATTCCTTTCCAAAAGATCCTCTTTTACATAAACATGGATTCTCAAATGTCGAAGGTAGGACCGCTTCAATATTTCAACTTCCACCGTACACTGTTAAAAATAATTTCTTAAATTTGCGAAACCGTTTCTTATCTCTGTGCGGAGACAATATTTTCTTAGTAATGAGATTTGGTAATTCTCATTCAAAGGAAAGTAACAGTATAGTTTCTCGCCCCGTTCTATACAACCTCATCTGCTTTTCTTCATTTCTCATTAATGAGAGCTTCGAACTCTTGTTTCTTATAAAAGATGATCTCGGTGTACATATAAGAAACGGTTTCTCAGATTAAAGAAAGTATTTGTTAACAGTGTATGTTTCCAACATTTCAAACCAGATGATTACGTTAGTGATTTGCAAGCAGAACTGCTTAAGGTACTCCCTAAGAAACTTCTGAAACCAGATGCTGTACCAAACGTAAACATCCCAAATATATGCCATCTAGTACTACTAGTTCTGGTGATTTACCTGCGCGGAGTTAACGAACAGGACTGATAGATTTCATGCCGGAAAAGTTAGGAAGAGAGCAATGGAAACCCTAATGAATTTGTCTCCCAAAAAGAGAAAAAATGATCAGTGTAAGTTTACAGAAAATAATTTCGTCTTTCAAGAAGTTGAAAGTCTTAGAAAGCAAGTGAAACAGTTGGATCACAAAAATCGTTGACATGTTGAACAGATATCAAATCTTAAACTGAAAACTAAGTGCCTATCTAAGAGACTTACGGTGGTATAACAGAAACTTAATAAGCGATCATGAAATACTAAGAAACAAGTTGAATTTTGAAGCACATAGACTTTTACGGACTGTTTTCTCAGAAAATCAAATAAAATGCTTATTAAGTGGAGGGAAAAGAGCTAATTGGGGTACAGAAGATATCTGAAGGGCGGTTACGCTACGTGCCATCAGCCAAAGATATTATTTATTTTCAAGAAATAAGTTAGGAATTACATTACCCATGATTTCTATTTTTAAGAAAGATGGATTTGTCGTTCGTTTCGCTGTCGCTCTGGAATTGTATCAAACGTTCTTAATTTAATGAAAACAGACGCGGAAAATTTCTCCACATTTATGCATATGTATAGTTTCATTTGATTAAATGAGTATTGATAGTAATATTACAAGGATACATTGTATATTTTGTACTAGGCTGGCTGATTTTTAATATCAAAAGAAGAGAAAGAAAACAATTATAATGTTAATATATAAAAAGATATTCAGATGTTGTAAGTAATGGGCTTTTGGATACGTTATTGGCAGGACAACCAGATAACAAGATAAAATAAATGGAAGTAAACCACGTAATGGTATGTGTGTCATTTAGTGACTCTTACTTATTATAAAAATAAGGAACCAGAGTGAGAATACATTTTTAATTAATCGTTGTAAATGGTGCCGAAACCCGGGAAGATTGAAAAAGAAGGGAAAAGTATCGTTTTTGAAGCAAAGTAAAAACTGATCGAGATTGAGCCAATTCATCCGACAATATGTTGGAAGTTTCAAAAGGAGATTTCACGGCAGATTAAGACCCAAGCCCAGGATCGAGCTGAACAACTGGCTAACGTAAACGAGGAACTATCTCGACAGATTAAGAACCAAGCTCAGGACCAAGCTGAACAGTTCGCTAATGTGGCTCAGGACCAAGCAGAACAGTTCGCTAAAGTAAACGAGCAAGCCGAACATTTTGATGAGCGATTGGAACAACTGCAACAGCGTAATGAAAGTTTACAACAACAATTGCAACTAATGAACCAACATATTATAGTCAAATTCCAACATCATGTTGAAGAAATGGACCAATGTGACTCGATAGAAACCACGGAGAAAACAAATTTCGAATATGCATTGGTGGAATATGAGGAGTCTTCACAGAAGCATACTGCCGTATTGGTTGTATCAGATTATCTTAACTTCTTTCCTCATTCGAATGCTTTTGACTGCTCTGCTGATACTATGTGCAATGAAGATTCAGGAAGTTATGACCACCCCCATCTTCAGAACGCTATTAACTGTCTGCTTTACACGTACATCCAACATGACATTAATCCTATGGTTCATGTAGCAAGAGATAAGTTGATTCCTATATTCGTGAAACACAAAAGGAAAACGAGTGTTCCTATTAGTGCTTGTGTTAATTGGTTGATTGAATTGAATCTGCTGAAATGTGCATTCAACAAAAAGACCGGAATGATGTTAATAAACAATCCGATGATGCGTTCACAGTACGTGATACAGGGCGTTGGTTTCCATCATCCAAGCGTGATGTTGCAAAGTTTTGAAAATCCATCAATGGTTCAATACAGTACTAGCTTGCATCAAACTAACCTTCTAAATCAAGTTCTAAGTGTCCATGTGAGATTAAAGAGTGATTCCAATGTGAAAGGTTATGTTAAATCCATATGTACCGGTAATGTAACCGAGTCTAACTACAGAAGAAACAGAAACCATCGCAGGACGGTTACCGTAGACATCACGTAAAGGACAAATGCAGATCCATTAGAAGATATGATATTTCACCTCCAGTGAAACGAAGGAGAACTGAACCCAATCTTAGTAGTGACGGTAAATGTGATACCGGTAAAATACCGAACCTGACCTTAGTAGTGACAGTAAATGTGATTGTGTGACTCGACCTAATCCTTGTGTAGTACTATCACGTACATCTAAAAAGCATGTAAACATTAGATCTAATCACGTTCGATGGAGATTTCGTAGGAATCCCATATATGACGAAAATTCTCAAAACAAGAAACCGAGAACTGTAGATGTAAATAATACGCAAGGCTGTATTCCGGTTTGTTACTTTCGGTGCAACCCAAACAAATTCATTGGTCATGTAAGTTAACCTAATATAGGGATGTCTAAAATGAGATATCAAATTGATTCTTAATTTGACCAAATGTCTTAATGTTATGTATTTTCTTTTATATTTGCATTATCAATCTCATTATTCGTGTTCCATGTTATTGAAGTATATTGAAAAGCATCTTTGTAACGTATGGCAAGATAGCCCCCCCACTTTAGAAAATTCAACTAATGACTAGGTCATTCGTTTGTACTACGTTTGTACCGTTTGTACCGAAAATATTTTCGTTTGTACCATTTTCCTTATAGGGTTACTTGAGAGTTCAACTGGGGGGGCTATCTTGGCGCCAAGATAGCCCCCCCGTATCACAGCACAAAAAATTGGAATACACCATTCGAAAGCAAATCGTTTGTACCGTTTGTACCGAAAAAAGTTTTGTTTGTACCCTGATAGTTTTCGAGAAACAGGGGATGACATTTGGGGGGGCTATCTTGGCGCCAAGAGAGCCCTCCAGTATCACAGCACAAAGATTTGAAATACGCCATTCGAAAGCAAATCGTTTGTACCGTTTGTACCGAAAAAAGTTTTGTTTGTACCCTGATAGTTTTCGAGAAACAGGGGATGATATTTTGGGCGGGGGGTTATCTTGGCGCCAAGATAGCCCCCCCGTATCACAGCACAAAAATTTGGAATACACCATTCGAAAGCAAATCGTTTGTACCGTTTGTACCGTAAAAAGTTTTGTTTGTACCCTGATAGTTTTCGAGAAACAGGGGATGACATTTGGGGGGCCTATCTTTGGGTCAAGATAGCCCCCCCGTATCATAGCACAAAAAATTGGAATACACCATTCGAAAGCAAATCGTTTGTACCGTTTGTACCGAAAAAAAGTTTTGTTTGTACGCTGATAGTTTTCGAGAAATATGGGATGCTATTTTGGGCGGGGGGCTATCTTGGCGCCAAGATAGCCCCCCCGTATCACAGCACAAAAATTTGGAATACACCATTCGAAAGCAAATCGTTTGTACCGTTTGTACCGAAAAATGTTTTGTTTGTACCCTGATAGTTTTCGAGAAAGAGTGGATGCCATTTGGGAGGCTACCTTGTACGCAAGATAGGCCCCCTAATATGTGTTTTTTCCATGCCCATTAATAAGTATTATGTGCCTATTCATGTGAATTTAAGTGTATTTAGAATTCTTGTCGTACATATCCAAATAAAAAAATAGGACTTGTTGGGAATAACGCAACGTTAAAATTGAATCGGCGAGTGGGAAAACAGTGTGAGTTCAAAATTATCCATTTTGAGTTAAAGGCGAAAATAACACTAAAGATGTAGAACTACACGTTGTAATGAAGAGCAGTACAATTTGGAAGACCTCGCACGTTATAGCAGAATGCTATAATGTCGACTGTACATTTGTGGCATTAACAAACGAAAGTTCTTTCTTCAAATATCTCAAAATGCGTTTTGTGGACTAGTAGTGATTTTCCGCTCAACGATTCAATTAAATTTTCTCTATTTGGGCCCTTTTCCGTAAATAAATACCGTAAAAAGAATAACAAAGTGTGTACAAATTCAGAAAGAAACTGGATTTACAGAAATAACCTTAAACAAAGAAAACTAAAAGATGAAATTTTGCTCACCTAAACTGCGTCCTTCCACGTTTCAGCTTTACACCAACTGAAAAAATTAACTGTTTATATCTGTCACATTAACGGCTCGAGAAGTTTGCCGCTTTCATAGACAATAGACGAAAGCAAATAGGCCATTGCTGAATAATACGTATTTACTTAAGGAAAAGGGCAGAAATAGGGAAAATTTAATTGAATCGGTGAGTGGAAAACCACTACTAGTCCACAAAACGCATTTTGAGATATTTGAAAAAATAACTTTCTTTTGTTAATGCAACAAATGTACAGTCGACATTATAGCATTCTGTTATAACGTGCAAGGTCTTGCAAATTGCACTGCTCTTCATTACAACTTGTAGTTCTATATCTTTAGTGTTATTTTTGCCTTTACTTCAAAATGGTTTACTTTGGATTCACACTGTTTTCCAACTCGCCGATTCAATTCTAACGTTGAGTTATTACTGAAAAACTCATTTTTTATTTTGATACGCACAACCAGAATTATAAATACACATCAATTCACATTGATAAACATATAATACTTATTAATGGACATGGAAAAAGTACACATTAGGGGGCCTATCTTACGTACAAGATAGCCCTCAAATTTCATCCCCTGCTTCTCGAAAACTATCAGGGTACAAACAAAACTTTTTTCGGTAAAAACGGTACAAACGATTAGATTTCGAATGGTGCATTTCAATTTTTTTGTGCTGTGATATCTGGGGGCTATCTTGGCGTCAAGATAGCCTCCCACCCCAACATAACATCCCCTGTTTCTCGAAAACTGTCAGGGTACAAACAAAACTTTTTTCGGTACAAACGGTACAAACGATTTGCTTTCGAATGGTGTATTTCAAATTTTTGTGCTGTGATACGGGGGGGCTATCTTGGCGCCAAGATAGCCCCCCGCCCAAAATATCATCCCCTGTTTCTCGAAAACTATCAGGGTACAAACAAAACTTTTTTCGGTACAAACGGTACAAACGATTTGCTTTCGAATGGTGTATTTCAAATTTTTATGCTGTGATACGGGGAGGCTATCTTGGCGCCAAGATAGCCCCCCAAATGTCATCCCCTGTTTCTCGAAAACTATCAGGGTACAAACAAAACTTTTTTCGGTACAAACGGTACAAACGATTTGCTTTCGAATGGTGTATTCAAATTTTTTGTGCTCTGATACGGGGGGGCTAACTTGGCGCCAAGATAGCCCCCCGCCCAAAATATCATCCCCTGTTTCTCGAAAACTATCAGGGTACAAACAAAACTTTTTTCGGTACAAACGGTACAAACGATTTGCTTTCGAATGGTGTATTTCAAATTTTTGTGCTGTGATACGGGGGGGGCTATCTTGGCGCCAAGATAGCCCCCCCAAATGTCATCCCCTGTTTCTCGAAAACTATCAGGGTACAAACAAAACTTTTTTCGGTACAAACGGTACAAACGATTTGCTTTCGAATGGTGTATTCAAATTTTTTGTGCTCTGATACGGGGGGGCTAACTTGGCGCCAAGATAGCCCCCCGCCCAAAATATCATCCCCTGTTTCTCGAAAACTATCAGGGTACAAACAAAACTTTTTTCGGTACAAACGGTACAAACGATTTGCTTTCGAATGGTGTATTTCAATTTTTTTGTGCTGTGATATCTGGGGGCTATCTTGGCGTCAAGATAGCCTCCCACCCCAACATAACATCCCCTGTTTCTCGAAAACTGTCAGGGTACAAACAAAACTTTTTTCGGTACAAACGGTACAAACGATTTGCTTTCGAATGGTGTATTTCAAATTTTTGTGCTGTGATACGGGGGGGCTATCTTGGCGCCAAGATACCCCCCCGCCCAAAATATCATCCCCTGTTTCTCGAAAACTATCAGGGTACAAACAAAACTTTTTTCGGTACAAACGGTACAAACGATTTGCTTTCGAATGGTGTATTTCAAATTTTTATGCTGTGATACGGGGAGGCTATCTTGGCGCCAAGATAGCCCCCCAAATGTCATCCCCTGTTTCTCGAAAACTATCAGGGTACAAACAAAACTTTTTTCGGTACAAACGGTACAAACGATTTGCTTTCGAATGGTGTATTCAAATTTTTTGTGCTCTGATACGGGGGGGCTAACTTGGCGCCAAGATAGCCCCCCGCCCAAAATATCATCCCCTGTTTCTCGAAAACTATCAGGGTACAAACAAAACTTTTTTCGGTACAAACGGTACAAACGATTTGCTTTCGAATGGTGTATTTCAAATTTTTGTGCTGTGATACGGGGGGGGGCTATCTTGGCGCCAAGATAGCCCCCCCAAATGTCATCCCCTGTTTCTCGAAAACTATCAGGGTACAAACAAAACTTTTTTCGGTACAAACGGTACAAACGATTTGCTTTCGAATGGTGTATTCAAATTTTTTGTGCTCTGATACGGGGGGGCTATCTTGGCGCCAAGATAGCCCCCCCAGTCGACTTCTCAAGTAACCCTATAAGGAAAATGGTACAAACGAAAATATTTTCGGTACAAACGGTACAAACGTAGTACAAACGAATGACCTAAACATTGTTTCAATTTTCTAAAGTGGGGGGGCTATCTTGCCATACGTTCTTTGTAATGTGAGGATATATACTGAAGTTAATAAGTTTTTTTTCTATAAGGAATTAGTTTGATATGTAACTTAGATTGGAGTTACGGCGTCTGAGGAGACCGTACTTAATTGATTTTGCTTCAAACGTCATTATGATTTCATGTGTTGTTCGTATCTTCTGTTCATGTATAGGATTGCAATTACTCAAATTATGTCTACAAATGCATTAATGTTATGTGTATTACTTAATATTTCTGTTTCATACTATTTATCTGTTTCTCTTATGATTGCCAACATATAATATCAATCTCATTATTCATGCTATGATGTTAATAAGACGTTAATTATTATGATATTTCCTGATTATTATCGATATATCAATCTCAATTTATATTTTGTTTAACTACATCTTATATTCGATTATGCTCAGTGAAGCCATATCTAGCATCTTGGTGCTAGATCTAGCATAATTCACATGCATTTAGCATCTAGCATCTTGACTTTACCATCTTGCCCAAATCTAGCATTATTTCATTCTTCCCTCTGATGAACAGAAAAAGAACGAAAATTTAGATGGTCCAAGGACCGTCGGGAATTATTCTTTTTAGTTGAAGCGATCGTTAAAGCAATGAAACCAGTCAGCATTTCCGCGATTGTAATTTATTGTTGAATTCAGAGAAATATTGAAAAATAGCAAAACGTGACTCTACCAAACATAGTTTTATTACTGTCAACTGAAGCCTGAATGTTTGGTTATCTGGGATGTTTCTGTCCCTTCCAATTTACAACTTGAGAGGTAAGGGATATGAGCGTCAGGGGACAGCTAGTAATACACTAAAAGAAATGCTTCAGGCCTGTGTCGGAAGCGGCATGTTGTGTATATATTTCTTAAAATGTTATCCATTCATAAAACGTAAATTCAACCCTCCTCCCTTATAATGTGCCATTTATCAATTTATTTCATTATCATTCCTGACAGCGTCATATTAGCTTTGTACATGAACCCAGTTGAATCACTTCATTAAAATAATGAAGATAAGTAGGGGCGGGTCTTTAAAATTAGTTAGAAAAGATAATTTGAAAATCTGGCATAATTTACAAAAATTTAGCATAATTCAGGCCCGTGTTTGGCATCATTGCGAGTCTCGAGAGTGGCAACCCTGATTATGCTGTGTTCAAAGAATAACTATATAAATATCACATACATCTTTCTCGAAATATTCTTCATGAAGCCTAAGTAAATAATTAATAGCTTATAACAAGCATTTAATGGACCCGAAAAAGGACTTAAAAATCAAATAACTTGTAAGTCAAATTTCGAATGTGCCTTATCGTCGTTGAAACGTAGAAATAAATGAAGATGACGATAAAGTTTAAAATAATTATGATGATAAATATGAAAGATAAATTGAAACAACTCAATCATCAGATGTTGAACAAGAGACAAATTACTCACTGGAAGGGTTTCGATTTCTTGCTGGATACATAGCGTATCGATGAAGAAAATACGATATGTCAATGGGTACAGCATCTGGAGATGTACTTTCTCCCACAGACGACAAAGCATCTGAGGGTTAAATAGAGTTTCTATCGCGTGGTGGTCTCCTAGTCCCATTAGAGGAATGGATAACAAAAATAAAAGGATTTGAACTTATTTTCAATGATGTTAAAGGATCCAACACAATGTAGAAGGAAAAAATATTGTTAAAATACAGATCGCGAAAATACGTGAAAAATATCCAGATGTACATGAACAAGTAATCAAG
Source organism: Thermobia domestica (assembly GCF_964235325.1). Classification (NCBI taxonomy): domain Eukaryota; kingdom Metazoa; phylum Arthropoda; class Insecta; order Zygentoma; family Lepismatidae; genus Thermobia; species Thermobia domestica. Next base: position 32,636,040 of record NC_137456.1, read on the forward strand.
CTTTTTTTAGAACTTAAATGTTTATTCGCATTAAATACATGAACAGAAGCAATAAAATCGGCAGATCAACGTCTGTTCAAATAAAATCTCGGCGATGGCATGCATCAGCTAAAGTAAAGCCCACCACAATGAACTAAACAAGAAAAGGTACGTAGAAATTATTGTTTATTAATTCTTTTGCAAGCTCCGTGCATAATCTCGCTTGTGACTGTGTGCTTCTCTCGCTCTGCTCCTGCAGTGACGTCATGTCGCCAGCCTATTACCGTCTCCCTTTTCGTATAGCCCAAATCTTACTACTCTACTCTATTAACCTTGCTATTGCGTAATGCGATCAAAGAGAAACTGACATTCACTTTTATATACTAGATTTCGACAACTTTATTATTTTGAGAAATAACATCACACCAAGGTGTGCTTTAATAATAGATTTTACCTCATAGTGGTCTGTTAAGTATTTACTCAAGGAAATGTCTCCGGTAAATGCAACCACTCAGAAACATCAAGTTTTACCGTCCCGTAAGTGTGGTTGGCAGAAATGTTGGATTGGCCGCCATATTAGATGAAGCAACCATGAGTAACGTGGAGACTTATACATGGTTAACGTGGTACATATAATTTATGTTGTTATATGTACCTTAGGGAATCCGCAAGCAGTTTCAGAAATTCTACAATTTAGTCCAGTTCCCCTCCCAGCTACACTAGTCTACTGTAGTTTATTATAATGTAAGTCTGAATTATGGAACTCTTTTTTAAACACAAATGTAGCTAAGGTTATAGGCAAACTAGGAACGTTAATTGAGGCTTTAGAGGGGAGAGGAGTTAGAGGTAGACTTATGAATACAGTTTACAGTTTAGAAAATAAATATTATAATACTATAGATAGTTACGAAAACCATAAATTCTAATTAATGGGGGAGTCCTTCCCGCCTCTCCTGAAACGAAATCTCAAACATAGATACGAAAATGTATTATCTTTCCTACTCCCTAAAACTGTTATATTTTCTATCACTTCTTTCTTTTCCCTTCTTTTATTGGTCATCATTCTTTATACTACCCTACTTCACGCTCTCCTTCTGCATCTGTCACTGACCGTACGTCAACGAATTTTGGTAAATATAGATACTACAACACGCAGAATGCTTTGGAGTACCATTCATACAGACATTTGATCATAGTGCACTAACAAGAGAATTCAAGAGTGTTTAAATACTCTTTTTGAAAATATCGGGACCTTTAGTCGCATTTTGCATTCACAAGGCATTTGTTAATACAATTCAAAAGCTAATGATCTCAAAATCATGAAGTTACTAAAGTAGGATAAAGTCTAAAATTTCAATAAAAAGAAACAAATCCTACATTCGAAAAAGTTAATCAAACGGCTGACTATGTACTTATATTTACATTATATTGTAGTCATAGAGCTGGTAGCTGCATCCTCTGTTGACGTATACATAAACTATCATGTAAGATTATCTCCTCTCATTCCCTGCCACATGTATATCACCGTCAAGGGTGATGGGTTGCATTGTTCACGTCTACCTTATTTCTTAAAAGCTCAAATTATCAGAATGGCTAGAAAGGTATTCAAATATATATTTCATACGAAGTACCTGAACCCATTACAGATTGAATTAGCAACTTCACATACTTTCTATTCAAAATGTATAGCTACGTAATTAATACATAATCACAACGTAAGCCAAAATAACGTAAATAAAATGTACATTACGATTTACTTTGATTGTCCCTATTGCATGTATCAATTAGCAGTGTTTATCAAACTTTTATGCTTTTATGCTCCATGTATAAAAGTGTAGAGTCAAAATAAAAAGTATACATATTTCAGTGAAAGAAAACTCGAAATGTGTTGTAAGCAATATCAATCTGTAATCAATTATCAATCAATATCTCATCAATAACTAATGTGAAACTTTATTTCCGGAAAGCTTGTGTTACCATTTCTTTTCTTAAACACACTCGAACCAAATCTTGAAGACAAAATAGTCCATACGAAATAACTTATTTCCGCGTGTGCTCACCCATAGTTCGTTATTTAGTATACAAGCACATTCTATTATATTTTTTTATTTTCTGCTTGTTAAATGCTATCTTCGTCTACGACGACAAATTATGTAAAGTTTTTCTTCTTTCTTTAAAAAAATGAATAAACGAAATGGAATTGCCTACTGTCCCAATTTCCTCCTTTTATGTAAGCAGCACGTGCCTTGGCTAATCTGAGGGTCATCTAGGAAATGAGATGCATCCGTCAAAAAAGATAATTCTGTTTTTAATGTACTATTTTTGGGAACTTTTGGCCGCTCAGAGGATGTTCCCAGGTAGAATACAGGAAGTTCACAAGCACATGGTAGATAGTTTACAGATAGAGAACATGTAGTTAATGGTGAGTTCGATATTAGTATGTAGAACCTTTCATTCAAATGACTTCCTTTCGTCTGCTGTGGCCTTTTCTACTTAAGATTAAATCCTTCTTGAGACCAGAGCAAGTAAAGGAGCTGAACATTATCCTAAGTTAAAAACAATGGAATTTATATTTTTTTCTTAAAGCTCTAATCAAACTCTTTCTCTTTTTGTTTTTCTAGAAATTTTAGTGTCTTTTTCTTAATTTATTTTCCATATCGTAGTATATAACTACCCTGTTATTTTTTTATTGAATATTCGTATCTGAAAACCAATCGCTCATCAAAATACAGTTAAAACTATCACACACAAGCATGCCAAGGAGAATGAGTGGGCATTGGTCGCTAAGCAATGGAATGTATTATTATAGTGGTGTAAGTTGTAACTTGATATCACGATGACCGTGCTGATAGTTTAAAGTCTGGTTTCGGTTAAGATCTTATTGTTACAAACAATGTTGCACTTACATAAGAATGTAAAGCTCTCAATGAAAGCAATTGTATCTTGTTTGTATCGTACGTATGGAAGAATTGTTAAAATTTTTAGCAATGGACCACATTTCCAAATCATCCTATTTAGGGGAAAAACCTCCGACCCGAATAATTTAAATAATTTCAAAGTTACTCTTATTTTTTGTCAAATATACGCAAAGACCACTACGACATAATTTTTGTATAGAGGAAGCATGTGAAGGAAAATAAATCACTACCAGTTAGCTAGCAAGTTCGGAAACAAGTGAAGAAGGGGATGCTATGACCACGTAGTTTGGTCGGAATCATGTGAAGAAGAGGATGCGAATTTCACGTAGATACGTCGAATGTATGTACAGAAGTGGATACCAATGCCACGTCGGTAGGAAGAAGACATGTAAAGAAGTGGGGGTAAAGATCATGTCGTGAGATCGTACTAAGGAGTTATAGATGTTATTTGGAAATTAAGAAATGCAAAGTTGTTGATTCTCTAAACAATTATATAACAATAAAACAGGCAGACAGAAAGTTACTTCTACTTTACATAATCGTCATCATGATAGGTGCTCTGACATTACTGCCGGGTCACTTGCCGCAACTGTAAAGCTTTCTTGCTGCAAGGTTTTCCGTAACCTCTTCGTCTTGACATATCATTTTTCTTCTTTAACATCGTCCATTAAATTTTATCTGCTTCTCCCTCTCCCTTTCTTCCTGCCATCAATCCCTCTAGCACGCCCCTCATGATACAGTTCCTCCTTCGCCAGTCTCCCAACCAGTTTCTCTTCTTAATAATACAGTACAACCCCTCAAATCCGAACCCCGGAAATCCGAAAACCCGGCAAATCCGAACACGTTCTCGGGAGGAAAAAAAACTACAGTTGGAAAATGAAAAAAAATAGATTTAATCACACAAATTTAGTTTTTCTAAGGTTTTAACATTTTTAGACTTAATGCTTATTCAAATTCATTATCTAATTATATTCTTACAAGAAGACAGTTATAGATATGCGACAATCATTTTGGACATGAGTGTAGACCCGCCAGTCAAGGTTACTGCCCTTTCGGCCACTGGGCCACCCTGTCTAACCTCATTCGTTGTTTTACCGCCAATTCAGTGACGAAATAAGTACGTAAATTATTTCCCGGGTAATCCGAACACCCCGAAATCCGAACAGGCTTCAGCCCCAATTAGTTCGGATTTGAGGGGTTGTACTGTATATCAAATTGTTCCTTTTTCTTCCACCATTTCTAATACTCTCTCATTCGTTTTCTGCTGGATTAAGTTAATTTGTTCATTCTTTACCGCATCCATATTTCGAAAGTTTTCAGTCGTTTTTAATTATTTTTTACGTAATGTTCATGTTTATGTCCCTTACAGTACAACACTCCATACAAAGCATAACTCCGCGGGCAATAAGCACTTACCCAACGGCGAATATTATATGGCATCGTTTTCCTCTATGAACCAGTAATACGTACAAAAACTTTACTTTTCCAAATGAAACTATGTACATTAGAGGGTCACTTAAAAATAGTTGGAGGACAATTGCTCACTCTTGCCCCCTAATCGCCCGCTTGGTTATAAGTATTAACTTCCCAATGAAATATGGTAACATTATTAACATTAAGTAACACATGCGTACATAGAGGTCAGGAAAGGTATAAAAAAATATATCTGAATCTGTACCTTATCTGCAATTTTTCTATCCATGCACTCACCCGCATCCGCAATACTATGATTCACCTCAGCAAATATTGAGATATCAAATATACAAAATGCGTTTTTTCTATGGCAACTACAATTTTAAAAACAGTTCCTACAAAATTATCCTATTTATAGTTTTGTAAATACTACGATATACGCTAGTATCAATAAAAACCTAGATAATAGTACATGCTACAATCTCGTTCTGTAATAAATACACTACGCTAGGTAAACTTCATGCAAAGAGAAATACAAAATTTAATTGTTAACCATGTATTTACTTAAGATTCTCTGAAATATACACATTGTGCCAAAAATATTTGAACCTGGTATTAAGCTATATAACTGTTAAGTTCAGAGGAAATACTGCAAATGTCTCGTGTCTAACAACGAACAGGCAAAGTGGATATAAACGTCCATCTATAATGAAAAATAACCCATTTCAAAGAAACTAAGATAAAACCAGATTAACACTTCATAGTGATTATACAAACTTGATATTGACCATTCACTTAAAGATGATCCTTATAAGATTAAAAACAGAGGTAAATAGAAAATGGTTAACGAAATTCAATTTTATTGTAACATTTATTCATTACAAGATGTAAATAATTAATAGCGTTTGGAAGGACAGTCTTTTATAAAAATTCAAATTTTTACATATCATTCGCAGAGAACAAAAAAAAAAAAAGTATTCGCTGAAACCTAGAATGATGTGGACATCCGCGTTCGCACAGACCTTCAAAAATACAAATGTGAGATGTCGTTTCATTCTAATTTCCAAGTTCAAGTAAATACAGGGAACTGACTTGTGTCTATTTCTAAAATTACTCTTCCATTATATCGATAATCGGTTGTCAGCTCTCTGTTCATTTTGTGTAGCACGTGGTATAGTTATTTTTGGAAGTCTGTTTCAGATACTGAAAAAACATCAGTTTCCAGGGATAATCTACTAGCTAAGTGGTGTCCATGAAGACAATACATGAAGCTTCGGAACAACCAAAGTTACTCGGAGATAAATCTGGTAAGTAGGATGGATGTAGCAGATGTTCAATAACGTAGTCAGCAAAGAATGAACTCAAAACATTAGCACGATCTTATGGTGCATCCTTCAGGTAAAGGACGAAATTATAATTTGTCGTTTTTTATTCTTTCTCTCTGAATTTTGACAAAAGAAAATATACTCGCTCGTAATTGTATGACCTTTCAGAACAGAGCTGGACAATATTAGCTCCTTGCAATCCCAGAAGATAGCTTATATTACCTTATCATTACAAGCCACTTGACGATTTTTTGGAGGGGTGGGTAGTATACACATTCATACACTATGTGAGATGCAAACAAAACGTATGTGCCGTTTCATTCTAATTTCCAATCAGTATGCTTTCATTGCATCGACTGCCTTTTTTTTATTTCTTGGTTGAATAATGGAATCTGTGATTCATGCATTCCACTTTCCAACAAATTGCATCCCTCTTTTCTAAAGTATGTCAAATATGTAACACTCTACCGAATGGTTGCCACTTTATGACCGTCATTTAGAAGAAACTTCTTCCAGTTCGTTCTTATTATTAATTTCACTATTCCCATTGTTAGTCCTAGTGTTCCACAAATCTCCTGCATGGTGACACGCCTATCTGCCATGATGAAATTTTCAAACATGCAATGCAATCGTCAGTTGGTGATGTTTGTACACGCCCACACATCTGATTGTCCTTCATACTCGTTCTCTTAGGGATCATCTTCCTAACAGTGTTTCTCCAAGAACACTATCACTACACACACGCTCCAATTCGCTATGAATATCGACTTCGTAACGTCCAGCCGCACTGAGGAGTTTCACAATTACCCATTGTCCTTCAACAAAAATATTCTTGTCTTCGGGCAGTATCATAAACATGTCGTCCTCGTTCAGGGATTGTAACTCAACTGCTACCGCCTAATAAACAAAGACTACACTGGTTAGAGACGAAGGGTGGAGGTCTCCGACGCCGTAGTTGCTTTTCTAAATTCGAATAGTAAAGTGAACTTTACAACAAAACGGCAAGTCTACTTTTGCTGTCACTACGTACTGGAAGACCAGCTTAAACGTCAATGGTCCAACAGCTTTCTTAAGAATACTGCCATTGTAAATGACTGTATATATAGCAAATAACATTGTTCTCCGTAGATCTCTTTACCACATTAACTTCGTTGTGTCTAGTTTCTGTGTAAGAATTTTTTCAATCTTGATCAAACTGTTAAGTACACCTTATGACTTTTTAGCCGTTCAAACCTGAAACAAATAGCGTAGTCCAGAGTAAGGAACACTTCATCTGTCGGAGAATGATCTAAAGAAATGTATTAAGGTATTTTTTTTTTTTTTAGATTTCCACTCTTTTTCAACTTCCGATTTCCTATCCAAGCCGTTCAAATGTGTGTTAAATTTCTATCAGCATAGGCTTCTTCAGAACTCTGTGATGTCTGAGCTTGAGATGGATTTGTAAGAGCAAGAATTTTGGATATGATTGAATTATGCCGACTTTCGAAACAAAATCTAAATAGGAACCAACCAGCTAAGGCAATAGTGGCCACAGTCAGAATGATTCGGATGGGCATGTACTTAGAACTCGATATGTAGCTACCTTTTCATGGTGAGTTCTGGGTGTATCTGGAAACCAGACATGAGCTGCATATTTTTAAAGTAAATTTCATAGATGTGCATAATTTCTAAATACAGATTATAATTCAATATTATTGCAATGAACTGATTTAAAAGTTCTAATAAAGTTTTACATACTTTACAATTATTTAAGGTGTTGAAATGTTGGTGCAGGAAATAAGATTCATTTTAAATATATGAATCAATCTTTTAAATATATCTTAAAATCAATCTTTTTGCTCCACCCTGCTCACAATGCATTGGAATCCATTCACAGTTGTTCACAGATGGCAGAAACAAATTCTGATTGAATTCCCATCTACCTATTTGGTTTTACTTAATGTGAACTTGCACTAAATGAAACGAAATAATAAAACAGAAATTCTTCTATCAAGCTTTAAAACAGAATTATTGTGTTATTTACTTTTGTTTTGATTGTAAGTAGTTGAACATAGATTTCTACAGTATACTCTAAGTTCTAGATATTTTTGTAAGAAAATGCGTGTAGTTGCTGTTAAGTAAACTAATTATATAAAATTCAAAACCAATTTTTGACAGAGCGGGTTGGGAACTTGTTCAAGTAGAGCACCTAACCTCTTTATTTTAGAAATGCTTTTGTCGGAGTGGAAGCAAAATCTAGAGAACGTGTTTCAAATAAATTCCACTAAAACTATCTTACTGAGTTGGTATTGGGGAATGAGTAATTTTATCAGAAGTTTAGAAATGTATTATAGTAGTGATTTATACTTAATTATCATGTTATTCGTTTGTCGTAAATTGGTAAACGAATGGTTAGTAGTATCCCTAACCATTCATAGTTTAATAATTATGAGGAGTGAAATATGTAAACTCTATATGTTGAAACATTCCAGTACAAAGAATATTCTTTTTTTAAGCTCCTTTCTCCCCCATCCGGCAGCCACACACACACACACACACACACACACTTTGACTACCATAATTTCGCATTCTTCTTGTGGTAATAATGCACAGTAGAAGTCAGTGAAATATTTCGTATAGGTTCAAGTTTGCAACTGCTTACCTTACAGAAATTTCATCACTATAGTTAATGACAGTAATTCATAAGGATACAAAGAAGTTCACGCCATTAACATGTATATAAGAGTTTTTATTTTAAAATAAAGTTATCCTCAAATAAAATTTACTCCCACAGCAGTTAGTTAACAACTTGACAGTTATTAATAGCAACCCTAAGCAAGAAGTGAGTTCCTTCGTGGCTAAACGGTTAGTGTATGCGTCTTTGGTGTGGTAGGCCCGGGTTCGACTCCCGGCGGGAGCTCACGTGGTTCGGATTCCACAATAATCAGCAGCTCCTGTCTCATATAGCCTCGTTGCTTAAAGGAACGCTAAACTTAAAACCAGCTCAACTCAACTCTAACCAGTAAGCAAGAAACCATATCTGCAATTAAAGTAAGCTCCATAATTGAAATAAATATTATTATTGAGAATAAGATATTGGCGTTTGGTAAACAGAGGCCGAGATAGTGAAAGTGTAGAAGGTATTAACTGAAAAGAAACGTTGAATAAACATTCATACAATAGTGACATCTTTCAGCTTTATTTATTCCAAGTAAGGATCGGTTCCCACCGACCAAAGAAAATGTATAATATAAGTTATGACAATGCTATTTCTACGAAGAAAAATGTCTCAATGTAATATAAATGTCTATATTTTTAACCGCTGTGCATATTACACTGTAAACTATCAATTGCACCCAAAATTATCGTTGAAGGTTGATTTTGAATCAAGTCTTTGGCATCACAAATAGCATTCTTTTTAACTCCTCACGGTTAAGCACCGAGTCAGAGGGTGACGGTAATAACGAAATAATAATAATGGTGGAATAGAGAAAGTGAGGAGAACCACGAGCAAACTCATAAACATAATTCCTACTCGGCGGAAGCTAGCATTGGTCAGAGATCCACGTGTCAGATGTGAGCGCTCTCCAGCTGGGTTAGTGCGGACCATGTTGTATATACAGAGTGAGTCATATGTCTCTATACAAGATGACTAATGTTTATTTTTCATATTCCAGGTAGTACGTTTCTTTACAAGATGACTAATGTTTATATTTTACATATTTTCCAGGTAGTAATTCTCCATACAAGATGACAAATATTTATTTTTTTTTATTTTCCAGGTAGTTGAACCAAAGTGAAAAGGCAAAATTGACAAATGTACGTCGGAATTGGTTGGAGCGCCTGCCATTTTGTCTTAACATGCAAAGGAAACATGTGGAACATATTTTATAATTGTAGTGTAGTATTATCATCATTAGTATGGAGACTTATGACTCACCCTGTAGTTTACACTTTAATCAAAGGATGATAATTTTTATCCAGCATTACTATTTATCTGGGACTAACACAAATATGAAAACATATCACCTTTCCTACTCTTTCTCAATGTTACATATTTTTATCGTTCTTCTTTTAGCTTTTTTTCTTTTTGGTCGGCATTTTTCATTCGTAGCTTAGATTTACTAACCGCCCTCCTTCACACTTTACTGCTGCATCCGTCAATGATAGTACGTCAATGAATTTTGGTAAATACATTGATTACGAAACATAATTTTTTTGAGTACCTTTCATACAGAAACCTGATCCTGGAGCCAGCGGCGCAAATCTCTCCTCAACATTCGAGGGGACAAGTAAGATAATACTTTTTTTTTTTTTTGGTAAGCGATGCTGAAAATATTTGTGAAGTTATAAAACAATCATGTGGAGAATCTGGGAGCACAGTTGTCTAAAACATTGGAACGCGGGCAACGTAGGGATTATTCTGTGGGGGAAGACAATTTCATCTGACTTTCCTTTGTGACAATCGGTCACAAATCACCACATTTTTCCTCCCAAAAAACACATTTCAATTAGGATTATCGGCAGTTACAAGATTGGAGGGGACACGCCCCCCTCATCACCCGGGTTTTGTGCCAGAACCAATGGAACACAATTGCTCTTTTAATACCTTTTCTGAAGAAGGTTTTGGGATATTTCCCAAAATTTTGCATTTTGAAAAGCATATGTGTGATACCATTCACAACGTAATGATGTCAAAACCATGGATCTAATGTAATTAAAGTAGAAGAATGTGAAAGTAGTATATCTCAATGAAACACAGTACAATATTTCAGTGAATAGTACAATATGAGGATAAGGTGAAAGTACAATACTTCAACAAAAAAAAAAAAAAAAGCTGATTTGAAAAAATTTAAGCAAATTGCTGACTATGTATTCTCATTATATTGTAGTCTATAGGTGGCAGATACATCCTCTATTGACGTTGAGGAAGTTCACAGTTTTCTAAGTTTTCAATTCCCTTTAATGAATAAAATGTATCTTTTTTCGTGTTATTAAGTTTTAATTGCCATTTTTCTCCTGAATATTAATCGAAACAAATAAAATTCCGCAACATTTAGTTTTTCCGTTAATTACGTTTAAGAGGAAGAAAAATTCCGAAGTCAGCAAATTCAGGTATAAATTTATTATTTAATATTGCATTGTCAATTATATATGGAAAGGGAAATAACCGGATTCCCTCAAATGAAGCTTTTTTTTTCGTTTAGCGTTTTTACACAACGAGGTTATGAAGGACAGAACGTGCAGTTGGCGTTTACATAAACTATCATGCAAGATTATCCCCTCCCATTCCTCACCACACTTATCTCAGCCCCAAGAGCACTTTTCTACACTGTTCAGAGCTACCATATTTCTTAAAAGACAAAATATATCATAATGGTTAGAAAGGTATTTGGTACGAAGTACCTGAATTGACACATGGTGGAAACGTGAACCTAAATATAGTATATAGAATATTCATTTTGTTTTACAAGTGATTGATTGTTAACGGCTATGATCTAGTGTGATATCGAGGCAATAATGAAGTATTTACATGTTTCAAATACATGTTTATATGTTTATTAAGCTTTTATCTTACATATGTCGCCCTGTGATGAAAACATAAACAGAGTCGAAATAAAATAACACATTTCAATGAAAGAAAACTATAAAGGTATTGTACAGGACAATATGAATCGATATAATCAATGGTTAATTGGTATTGCATTAATAACTAATATAAACGTCTATTTCTGAAAAGTTAGAGTTATTTTTTCTTAAACACATTTTGTACCAAATTTTGAAGACAGAATAGATCATACGATGTGACTTGTGTTATTTCCTCCTGTGCTCACAGATTGTACGTTACGTATTATAATGAGGACATATTCTGATATTATAGGATAAAACAGTAACTTTAGATCAAAGAACATTTAGAGGACACATGTATGCAAATATGTAACTAAAGATCTCATTATTACTAACTTTCTGCTGTATACGTAAACGTAATCGTAACTTTTTGCCGTATACGTAATCTTCAATATTAAGATGTCAAGGGATCAGTGTAGAGGACTTATCTCTGGTGCATTGGGTCCCTAGTTCGATCCCCGGGTAAGCAAGTTTGCGGTGGACATCATCATGTCCTTGAACTATTTATGTTTCCTCCCACTTTCTCATTCCACCATTTCTTCCACCATCATTCTCTCAGCATCAACTTAGCTTAAAGGGCATATTCGTTGGACTTTAAACTGACATATTTCATTTTAATATAATGAACTGGAAATATGTAACTAACACTCATAAAATATTAGAATATAGTAGAAGCTGCCAATGTATGCACAACAAGAACAATGTTTAAGAACAATCTTTAGATGTGAAGCAATATGTGAAATTTATAGGCCTAACGATATGCAATACTTTCGGCACCATAACGATTATCGAGCCAGATATGATGCTCGTTTTTCCCACGAGACTGTATGCAACCGGGTTGACAGAATGGACGTTTAAGTCGCCTACATCACAGACACTATGAGACTAACCCAATCTTCCTGTGCTTAAGTTTGAAAGCGAAGAAGGACAGATTGCATGGCAATGGAGGGGAAATGAATGGGTAACGATCAGATCAAAAGCATTACGTACTCACCGAGGAACTGGTCTACGTAGATAACAACCACAGGTAAACGACATTGACTTGGCATCCCTCCAAAGAACTGCCTTCAGATTCTCTTCACTGCTGTACAAACTTGTCCTCGTATGCTCTATCTACAAGCATATTAGAATCTAAAATTCCAATAGCTTTCAAAATTACGGATAGAAATACAGTATTTTAACGTTCCACGATTATGCACCAAGGCAATGAGGACAGTGATAATGAGATGGATAACAACGAAGGATGAAGAAAGCTCGAGGAAACGGAAGGACGACAATATAGTATTAGCACACGATATTTGTCCACTACAAAGTCTACTCCTCGGGAACTGGGATGAAACCTGAAACCCAAACTACATAGAAGAGTATTCTACCAGAGATGCACCGGAAGCCACCCAAAGCGACATACAAATGCTGCTGAAGAAAAAGAAATTTAATGAGGACATAACATATAGTAAATATCTACAGAGAGATCACGGAGTTGTTTATATCTTTCATAAATTATGAGGCCTAAAAAAATGCTAGGAACCACCCTAAATTTAGATCTTTGTACCATCAATTGGGAAAGATTGCGCTAGATGGTTTAGAAAGCGTTTCTCCGAAATTTGCAGCAACTTGATTTTTAGTCATGTACTATTATGTGAAAGAATAACGCTGACTTACTAGTTATCGTCCAATACAAGTAATATTGTTGGAAACGTGAAATTGGACCGAAAACGTCCTTGTCGCTGAAGTAAGAGACAAGAAAGTATTTTGAATCAGCTATCATATATCACATGAAGATTCAACTTGACCGTGGGCTAACAAACTCATCTAAAACCAAAGGAAAGTTATTTGCTCAGAAAGTTCTTAGATGCTGCAGACCCGGAGTTAAACCTATGCAAAGTTGAATGAACACGAGATTAGAAACATGGATTATGGGGCAATCCAAAGGAAATCGACCAATGATAGTTGCTGACAAAATTTATAGTTTTTTGTATCATTTTTTACCTAAGTTTGTACCACATTCAGGGAGTTGAAAACTTGTATTCATTTACTTTTTAGCCGCGGAGGTTGGTTTGTAGCGGCTATTTTGTATAGGTGCCTGAGCGTATTTTGAACTTTTGAGAGGATTCAGTTAAACGCTGTAACATTTTAAGTTTTAATGATAATGAGTTTAAACAGAAAGCATTTGAAAGTTAATGGAATGTACACCATTCTGTGTTCGTGCACATTGAGACGTACTTCAGAACGTCGAAACAAAAAGCTCTGAACATTGAGGTTGGAAACCTAGAAATAGCCATTTTGTAATGTACATTTTGAAACGAAATAAATGAGACTCATCTTCAATATTTTACCTACACAAAGACTACATCCCAAACACGTTTCAGATCTGAGAACCATATAATTCATTTTTGTGGAAATTTTTAGATTGGAATTTTCGAAAATCATGAGTTTTCACAACCAAAAATCTCACGAAGGATACATGTGAAAAATATCAAATTTGCACAAAGTAGACGTTAGTTGTGCAGAAAAAGGTGAGTAATATTGCATCACTGAGACTTGAGTAGTTTTCGAGTTATAAGTTTTTTTTCTTTACTGGCACTTAATGTCATGAAACGCAATGAGCCGTGGACATAAACTTCGTAGGAAACGTCTATATAACACGGCAGAAATATTTAATGGGTAAAGTATGCATAATTTATGAATCATATCTTGTAAAAATCGAAACTTCTGTGTTATTTCTTTTCTGCCTACAGCGCTGTGGTTAAGACATCAGTGAGGTAAACAGTTTACTAATTTGTGTACAGAGTTTTTCACTGGTATCAAAAGTTGGACCTGTAGGAGTTGTGAACTCTGTGGGTGTGAGTTTTCTGCGAACGTTAGTGATTGACGCTCACACTTTGTCATTCGCAGATAGTTTTTAAAAGGTTCTTGGGCCATGGGGATAGAAAAAGTGAAGTAAAGATCTTGATTTTCCTCACTAATGTATTCGATTCTCCCATTCCACCATTCCTCGTCATAAATACAGGCTACGGTATTATTAGGTGCAAATGACAGCATACTATGTTCAGGAAGTACTGAAGAGCTGCATTCATTAAATTCATTTGATTATAAGTATTCATAATATCTGATTTGGTTTGCATCAGATGTACAAATCTACGATATGATCTGGGACTGATAATTCTTTTACAAAATTTCGAATTTCTTATTTTGACTGCACTTCTGATAAACAGATAAATTAAATACCTGGTATATTATTTTTTAGTTGTTAAAATCGCGAATTTCACTACATTGCAACCACTTATAAGTCAGAAACTACTCATGTCTCAGCGATGCAATTTTTCTCTCTTGTTACTGAACAAACATCGCCTGTTTTGTGCAAATTTGAGATTTCTCACTTTTATTCTTCCTGAGCTATTTGATGATTTAAATTCATGATTTTCGAAAATTCGCTACTTTAAAAACTTCCAAAAAACCAAGTATGTGGTTCTCAAAACTGGAACTTTTTGGGCTATTGTCTATCAGTGGCGTACTTAGGGGGTGGCCATCGGGCTCAAGGCACCCCGAAATAAATTTGTTATATGCACAACTTCATTAAACTTTTTCGGCACACTAAGGAAAAATATAAGCTTATTCACGTGTTGTGCATAGCCCCTCCCGAAACAAAATCCTAAATACTCCACTGTTGGGTATTATGTAGTTTTTATGCAGACAAAATATTGAAGGTGAGTCTCATTTTTTTTTTTTAAATGTACATTCCAAAATGGCCATTTTTAAGTTTCCAACTGCGAATGTTCAGAGCTTTTTCTTTCGACGTTCTGTAGTACGTCCCAATGTGCACAGAACACAGAATGTTGTCCGTTCTATTACATTTCATTTAGTTTTTGGTTTGAATTTATAATCTTTAAAATCTAAAAAGTTACGGCGTTTAACGGAATCCTCTGAAAAGTGCAAAATACGCTCGGGCACCTATACAAAATGGCCGCTGCAAACAAACCTGCGCGGCTAAAAATAAATGAATACCCGTCATCAACTCATTAAATGTGCTACAATCTTAGGTAAAAAGTTAAAAAAATAAATACATTTTGTGAGCAACCTTTGACTTGGAAATTGGTCGATTTCATTTGAAGGGTAAGGGGAAAAAACAAGGAATGTCCATATATGAGCTTTTTCGGGTGCTTTGTCCTATCTGTTGCTGACTCTTGGTACTATTTGACTGTATATGCCATGCATGCGTAGATGTAAAAATGTTCATGTAAACAGGGGCAAAAGATGTAACTAACCCTATTCTTTTTACGCTGTTTTCAATATTAAAACGCAGTTTTCTCGAAAATGCAGTTTTGTGACATTCCTTCTTTTTTCCCCTTACCCTTCATTTGGATTTCCCCCTATAAGAAGTCTTTGTAAAGGCAGATGCTTTAAAATCTGTAACGAATAAATTAGAAAAATTTAGAAGGGGCCTGGTAAGAGTTCATTAAATCTGGTGGAAAGGTACAACAGTATGTTGTATACTTGTACTTGTATTCTCTTTTATCTTCGGGCAATATTTGGTTTATAAATATGTACAAGCCAGTTTATTTTATAGAAGAAGAAAAGATAAAATAATATAAGATTATTATATATATTTTAATATATATAATTGAATATTTATAGGAACTAAGAACGATGAACGGAAGGTTGTCATAGAAGCAACAAAAAAGTTATAGTGTAATATCATGTAATGAACTCGCTGATAGACTCGTTGTTATGCAGAACGTGAATTAACGTTTTACGAAGCTTTAAAAGATAATAAAAAGGTTTAACAAAGTAATTTAAAGTCGGTCAATTTTACTATTTACAAACCAGTGAGTTTGTTGTATCAGTTAATATATAGTGATTGATATAAATATATTTGTTATAAAAGAGAGGAATTAGTGCAGACCAGAAATTTATTTTTTTATGGGGAGAGAAATAAAATTCACCAACGGAATTCAAGCATTTCTATATATTTACAACCCTATAGAATGATTATTATAAAGCAACTAGAATTTGACCCTAAAGCTATATTTAAGTATAAAACGTGACATAAATATAGCTTTAGGGTCAAATTCTAGTTGCTTTATTATAATCATAAATCATAATAATCTTAAATAATCATAATAATCATAATAATAAGTATAAAACGTGACATAGAATGGTTAAGTTCGTCTGTCCGTCCCGTGCCTTTGTCTATGTCTATCGCTATTCGTGGTGATCACAGTCCCTTACAGTAGGTATCATGGCATTCCTTATGTAATGTCAGGGAAGTATTTTGAGTCGCAGTGAGTTCAGCGCAAGTTATCACCTCTGTATAAAAGATCGATTTTTTATTTCTCTAATCACATGTTCTCTGTATCATACCGTAATGTAGTTCTATGTATGGTTCAAGATTCAGTGAACTATAGACAATGCTGAGTGACGGAGAGGTGGTATTTGAACACAGACGACTACGTCATTGTAGAGCAGTTAAGGTCGACCTCAAACAACGGGTACAATGGCAAATACACTTCAGAAGACGTTAAGTAAGGCTTTATATTGGCTCGTTAACAACATAGTCTTTTTACCCGATGGCTATTAAATTGTCCTTCATTTTCACCCATATATCAGGGGTATCATTTGCTGTGGTGTTAAGAATATCAGTTGTAGATGAAAGCAGATCAAGTCTCAGTAGTGATTCTGTGTGTACTCTCATCTGTCGAGAGCGATAAAATCATAATTAATCTAGGAGCACTGACGAATATTATTGTTTTGCTAGTCCAGGTGCCCCTGTGTGGAAACACATAATATCGTACGCGTATAACGACGTATATTTTCTTACGCGATACTTGCACCTGGTAATGTTGCACTCCTTCCCACCGTATGACTCTGCAGAGGTGCAGTCAGCAACTACTCCCACTTTATGTATGAAAATGTACTACCACATTAGAAAGCGCAAGTGGTACGGGACTTGAATCGCGAGGAATGCCTTCGATAATGTGAGATGCTATGGCAAGACGTCTTGTTGCACGTCCAGTTGACCAGGGACCACCCAGGGGTTGTCCTCAGCACTAGGGGAGGAATGGAATTCTATTCACTTCTTCTGTATTATCGAGGGGACATTATAAGTCGCAGTATCGTCAGTCTAACTTATCACCTCTGGACAAAAGTGCGATGTTTTCCCTCTAATCACGTGTTTCCTGTATCTAACCGTAATGTCGTTTTATGTTTAATTCAAGCACTGACGTCGTTAGCGCGGGGGAGGTGGTCGGGGGTACGTGTCCCCCAGATTTTTGTGAAAAATATTTAAAGAAACTATACAACTTTGTATATATCTTTTGTCGGAAAGACGATTTTGATTTTCATTCATCCGACACCCCAGATTTAAAAGGCTAACGATGTCAGTGGTTCAAGTTTCACCCTCTACTGCCTAAATAAAACACAATATAACAAAGATAACACGGCGTGACATCATGCGCCAACGAATCTTTTGAAATCCACTTTTACTCTGCGTCCAACAATTTCGGTATTTCTAGATCTATTATTTCCGATTTAGTACTGAATTGGCTTACTTTGGAAATATATCATCCTGAGAAATGAAACTCATTTATTTCAGAATTCTAATTACATTTTACGCAAACGTTGTTATGTGTAATAATCTGGACATTATGGAAGAAGGAGGAAGCAAGTAATAATAGATGGTGCTGCAAGAATTTTTCAAAGCAATGATTCTTTGCACGTCACATTATAAACTTCTAACAAAATTCTATAGCTGTTAAGACAAAACTTGTTTTTAACAACTATTACCCTTTAATTTATTATCCAAAAAATTCTAAATATTGTTTTGTACACATTTAACACAATTGTCGTAGTCACTTTCTGAATGTTGCTTCTTATTAATCCAGTTGGTTAAGAGACGCCAGTTATGCTTGGTTTATTCTGTATGAACGGAGTTAGAGACATATAAAAAAAGAACCTCTAAAATTGCGACAAAAAATTTCATCAATATCGTAATGTGTTCTTTCGTAGAGTAAGTGCAACACCATACACCTCTAAACACATTACGATCTAAACTCTGATATTTGGAACGTTGGTCTTATATGTTTACCCTTGACTCGTAACTAGAGATGAGTAAAACAGTTTTTATAAAAACCGGTTTTTAGAAAAAAGAACAAATCCGAACAAAAAACAATTGTTTTTTCCAAAACCGGTTTCGGTCAAAGAAAATCTGAAATAACTTTTCCGTAGAATTCTTTTTAGCTCTGCCAATATCCGAACTTCAATTACAGCAATTATGATTGAAGGAAATGCAAGTGACTGATATGTGCTAAAATCTTGTTCTATGAGTTGCACACGAAAAGTACGTGCTGTTTTGTTTTAATTTTCAAGTACAAGGGCATACAGGAACTAACGTAGTCTATTTCTAAACAAAATACATATTAATTGTTACACAGCTCCATCGCTTCGTTCATTTTGTGTAGGATGTGATGTTTCAGATACTGGAAAATACAACCTCTCAGGGTTACGGAACCACCATAAGTCACTCGGATCAAAATCTGGTAAGAAGGAATGGAGTGGCAAAAGTTCAATACCGTGGACAGCCAAGTATGAAGTCACAACATTAGCACAATGTAGCAGACCTTTGTCCATGTGGAGGATGACATTTCCATTTGCCATTTTTGGTCGTTTCTCAGTCAATTTTGGCAACAAAAAAAACTGTATCCAAAAGTGTAAGAAAATACTAACCGATAATTATGTGACATTTTAAACAGGATGAACCAATATTAGTCTCTGGAAATCCCAAAAGATAGTTTCCAGCACTTTCTAATTCGATGCCACATGAGGAAAAATTTTCGAGGTGGTGAATCTGTGTGTTTCCATTGCATGGACTCTTCTGTTTCTGGGTTGAATGATTGAATTTATGATTGATCCATTGTCATACACTTTTCAAGATATTACTTTCCTCTCTTCGAAAGTATGTCAAAGTTTCAACCCATAATTGAAGCCTTGCCCCTTTTTGATTGCCAATAAGCATTCGGCGAGGAGAGGTTTCGTTAGCCTCAGTTCTTTTGTCATTATTCGTTCTATTTTTCCCCATCGTTGGTCCCAGTATATCACAAATTTCCAGCATGGTGGTATATTTGATAATGAAATTTTCAACACGGGCAATGCTAGCGTCAGTTGATGCAAATTTTGGACGTAGAGACCTCTGGTTACCTTTCACACTCACTAGTTCGCCTGCTTTAACCTCACACACACACTTGCTAACACCGTTTTCTGGAAGAACACTATCACCACACACACTACATTTCGCGATTAATATTGGCTGCACCAGGTCTATCAGCGGTGGGGAATTTCACAATTACAAGTTGCTCTACGACCGAAAATTCCATGTCCTCGGCAGTATCAGAAACACGTCTTGCTCGTTCAGGCAGTGGTAATTAACTTCTGGCACCAGTGTGACCGTCCAGGAAAAGTATTTCTTACTAGCCTATCCAGAAAAAAAATAGTAGATCGGGGGGAAAGTAGTAAAATTTTATCTTTCCTCGTTTTACACTATTTATGACATTTTACGATATTAATATCTTATTAAAAGGTTTTCTATAGCTCCTCTCCTCTGTGGGTGGGGGAATGACCCCCCCGTATTCTCGAAAGAACTCCCAACTTCTCTATTGTTCCCAGTATACACGTGTAATTCATCTGCTATCTTCAGCATTATAATTCGTCTGTATCAAGCTGATCTTTTCCTTTCGTCCACAAATCCACATTTAAAAGCCTTTAAATTTTCTTTTGACTCTCTCTCATAGAGTTCAGGTTTGCTGTAATTCATAAAGTAGCACTAGGACTATCATCGCTTTTCCCGAGCTCTGTGAATTGTCAAACGAGGAACAACTAACCACTGCCAGAATTCCTTCTCGTTAGAGGAGGCGATTGGACGACACCTATGTCCCACTTTCGCTCTTGTAAATACCATTGTTGAAAAAATGTCAAAAAAGTTACCAGAAACTATGTAATGTTTCTACATTGCCAAATTTTCATGAGAATCCTTATTCTGTCCCAAATGTATTTATGAGAAAAGAAGAGGAAGAGAAAAGTACTAAATTTGTTGAACGCACTAGAACACTAAAATATTATATAATGCGTACTATTTAGTACGAACGTACTAGCGGTGGTCGCAATCACTGGCACTTACAAGGAGAGGAGAAGGCAGACTTTGGTAAGTGAAATTCGGGGCCATATTTTCTGAGGTGTTAGTGCACATATAAGGAGTAAATATAATAAACTGTGAGAGCGCAATGGGCAAAAATAAAGGGGAAAACCGTCTTAAAGTTTTCTACTCGATGCATTATCGTACGACGAGCAAACTTATCAAGTGACGCCGTGGCAGATTGAAAAGAATCCCCGATTTAAGTACAAAGGTTCCTGCGTTCGATTCCCATTGGAGTCAATTTTTAGTTAGTTTTTTGTTTCAACCAATAAAGTAGCCATTTGTAACTCTAAGTAAAATATTAATTCACCATATGTTTATAATGAATTAAAACAATAAAAATTTTCAATCTCTTGTAAAATCTTTCAATGTTCCATGTTAACTAAGAAGAAAATTTAATCTCTTCCGTAAATATTATTGTTACTGCAGTAGTTGTGTAAAAAATGTTCTTGAAGCTTTGTGTCTACATATTTTGACAGTGTGAGAATTACAAGTTGAATGAGAGGAAAATCTTTGGTTATAGCAACATCCAGTATTATGAAAGGGGATTTCGCCTCAACTCATTTGTAATTCGCACACTGTCAACGGATGTATACACGAAGAGTCAAGAACATTTATTACGCAACGGCTGTTGTCCAGGGCGCTGATTCTGAGGACACGCTGGGTCCTCTAACGTTCATGTGGGCCCCATGTATTATTATGAATGTGTATTTTTAATTGCATTTTTTATTGTTACTTGTATTGTTGTATGTATTTTGTTAAGAATGGGCCTCTCCGGATTTACAGAGAAAGCGGCGCCTTTGACTGTCATAACCATAATACAATTCGTGATATCAGTATATTTACAGAATAGATTAAATTTTATTCCTAGTTAACATCGAATATTGAAAGATTTTACAAATGATTTGAAAATTTCTATTGTTTTATTTATTATAAACACACAGTGAATTAATATTTTATTTAGAGTTGGAAATGTTTACTTTATTGGTTGAAGCAAACAAAAAAGATTGACTCCAACGGGAATCGGACCAGGGACCATTTGCATATGTGTCGCACACTTTACTCGCCCTGCCACCCCATTATTGATAAACTTGTGTGTCGTACAGAATATGTGGCGAGTTGAAAACTTTTTGAAGACGGTTTTTGTCCTTATTTTTGCCCATTGCGCTCTGGTAGTTTGTAATATTAACTGTTTAAATGTGCACTAGCACCTCCCAAAAAATGGCCCCGAAGTTCAGTTACCAAATCTGCTTTCTCCTTCTTAGGAAGCAAATCTTGTGCTGCTTAGAGGTCAAGGATGGAGATCAACGACGAAGCAGTTCCTTTCTTAAATTTAAACAAAATGGACTTTATAATAAATGGGCACGAATGTTTGGTGTCCACCTTGCAGAGAAAGGCTGAATTATACCAGAACTTTCTTAATACTAGTGCAATTATAAATGACTGAATTTATGGAAAACAACATTATTATGAGTAGGTCTCTTTACAACATGAACTTCATTGTGTGTAGTTGTATATGAACTTATTTCAATTTTAATCTAAGTGTTAATTATATCGCAATGATATTTCAGTCATTCAAATGTGAGCAAATCACGCAGCCCTTCGGTTTCTTGAACAAGGCAGCAATTAATATTGACAGGGCAATAAACATACCAAGGAAGGTCACAAAACTAGTCACGGAGCCATCCATGAAATTTCATTTATCGAACAATAATCTCCGGAAATGTATTAAGGAACTTTTACCTTTCTTTCCACAATTTTTCAACTTTGCATGTCATACCATAGCAGTTGAAATGTGTGTTATGTCTCCTTACCATAGTCTTTTTTTATTAAAAAAAATTAAATTGAGCTGTTTGGTCCAATCTACTAAGATGTATGAAAATCCAGTACACAGATGGCACAAATTAAGATTCACTTCGTGAATACATTTCAGTTTTCGCTAACATTCAGTTGTACTAAATGAAATACGGTAATAAAATATAAAATCTTCTATCAACCTCTAAAAGGGAATCATTATTTTATTTATTTCTGCACTTAATGTAAGTAGTTGAATATTCGTTTCTACATAGTAATTTGTGGTTCTTTATATAGTTTTAAGAAAGTGATTATACTTAATAAACCCTTATTTGAAAAAACTATTAGAACGAATTTCTGACAAAGTGTGTTGGGAGCTTCTTCAAGCGAAACATCTAATCACTTTATTTTCGAAGTGCTTGTGTCAATCTCTTTCCCTACACAGAAATGTCAGCGCCTAACAGGTAAATCGTATGGTTGTTACCTTACTACTTCAACAGTTACATTTTACCCTGTGACTAGTATACAGTATAACGTAGAGAAACATTTGTCCACCATAAAGTCCACTGGATGGGGACTGAATGGAACATTGACATTATGTCCCGGGAATAATCATTTTCCCATTTTGATTCCCCTACATTGGATCCCATTCAAGCAACATATAGAGATGGTTTTCAAACAAAAAGGATTCCATGAGCGTACAATATAAAGTACATACATACAGTTGATTAATAGCATTTATAAAGTGAGATGTAAATAATGTCATGAATTTACTGGCGGGAATCCTCCGAAATGGGCAACTAGATCGTGACCTTGAGTCCAGGAGGCAGGAGGTACTACAACACGTATGAGAGAGTGGTAGTGTTGTGCCAAGTGTAACAGGTCTATGCCCTACCGGTGGGTATGATATAGCTACTGCTCTGAAAGAGCATTTCGTGCATGTTCTTAGGTTCGGGATGTTATACTTTGTATCCTGATGCACACTCGCATTTCAGGAGCGCTGAGGTACTGATGATTATGCCTGGGGAATAGGATTTAACACCAGGTCAGAGGAGCTGCCGCTCCCAAATTTTCATTGTCTTTAAAGGGAGACAGTCTAAATGAACCATTGGTTCTGGCAATGTAAGGTATACATCTACCGGAATAAGAGGAAGTTCCGTATTGATTGAATGATCTTTTCGAAAGAGGATTTGGTGATCCCTCCTAATGGCGGTTTATACGTGCCATTGAGTGGAGATGTAGCTTTGCTATGATATGTACGTGGTAACTAAACACATAAAATATAGACAGTCCCGTATTGCATGGGTGAATCAAATTTTTGATCCATCATTTCGACGCCTCTTTTACTTTATTGTAGTAGTTCATGATTTCCGGCTTCCTTTCTAGGCGATTACCACTGATTATCGAATCATGATGCAGACTGCTGATGAGAATCACTTTTGTTGTATTGGGAACATAACTGACCATTTAAATATCATTACTAAAAACACTTTCGGAAGAATAACGTTTCAATTATGACTAGGTCTTCTCATGGGAAATATACTATTGTTATTATTTCTAACCGTTTTCCCATTTTTATGAGTCTTCTGAGAAGGTTTTCTGATAAAGGAATGCTTGTGAATTAATTGTCTGTTATGTTACATCCTTGACATTGATTGAGGCTAGATATCAAAGGCTTGGCAACTTCTGCTGCAAGACCTCTTCGAACTGGTTCACCAATTTTTCTACCACAATAGAAATACACGTCTAAAGCGTAGCTATATATAGCATCGCACACCCAAAACTCTTTCATTCATATTTTGCGGGATTTGAAGGCATGTATTGATTAAAAGAACATCTACCTTTAAATGGAATCAACTGTTCGACAAACGATTCAAGGCTAGGCTGTTTTAAATTTCTATATTTGAATCTGTTGACAGACATTGTACCGTTGTAATGCGGGTTTGACTTGGAATTTTGAAACAGTTTTCTGACGGATACATCCCAATCGTCCTGGACGCTAGCCAAAAGTAGAAGTGCTAAAAGGGCTAACATTTCTTCTTTGTCGACTTCTCTACATTTCTTTGGAACCTTAGGTGCTGCTAGTCTTCCTTTCTAATTAGATCACAACACAATTTCTACCTAAATGTCATGTGTAATGAATAACTCAAACGCAGCGCGAAATGAATCAGTAAATGTTCCCTGCCGTGGTCCACGAGCTCAACGTATGCTATTGTGAGATCTAGTCTGAGATATTTTTCCCGGAGTCCGTCCGTCTTTGGAACACCATTCTGCACTTACAATGTTCGATGTTCTGCTACTTCCATTTGTATCAGTCAATTTTACTGGCACTTTCACTTGTATCATTTACACTGGTTATTTTCGATATGGCAATAATCCATATCATTGCGAACATTCGAATCCTCACCATCAATAACTTCGCCAGTGCTCAACCACATACAAGTATCGCTTTCGTCCTCTTCTTCTAACATTTGTCTAATATTTTCACCTTCCGATAAACTACCCATACTTACAAATCACAGTAATGAATAACACGTATTGAATAGATGTACACCAAACATATGCAGTAAAATTACATTTCGAAAGAGGGACAGAATGGCATTGAACAATGTTTTTAAAATCTTTGCGTGACCTATTTTCAAACATACTAAAAGTGTAAATAAAAATAATATATTTACTCCCTGAATATTACAGTATTATAATACCAAAAAAAGATTTGCGTATAAAAAAATTATGAAAAAAATGTGACAGCAATCTAATTGTCACAAGAAAAACTATAATATATAACATTTACTTCAATACTTTGAAGAAAATAAGTGAGAAAATCAGAGTATATATATGGCATAATGAATAATGTAAATTCGGGCTTACAAGGCCCGGATTGTGCACAATCGGGGTATATAAAGAATATACCTTTAAGTTTCAAAAATTAAAATTGCAAAATGGAAATAATATCACCGTAATAATTTTGAATGTTCAATTGACGATGTGAAAAAGACTTAGCCTCAGACATATATATTTATGAAACTTTGAGCAGAAAATAATATCTTCCGGGCCTCCCAGGACCGGATTGGGCAAATAAGGGTTAAAAGTAATTTCTCTAGACGTTTTGTATATGTACATGTTTAGAATAGTTATCATGGATATCCTTGTTTAAAAGTTGTTTCTTGTATCTCGAGAACAACTTGTTCTTGTTTCACTCCAACTTCAGCACTGCTACTGTATAAGACATATCCCTATAGCGTAGTGTCGGATCAAAACCGATAATCGAACCCGGGTTTCCACGCTAAACGCGCGTACACTTACTAAACCACGAAGAAGCTAATATCTCGAAATGGAAAGTATAAGAAAAGAGGAGAATTAGGGAAGTTGGAAATTAATATTTTGGGTTTTGAGCTTCTATGGCCATTTTAGCCTGTCTTGTATGAGGGATGGCCTCCCCCGGCGAACACACCGCCCGGGGAAATGGGGAAAGAAGAAAGGAAATAGGAGAGACGGAAGGTGACTTCGACCTTTGTGCTAGGTAGCACGCCGACATTTTACGTAGCAAAAACCTCACTCGCTCAAAATGGCTGGACTGAAAATGGTTTTACACTTTTCCAATCGAGTGACCACACGGGAATTGAAGCTGGAACCACTCGCATCAAAGACGAGGTAATTGGCGATTACACTACCCGGAGCTATACGTATAAGAAAATTGACAAATTATGAATGAGCAACCACAATTTACCCAAATGTTATCGAAGTTTTTTCATGATCGTCAGTGGTGTCGCCAGAAATATATTTTCTTTTATTCTGGGGTGAAAGAACATTCGACTAATGTCAAAAAGGTTTTCAGCATTTTGAATTTATTTCTTTTTTAATTCGACTAGATTTTTTTAGGATTTAAATAACTTGGAGACAATCCAAGTTTTCCCACGGTATGCTGGTAGCGTCCTTGAATCAACAAACTAATGAAAATGAACACCTAAGAACATGTGCTTGAAACACTGGGTTTCAACACTCAATATTAATAAAAATTTACATAGATTTTCAGTACAAAACAAATTTATCTTCAGTGATAGATTACGCTGTGTAAATTACAAAATACGCTAAAAGTATCATGTGACATTTAACGGTAAATCCTATTCAGACTTGGTTGGATTTAAGTTTCTTTTTAAGGACTGATGTGAACGTACAGTTTAAAGTGAAACTTGCACAAGCGTTCGAATTTGAACGTTGTCCCACCGGGAATCGAACACGAGACCCCAAACACCAAAGATACGCGCGATAGTAACTAGACCATGCATAAGGGTGAAATCTAGTTCATGTCTTTCTTTACTTGAGTGTTGTGTCCATTTTTAATGTTTTGCGTTCTTCTGCAACTGCATCGTTAGGACAGACAGGATATACACTTATTGTTAGTTCCGAATGGCGATGTGGCTATGAATCCGTTTAGTGCATATAACATCACGCAAGATCAACGCTCCCAGTATAAACCATTCCTCACCACTTTATCTCACCTCCAACAGACTGGATTGTAGTATGAAGTCAATGGCTTTGGTTACTGCATTTTCTGTTCTAGAAATGGCATCAGAGATTCAAACGAAATCTAATATCTTTTGCCGAATGCTTTTTAACATTGTCAATGCTTTTTAACATTTTACGTCCCACGATTATGCTGGCTAAGTTAAAGGATACAGTGATGACGAGAGTTGTGAAAGGTGAGAGGAAACAAGACAACCCCGAGAAAACGCCCACATACGAGATTTGTCCACACCCAAGCTCATTTGGTGCGAGCTAGAATCGAACCAAGGACCCCAGGTAAATAAGAAAAGCTAAACGCTATTATGATATAAGTTTACAAATGTGGTTTTGAAGAAAAACGGAATTAAAGTTGAATGTCACCACAACTTTCTTAACGAAATTGCGAATATATGAAAAACTATATCTCTGGAAAAACAAACTTATTCTACATAGATCTCTTCAACACATGGACATTATTGTGAGTAATTGTCATTCTTTAACTTATTTCAACTTTGACTTAAATGTTAATTATATCATTATGATTTCTCAGCCATCCAAATGTGAACAAACATTACAGGTAGTAGCCAGTAATCAACTTGATTTCTTAGAGAAGGTAGGAATACTAATTCAAGCGCATGCATTAAGAAACGTCATAAAACTGTTCACGGAACCATGTATTGAAGACTGATCTACAGAGATCTATTAGTACAAATTTACCCTTCTTTTCCACCTCCCATCTCATACCTAAGCAATTGAAATATGTGTTAAATTACCCTTACCAACTTTTTTCAGAAGTCTGTGGTGTCTTAGCTCGAGATAGATTTATCAGAATAAGAATTTTGGAAAGGTGAATTATTATAGCTTTCGAAGTAAAATCTTTAATGCGAACCAATAACATAAAAACATAGTGTCGACAGGTCTAATTATTTGGATGGGTATGAGTAGAACTTGATGTTAGGCCATCTTGTCATGGCGAGTTCTTGGTAGCTCTCGGAAATAGGGAAGAGTTGCATATTTTTAAACTTAATTTCATAAATACGCACCCTTTTCAAATAAAAACTATAATTTTATATTTTTTCAATGAAATTATTTTTTTTTCAAATTCTCATATAGCTCCACATACTTCACAATTTTAGAAAGTGTTTCAGGGAATATAATTCATTTTTCGAAAAGAAGAACTAAACGAAATGAACCTGTTTGCTCCACTCTACTAAACATGCATGAAAAATGCATTTCACAGTTCATGAAAGATGGTACTCACAAATTATGGTTTAATTCTTAAGTGCAGTTTAGTTTCCGTTAGTGTTGTACGTTACTAAATAAGATAAGCAAATAAAATATAAAATCCTCTATCAAGCTTTGAAGCGGATTTATTGTATTATGTATTTCTGCATTGATCTTAAATTGTTGAATATTAGTATCTATAGTACATTTCTTCTCCTTGACTTACTTGTAACATAATGAATGTAGTTGATGATAGAATAATTGAACATTGCATAGCAAAACGAATTTTTGACAGGAAAAGTTGGGAGCTTCTTGAAACAGTGCACCTAACCCCTATCTCTTATAAGTACTTGTATCAGAGAGGTAAAACACCAATAATGTACGTTATTTATTGTTCTCTATTATATTGAATAATATTGGCCGTATTATATTATCACTCCCTTGTTTTCCTTTTTTCTTCCCTGTGATATAGTATTCTGAAGTTTTACTTAAATTTTACACTGTATGCTTGTTTTTATCCTTCCGTGTATCCTTTACATTGTCCATGTATTTTCGAAGTACCCTCGATTGAGTAAATGTTTTTGAGTAAAAAGATGTGGTACTCAAACATACAGCTGCACTATTTAGCCAGCTTCTTCCGAATAGTGTAACGTTGTGTGGTAAACGAAATAATATAGGTAATCGGCGATGCCATGATTGGTTGGAAGGCCTATCAGTTTTTCTCTACTTTTGGAATGATTGGTTGCCACTGCAAGGAGGATCTTGTACATGGAAACTTTCAATTCAAAACTTGCCGAACCCAATTTTTGACTATTGTTTTGGATAACGTATCTTGCCCATAAACAGCAGAAATTTTTCCACGAACGTGTACAGCATTTACGCTTAAAAATGCTGCAAACTTCACTCACATTCAGGCAGCAGTACCTCATGTCTGCTGATCAGAAATCCAATGCTTTCTTCACATTTACTACCTTTCACTGTCAGCTGTCAAATGATGATAGGTTTTACTCATACCTTAAGATTTGAGACACTAAAACCGTCTCAATAGTTTTTAGATATTCTAATATTATGGCCTGGACGTTAATGACTGAGTCACTTCAATCTTTCATGTAATATTATAGATTGCCTTTCCTCGTTAACGAAAAGAATTTTCGAAAACGACAAAACATGTAGTTCCTTACTTTTGATTAAAGATTAGATACCGACTTATACACCACCAACTCAAGCAAATACTCTCATTTGATTTTTTCTGAATAAATACTCTTAGTCGTACATTCTAATGAAGTAGACCTTTCTTTACATACGAGGGTTGGAAAGAGATAAGTGGCAACACTGTTCCATCCCCCAAAGAGAATTTTGAGGGAGCTGCAGTTGGCAACACTTGTAGCAGGTGTGTAGAGCTATACAATGCGGGCGGTGGCGCTAGTGTAGGCGTGGTAGTGATTTTAGTGAAGTGTGTTGAATGCAGGTTGGCAAAGCACCGCTCTGAAGGTGATGTTTTCCAAGTTAGAACAACGTGCATGGATAAAGATCGAAGTGGCCCGTTTTAAAAATGCCATGGAATGTCACTCCGGACTACGTGAAGCATCCAGGAATGACGCATTGCCGTATCGGACTGTGGCACGTTGGGTAGCAGCGTTTCGTGCAGGACGTGCCAGTGTGCAATATGAACCAGTGGAGGACTCCATTTGGTCGACAACCGAGTCATTGAATTCAAGCAATCGTTGCTGCATGTGGACAGGAGATGAACTGCGAGGGAATTGGCAAACGAGGTTGGAACATCCCATACCACAGTGTTGAATGTGTTGCACAATGTCCTTCGGTACCGAAAAATTGCATCCCGGTGGGTACCGCATCAGCTTACAGAACTTCAGAAATGGCTGTGATACGCCCTCGCAGATGATCATTTGCACGGTACAGACGGGAAGGTCGCGCGTTCCTGGACAGGATTATCGCACTTGAGGAAACATGGGCGCGCTCGTATGAGCTAGAACTGAAGCGCCAATCAAATGAATGGCGCCACCCATAATCTCCCGGACCCAAGAAGCTGCGTCAGGAACCTGGGAATATCAAGGTAATGGTGATAGTGGCATTAGATGTACAGGGTGTCATTTTGCGGCATGCAGTTCCTCCGAACCAGAAAGTCAATGCAGTGTACTACCGCAGGTTTCTGAAAGAATATCTTCGTCCTGCACTCCATGTGACTTTCATATGTTCCCTTTCATGAAAGAACCACTGCGAGTGATGCGTTTCCGCAGCAGAGATGCCATACTTCGAGCTATAGGGCACTCTATTGCAGACATAAACAAAGAGGGCACCGCTGCTGGTATCCTGCGACTTCCCCTCATCTGGCAACTGATGCAACATGCTGGAAGGTGTATACATTGAAGGCCTGTAGAAGTTTCGTGATTGTCCGATAAAGGGTTCGTCAACGATTTGTCTGTTGCCACTTTTTTCTTTCCAGCCCTCGTACAAGCGGAATTTTCGAACATACTGAAACATATATTAGATTATTTTTGGTTAAGATTTTGAATACTGAATTTTCTCACCGACATAAACGAATATCGTTACATTAGTAATTGAAGGGTTCTATATTATAAACTCCCATAACGGACGGGAAACAATGTTTTAAGAAAGTAAGCTGTAAACATTTCAAACATAGATATATCTTTTAATACTTGCACAGTGCTCCCTCCAAGAGAAACATAGTTTTATTCTTTTTTCCACAAAATACTAAGAAACTAACAGTTCGCTTCATTATAACACAAACATGAATGTTTTTAAAAAGCTTTTATAAGCACCTTTAAGGGAGAACGACTTTGTTGGGATTCTCCTGTATATGAACCACAGCAGTTGTATGATAAACTTTGTGAAAATGAATAAAGGAACGTAATTACGTAGTAAGGAATAGAGATGAAATAAAGAGAACAGCATGCGTGTAACAATAATATATTAAGGTAGCCCATGTACGTATTATGTAAATACTGGATATGTAACAGTCCTGGGCAATAGAGACAGTCTATGCATTATGTACAGCTGGATATATTAATGGACGATTCTTTCCAAATATTTGTTTTCTATTATGTAAACAGTTTTTCAAAAAGGATTTCAGTCCTGTTCCTTAGGGAGAGAGATTGAGGGGTCAGTGGGTCAAGAGGATCAAGATTTCTGAGTGGATCATTGGTCCTGGGTCAACAGCATGACCTCCTTCGACCCACCACCCACCGTAACCCACTGCGACCTACTACCCACCATGACCCACTAAACCATCGACTCACTGTGACCTTCCGACCCACTCTGCTCACTGCATTGTAGACAGCATCTTTAGAAGACTGGTGCATTTTTCTACGTTTTACTTCCGAGGACTCCATTTCCCTTCCTTTTTCAGTTGTTTCTGTTTACTTACCTGAAATGAGTATATCTAAGAGAAAAAAGAACTTCAGGCACTTTTGGTCATTGATATTTGTAATTGTAATAATAGCAAAGGGCTTATACTACTACCTGGCTTTCAAGACATGCAGTCTATGAGTTTCTAGAGGACCTAACTACTGGCAAAACTACATTTTTGAATCCACGTAATATATAAATTATTATGTAAAAATTGAATATAACTTTGTATGCCTAATCATCACGGACAAAAGGCAAAGTCAAATAAAATTACCTTTGGTGTAGAGTTAGGTCTTAATCAAACTGGGATGTTATATATCGCTTTCACTATAATATATGCCCTAACTTGGTAGTGGGGATCCGAATTTGTTCCGAAAAAAAATTGAGTATTTCTAGGGATGGGCACAAGCAAGTTCGAACAAGTTTTCTTTGAAATTCTACTAGAATTCAAACAGACATTTTTCAGCTCGTCTCGAGAACTCGGCCAAAAAATATCACCCAACTTGTCTCGAAACTCGACTCAAATTAGGGCCGAGTTTCGAGTCGAGTTGAGTCAAAACGAACCAATTCGAGCTAAACCCTATGTGTAATTCCAAGTACTCTTTTCAAATATATTTAATCGACAATGTAATTATGAAAGATTATTATTATTATTATTATTATTATTATTATTATTATTATTATTATTATTATTATTATTATAACAACACCTTGCATAACCATTAAAGGTAGGGGGTTTATATCTGAATACTGAAAACTATTTGACTGTAGACCTCGGTCTCCGAAAAGTCTTCAGGATGCAAGGACATCCGTCACGAGGTTCTGGAGGAGTAAGTATTCGGGCTTGAGCCAAAAGTTGTCAAAAGTTATAGGGCGCGGGCCAAAGATGTTCAATACTTCTCAATATTCGAAATATGTGTGGACGAAAACTGCACAGCGTTTCTTCTTGTACTTGGACTTTTCAGTTCAGTCCGATTTGATCGAAGCAAAATACGATTCAGAATAATTATACAGTCCCGACCGGATTGTTGTGACAATTTCCTCTCCCTACAAATGTTCTAGAAATTGGAGAGGAATTACTGAACAGTTATTCAGAGTCGAATTTCGCTTCGATCAATTCAGTCTGAACAAAAGAGGATAAACTGCTTAGTTTTCACCCACACAATTCCGAAATCCGGAGTTACTCCTCTTTGCATTTCTTGAACGTGTGTGAGCAAGATGTTTTTCGATGGAATTAAGAGATCCTCAAAGGAATAACTGTACAGTTACTACTTTCCGGTTTTCCGGAACATATGTAGCTACCATTATGCTATAGCCCATTAAGTAAAACTTAATATATCAACTTTCTTAGACCTTTAAAGTTCAAAGGTGACATTTAATATATACTCTTATAACGCATTTATTCATAACATTGTTGTCTAAAAAATAGTATTTTCTCCCTCAGAAAGTTTAATTTTTTCTCTTCTAAAATTTGTCAAAATGGACGGAAAAGGGCTGAAGATAGGAAGAGGCCAATAAATGTTGCTAGTCACGTTTTGGCTCCTTACTTATTCTAATATCTATTTGACAGAAACAGGTAAACCACTGAGATCTAGCAGTGACTCAATTGAGCGACAGAAGAACAATGGAATAAATTCTACCTTCATTGGAGAATTAATTACTACCTCTCTCGTTGGTAAGATCACACTAACTGCGCAATACCATTGTAGCTCCGAACTCTTTCAGCGAATCCAATATTATGTAAATACAATCAAGGGAGGCCGCAAGTAAGGACCACATCGGGGAAGGTCCACGAGGAGTACATACGTTCCTTATTTGTTTGTGAAATAATAAATCATCTTTAGAAATTTGGACTATTTTTGTTTACTTTTTATGGTACTCTCTTTAGGCGTGGACTTTTGAGATTATATCGCAGGATTTTTGTTTCAAGGAGGGGAAGAAGAGAGGAAAAATACCAAAGAACAAGAGCTGTTAAGAGTACAATACATACAATACGTACATACAATTCGTCCATACACATGCTACTTTATGATACATAATATTTTTTTCAATCATTGCACAGATTTTTTCACCACAGTAAATGTTGTACTTAATGCAAAGGCTAATCTAATTAGGATCACAGATTGAAATTGTAAGGTTGTACTATTAGTACGCCGTTTAATCTACACGTTAACTTTTGAACGATATCGATCTTTTGTTTTGTTTTGTTATAATAGACAGCTAGTGATTATCTCGAAGGAGTCCCATTAATGTAGAAATTCCGTTTACCTTTTTTTAAGGTAAAAAGTAACCTTCCATATCGCGTATAAAATCTATAACATTCCTAGTTTGTATGTAACCTGCATCTCAGCAGAGATATAATAAGGTACAGTAAATCTCGGATGATCCACGGTGCGGGTTATCCGTGGGTGCTACAAAAAGAATTTTAACCTTGTTGCAGTCGTGGTCATTTTTCTTTCATATTTTTTAACTGTGGTCTGACACTCCACATACAAATAGGTACTCTGTTCTGAAAAAAAAAATAAATTGCATTGTAAAAATAAATTTTTCCTACCGTAGAGCATGTTTCAAATGGCAATTCTACTCTGATCAACAGAAGCCGTTTGTTGTAACGTATGAAAAACGGGAATTGGGGAGAGTGGTTTCGATCGTAATACATTATAATAAGTAATTGTTCCCTGTCGAGTGAGAGTCCGCGAGCGATCACTGGAGAGTTAATTACGTACCTCAAAAAAACAAATTTAATCTTTCAACAAATGGAAAAATACAAAGGCCGAAAATTGATAGGCCTTCTCGGAATGTATGTATAAGTGACAGGCTAGTCATGGCTTTCACATTATTTGATCTCTGACCTTGATGACGCGAGCAACACAAACAATAAAAGGTAGTTTTTATTTTGAAAGACTGTAGTTTTTGTGGTTCATCTGATTTTAGTCTATTTCGGGTTACCCGCGATTTTCGCTATCCACGGTGCCCTTGAAACCCGATTCCTTGGATAATCGTGAATTTACTGTATGTATAAAAGTGGGTAACCGTGTCCTGTACACAGATAGCGAGATTCCTTTTTTACTGTTTTTATATGAGTATAATTAATATTATGGTGTATGAGTAGGTAAATCTCATGTTATGACAATAATTTTGAAGAACTGAATCGTTTCGAACCTCCATTTACGGGTAATTGTTTTACTTTGCTCACATTCTGTTTGTCGCGAAGGGACTCCCTTTATTTGTCCCTAAGCCACTACAGTGCCAGAATGAAAAATACAGGAAAGACCTACTACAAGAATATCATCTTATTAATGAGAATACGGTGTACATATTAGGAAAGTCATGATAAAACACTTTTCTTCAGTTACATTTGAGTGGATATCTCGGACTTAATTCTATCATTATATCAAAGTCCTTCTGATCTT
The DNA here is from genome assembly GCF_964235325.1 of Thermobia domestica. Lineage (NCBI taxonomy): Eukaryota > Metazoa > Arthropoda > Insecta > Zygentoma > Lepismatidae > Thermobia > Thermobia domestica. The sequence goes on from NC_137456.1 coordinate 32,670,790, forward strand.
TAAACGAACAGTGAAACTAAGATATATCGAAAAATACGGAACCGCCAATCAATAAATCACTTATTATGACAGACTTTAAATGAGGAGTATTATCTCTTAATTCCATATAATCGAATCCTGTCTTTCAACTTTTCTTTGTGAGTAAATAAAGTGAATATGTGCATTTCAAGTATCGATGGAATATAACAGTTTAAAGAAAACAGAACAGATATTAGGCCGTTCTTTTCCTTGCCTTTTTAAAAATAGTAATTTCTTTCATATGCTGTTAAGTACTTTATAGAGTGTTATAATATTATCAGTGTCTGTAAGTTGTTGATATAAAACACCTGCCATCTGCTAAATAAAAATGTTATATTTTTTTCTAAAAGAGTGTAAAGATTTTTAAAAAGATAAAAGAGATACTACTTCTCTTCTGTCTCTGGCATAGCAAATTTCTAGTTTTTTTTTTTAAATGGAAACAGGGACCAAACTCTCCAAATGAGAGGAGACCACTGATCTACTGGCATCCACTCAAACAGCATTAAAATGGTTCTCAACAAAGAGAAATTCCATGAGCACACAACATATAGTACATACTTACAGGGGGTTTACGGAGTTATTTATGTATATAATGTCACATATCTTCTAAATTTGTTCGATGGATCCTTAGTGATCTTGGGACCAGCAATTGGGAGAAACTGCGCTAGGTTGTCTAGATTGTGTTACTCCGAAATTACCAGTAACTTGATTTATAATCTCATACTATTATGTAAAAGAATAGAAATAACTTACTAGTTATGGTCCAGTCTAAATACTCATTTGAAAATTTAAAATTGAGCTGAACACCCCCTTATCACTGAATCAAGAGACAACAAAGTATTTTTGAAACACGTATTCTAAATTGGATGATCCTCCATTATGGCAGTGGACAAACAACCTTATCTATAACTAAAGCTAAGGTACTTGTTCAGACACGTTCATAGATGCTGCGAACAAAGTCTGCACGACCTTAGCAAAATAAATGGATTCGAAACATGGATTATTTGAAATCTTTATAAGGGCAGCTGCTTTAAAATCTGCTACGGGTAAATTAGACAAATATAGAATTGGTCTGGTAGGAGTTCAGGAAATTAGATGGGAAGGAAAGGAACAAGGAGACCAGAAATTTACACATTCCTTATGGAGAAAGTAATAAAAAATCATCAACTAGAGGCAAGCATTTCTATGTATTTTCAATAGTAAACAACGATTATTAAAAAGACTTTTGTTAGAATTCCCAGCTATACTTAAGTATAAAATGTCTCATAGAGTGGTTATGTCCGTACGTCCGCCTCTTCTAAATACCATTTTATTCCTTCTGTATTGCAAGGGAGGAATGTGAATCGCAGTGTCTTAAGCGTAAGTTATCATATCTGTATAAGAGAAAGATTTTTTAACGTGTTTCCTCTATCACACCGTAATGTAGTAGTATGTATGGTTCAAGTTTCACCAATCTATGCAAGCATTTCTGTGTTTGGTTCAAGTTTCATTAAACTATAGACAATGCTGAGTGACGGAGAAGTGGTGTTTGAACACAGTCAACACAGGCGATTGCGTCATTGTGCAATAGTTTAAGATCGACCTCAAACAACGGGCACAATGGCAAATACACTTGACAAGACTGTAAGTTGCCCAAACTCACGTTTTAGAGTGGCACGTTAACATCATCGGGATAGCCTTTCTCCCCGATTGAAATTAAATTGTGTTTCATTGTCATACACATATCAGGGGCATCATTTACGATGGTGCCAAGAATATCAGTCGTAAAGTGATGTATGGGGTCGTGCTTTCTTCTCAGATAAGAACATCTTCAGTTTTAGCATTGATTCTGGACGTGCTCTCATCTGTCGAGAGGGAGGAGATGGTAATTAATCTTGGAAAATTGTCGAATGTGATTGTTTTCGTATTCCAGGTGCCCCTGTGTGGTAATGCATAGTATTGTGTGGGTATAGCGACTTCCGAATTGTTGAAAACCATACTCGCACCGGTCAATGTCTGATATTGTACTCTTTCTTCAGAGGTGCAGTCGGCAACGACTCGTTCTTAAAGGATGATAATCAAAGGCGCCGACTTTCAAAAATTTATGTGGGTGCATATCAATTGCGGGATCCTATATGTTTTCAGGAAAGTCTCGATATTTGATTGATTTATTTTTAGTTAAAATCTTTTATGAATAGTGTCATAATGGGCTGTGCTGTGATAAAGTAAAATATACCGGTACCATAAGGATAAGTTTGGGTGCCTTAGATCAGTCGGTAACATGGCTCACTTAAACGCAAGAGAAATGCGTTCAAACACAGGTCCAAACTAAAACTCTTGTGGTTGCCCCGCACACACAAGATAGTTTGTATGGGTGCCGAAGCTCCGCAGCACCAACGTAGTCGGCGCATATGTGGATAATACTTTACCGCATCAGAAAGCGCAAGTGACAGGGCACTTGAAAAGAGAGCAATGAGTTCGATGATGTGAGATGTTGTTGCAAGAAGTTTTGTTACATGTCCAGATGACCAAGAACAACCCAGGGGTCGTCTTAAGCACTGAGGGAGGAATGGAATTCTATTCACTCCTTCAGTAACGTAAGGAGGACATTATAAGTCGCAATGACTTCAGTATAAGTTATCATCTCTGTATAAAAGTGTCCCTTTTGTTCTCCTAATCACGGGTTTCCTATATCTTATCGTAATATGTTTTTATGTATAGTTCAAGTTTCATCAATCTATGGAAGTTGGGGGTAACACTGCATTCGAAACTTACTTTCATCCTTAGCTCCCCACACGTTTATATACAGTATATATGGACCCAGCTTCATTTGTCACTATATTCCTCCAACCAGGGGTAAAAGTGAGGGGCCACGGAGGACGTCGTCTCCCAACTCCCAAAAATAACTTTCGCTTACCTAAATAAAACACAATGCACAAAGATAACACCGCGTGACGTCATGTATCACCCTATCTTTTCAAATCTACTTTTACCCTGCGTCCATCAGTTTCAGAGCTTTTAGATCTATTGTTTCCGGTTTAGTGTTGAATTGGCATAGTTAGAAATATATCATCCAGAGAAATGTAACGCACTTATTTCAAAATTCAAATTACATTTTACTCAAATATTCTTATCTGTAACAAGTTGGACATTACGGGATAAGGGTGGACTGAAATAATCATAGATGGTGTTACAAGATGGTTTTGCAAACAATCATAGATGGTTTCGCAAAGCAATGACACTGTACACGTCTTGTTAGAAAGTTTTTGCAGAAACTCCATATCTATTAAGGTAAAACTTTGTTTTACCAATTACTACCCTTAGGTTATTATCCAAGAAACCACTAAATATTGTTTCGTACACTTTTAACACAACTGTCTTACATATTACTTTGTGAATGTTGGTTGCTATGACAATTCCGATCGATTGTTCAACAATCGATTACTATCAGCTGTGACGTACCAGACGTCAGAACAGCTGCTTTTTGAATTCCTTCCCGTTCCTCATCCTGGGTGCTTCTCCAAGCCATTTCTTCGAGCACTGTAGTCCAGACTGATCAAGCCAAGGGTGTGCAGTGCTACAGATTTGGTAGGGGATTCTACTCCACCTTTACTATCCGAACGGGTAGTCAGACCTTTATCACACATTACATCATTCTCATCTACATCTGGAACTCTCTACTACATAGCTCCTGGGCTTTTGCCCACCTATTTGGCTATTACGATGGCGGACTCAGGCAAGACATCTGGCTTGAAGAGCAAAGGTCGTCATTCTAGTCTCCCGCGCGTCGTAGCCGGGCCATCCGTTCGTGCCGGAAAGGCAGAACCACGGAAGGACTCTGGTGCTACACATAGACGCCAGCGGCGAAGTTCACAGACATCTGAAGCCTCTATTGTGTCTAATGGCTCTGTTCGTTCTCGGTCACCTCCAGAGAAAGAAACCTATGCCGCCCGCCTCAGCACTTCGCCTCCATCGAAAAAACAACATCTGCACTCCGATTCAGACTCAGGTGCAATGGTCATTGCCGATACTCCAGAAGAGAACTCCAAACGTACTCCACAGCAAGCTATTCATTCTATGCTTCTAACCAATTTTGACAGCAAGTTTTCAAATACCAAATTTGTTGCACTCCAACTTCGAAAGTATTTACCACGCGCGGCCATCTCCGAGATCGTCCATACCCGCAATGGTATCATACTAAAGACTACTGATCAAGCACTATTCCAAACCATCAGAAACAAAGTGCCTATTGACATTTTTGGCAAAAACGCGCAATTAACCTCACTTCAAGACACTCGCCGTAAGCAGATGCCTCCTCCTAGACGCACGCCATTACTTTCCGTTGTTATTAGAGGGGTAGATCCCTCATACACCGATGAAAAAGTGCTAGAAGAACTAAAATACGAAGGGCACACCATCACAAAGGCCATTAGGATCAAGAATGATCGAAGCCCCACCTACATGGTTCGGGTGTTGACATCACACCAAGCAACCATCGGCGATTTGCTAGCGAATGGTGCTGTCATCTATCAACATAAGCATCGCGTGGAACCATCACGTTCACCACCACCTTTGCCCGTGCGCTGCGGAAAATGCCAGCAATATAACACACATTCAACTTCCGAATGTCGGAACGCGCACAAGTGTGGTTATTGCTCCGGCCCACATTCTACCCGTGCCTGCACAAACCTAAAGTCTCCTCCGACTTGTCCCACTTGTCAGGAGCAACATCCTGCTTATAGCTATAAATGCAAGGGCAACCCAGATCCACAACGGGACCATCCTGAATTGGTAGTACCTCTTCGTACATCAGAAAAACCTATCACACATCATCAGTCTACAGACGCTCCGATAACCCTTGACCAGCTTCTAACCTTCTTTACTTTGGCTATGCAGAACATCCAACCATTCCAACGCCCTCACATTCTCCAGCAAATCATTCAAGCTGCAAAGTCCACATTCCATGTTAACTTTACTGCCACTTATTCTGGGAACACCGTCCATTTTCACACCTCATTGCCAGATTCTCATTCTCATGGCTCTAGTGTTCCTGTTTCTTAATATCCGTTCCTTTCGTCACAACAAAGTTCTCTTTGAAACGTTGCTCCTTGAAGAACACGTTACAGCCTTTCTGTTGAACGAAACGTTCTTAACGCCATCAATGGTATTTCGTGTACCTGGCTATACCTTACTACGTGAGGATTGCAAATTACTTGCCCAACGCGCTCATGGTGGTACAGCCGTTGGCTTCCTTCATAAAATTCCGCATCGACGACATTTTTGCAATACTCTTCATCTACCAGAATACGTCCTTACTTCTCTATATTTTCGAAACATCACCATCACCGTCGCAACTATTTACATTCGTCCTGGACACCCATTACCAACAGCGTTTGTTCAATTTATATCCAACTCATTCAATCACTACATCATTATGGCCGATTTTAATATGCATAGCCGGCCCGATCACGAAAGAACTACCTTCAAAAATTTCCTTACCACCCACACGACCGGTATCATACAAGATCTACCGAAACATACTAGGCCCATTTCAAATACAACGCCGGACATAGTCATCTTATCAACAACTCTAGTCTTCCATAGTCTTTAGACCCACTTGGTAGTGATCATGTGCCAGCAAAACTTACAATTAACAATCACAGTTCTAACACAACTCAAGCGCAACCAATTCTCTCTACCAGCCTTCGTTTTGATAAAGCAAACTGGAAGAACTACAGATCATATCTTTCCACCAACACAGATCACCTCACAGAACCTACAACGGAAGACGAGCTTTACACTGCAATAGACACTATAACCGTTGCAATCCAAGAAGCTAGTACACGTTTCATACCTACATGTACCTCCCGCCCATATCAGCCCACTTTGCCGCCAAACTATCTCACCATGGTAACACGTTCTCGACAGCTATATCGTGAATATACTCGCACGCATAATCCAGATGCCCTTCGCCATCATAAACAGTTACAACGCACAGTTCGCAATTATATTCGTGCTTATAAACTTAGATGTTGGATTAAAACATGTAATAAACTCTCAGACACAAGTCATCCTTCAAAGTATTGGAAGCGGTTTAATGCTCTATGCGGCAAATATACAAGGACTCCATATCCTATTTTAATCGATAACTCACCAGCACAAGGGGACGTAGACAAAGCAAATGCTTTTGCAAACAATCTCCAACGTATCTTCACACCTCTTCCTTCCGATGATTCTTCCCATACTGTCGAAAAAGTTAATGTGAATTATTCCGTTTTACAACCTAACACATGCCATTCCCTTTTACCTGACACACCTCTAACTTCACCAATTACAATCGATGAACTCAGAGCTGTTGTCAACCGAAAACGTAATTCTGCACCCGGTTTTGATAAGGTTACTTACCGCCATATCAAAGAATGCCCGTTATCACTATTAACTCTTTTAATAACCATTTATACGTTCATTCTCCGCACTGGGTATTTTCCAACACCCTGGAAAACTTCGAAAACACTTATGTTTCCTAAACCGAACAAACCGTTAGATGATGTTTCATCATACCGTCCAATTCAGCTTACCTCCACATTTAGCAAAATCCTCGAATGGACACTGGTCAAACGACTCCATACATACCTTGCTCATCATCATATTCTTCCGGTATATCAAGCCGGCTTCAGACCTGCTTTCTCCATCAACGACCAACTTCTTCGACTTACGAATCTGATCACCATACATTATAATAGCGTCAAACCCTCTTGTCTGGTACTATTCGATTTAGAAAAAGCATTTGACAAAGTCTGGCATCTGGCACTCATTTACAAACTTATGTGCCTTCATATTCCAATCCCTTATATCAGATTTATTTTCAACTTTCTCAATGGCCGTCTTGCATACGTTTCCATAAACGATCATCTATCACATCCGATCTTTATACTTTCTGGTGTCCCTCAAGGTTCTGCGTTATCGCCTCTTTTATATCTCCTCTTTGTTACGGATATGCCTCAACTTCCAGACAAACTGCACATGTTTCAGTACGCTGATGACACTGCATTCCTTGCCCTTTGTAATACAGTCCAGGAAATCAATACACTTTTACAAACAGCCATAGATAATTTCTATCAGTGGTGCAAAAAATGGCATTTATTAATTAACGCTTCTAAAACTCAGGCCATCGTCTTCCTACCGCCGAAAAAGTCAACCAAAGTACGCCGTAATCCAAACCGCTTAACGCTTAAGGTAGACGACGTTCCAATACAAGCCAGTAAGATAGCAACATACTTAGGTATAACCTTCGATCGGCATCTTACGTGGAAGAAACACCTTACTACGATTACTAGTAAAGCTTACAATCGCCTAAATCTTCTGAAGCGTTTAACTGGCACAACCTGGGGCTTAAAACCTGCCACCGTACTCAATACTTACAAAGCTTCTTGCGTCCGACCCTTACACATGGCCATACAGCTTGGGTATCTGCTCCAGACAGTTTTTACCAGAAACTACTCATACAAGAAAGACATGCCTTCCGAATAGCTTACCGGATTAAATTACCCAGTCCTACACAATACCTATACCGTCTCATTACATTTCCTACCTTACAGTACCACATCGAGAAACTCCGGGTAAATTATATCAGTCGACGTTACCAAGATCATCATCCTCTTTTGTTGGATACGATGCATTATTCAGCAGTACACCCCGCACCTTCTCGCTTTCTGCACACACCCCTGTCACTACTATTCACACTGTACTGTTACACACTTCCACCGTATCATCCTGATCTTATTCTACTCGACGATTTTCATACTCACCTTCATCACCCTCTCATCTTCCCATCATATAGTGCACAGTGACATTCCCTTTAACTAACATGGGCTTCCCTCTGTCTCCATTATAGCCAAGAGTAGCCCCTAGGCAAGAAGATAGTTTCATCTGTGTTCTTACATAACCTGCGTGTTGTGGCGTGATTTGCACCTCATCTCATTCCTCATCTCCATAATCACAAGACTTATTCGTATATCGAAGCCTTTATCTTATATATAAACATATGCCGTTAGCATCATTTTCACATCATCATTACTTTAATCGATCACCCTTGCTCCATAATATGAATAATACTTTGTTTCTTTCTCAATATGTATATTGTGTAATTTCCTGATTCTGCGTATCACAGCATATATTGTATTTATTTTGTTTGTTTCTTGGTTTTTTTCTTTGTTGTTTTTTTTCTCCTGTTCCATCCAATATGTTAAGGGCGCAAATGGCCTTAAGTCCTCTGTTTTGTTGATATGTTTAATAAATAAAGATTTTCTGCTTCATAACACCACTTAGACCAACCATAATCCTTGATCCAATAATTGTTCCAATTTCCCTTACCTAAAAGAGGGCGTAAGCCTCTAACAGGGTGCTAGCCGTTGGCTAGCTATAAAAAAAAAGTTGCTATGAAGCATACTCACTCAGAATTCAGAATCGATCATCGATTCTCAGGTCTGAGGTCAATTGTGAACGCTCTACGAGCATTCTCTGGTATTTTTTGATCATTTAGGGAGGATTGTACTGTTACAGACAATCGACATCCCCTTGCAGTCCGTATTGCTGACTCAAGTGGGAGCCCGTGGCCATCATCATATTCGTTTTCTCATCTGTTTTGTGGAGGGCCAGTGCTTGCACTGACCGACATCTCCGCGAGGACGTATTGTTGCCTCAAGTGAGAGCCACAGTGGGCTTCCTCTCGATCGAGGACGCTTTAGAACCTCATTTCATTGTCACTTTCATCCTCTTCGCCGCAATCTTTTGCGCCCATCTGGATGGCGTCAGGTAGCCATCCGGGACTACCACAGCAACCTCCTGGGCCGTCTCTGAACCCCACGTCAGTGGGCCAGGGGACTGACCTAAGGCATACATCTGCTTCTCAAGGCAAAAATACTGGTAGATCCCGATCACGCACACCGGATAAACATAACGCTTCCTCAACTCAGCCACCGTCTAAGCGTCATCACACCGTGAGTGAATCAGAACAGTCTGTCTCGTCCATGAACCTTGACGACGGTAATGAATTTCCATCTCTACAAGATTCCTCCGTCTCCATTCATTCTTACTAACTAATTTCGATGCCAAATTTGAAAACACCAAGCTGGCTTTCCAACAGCTCATCAAATACCTACCCCGCGCTTCTGTCGCTCAAATTGTTCGTACACGAAACGGGATAATCTTCAAATCTTATGAGTCAACATTCTTAACCACTGTACGTAACAAATGCAGCTTTGAAATTTTTGGCAAGAATGCTCAAATGAAGCGATTTGACTCCAAGGAATTTAAACAGACGCCACCACCACGAAAACCACCGGCTCTGTCAGTTGTTATTAGGGGGGGTTGATCCTTCCCTCACAGACGACGAGATTCAGGAAGAACTCACTCTCGAGGGCCACTCTATACTTAAGTGTATTCGCATTAAAAGCGATCATGGAGCCACGTACATGGTACGAGTTTTAACTAACTCCCAAACTACCATTGATGACCTGTTAACTTATGGCACTCTCATCTATAAAAAGAAGCATAGAGTCGAGCCGTCCAAATCACCGCCACCCCTACCACTGAGATGTGAACGCTGCCAGGCGTCCAATTCTCATCCGACTTCGAAGTGCACACAACCGAGCAAATGTGGATACTGTAGTGGTGCCCACGACACCAAGGCTTGCACTAACTTAGCTAAGCCCCCTCAATGTTATACATGTCCGGAGCAGCACCCGACTTATAGTTATCGCTGCAAAGCATGGCCTACAGCTGAGCCTCTAAATCCGGAGCTAACTGTTCCGTTAAGACCTGTTTTATCACCAACTCAGCAAGCTCTACCACCACCAACTGCCGACGAAGCTATTACTATACAACAACTCCTTTCATTTTTCACGATCGCTATGCGAAATATCTACCCTTTTCTTCGCCAACACATTCTCGGCGTGGTCAACCACTCTGCTCGCCTTATCTTTAAATGTTCCTTTCAAGCCACATACTCTGGCCCGCACGTATATTTTCATGTTACCCCACTCGAGGAACATGCATCACCCGAAACTTCCAACCCTTCTGCTGCATCGTAATTATGGGTATTTCTCTATTATTTGTTAATATCCGGTCACTCGCCTCTCACTATACTCTTTTTGAGCAGCTTCTTTTAGAAGAAACCATTCAAGCCTTCCTCATCAACGAAACTCATCTTACCCCATCCATGTCGTTCAAAGTACCTCGATATACATTTCTTCGTTGCGACTCTACGATAGCAGCACGCCGAGCAAACGGGGGAGTGGCCATCGGCTTCTATCCTTCAATCAGTCATCGCCAGTATCATCCATCCTTGCCTAATCTGCCAGAGTATCTCATTATTACCCTGTACTTTCGCTCTCTTTACCTTACCATAGCCACCATCTATGTACGCCCTGAACATCCAATCCCCTACTCATTCTTTCAATATATATCCAATACCTTTAAATAGTACGAGGGCTATCCAGAAAGTAGATTACGTTTTCGTCTGTGTCCGCTAGGGGCGGGGCTAGCGCGGCCATCTTGGGGTCAGAGCGTTGCGCAGCTCAGTCGGCATCTAGCCGTGCTAGTGAGAGGTTCGTGCTGTGCTCCGTTAAGATACTGTGACGGTTTGAAATGTCTGCGTTAATTGAAAATCCCGCGAGCTGCGAGGTGCGTGCAGTAATAAGGTTTCTGACAGCAAAAAACTGTAAACCGATAGAAATCTATCGGCAGCTGTGTGAAGTGTATGGGGACAACATTATCACTGAAGGTGGAGTGCGACAGTGGGTCATAAGATTTAAAAATGGCCGAACCAATGTTCACGACGAAGATCGAAGTGGGAGACCCAGCAAAGTGACTGCCGAACTTGTCGAAAAAGTCGATGTTAAAGTCCGTGAAAATCGAAAGTTCACAATAACGGAACTTTCTTTGAGTTTTCCACAAATTTCGCGAAGTTTGTTGCACGAAATCATCAGCGAAAAGCTTGGTTACCACAAGTTTTGTGCAAGATGGATTCCAAAAATCTTGACAGAGGACCACAAAAATCAGCGAATGGCTGCAGCGTTGCACTTTTTGGACGCCTACAATAAGGATGGTGACTCTTTACTCGATCGCATCGTTACTGGTGACGAAACATGGGTGAAACACGTGAACTGTGAAACGAAATTGCAATCAATGCAGTGGGGGCACACAGGTTCTCCCCAAAAACCCAAGAAATGCATGCAAACAATGTCGGCAAGGAAGATGATGGCGACTGTTTTTTGGGACAGAAAAGGTGTGATTTTGGTGGACTTCCTGGAAAGAGGCACTACAATAAACGCTCAAAGGTATTGCCAAACTCTGCAAAACCTCAGAAGAGCAATTCAAAACAAGCGCAGAGGAATGTTGAGCTCTAAGATCTTGTTGATTCACGACAACGCCCGGCCCCACACGGCAAATGTCACGCGTGAAGTTCTTGAATCTTTTCAGTGGGAGTTGTTTCCTCATCCGCCGTACAGTCCCGACCTGGCACCGAGCGACTTCCACCTATTCCCAGCAATGAAAAAGTGGCTGGCTATGCAGCGTTTTGATGACGACGAACAGCTGCAAGAAGAGGTAACGAAGTGGTTGAAGTCGCAGGCGGCCGAATTTTTCGACGAAGGAATTTCCAAGCTCGTACATCGCTACGATAAATGCCTTAATTTGAATGGTGACTATGTCGAAAAGTAGTATTTGTGTGTGGCTTTCATCTGTATATAATAAAATTTGTTTCCTATACTTTGTTGATTTTTTATTCCAAAACGTAATCTACTTTCTGGATAGCCCTCGTATATCATCATGGCCGACATCAACATTCATAGCCGTCCGGATAATCAAAAACAACGTTTCTTTGATTATATCACTACTCATACCACAGGCAATATTTTTCATATCCCCAAGCCCACTCGACCTATCACTGAAACCACACCAGACGTAGTAATTTCCTCTATCAACCTTTCACAACGGTGCACTCTTGAGGTACTAGATTCCATTGGTAGTGATCATCTTCCCATCAAGCTTCACATAGATCAACCACAGGCTCCTACTCCTCGAGAATTACCAGAACCTCGTCGTATTCCACGCTTCGACCAAGCAAACTGGGACGATTATCGTTCAACCATTACCGCCGACTTACCCCATATTGAGCCGCCTACTACAGAAGAAGATCTATATAATCGTATCTCCGACATCACCAGCTCTATCCGTCATGCTTCTGACCTCCACATACCAACCACTGCACTAACCAGGTATCAACCTCGCTTACCACCAAGCTACTTACCTCTAATACACCGTTCCCGTGAATTCTTCCGTGAGTTTCAGCGCACTGGGAACTTAGAAGCTCTTCGACATCATCGCAAGCTTCAGCGCCCAGTCCGAAATTATGTCAAGGCATATAAACTCCGTAACTGGGTAAAGACTTGCAAGACCTTAGCAGAAACTTCCCACCCAACTAAGTACTGGAAGCGTTTTAATATGCTAACGGGCAAGCTTACCCGGACGCCTTATCCATTGCTAATTAACGACTGTCCGCTACATACTGACGAAGAAAAAGCCAACGCTTTTGCCGACCACCTACAAACTACATTCACACCCCTTTCACCAGACTTTCCCCGGAGGCATCCTACTGACATCTTAAACTTATCAGCACCATATCTGCAACCAAGTGAAACGCATATCCTCCCCGGTAATAATCCTCTTACCGCTCCTATCTCTACTGCTGACATCTCATCTATGGTAACTCGCAAAAAGAATACAGCTCCTGGTTTGGATCGGATAACGTACCGCCACATCAAAGAAGCACCTTACTGTCTTCTTCTCCTTCTTTCTTATATATATACGTTCATTCTCCGTACCGGCTACTTTCCCCCAGACTGGAAAACCTCCTCTACCCTCATGTTTCTAAAGCCTAACAAACCTCCAGCTTCTGTTGCATCCTACCGACCGATTCAACTAACCTCTGTATTTAGTAAAATCCTAGAACGCATCATTGACATGAGACTTCATCTCACTACCCATAATCTGTTACCTGTGCATCAGGCTGGTTTCCGTCCTAATTTTAGCATCAACGACCAATTACTCAGACTCATAAATCTCATTACGAATCATTATAATACTGCACGTCCGTCTTGCTTCATTCTTTTCGATCTCGAAGAAGCTTTTGATAAAGTCTGGCACTTAGCTCTCATGTTTAAACTTCACCGCTTCCGGCTTCAACTCTCTTATCTCCGCTTCATCTTTCATTTTCTTTCTAACCGCCTCTCTTATGTAACCATCAATAGCTCTCTATCTCATCCTATTTTTATTCACTCTGGTGTACCTCAAGGCTCCGCTCTTTCACCCCTTCTATACCTTTTGTTTGTAGCTGACATGCCGGCACTTCCTCTCAATGTGCACACTTTTCAATATGCCGATGACACTGCTTTTCTCTGCACAGCCCGGACCATTCAACAGATTAATTCTTCTCTAAGCATAGCGATTGACTCCTTCCTTCGATGGTGCAATACGTGGCGACTTCACATCAACTCCACTAAGACGCAGGCAATAGTCTTTATTCCACCTCGCAAGCGCTCTCGAATACAAAACAATCCGAACCTTCTTAACATCAGTGTCGATGGCACACGAATTCAAACCGCCAAACAGGTTACTTACCTAGGTCTCACTATAGATCATCACCTAACTTGGCGGCCATATTTGAAAGAAAACATTCGCAAGGCCTACAATCGACTAAATCTACTTAAACGTCTTCTTGGCACCACCTGGGGATTACAGCCTAATACAGTCCTGAATACCTACAAGGTATTTTTACGTCCCATCTTGAAGTACGGCCACCCTGCCTGGGTTAATGCTTTGCCTTTTTTCTATGCCAAATTGAAAGTACTCGAACGCCATGCTTTCTGTTTAGCTTATCGTATCAAGCTCCCGAGTCCAACGCAGGAGTTGTATGACCGCATAACTTTTCCTACCATACTTCATCACATAGAAAAGTTAAGGCTCAAATTCATTACCACCCGATTTCAGCAAAGACATCCTTTACTTCTAGACACCATGGAAATCGACCGCCACTACGATCTGGGATATAATTTCGTCACTTGCCCTGTATCTTTGCTCTTCTCCCTTTATCTGAAAACAATTCCACCTGACCACCCCGATCATTTTGTCGCTTCTGCCCATCTTCCCCATCACGTCTCGCCTACATATGTTGCACTGTGAACTCATCAAACTAACAGGGCTTCACTCGTCTTCATCACTGTCCAGAGTAGCCCCTGGACAAGAAAATAACCAGCATTCGTGTTTTTAACAACTTGTTTGTGTTTGTCCTGTCAAGTGCACCTCATCATCATCTTTCCCAGCCCTAATGATTATGATCACAAGATCATAATGACCAAGTGGATACCATCCTTGTATAATATAATGAAATAAAGATGAAATATAATAAAGTGGTATATATAAAATGATGCTCCAGTCTTCCTACATATCCCTTAGACCAGCTCCAATATCCTCTCTGCCCCAATAATTTCACCTCTCAACCCGGATAGAGGGCGTAACCCTCGCAAGGGAGCTAGCCTTCGGCTAGCAGCAAAAAAAATTGCTATGAAGCCAGTTGGTTATGAGTTACGCCAGTTATGAGTGATGTTTTCTATATGAATGGAATTAGAGAAATTGTAAAAAAAACGTAAGCTGTAGAATCCATACAAACAAAATTTCACTAATGTTTTAATATGTTCAGTCGTAGAGTAAGTGCAACACTATACACTTGCAAATCCATTCTTTGATATTTGGAACGTTATTTTTACACGTTGCCCCCTTGACTCCTAGCACGTACTAACTCAGTGGGAGTACGTTGACTCAGTGACAGACCGCTTCCCTGGTCCTTTGTTGTCTCATGATCTAAGGATATGGATATAGAAATTTCGGAAGCGGATGTAATAATTTTATATCTGTTCAGACATCTATGTAGACATATGTTACTTATGTTAGTAATGTTGCAATATTTGATTTGGAATAAAATATAACGCATCTATTTGAAAGAATATGGGATGAAAATAAATGTTAGAAAGACAAAAGCCATGGTGATTGGAACGAAGGGGTCTGTGTCAAATATAAAAGTAGGAAGGGAGAAAGTAGAACAAGTGGATAGTTTTCGATATCTGGGTAGTATACTTAGTAATAACATGAAGTGCGAACGTGAAATAAAAGCAAGGATAGGAATGGCGAAAGAAGCCTTTAAGAAGAAGAAAAGTCTGTTTTGTGGGAACTTGAAGAAAGAATTGAGAAAAAGACTCATAAAATGCTTCGTGTGGAGTGTTCTTCTTTATGAGACGGAAACGTGGACATTACGTAAAGGTGATGAAAATCGACTGGAAGCCTTCGAAATGTGGGTGTGGAGAAGAATGGAAAGAGTTAGTTGGGTCGAGCGGAAAACGAATGAGAGAGTGTTAGAAATGGTGGGTGAGAAAAGAACACTTTTAGATATTATTAGGAAGAGGAAGAGAAACTGGTTGGGACATTGCCTAAGAAGAGATTGTATCATGAGGGACGTCCTAGAGGGTATGGTGTCGGGAAAGAGAGGGAGGAGGTGAAGGAGACTACAATTAATGGATGATATAAAAACAGAAATATTATACGCGAAGACGAAGAAGTTAGCGGAGGACCGTGGAGCATGGAAACTTCTCAGCTGCGGCAAGTGACCTGCCAATAAAGGCAGAATACCTATGATGATGATGATTTGAAAGAAAGAAACCGTATATTTCCGTAATCAGAGTTGTAAAAGTTTTGTTGTATAAGTTATATTTTCTCAGTATGTTATTAGGAGAATTATTATTTAATTTATAGGCAGTGGTGAGTTTTAAGGGAAGTCACATAGCTAAAAACGAAACTTTTATCTATTCAAAGTAAGGCAACAACAATAACTAAAGAATAATAACAACGGAAATGTATAGAAGAAGAATAACATGGGTAAGCTATATTATATCTGTAGATCTGTATTCTAAGAAGTAATTTTACAGATAGTGAAAGATAACGGTAGTAAATCTCTCAAACACTCTGTATCAGTAAGAAAACGTTAATAAAACTATTGGAAAATTGATTTAAGATTCGAATTAAGAGCCCTGGTATTTGCTGACAGTTCTCGATATTGTGATCGATTTGTCATTAATGTTTTCATTTATCTATTAATACCTTCAGTCATTAATACTTTCAGAGTTAAATTAGGTTGTATCTCGAGAAGGACTTTTTATTTTTTTTAGTTACACGCCTACTTTATCACTGTAACTGTATGAATAATAAACATACAGTTTAATGTGGAATCAAAACCGGTAGTCGAAAATGGGTCTCCCACACTGAATGCACGTACCCTTACTATATATCCACGGAACAGCTTATAACTCAAGAGTGGAAAAGTATAAGAAAAGGAAAGAATAAGAATTAGAAATTTTTTCTCTGGGCATTCAGCGTCTATGGCCAATTTACTCCGATGACGTACCTTGGGAAGCATAGTGCCCGGAGAAGTGAGGAAAGAAGAAACGAATGAGAAAGGAAGGAAGCGGCTTTGGATCTTTATATTAGGTACTATTCCGGCATTTCCGTAGCATGAATGAGCAAATTCTAGGAAAAATCGCATTCAGAATATCTGGCCTGGAAAGGATTTTGCACATTTCCGACCGAGTATCCAAATCGGGAATCGAACCTCTAACCTATTGCACGAATGAAGTACTTAGTGACTACGACACACGGAAAATAAAATAAAATCCCACAGTTTTACGTCCCTCCATCGTGTCGGCTAGGCTAAAGGAGACAAGTTGATGAGAAATGAATGAAACGTTGGAATGAAGAAAGTTGGAAGAAACGGGAAAAACCCGAGGAAACGCTGTTTGTCCACCACAAAATTCACTTGCGCAAGCTGGGGTTGAAACAGACACCCCATGAACCAGTGACGAATGCTCTACCACTGAGCCCCCGCTGCCCTTACGACACGCGGAGTTACACATATAAAGAAAGTGACAAATTAGGAATCAGCAACCACAATTTACCCAAATGTTATCAAAGTTTTATCACATTTGTCAGTGGTGTTACCAGATATTTATAATTCTTTTCTTTGGGGTGAAAGGAGATTCAACTAAGATTATGAAGGAAAAGAGGAATAGAGAAATGAATTTTAGATTAGATAGGGTATTCTAAATTTACCCTTGTAGTTCGATTAGACTGGCTTTTGGTTTAATTTGGTTTAGTTTGGTTTAATTCGGTATAATTTGTTTTCTTAAGATTTACTTATTGGAAACAAGCCAATTTTTACCATGAAATGCAGGTAGGCACCATGTCTTTAAATCAACATGCACACACAAGTAATGGTATGGAGAAGTTCAGTCCAATAGTCATCTAATAATGAGGTCACAACATCAGCACGGTGTAGCGTTGCATTGTCCATGTGGAGGAAGAACTTTTCATTTGTTATCTGTGGTCATTTTGCAATAAATTTTGGCACACATTCTATTTTCAAAAGTGTACGAAAATACTAGTACGCAATTTTATGATCTTTCAGAACAAGGTGCGGCAATATTACTCCTTGAAAATTATTGAAGATAACGTACACCATCTTCTCATAGGATAGCACATTGAGAAATCTTTTCGGGGAGGCCGCTGAATCTGTTTTTCCACTGCATCGACTGAACTTTTACTTTTTGGTTGGATAATGGAATCTGTGATTTATTCATTGTCACAACACTTTGAAAGAAATTGCATCACTCTCTTCTAAAATGTGTCAATCTTACAACACTTGATCGATTCCTTCGTCTTGTGAAACCCAGGAAGGAGAAACATTGCTAGGTCTAATTCGTTTGTAATTATTTGTTCTACTTTTCCCAATGTTATTCCTAATGTATCACCAAATCTCTGCATTTGTGACACGCCTATCCTAAATAGTGAAATTTTCAACACGTGCAATGCTAGAGTCATACGATGATGCTTTTGGACGTCAAAACTTCTGGTCGTTTTTTACACTCTTTTTGCATTTCTTTGTACTCATACTCACACAATTCCTAACAGTGCTTTTTTTTCTACAAGGAAAATTACAATGATAATGTTGTATTTTGTGTACAGTAGAACCCCTTTAGTCCCCCCCACTGCTGGTTCACCACTCCGGTTGAACCAACCGTACTCGAGCCGAACTTGTCCCGGCTTGTCGGTGACTCACCAGGCCCATTGTAGTTTACTGTCGTAGTGGCATTAATGTTTACTTACTGTTATCGCATATCCGCTTTAGTAATCTCTCATCTCTTTTCTCAGTCCTTTAGTTCTGCGTGTTTTCGGTACTGTACTGTCCATCTTCAGTGCTTATTGTCAGGGCTGGATTTAGCATTTTGGTGCCCCTAGGCCCAATAATTTTTTCCGCCCCCTAGTCTGGTTAAAGTTACTTTCCTAAAAAGCTTTATTAAAAAAATTATATCAGGCCTATTTGTTAATTGCTTAAACAACACTCCACGATGCAAAAATTTTATCCAGTTCTCTCGTGTTTGAGATCAATGTTGTAACGAATTTGATGCATAATGTTGAAAAATAGTTTAACTTTACCATCAATTATTTGTTCCAATGAACTTCAAAATTAGAATGCTTTTTTAGCCTGATTTTTAAAAATCAATTTAAAAAATATGTTAAGTTATGCCTATTTATTTTCATTTCTAGATATTTTTTCTCTCGGCCGTGCGCCCCCTGGGATCATGCGCCCATAGGCCCGGGCCTACCGGGCCTATTGGGAAATCCGGCCGTGCTTATTGTTATTTTGGTTTTACTGTTGAGACCAATACAGTCATTTTTGCGTTCAAGGATTGTTTATTTTACAGTAAATCCGTATTTTTCTTTATTGTCTGATAATCCGACCATTTTGCGTTCTGACCATATCCCCAGTCCCCAAGGTAACGGATTAGAGAGGTTTTACTGTATTTCATTCGTAATCACCGCAACAGTGCTCAAACATTTGCCATAAAATAGAACAAGAAAGAAATAATGGAAGTAATATGCGTAGAATGAACTATATATATATTTCTGTTTGTAGGTTGCTATGGTGATGTTAATACTTTTCAAGGAGATGTTTTATAAAACACAATTCAGATAATCGCACTGACAGTTAGATGTATGATTTTGAACTGTGATGGTGTTTTAGAATTTAAGGTTGGTTCAGTTTCTGTGAAACTATTTCTAATATGCGTAATAGTTAAAATACATGAAAACATATACGAACTGAGACATAGTATGGCTGTATACTATCACCACACAGATTTCCCAATTGCGGATGAATATCGGTTGAACAATGTCCAAATGCAGTGAGGAATTCTTATTATTAGGAATTAGTGAGGAGGAGTTACCCATTATTCTTCAACTGAAAATTTCATGTTCCCGGCTAGTATCAGAAATACATCTTACTCGTTTATGCAATGTGACTCAATTACAATCGCCTTGTACACGAAACCTATACTACTTAAAGACGAAGGACATCCAACGTTGCAGTTGCTTTCCTTAAATGAAAAAGTGTATACTGTAGAACAAAATGGTACGTAGGTTTGGAGTTTCTCTGCTAGAAAGAGACAAGTTCTTGATGAATTATCCCACAACTTTCTTAAGAGAGCTGCAAGTATAAACGACCCTGTCTCTGGCAAAATACGTTAGTCCTAGTAGATCTCTTTACCACATGAACTTCATTGTGTGTAGTTATCGTTCTTGTCCCTACTTCAATTTTGACCTAAAACTTAATAATACCGTTATGATTTTCCAGCTATTCGAATATGAGCAAATAGCTTAGGCGTCTTCATTTCTCAGAAAGAAAATAAATTAATACTGACGGGGCACTGAACGACATCAAATAAAATCACGGAAAAATCCCCTAACGTTTCATCTGTAGAAGACCGATTTATAGAACTATATTAGTAAACGTTTACCTATCCTACTGGTTTTCCACTTCACTGTAGGTTTCTTGAGAAGTATGTGTGGTGATTTTAGCTAGAGATTATTTTATCAGAGCAAGAATGTCGGAGAAATCAATTATTGCAACTTTCGTAATAAAATCTGAATATGACCCAACAATTTAAGGAAATAGTGTCCAAAGGTAGGGTGATTGAGATGGACAAGGGGCCGGAAGGAAAAACCAAGTTATTTCTTTTTTTCAGTTATCAGTACGATGTACACTATCACCTATGACAGCGAACAAACATCGGTGAAATTTTAGAGGTTAGTGGACATCAAATAAATATACTCGTAGTAAACTAATGGTGCTCCATGGTTATAATTTAATTATAGGGATGATGGAATGATTATTAAATTGTTATTAAATTCCTCCCTATCTAAATATACCGTTTGGCGAAAATCAGGCGAAAGAAGGATTCCATTTCTGTTTAAGATGAGATACAAAATGTGTTACGCAGTGCTGGAAGATCAATAAGCAGAACAGTAATACACCTTCTGTAGCACATAAAAAATAGCAGTTGTGGATAAGAAATGTCGTCCTTTACATAAAGTGTAAACAATACACAGGGTAGGTCGTACTAACTTAATGTGGAACACTCATATCTGAAGCATCAGTATCTGTTTCAATTGGAGCTCCCGCCAAGTAGAATTTATGTGTGTAAGTTTTATGGGGGTTCTCCCTTCCTCACACTTTTCTCATTCCACCATTATTATCTATCTCGTTATCAGAGTTTTCCTTTGTATCGGTGGATATCCATAGGAAGTTAAAAAGAATGTAATTTGTGATGTAAAACACTTGATTCAAAATTACCCTTTAACTATAATTTTGGAAGCAATTGATATTTTAGATTGTAATATGAGTATAGATTAAAAATATGGGGACATTTATGTTATACTGAGTCATATTTATTCGTAGAAATAGAATCCCCATATCTCCTTTTTTTTCACAGGCCATTTATTAGTTGGAATAAGTAATACTGAAGGGCTTCACCATTGTTTGAATTTTTTTTAACGCTACTTACCACTTAATACCTTCAACACTTTTACTACCTTGTCGTCTGTCCATCAATTGTCAATTTCTTCTTTCAATATTAATATTTATTTAAATTAAACAGCTCACGTTTTTGCGAATTCTCAATATGGCCTTTTGCTTAAGGTTACTATCGGTGACAAGTTGTCAGCGTACTGGTATGGGTGTAACTTCTGTTTAATAGTAACTTTGTCTTAAAACGAACACTCATATTTACGTTAATAGAATGACCTTCCTTGTATCCTTAGGACTTATTGTCATTGGTAGTAATGATGATATTTCTGTAGGTGTAAGTGGTTATAAAGTTAGATCTATAACGAATATTTTGCTGTTTTCTACTGTAATATGTTATGAGGAAAGTCATATTACCTTAGAAGAAAGTGACTGCTAGCGCCCTGAACGTTAAGCGCAGACCTATAACCATGAACGCTTCGTGGGTGGAGATAGGTGGCTGGGAAGCCATTAGTATTCTGAAGGAGACTTAGGTAACATGTATCTGAATATAAGTCAAAATAGGTGCATTTATAAAACTACTTGTTTAAGTGGCCTCCGATAAGAAAGTTATTTTCTTAAGTGATAGTTTCTGAATGTTATAAAGAGTTTTCTACGTGTTTAAAATGGTTGGCAAGCTATAAATTGTGTAGTGGTGATTTATATTGAAAAAGTTTATAGCCATATAAGAAGTTATGCATGTTTATAAGGATTTGTTTATTTAACACGTCTGTATAGTACTTTCTGGAAGATTTCGAAGTCACATGTGGTGCCTGCTGTTTTATATTTTGTAAATGGAATGACATCTTTAAGTTTTACGTCCCACGATTATGCCGGTTAGGCTAAAGGAGATGGCGATTATGAGAAATGAATGAAATGGTGGAATGAAGAAAGTGGGAGGAAACGGGAGAACCCCTAGAAACCCCACGAGCACGGTGTTTGTCCACCACAAAGTTCACACGGCGCGAACTGGGATCGAACCAGGGACCCCAAGCACCGGAGGTGAACGCTCTACCACTGAGCCACCGCGCCCCCTGTTCTATACTTTATGTTCCAGTTATGGTATGTAAAATGAACTACTGGTAGGCTGTACATATACATTATATTTTGTTCAATTTAATTCTGAATAAAGGAACTGAACATTCAGAAGTTAAATCGGGAATGGTAGAATGTGAATGTTGTCTAATAGATATAAAATGAATAGAACTTTTCGAGAACTTGTTTTACTTTCAGTGCTATTCTGAAAATCTGTGTAATGTTTGGACTTTCAGCGTTAAAGTGATCATTAAAATATTATATCTTAATTATTAAAAATGGTGTTTTATTTATATGATTGCAGAACTCTACGCTGGTTTTGTGTCGATTATCATATTAACACGTCTTTATGGCGCACCAAACTCTTAAGTATAAAACTTTTAAATTATTTTGTGTGGGTTTTTGACCCGGTACCTTCGGCATGTTTCATTATAAATCTTACGCGTCGTCACACTACAGTACATAACACCACGGACAAGAAATTATAACCGTCCTTGTGTGTGTGTATGTGTGAGTGTGTGTGTGTGTGTGTGTGTGTGTGTGTGTGTGTGTGTGTGTGTGTGTGTGTGTGTGGTGGGAGGCTGTGGAGACGGGAGATTAAAAAACAATATTCTTTACACTCTTAGATTATTTCGGCAAAGAAAATAAAAACATTTTCCAATTCATAAACCTTGAACTATAAAAGATTATGGGTATTACTAAGATTTTGTTAAAGCATTTACTACATATGAAAAATGTGATTATTCCGTATGAATCTCTTTATTGAATTTCTATATTTTTAATAATTGTGTCACTTTATTCTCTTCCTCATGCCTCATAAGGTGTTTGTTAACTGTGAATTTTGCTTCGAAAAATATTAAATGAGGAATTCACCTACTGCAAATTTTGCTTGCACACTGACACAAGTACTTGAGACGTTTAGGTGCTTCGTTCGAAGAAGTTTCTAACGCGCTCCATCAAACATTCGGTTTTACCTGGTTATATAAGCTTTTATCAGTATAATTGACTTTATTTTGTTATAGGTACTTTTGGAACAAAAAATTATAGTATAGAAAAAATATTCAATTATCTACAATTAATACAGAAATAAATAATTTAATTTTGTTTTAAAGCTTGTTAGAGGATTTTATATTTTGTAACTTTGCTTCATTTAGTGCAAAACTACACTAATGGAAGCTAAAATGTATTCAAGAATAAAAGTATAACATGCTACTACCGTCTGTGATCTACTATCGAATGCATTTATAATGCATTTTAAATAGAGTGGAACAAAACCCTTCATTTTTTCTAAGTTGCTTCTTTTAAAAAATGAAGTTAATTTAATAGGACATTGTTTCAGATTGTGATGCATATGTTTTTTATGAGAATTTCTAAATAATTCATTGTAATTATTTCGCTTCTAATCACAGTGCTAATAAGGTGGTCGCAACGTATGATTTTCGTAACGCATTTAATAAGCTTCGCCGGGAAACTGCGCTTCTCGCAGTAATTAAAATTTTTCCTTCGATTTATGCGTACGTTTATCAATGCCATGCTTAATCAAGTGACTGTTTTTCGACGGGAACAAGATTTCTTCTCAGAGAGGTATACAACAAGGAAATTCTGTGGCCCAGCACTCTCTGCTATAATTATCCACTCATTTTTTAAATCTCTGGACACAAATTAAACATTTGATACTTTGACGATGGAACAATTTATAGTGAACCCGAGGTGACTCTTTCATCCTCAATACAAATAAAAGAGAAGCAATTTCTTGTTGGTTTATGTCTTGTTTTCTAAATGCGATATGTTGATTGTCTTGGATCAGATGAAACAACATTCTACGAAATAATTAGGTTGAATGAGACTGTTCCATGTATGCTTTCTTTATCCACTCAGAATGCCTATCTTCTAGGTACTACTCTCATCACGGAAGCACTCACTAATGTGCTATTGAATAAAATATCTAATTTAGAACTGTTCTTGTCTCGACTTTCCTCAATTTCAGCTCATTCAGCCTTTTTGCCTTTTACGGGCATCTTTATCAATCCCTTGCTTCACTTACTTTTTACGATGCTTTTACCTTGGCATGGGAGCTGTTTGCTGGAAAAATATAATATTGTTCTGAAAACTGGCCTTCAAATGACGACTATTGGATGCAAACATGTTTACCTGTTGGCTTGCGTGGTCATTCGACGAGCTGTGGATAGGGCGATTCCTACATTCTTAGCGTCTTACCACGGATCTCTTCGTTTAATCGAACCTCTTCTTCCATAGGATTATTGTTTGGACCTAGATGGCTCAGTTCAGGAAGGCTCTAATAGGTGGGCACGCTTAGTAGACACAAATCTCTCAGAAATTAGCAAAAACTGCTATCAGTTCCATCTTGGTATACACCAATAGCATCTCACTCACAGAATCAACTGTTAGAATCTCTTGCTATTCCAGCAGAAAAAGACAGGCTCATTGCTGCTTCGTCTCCCGAACCGGACGCACGGTTGATGGCAATACCTTCCCCACCTTTAGGCCTTTATTTATCAAATGAAACCTTTCGAATTGCTGTTACCTTACGTTTAGGTTTAGCTGTTTGTGAGCTTTATGGTGTCCAGCTTGCGGAGATCAAGTTAACCAACGTGGTCTGCATGGCCTTTCATGCATGAGGAGCACTGATAGATACACCTATAACTCCTCCGTTAATGATATAATACTTAACACTGCTGGAATTCTTTCAATACGGGAACCTTCTGGTTGCTGTCGTTCGTATGGAAAGCGACCCAATGGCATGACAATTGGACTATGCATGAGAGGTACTTGACTATTATGGCACTTTACATCAGTTGTTACATACGGTCATTCAAGTCTCCCTCTAACTGTAATAAATGCTGGAGCTGCTGCTAATCGCAGAGAAGCTCAAAACAAAGACAATACAACAACCTTTTAGAAAGTTTGTATTTCACTCCTACTTCTATTGAGAATAGTGGCGCTTGGGGTGCAAGAAGTCTTGATTTTCTTACGGAGGTAGGAATACGTATTTCTTGCGTTACCGGAGAAGTTCTTCTCTCATCTTTTTTAATTCAGTGCATAGCTTTTTGTATCCAATGTGGCAATGTCCCGTCGCTTCTTGGCACTTTACCACCTGAAAATTAACTGGATGAGGTGTTTTACTCTTAAAAAAATAGTGTGTATGTATTACTCCCTGGACAACTCCCTGGAAAATTGGAAAACATTATAATTCTCTGGTAAATTTATTGTTAGAATATTAAAATTATAATCTGTATTTAAAAATACTCCATATTTATGAAACCAATTTTAAAAATATGCATCTCTTTACTGGTTTCCAGCAGAGGCGTTTCTTTCCGTTTGGTTCCACGAATGCTTAATGACCATCAAAAAGATGCAAGGATTCGATGTGATGTTGCAAATTCAACACACTTCAAGAGAGACGGATGCAATTTGTTGGAACGTGTTGTGAGCATGGATGAATTACAGATTCTATTACTCAACCCAGATACAAAGAGGTAGTCGATGCAGTGAAAAAAAAAGACTCACCAAAAAATCAGTTGAAATCCAATGAGGAATTGGCGGATGCTATCTTTTGGGATTTCTAGGCAGTTGTATTGACCTATCCCGTTCCTAAAGGTGCTTCAATTACGGGCTAATATTTTCATACTCATTTCGATACAGAGTTTGTGGAAAATTAATGAAAAACGACACCAAATTGCAAACGGCAATTTCCTTCTCCTCATAGATAATGCACCGTCACAACGTACGAAAGTTGTGAACTCATTCTTGGCTTATCACGGCATTGGTCTTACGCTACACACTACCTACTCACCAGATTTAGATCGGATTGATTTCTTGTTGTTCCAAACCTCAAAAATTCTCTTCTTGAAAACCATTTGACCGGTAAATCATCACTGGGAAGTGCTGTTATCCATTTTGTGAAACAAACCCCAAACATGACGGGATACGAACAAAATCTCGCAGAAAAAACATCGCCGCTCAAAATTTCGCCGGCCAAAACCTCGCGTGGCCAAAACCTCGCCGCCCAAAATCTCGCGGGACAAAATCTCGCCGCCCAAAAGCTCGCTAGACAAAATCTCGCCGGGTCAAAACCTCGCGTTCTCAAAACCTCGCCGGGCCAAAACCTCGAAACCCAAAAAATTGCGTGACCAAAACCTCGTGGGCCAAATTCTCGCCTGCAGCTTAAGAAAAATTCAGTGTATTATAACAATATCTGCTCCTTTTCTTATAAGTAAATAGAAAAAAGGAAGGAAGAGCTTGGTGTGGTGAGAGTAGGGGCGCCGAATTCTATAGCTACGGCTCTGTATATATATATATATACCACTCCCCATCCCTTTTGTTGTGCCGAAAAAGTGAAATTATAAAAAACATCCTAGGCTAAAACCTCATCTATGTTGAAAATTTGATTGAGATCGGTAGGTTGGCTCAAAAGGTATAATGTAACAAATATAGTCATTTAATTTATATATATATATATATATATATATATATATATATATATATATATATATATATATATATATATATATACATATATATATTTCCAAAGCATGCATTAGAATTTTTCTTGTCATTATTTCAATGTAATTATGTGTTTTTACTAAATATCTACATATAGTAATATATAGAACATTCTACATTGAAGAAATCGTTGTGAAGTGGTTTTATCCTGATAACATTTCTTCCCAGGCGACACTACGTCTCGTTTAATTTAGACCAGGCGAGATTCTGTGTCGCGAGATCATTACAACGAAGTTTTGGTCAGGCGAGATTTTGGGTATGGCGATATTTTGAGGCGCGAGGTTTTGGAAGACGGGGTTTTGGCCCGGCGAGATTTTGGTCCGCGAGGTTTTCGGTGGCGAGGTTTTGGCCACGCGAGGTTTTGCCTCCGCGAGATTTTGGCCAGCGATGTTTTCGGCGGGGAGGTTTTGGCCGGGCGGGGTTTTGACCAAGCGAGATTTTGTCCCGCGAGGTTTTGGCCAGGCGAGGTTTCGCCCCGGCGAGATTTTGGGCCGCGAGGTTTTGGGAGGCGAGGATTTGGTCTACGATGTTGTCGTTGCGAGGTTCTAGCCGCGAGGTTTTGTACCCAAACCAACATGACTATGCCATATTGTACAGAAAAAAGACGGCATGGTAACAAACGGGCATCAATGTAGTGGTAGAGCTTGTTAAGAAATAGATACAGGTCATTTCCCTGTACTTCCCTGTTCTTGGAAATAAAATCGAAACGGCATATACTCTTCAGCTCGTATAACCTGTGAATATGTATTTTAGGTCAGCGCGCGCGCGGATACCAACAACATTATACACTTTGCCTATACATTTTGGTCCTTAGCTAATGGCGGTCAATTGTCAAAGGACAGGAATTTTAGTGATCGTTCTTATAAGGACTATTAGTTATTTATATATTGTAATAAATTCCGGCTAGAATAAAATTGATGTTCCTTAATTTTTTTCACTTTTTCTCTATATTCTAACTCTATAATCAATATGAAGTGCTAATCTGATTTTATGACGGTTTGTGTGATCGACTGATTATTTATTCTGGGGGTGGGTCTTTTATCTACATTTGGCCTTTGTGTTCTGAACAAAGGTACTTGCTGTATAAAGAAAAGGATTAGCATTAAACTGAAGTCAATGATATCATGTGTATGGTAATACCAGCTCAAAAATTTGCTTTCTGAACTCTGCATTTGAGGGAATCTTAAGTAAGTAGTTATGTTTTCCATTAATTTCATATTTTTGTTTCCATGACGTTTGTTTAGCGTAGTTGGCTTAGGATAGAAAAACATAATACTGACACGAAAGGGTCCCAAAAGTTGTCGCTAAAATCTGATTGCCACATAGCATATCTGATAGAGCATCATGAGGAATGAAAATGAGAAAATTTTAAGGTGCTATGGACCAGAAGTATAGAAACTACGTGGCTTCAAAATTTGAATATCCAAAAAATTATAGCATGGAATTATGTACGCTTAAAGTAAATATCTTGAAAACTGTTAAAGCAATCAAAACAAAAGTTGCACAAAATAATAAGAACACAATGTCCTATCGAAAACAGCAAACATTGTTGCCATAGGTGAAGCAGTGTTGCCAACTCAGCATAAAATATTTTGTTTGAAATAGCATCATATACAAGTGTGCACAGATTTGAAATGCACTATTATCCCTAAACCGAACCATGAAGACTAGTGTACAGTGTTGCACACTTTTGGGGCTACGTGTGCTGAAAATGTACCATAGAGAAGTCTGATGTGTGGCAACAGAAAGTAATAAAGAAATGCACTAGAAACAAGTAAGGATTTTGCAGTATATTCTGCAAAATCCTCGATTAATTAAGCAGACAACTCGCGAAAACAAAATGATACACCCGAGAAAAGAAACACATGTTTTCTAATTCTGTAAACTGGTTCTCGATTATCTTATCAATATTTGGAAGAATACTTTCTCGGTTTCTGTCTTTTGTGATAAGTGACATATTCTTTTACTTCCTCTCCTACATACCATATGATTATGTTCGTACACTGTAATATTACCATATTCACATTGGAAATATAATTATTTTATTACTCCCTCATTTCGTTTCTAGTCGGCCAGGATAGCCATGTGGTCAAGAAAGCTAGACAACCAACATATTAGGCATCGCGGGTTCCAGTCCCGCCTCGGACATTTTTTGTTGTACTTTTAACCCTACATGTCATTGTTCTTTCTCTTTCATAGTGATTCGGATCCCACTTTACACTCCTACATAGATCCGGAGCTGACACAGGACGTAAAAATGGCATCACTCAATTTCGTTTTTCAAATGCATGAATATTTTTTGACACTGCTGACATTTTGCTATCTTATACTATCTGTGTTATGCATTTGAACTAAATTCGTAGTATGAGACGCAGATTCCATTAATACTATCTGTTGTCTCATATCTATCATACTTCTCCATTGTACATTTTCAGCACACGTAGCTCCAATTGTGTGCAAAACTGTACCACTACACTACACTGTTTTGTTTAGTGATAATAGGAGTAGTGCATTTCAAATCTGTGCACACTTGTATATAGTGCTATTTCAAACAAAATATTTTATGCTGAGTTGGCAACACTGCTTCCCCTATGGCAACACTGTTTATGGTCTTCGATAGCGCGTTGTGTTCTCGTTATATTGTGCAACTTTAGTTTTGATTGCTTTAACGGTTTTCAAGATATTTACTTTAAACATACATAATTCCATGCTATATTTTTTTTTTGGATATTCAAATTTTGAAGCCACATAGCTCCTATCCTTCTGGTCCATAGCACCTTAAATTTTTCTCATTTTCATTTCTCATGATGCTCAATCAGATGTGCTATGTGGCAAACAGATTTAGCGACAACTTGTGGGACCCTCTCGTGTGAGAATTTAGCTGTTTTCTTCAAATTATATCTTAGTATTTACAAAAGTATAAAAAGAGTATTTGCAACTGTTATAATTTGGGAACTGTTTTTTAGGATTGTAATTGCCATAGAAGATACAAATTTCAAATACTTGTTACCTCATTAACTGCGGGCGTAAATAACGATATTTCAGATACAGGTGCTGATGTGGATAAGATAATAGGCAGCAGACGACGTACGGATGCGTATGCAATATTTTATATTCGCGCTGACCTTTACGTACGATGTATTGCATTATATAAATAATCTTCCAATGATGGGGGAGAATAAAACACATATAGCTATAAGCGCGAAATAATTTTAGTGGTTTAAGTTATATTTATTCGCTATTCCGTTTTAGAGACTTATTTATTAATTTATATGTAGTGGAGACTCTTAAGGATAGTCACATGGTTTAAAATTAAATCTTTTATCTATTCAAACTAAGGAAACAACAACAAAATAAGAATCACAACACAGGTAAGGTGATTATACCCGTAGTTTCAGAAGTTGGCCTTTGCAAATGTCCCATTCTATGTCGTAATTTTACAGAATTACATATTTAAAGGTGAGAATGGTATAACTGTGTAACATTCTACATATCAAATACGGAAGAAAATATTTGAAATCTGCGTGATAGTGTTACCTTACATTCTCGATACTGAATTCTAGGCTATTTGTTAGAGATGTTGTCATTGATTTATTAATTGACTTGGAGTCATTAATACTTTCAGAGGTAAATTAGGTTGTATCTTGAGAATTTTCGTTTCTTACTTTCACGCACTTTTTATTACTGAGGCTGTGTAAGACGTATCCCAACAGTCTAGTGTGGCATCCAAACTGATACTGGTACTGCTGATGTCATGTACTCTTACCGTATATCCACAGACTTATATATAGAGAGCCGAAAAAGAGTATGAGGAAAGAATTACTGCAATTGCAAATTATATTTCTGAGCTTTCAGTGTTTATCACTATTTTGGACCGTCACCTTTCAAGGATAAATTTCTTCGGCGATCATTCAGCCGGGGAAAGTGGGGAAGGAAGAAATAAATGAGGAAGGAAGAAAGCGGCCTTCTACCTTTAGGTTAGGTAACATTCTGGAAGTTGTCTAGCAGGATTTTATACCTTTCCGACTAAGTATTCTCACCGGGAATCAAACCCGGAACCACTGCCACCAAAGTGGCGAGCGTTTGCAACTACACTACCGAGACGACAGATATAGGGCTAAGGAAAGTGACAAATTAGGAGTCAGCAACCACAATTTACGCAAATGTTATGAAAGTGTTATCATGATTGTCAATAAGACTTGCCACAAATTTATTTTTTCTTCGGGGTGAAAGGAGATTCGACTAATCTCTGGAACAAAAGGAGGTATTGAGAAATGAATTTCAGATCGGAGTTAGTATTCTAAATGCACTTCTTTTTAGTCAGAATATAGTGTTTTTTTTAATAATTTAGATTTGGAGTCAAAGCAATTTTGACTCCGGTATGATGGTAGGCTCTATAATTGCAAATCAAGAACTAACCAAAGGGTAATACTTAATTACATTTTTTTGATATACTGACTTTCAGCACTCAACATCCATGACAAGTTATAAAATTATACATTCTCAATTGTAACGTGCCTTGGTATAGCTAAGTAGTGGGCCACCGGCCTTTAATGACCAGGACAAGTATTTATACAGGGAGACAAGCCTTACAATGATAATTGTTAAACGAGAGAAAATAATGGAAATTCCTTCTATCGCAAATAGATATATGTCCGTAATAATTATCTGTATTTCAGACTAGCAAAACAGAAACCTGTATTTCAGAATCAAAGAGGTATTACTAGGATATAGAAATAAAAGCTGATATATATATATCTATTCCAAAACTGTTCTTCCAGTAAGTCTAATTCAGAAGTTTAACACATCTGCAAAATACACCCTAATACAATGCAATAATGTTAATTTCCTGCCAATAAAATATATTTTAAAATTTTCTAATAGGGCTTTGCTAAATAGTTTAAATAAATATATATACATTTACTCTTCAATAGATGAACACTTTAAATCAGAGAAAATAACAAATAAGTACAATGACCCACCTATTGACAAAACTGGTATATAATTATATATATTTACTTCCGATTTAAGTATTTTGTGCAGCACCACAGTAATATTTAACCGCGCAATATCGTAAACCATAATAACACTTTTCGGTAATTATGTAACAATGCTTTTGAAAATATATATATTTCTTTCCCTTGAAGAAGCTGTTAAACTCACTAACGTAGTTCACTACAATAGAACAGATAGTGCTCACTTTCACTGTAATGATCGGATGGCTAAGCCATCCTCTCCAAGCACCTTCGTATGTACGTAATTCACAACTTCAGGTTGCATACGCCTCAGGCAATACCTTCCATGATTTTTTTTTAAGTATCGATAAAGATTTCCGCAAGTAACGCAGTATAAAAAACGTTCTCTTTAGATATGCATTAAGCTGTATAAAATACAAAATATACTGAAATGTGTAAGATGATACACATTAATGGTAAGAATACATATTCACGCTTATATCGTTGAACGTAAGTGTTAATTTTCAACATTCGGGTGAATTTAGAGTTTAAAGTGGGAACTGAACCTCTGTAATGCAATCGAATTTCAAGATTATCCCAACGCGAATAGAATCCATGACCTATAGAACAAAGACAAGAGCGCTACCAACTAGACTAGCTGGGAGTATTAGTCTATTTCTATTGTTTCTTTTCTTGAGTGTGGTGCGAGCTACTAATGATTATTCGCGTCCTTCAGAAACAGGGAAGGTACGTATGATTCACATTTAAAGTTAATTCAGAATGTCTACTGGGTCGTGAATTTGGTGTATGTATATAACATCACGCAAGATCAACTCTAAAGTATATGCCGCTCCCCACTACTTAATCTTGCCTACAAGAGAACTAGATTATCTGAACCACATCACTGACTCTGATTACTCTATTTTCTGTTGTATAAATGACATGAGAGAATCAAACGAAATACAATAATTTTTAATCGTAATAGTAGTATTAAAATATATGAATATTTAAAAACTATTATGATATAAGTTCATAAATCTAGCTTCCGGGAGAAACGAGTTTAAAATTGAATGATCCCACAATTTTCTTATAACTACAATTTTTAACAGCTGTATCTCCGGTAAATAGCATTATTATGTTTAGATCTCTTTATTACATGAACTTTGTTCTGTGTGGTTGTTGCGTAGTACATAAACGTATTTCTATTTTGATCTGGAACGTAATTAAGATGCTATGTTTTCCAGCATATATGTATGAGCCAGCTCTATATATGAGCAAATAGAGCAGCCAGCTTGATTTCTTAGAGAAGGCAGAAATTATTATTGACGTGGCAATGAAAGACATCAAAAAGAAAAAAAGAACGGTTCACGGACCAATCGCTGACTTTTCTCCTGTTGAAGAAATAATTACAGAAATATATTAGTGAAACTTCACGTGTTCATCCACTTCCCACGTCATTTCCACGCAGTCGAAATGTGTATCAAATTACTGTCATCACAAACTTCTTCTGAAGTATTTGTGGTGCCTTAGCTCGAGATGGATTTATTAGAGGAATAACTTTGGATTGGTCAATTATGCCGAATTTCGAAACAAAATCCGAATACGAACCAATAAGTTAATTAAATAATGTCCAAAGGTAGGATGATTTGGATGGGTAGGAGTAAAATTGATATGCAGCCACCTTTTCGTGGTGATTAATGGGTTATCCTGTTAATCAGGAGAGAGCTGTATATTTTTTTAGAATTAATTCCATAAATACGCAGCAATTTTAAATGCAGAGTATAATTTAATATTTTTTCCTGAACTGTTTTAGAAATTTCCATAAAGTTTCAAATATTTTATAATCTTAGAAGGCTGCAGGGAGTAAGATATGAATTAGAAATCTTATCCACGGATGTTTTAAAAGCCATTTTGGGTCGTTAACAGATGCCGATAGCAAATTATGATTGAACTCTCGAAATCGTTTTAGTTTTCCTTACTTGCATTAAGTACTTCATTACTTGCTAGTAGTCTTGCATTAGGAGAAGAAGTAATAAAATAGAAAATCATCTATCAAGCTTTAAAATGAAATTATTATATTATTCAATCTTTTATTGTTTGCAAATAGTTGGATATTGATTCCTACATTTAAATTTGTTTTCCTAGATGTAGATGTAAAAGAAATTATCTTCCTGCTACATCAAATTTTCTATTTTCTAAACCTAATTTTTCACAGTGCGCGTTGAGAGCAGCTACAAAGGAAACATCTATCTCGTTATCATCATTTCCTTCTGTCTTGGTGCTTAACAGTAGGGAATTAAAAAGAATCTCATTTGTGACGTCAGACTTGATTCGAAATTACCTTTCAACTATAATTTTGGAAGAAATTGGTATTTTAGATTCTAGTATACATATAGATTAAAAATATGGAGACATTTACACAACAGAAAGACATATTTCTTTGGGTAACTTGCATCTTCATATATTGTATACTGTACATATATTTTTTCTTGGTCAGCACAAGCAGACTCTTAATTGAAACAAGTATAGCTGAAGGGTGTATGACATGCTTTTACTCTACTGGTTGAAATAGAGTGCATGCAAAATCCGGAGGGGTTGCTTGAAATTAATACCTCCAGTACTCTTTTACTTAGTAGGTAGTGAGGGATGATTACCTTTACACTATTATCAACAGCTTAGAAATTCATTATGATAAATCATAAATCAAAAAGTATCTGTATTTTGTATGTAATAAATGGGTAAACAAATGGTTCTCTGTGTCCCTTAATTATGAAAAGAAAAATATGTGAGCTCTGTATATCGAAACATTCCAGTACAAAAGTATTATACATTTTCTACTCTCCTGTCTCCCCAGGTGTGCCACAGCATACTTTGACTCTTATAATTTTGCATTCTTCTTGTGGTGATATCCACTGTAAAATCAGCGAAATATTTCAAATATCTTAAAGTTTACAACTTTTAACTTCTATAGAAATTTCATAAGAGTAGCCAATGACATTAAGTCTTAAGTATACAAGGAAACTAACGCAATTAACATGAATATAAGAGTGTTCGTTTTAAGACAAAGTTACCCTCAAACAAATCTTACAACCATAACAGTTAGTTGACAACTTGTCACTTACCGATAGCAGCTCAAACAAGAGGTCATATTGGAAATCCGTAAACACACTGAGCTCGATAAATTGAAATAAATATTAATATTGGGAGCAAGATATTGGCGTTCGATGGGCAGACGCAAGGAGAGTAAACCTCCAGAAGGTATTAAGTGATAAGTACAGTGAAAAAATGTCATACACCCATCAACTATATTTGTTCCAATTAAGAGTCGGCTTGCGCTGACCAAGAAAAAGTATATGTATACAAGATATGAAGAGGCAAGTTCCACGAAGAAATATGTCTTACTGTTGTGTAAATGTCTCCATATTTTTAATGTGTACGCATACTAGATTCTAAAATACAAATGTCTTCCAAAATTATATTTGAAATGTAATTTTGAATCAAGCTTTTGACGTCACAAGTGAGATTTTTTTTAATTCCCCACGGCTAAGAACCGAGAGAAAGGGTAATGATGATAACGAGATAGACAATAATGGGGGAATGAAGAAAGTGAAATGAAAGGGTAAGAACCATATGAAATCTCACATACAGAAATCCTACGTGGCGGGAGCTAGCATTGAAGCAAAGATCCGCGTGTCAGAAGCAAGCGCTTTACCACTGAGTCAGTACGCTCCATGCTGAATATAGTTTACACTTCAAGTAAAGGATGATATTTCTTATGTTTCATTACTATCTGTCGTGTACTCTAGAACGTGACGTCTGGCAATATGACCTCCTGACTTTAGAAAATTGAAACAATTACTAGGTCATTCGTTTGTACTACGTTTGTACCGTTTGTACCGAAAATATTTTCGTTTGTGCCATTTTCGTTATAGGTTACTTGAAAGGTCAACTGGGGAACTACAAACTAAATGACAGTGTCAATTATGCTACAAGAAAACATTATATTTTATTTGGGTAGGGGGCATGGTGGCTCAGTGGCAAAGCGTTTACCTCTGGTACGTAGGGACTCTGGTTCGATCCACGGCCAAGTAAGTTTGTTGAGGATAACATCGTGTCCGTGGGTTTCTAAGGGGTATTCCCGTTTCCTTTCACATTCTCATTCCACTTCTATCATTAGTTTATTGCATTAATCATTTGTCTCATGATTTCTTTATATAGTTCATTTAATTCTCCTTCGTTGTTTGATTGTTTGTATATACTCTTTTAGTGTTTTTGCTTTGTTGTTTTCTCTGCTTTTGGCTATTTTATTTCAATTATTCTATGTAATCCTATATCATTTTTTGGTACTCACCCAAACATTTCAACATATTTTGTCAATTCCATGTTTCCAAAACAAGTTTTTTACGCTTTTCTTAATAATTGGTAGTATGTTGCTTCTTTCTATGCAAGTATTTGTAGAGACTCAGTTACTGTTCTTTATAATGTCTAATGTTCTATTTAAAACACCTTTTTTGCACTCTGTTTACCATTTGTCTGAGTTTTCATTTATTTATTTTTGCAAAGAGTCTACATCAGACAACTGCACAGCACATCAAAATTGGCATTATCATGTATTTGTTACAAAATTGAAGTGTTTTCTTAGGTTTATGGTTGTCTGTATTTGCAATCGTTCTTAGTTTATGAACCAATTCTTTTTATTATTTTTTTGTTACTTCTTCAATTTGCTTTGCATAATTTAACGTTTCGTCAATGTACTCTTCTTTTTCAATTCTTTGCTCTTCCAATTTTCTTATTTGATAAATTTAGGACTGGAGCTCATAGCAATCATTGTCCATTTCGTTCATTTGTTCTAGGAACTTGAGGCATTGGTCAATCAGAATATCCCAAATAGCTGGCTCGCAATTTGTACGGTGTGGACTTCTTTTTGTAAAGTTAGTTTGCGACTTTTACACTGTTCCAGCATAAATTAATATAGTGAGGTTAGGAATTAATAAATAGGAATATAGGAATTAATGTAGGTGTTTCTATGGTTTTAAGTTGTTGGAACAGTGACGGCCACCATATATTGTCACACGCTCAATTTATAAATATTATTACGAGGTATGTTTCTGTTTCTCGTTTTCTGCGAACTCCAGAAGCATTCAAATGGCGGTTTCTGCTTCCCTTCCTTTCTTGAGTCCATGTGGTAAATTGTCTTTGCTGTTGGTTTATTTTATGTATTATTACTCTCTGAAAGATTTTCCCAAGTATATTTAGAAGGCATATCAATGTAACACAAATTGTACAGCCTTCACAAATGTAGCGCCACCACTTCTATCTCTTCCTTAAATGTTTCCGATTTTATCATGTCTGCTTTTCTTAATTTCAGTTGGTTACTATATACTATTATTTTTTCATTTGTAGTTGATTTGAGTTTTAGGCAGTGATGTCTTAGCATTTTCACTTAATTTTTCAAATTTTGGTGCCCTGCTTCATCACCTGCCTGATCAAAATACGGTAAAAGTTTCGAAAGTTTCGAAAGTCCGAGATTTTTTTAAGGGAACCTGATCTTTCTAGCTGCGCGTGTGCAACTAACTGAGAACTAAGGTAATTCAAAACATTCGTGCCTCTGCAAAAGCGGATATACTCTCTTTGAGATAGAAAAATTATAGGCGCCTGAATATGTAGATTGATCTAGGAGTAATTAGTGGAGAAATGAGCCCAACTGCACGAAGCAACCAATGTTTAAATGAAAGTGGTGAGTATGGAGAGAAGTGAGAGAAGTTTCATTTGTGTAAGAGAATTGTTTTTTCAATAGATGCTGTGTTCTCTATTTTGGATATATATATATATATATATATATATATATATATATATATATATATATATATATATATATGTATATAACAAAACTGTGTTTATGATCCTCGTATGTAAATGTCTCATTTTTCCTAAAGAGGGAAACGTTCAGAAACTAGGGTCTCATGTGTTCCTTTATTTCTAATGAGCAGTTTATATTTCGAATTTCATCCACTTACTTGACGGCTTTCTGATGTACTTAATTTCTACCATAGATTATGACCCTGCTTCCGAAGGTTATTAATGTGATAAATTTAATATCATAAGAACCCTGAGGGGGCAAATGTAGGTAACCGTGTCTACTGCAGTTTCATTGTAATTGGTTCAGTAGTTAGTGCGTAAAGGGATCAATCTCTTTACCAAGAACCAAGAAAAATCTCTTAATCATTTTTTTACACCCTCTTGTAAGTGCGGCTGCCAGCCATGTTGGATTTGGCCGTCATATTGGCTGAAGCAATTATGGGTGACACGAAGACTTTTCTTCGTTGTTACATGTGCTTTAGAAACTCCGTACGGAGTTTCAGAAATTCAACAATTATGTCCGGGTTCACCTCCCAGCTGTACTGGGATATTGTAATTAATTCAATGTGTCTGAGTTATGCAACCGTTTTTACAGGTAAAAAAGCAGCGTCAATTGAGGCTTGAGGAGGAGTTCAGTTTGAAATATGCCTATATATAAACCTTATGTTTTAGATATAACATATTACAAAAGTATACATAGTAACGAAACCCGTGATATTCTACTTAATTGTAGATTTTCCTGCCTCATCCCAAGCAAAATTTGATACATCTTGGTTTAACATAAGTACGAAAACATTATCCTTTCTCTCCTACTCTCCTACTCTCTGAAGATGTTACATATTTAATCTATCTTTTTTTCTTTTTTGGGCGGTATTCTTTATACCTAGCTAGTCACAACCCTATCTCACTCTCCTTACCTGTATCTGTCACTGACCAACATCAATGAATTTTGGTAAATATATTAGTAGAGGCAATATACGGTTTGACCCGGAAATAATTGCAACACAAATGGTTTTTTTGTCTATCACTTCCAAATAGCGTTACTAATAATATATTCAAAATCCGCTTTCGTAATGCTTGGGGAAAGTCCGCCATCTTGGATTCAATATGGCGGCCACACCGAGACATCGACTCACACTTAAATGACAATATCTACTCACAGATTTAAGCTGAAAACTTCGTTCCTGCGCCATTTTCAAGATAATAGCATACCTTAAGGGATGCAAGTTTGCATGTCTCTATGTACCACCGCCATATTGAAAAATGGCGGCGATTATTAAAAATATAGTTTCTTTTTAAATTGGCAATAATGTTTTATTGGCAAATAACTCAGAAACTAACAGAGATATGCAGAAATTTCTTGAAATAAACGTAAAAGCTCATGATCTTAGCTTTCCAACGAGGGTACTTATGTTCGTTTATCTTACAAAGTAACAGAGCTAGTCGAATTTATGTGGCACTGGGTGTGCGATTTTCGATGACTTTTTTCTCAGGTTCCTGCTAGAAGCTAAGTAGACGCAGTATACGGATTGACCAGTAAATAATTGCAACACAAATAATTTTTGAACCAGGATGTGTAACAAGGTGTATTTAGCTACATATTAAAAATCTTCTACTCACCTCCTTGGAGAAAGTCCTCCGAAATTTCGTTGAAATATGACTTCTGAGATTTCGTTTAGATGTCGCTACAGATCGCGATAATCCATCATTGAAATGAAAGAAGATGTGAAAAATTGCTCAAAATTACGATATTTCTTCAGTCCTTGTTATGGTTAACGCTACATGTCTATTTGAAAGGCAAGAATTAAAACAGTGTAGCAACCTCTTCACTGAAAAAATTGTCCTCGTCTTTACAAAGTTTACACCGTTTTCCACATTATCACAAGTTTCTTCCAGGCAATTGTCACTAGTTTATATTAGTGATAGATCATGTTTCTGGCATGAATACTTCATGTCTCTATTGTTTTCATGTATGTGTATATATAATGGATAACAATTAAAACAGTGTAGCTATCTAATCATTAAAATGAATGATCATCTTCATAAAATTCTAGAATTTCTTTACACATTGCACAAGTTTCTCTCACATAATGCCCATATTGAATGTACAAACTATATCTACTTTGCACCGCATACGTGTATATTCATACCTTATATGCATATTCAATACATAAAAACTACATTAATAACTAAAACTAATAATTTTCATTTTCAAAAACTTCAGTTTTGTCTCACATTATCAAAATATTTAACCAGAAACTGGTCACAAATTGATGTACAAAACTGTCCATACTCCTTGCATCAACATAACATACTGACATAGTTTTCCGCGGATATGTATATTTAGTAAATGGCAAATAAGCAGCACACCAACCAGCATAGAGATATTTCATTGAAGAGGATGAGTAGGGATGCAGCTGATACTAAAAAAAATACTTCATTTCTTAACATTATGTCAGCCGTTCCGAACAGAAGAGGAACTTATTAATATTACCAACGGTTTAACTGCCCAAGATCGTGTCAATGTTGATAAAGCAAAATGTGTTGGACAAAATATTTTACTGAAAATGAAGGAAAATTCGTCAGACTCATTCATATTTTCGAAGAAGGATAAAGCCATTACAATGGCAGACAAGAAATCCATACATACGATTACCGGATCAATCAGTATGGAACATAACAAGCTTTTCCAAAGATTAACAATTGTTGCTATGAGAGGAAACATGAATCTAAAAGACGTTTTCTCCTATGAGCTTTGTTCTGTTCCAAGAACTTTATTTGAAGATTATGAGAACCAGCAAATAAATCAGCACTGGCTAATGCTTTATGGAAAATGACAAGTTCACCTTCAAATACACCAACGTCTTGTAAATATGTGATTGACGGTGGGTGGTTGCTCCACCAGGTCAATTGGCCAGTGAATCATACATTCAAAACAGTATTTTAGTCCTACGTTTCTTACATGAAGACACACTTCAGTGACGCTTCACTTATTTTCGATGGTTACATTAGTGGTCCATCGATAAAAGATTGCACACACCTAAGGAGAACTAGAGGTTTGAGCGCTCCTGAAGTGCTCCTTTCTCCAGAAATGAAACTTTCTATGAAAAGGGAGAGACTAATTCGAAAATTGGGTTTGGAGCTTTCTGCTGTTGGATTTCAAGTTTTGTATTCAGACAGGGATGCTGACACACTGATAGTCAACACAGCTATTCAAGAATCACGAAACCAAGATACTTGTGTTGTTGGAAATGATAGTGATCTGTTCATTCTTCTCCTAAGTCTATCACCGTCAAACACGAATGCTTTGTTTTATAAAACAGAAACTAGGCTTTGGGACATTAAATCTACGAAAACAGACCTTGACGAACTCTGTAACAATCTTCTATGTATCCATGTATTTCTTGGTTGTGATACAACATCACGATTTTTTGGAAAAGGAAAACAAGTGGCATTACAACTAGCTAATTCCGATGAGGCCTTTCAGAAATCCATCTTTATTTTTAATTCTAAAAATGCCTTTAAAGACGAAATTATTCGTGTTGGAGAACAGGCAACAGCAAGGCTGTACGAATGCAAGGAAGATGAATCTCTTGTTGCTTTAAGAATAAAAATGTTTTCTAGCGAAATCAGTACAGCAACAGATTTTGTACGACCAGAAAACCTTCCCCCTACTCCTGATGCACTTAAATATCATTCTCGGCGTGTTTAGTACCAAATCATGGAAAGGAAGAGTCTATCCTCTCAAATGCGACCAGAAGATTAGGGATGGCGACTACACAAGGGAATGTATTTTCCAGTGATGATGGACAGGAAACCTGCTCCTGAGAATATACTGGAAATCATTCATTGTAATTGTCATGGAAATTGTATAAGCATGAAGTGTTCTTGCAAGAAGTATGGTCTGTTTTGTACATCATTTTGTGGACAGTGTCTGGGACAAACTTGTGATAATGTAGAAAGGGAATCAGAACATTCTGACAATGAAGTCGACTTGTTTTAGTAATTAGGTTGGTGTGCTGCTTATTTGCCATTTACTAAATATACATATCCGCAGAAAACTATGTCAGTATGGTGTGTTGATGCAAGGAGTATGGACAGTTTTGTACATCAACTTGTTTCCAGTTTCTGGTTAAATATTTTGACAATGTGAGAAAGTTTTTGAAAATGAAAATTATTAGTTTTAGTTATTAATGTAGTTTTTATGTATTGAATATGCATATAAGGTATGAATATACACGTATGCGGTGCAAAGTAGATATAGTTTGTACATTCAATATGGGCATTATGTGAGAGAAACTTGTGCAATGTGTAAAGAAATTCTAGAATTTTATGAAGATGATCATTCATTTTAATGATTAGATAGCTACACTGTTTTAATTGTTATAAATTATATTTACACATACATGAAAACAATAGAGACATGAAGTATTCATGCCAGAAACGTGATCTATTACTAATATAAACTAGTGACAATTGCCTGGAAGAAACTTGTGATAATGTGGAAAACGGTGTAAACTTTGTATGTAAAGACGAGGACAATTTTTTCAGTGAAGAGGTTGCTACACTGTTTTAATTCTTGCCTTTCAAATAGACATGTAGCGTTAACCATAACAAGGACTGAAGAAATATCGTAATTTTGAGCAATTTTTCACATCTTCTTTCATTTCAATGATGGATTATCGCGATCTGTAACTACATCTGAACGAAATCTCAGAAGTCATATTTCAACGAAATTTCGGAGGACTTTCCCCAAGGAGGTGAGTAGAAGATTTTTAATATGTAGCTAAATACACCTTGTTACACATCCTGGTTCAAAAATTATTTGTGTTGCAATTATTTACTGGTCAATCCGTATACTGCGTCTACTTAGCTTCTAGCAGGAACCTGAGAAAAAAGTCATCGAAAATCGCACACCCAGTGCCACATAAATTCGACTAGCTCCGTTACTTTGTAAGATAAACGAACATAAGTACCCTCGTTGGGAAGCTAAGATCATGAGCTTTTACGTTTATTTCAAGAAATTTCTGCATATCTCTGTT
Source organism: Thermobia domestica (assembly GCF_964235325.1). Lineage (NCBI taxonomy): Eukaryota > Metazoa > Arthropoda > Insecta > Zygentoma > Lepismatidae > Thermobia > Thermobia domestica. The sequence goes on from NC_137456.1 coordinate 32,713,206, forward strand.
AGTTTCTGAGTTATTTGCCAATAAAACATTATTGCCAATTTAAAAAGAAACTATATTTTTAATAATCGCCGCCATTTTTCAATATGGCGGTGGTACATAGAGACATGCAAACTTGCATCCCTTAAGGTATGCTATTATCTTGAAAATGGCGCAGGAACGAAGTTTTCAGCTTAAATCTGTGAGTAGATATTGTCATTTAAGTGTGAGTCGATGTCTTGGTGTGGCTGCCATTTTGAATCCAAGATGGCGGACTTTCCCCAAGCATTACGAAAGCGGATTTTGAATATATTATTAGTAACGCTATTTGGAAGTGATAGACAAAAAAAAACATTTGTGTTGCAATTATTTCCGGGTTAGGCCATTTTTTCTCGTTTGTTTCTTCTACTATATCCGACTACAACACACATAATTTGTTGGAGTATATTTCATACAGCAACCTACCCTACAGCCGAACAAAGATAATAGAATTTGTTTGTTAAATGTCTTTTCTGATGACGTTTCGGAACATTTTCGTGAATTTTGCATTCGGAAGGCATATTTGTGATCTCATTGGAAAGGTAATAATGCCAAAAGCATGATTCTAAAGTAATTATAGTAGGACAAAATGAAAGTCTAAATTTCAATGACAAGATAAAAGCTATGATTTGAAAAAGTTAATAATGCGGCCGACTAGGTATTTATATTTACATTTTATTCTAAGCGTACAGGTGGCAGCTATGTTCTCTCTTGACTTTGAAAAGTAAAAATATTTACAATATTCTAAGTTTTCATTTCTGTTTAACAAATAAAATGTAATTTTTTTCTGTTCCATTAAATTTTTATTATCAGTTCTCTTATGAATACTAGATTAAACAAATAGTTTTTCGCAATATTTACTTGCTCCAATAGTTAGCTTTAAGAAGAAGCAAAAATGCTGATTCCAGAGTCAGCAAACTTAATGTGGAATATTATGTAAAATAAAGTCAAAAAATAAAGTCGAAAAATAACCAAGCTTTGGCACGTGTGATTGGCTACTATCGTTTCCGCCATGAATATAGACTAAAACCATTGCGACCTTATGAGGCGGAGTGGGCACAGTCGACGTGGCTAAACTGTGATGTACGGCTTCAAGATTTTGTTGTAAGTGCAGATTTTCTATTTTATAACACTCTTGGTAACTACCCTGTTATTATCTCTTTGCTTTTCAGTATAATTGAAATCAACATCTTTGTACTGGCGACTCAATCTCTAATGCAAATTCAACCTCTCATTAAAAAACAATTAACCTTCATTTGACAGTGTTGCTCTCAAGCAACATCACATTCTATTGCTTATTAGCACGAATTATAACTTCAATGATCATTTCATTGGCATTATTGCTTTCATACAATATTCATATACATGACTTGCGGGTCCCTTCTTTAGCAGGGAACAGTCAAATTTAGTATTGTAGAAGCTTTATCTCTTACGTTGCGCGAAAATTCTTTCCTATTTATTTATTTGTGGTTTCTTGCTCTGTAGGAAAACATTTCAACGAAACTGTTGCTAATTACTGAATGTATTCTTATGATATTTGACTATAATACGGCAATGCTGCTCAGTAGCTACACATAAGACTTGTTTTATCGCTATGTTGCTCTGATATAAACAACCTGTATTTTGTAATGCAAACATACTTTAAACATTAAGATATTATAATCAGGAAGACATGGTTCAACCATAAAAGCAAACTATTTTTTTAAAGTAATACTATCAACGCTTGCTATCAATATCGTTAAAATTATGACACAATTACATCAAGGATCATGTAAGCCCATTTACGTCACTGATCATTGTAAGGCATTACTATAGTGACGCAAATCATACATTGAAATCTCGCTCACTGTACTAAAAATTTAAAGTCTCGATTGATTAGGATTTTACACTTACAAACAATGTTTGCCTTGCATCAGGATTTAAAGCTGCCAATCAAAGCAATCAAATCCAATTTCTAACGTACGAATGGTAGAATTTTTAAAATTTGTAGCATTAGGTAGATCACATTTCCAAATCATCCTACCTGGTGATGGGGGACGAAAGCTCCGACCTGAATACGTTAAATAATTTAAAAGTTACGCTGTTTTAAATATAGCACTACAAAGGCCACTCCGGCATAGGTATTGTACGCTGGAAGCATGTGAAGAAGAGGACATTAATACCACGTAGTTTGGCCGGAAATACGGAAGAAGGGCATGTTACTATCATGTAAGTAGTACAACGATAATATGTATCTGTTTTGTGAATTACTTCCATTTTCGTGTAGTTATTTTGGGCAACGCCGTTTAAAAGTGAACAATTTGTTGATAAGAAGAAGCAAATTGTAGATTATATGTTGATTTTATATAATTAATCATATAAATGTCAGTTGTTGAAAAGAAGATAGGTATTTGTCTGTCGTTGCTATGACAACAGAATAACATAGTCCTGAAGTTTTGAGAATAAAAGTTAATTGTGATATGCATTTGATGTGCCTAATTCCTCTTGTAATTATGAGTAACATTTAAGGTGCTGGATCGTGTTGACTTACTCTAATTGTTGGCAATAGATGTAACAGGAAGTTATGAGTATTTCAACGGTAAGTTAAATAAATAAGAGTGAAACGTTACAGTAGGTCAGAAGTCTGTAAGGAACTGGATGTCTTTGCCATGTAGGGAGATTAGTACTAAGGATTTATTGATGTTACATAGAATTAAGAAATACAACGTTGTTGATTGGTGAAGCAGTTTTCTAAAAATACAACGCGCAAACAAAAAGCTGCTTTTTACTTTGAATAATAGATATTCTGCCATCATTGGCAGATCACATATTCCAACTGACAAGCTTCCTTGTTCCACAGTCTTCCATTAACCTCTTTGTCTTCATGTACAATTTCTCTCTTTTGATATCGTCCATTAATGGTATTTTTCACCGCCTCTCCCTCCGTTTCTTGCCACCATACCCTCTTACAAGTCCCTCATGATACAGTTATTTCCCTGGCAATGTTCCAACCAATCTCTCTTCTTCTTTCTAATAATATCTAAAACTCTTCTTTTTCCCCCATCATCCTTAACACTCTCTCATTCGTTTCCCTCTCGATCCAGCTAATTCTTTCTGTTCTTCTCCACACCCACAATTAATTAGCTTCTAGTCATCATCATAATTTCTGCTTAATGTCCATGTCTTTGCATCATATAGCACAATACTCCACCCAAAGCATTTATGAGTGTTTTTCTCAATTCTTTTTTTCAAGGTTCCACAAAATAGTCTTTTCTCCCTCCTAAAGGTTTATTTTGCCATTACTATCCTTGTCTTTATTTCACGTTTGCACATCATATTATCAGTAAAAATATTACCTAGGCATTTGTTTTATTTTCCCCGATCCTAAACCTATATTTTACTTTATAGAGAACCTAAAAATTCACGTCCCTCTACATATTTCACATTTGTGTCTCAATTTGTCGAAATATCGAAACTATTTCTTAATTGATATTGAGCGGTCCCTTAAAATATTTGTTCTTTATATTATATGATATAAGAATAACAGTGTATCAAAGACCTCTTAGTGGACAGGTATACGCAAATACGTAACTAAAGATATCATTATTACTATTTTGTATATATGTGGTATCTTCCTTCTCAACCTGGCCTCCTCTCTAGTTCTGCAATTTTTATATATGCAGTAATTCGATGTATACTGCAAATGAAACTGGCCTGCTACCTCTGTTCTGTATGGTGTGTTATTTAGAAACTGCCTTAGGGCATTTCACTAAGAAGCAAAGGGTCCAAATGGATGAATCGAGTAGCGGGATGAGACATAGTGCACCTGATATAGGATATGAAAATGGTGTCTGCGCAAAGTTATAGCGATTGACTGCTATAAGAATCGAAGGGAGAGGGGATCAAAATTGGTGGGAGAATGGCTATTCTATGCTGTAGAAATACATAATTGAACTGTTGAATCATAAAAGTATGAAAGATTGACAATGCAAACGGTTGTAGTTTCACATATCGGCAAAAGAAAAATGGGCAAAGTAGATCACGAATCTGAGCCACCATCTTGAAGTCCAAAATGTTGATGTCTGTGTTTCTTTTTGAAATGGAAAGGTATTCATGCGGTATGTATGTTAAGACTGTATTTTGATTAGAAATGCAATGCTGCTGTCCATTTTGTCATATCTCTAACCATTGATGAATTAAGACCTATTTTGTAACTTTGGATACCATCACACCACCTATGTTGAACAATGGTTTGTGCTATACGCCTCTTCCACTTCATATGCACACCCAGCAATGTATTTGGACGCACTGAAGCACATGCATCCTCAAACCGCTCCAAGAGATGTGGTAAATTCCTGATAATAACGGAGTATACTACGGACTGACGGTGACTCCACAGGTAGAAGTCGAGATCTGGAGAGCACGGTGGTTACTCCGCCGGTTTTCGACGCCCTTTCACCTCCCAGGGAATTGTTGATCCAGATGCTCCCTGCATTCCAAATCCGTAATGGGGAGGTGCTCCATTCTGCAGAAAGAACGTTGGATATGAACCGTCCTCCATCAACACTGACGGCAGGATATGTCCGTCCAGCAGCAGTAGCCAGGACTAGGAAAGCCAGGTATTGGTTGGCTTTCAGTGTGCCGTAGATGAAGAATGGACCAATGACCCTCGTGCCAAAAATATCTCCTCATATCATAACTGCTGACCACCAACCATCCATGATGTATCACTCCCATACGGGTTTCTGTCACTGCAGTAACGGTGGTTTTGTTTGTTTACTTCTCCTTTGACGTAAAATTCGCCTCGTCGCAGGACAGCAACGTCAAGGGGAAATTTGAATAAGTTGCCAGTTGTGCTGTTGCCTATTCTGCAAACTGGGCCGGAAGGTCTGAATCGTCCTCTGTTAGAAGCTTGTGAAGCTGAAGTTTGTATGGATGCTACTTGTTAGTAGAAAGTATCCACAAAATGGACGTTCGACTAACTGCACATGCCAAGGATAAATTCCGTGTGCTGCGTTGGAGGCTTTTACTGAAGGACAAGAGGACAGCGACTGTGAAAAAGTTTTCGGAGTACCACTACGATGTCTGTAGTTCACACCACCCGTCTCCAGGAATTTGGTGATGAGTTTGGCCACACCATAGTGAGATATGAGATTACTGGGTGTAGCGCTTTAAACTCCGCAGTCAACACATTCGAACTGTGATTTCCACACATCAGGATGATCGCAATACGCTCGTGGGTCGTCAGTACCATTGATCAGTCACTGGAATCTGCAAAGTTAAAGCAGGTCATAATTCATGAATGGTTAGTGATATGACAAAGCGGGCAACAGGATTGCATTCCTAATCAAAATACAGTCCTAACTCATCTGCCGCATGACAACCTTTCCGTTTCTAAAATGTCACTTATTTCAGAATGACGGATTTAAGATGGCGGAGGCGGTCCGTGATTTACTCTCCACATTCATCTTTGGACATTATGTGAAACTACGACTGTTTGCATTGTTAATCTTTCACTATTTCTATGATTCAACAATTTATTTATGTATTTCTACAACATAGGATAGCCCTTTCCCAACATTTTTGAACCCTTCTGTTACATATTGCATACACATATTTGAACATCCTTTATCGGGTCCACTATGTCTCATCCGTAATTCGATTCATCATGCTCATTTCCTAAGCACTAGTTCGAGTGCAATGCAGCGTAAGATCAAACAAGGATTTTCATTCATTTGCCCTTCTAAAATGTCATAATCAGCTAATAAGAGTAAATATAGGTGCCAGCGTTGGTCTGTGATATAGCGTTCATCTCCACTGCGTGATGTCCATGGTATAACTCAATCTTACACCAAATGGGCTTTGTGTTGGACAAATATCGTGTGTGTAAGTCTTGTCCTGGGTCTACTGTTTCCCCACTTTCTTCATTAAACCATTTTAGATCATTATCAACATTATCGTTTTCCTTAGCCTCCGAGTATATATACATTTGCGTGGGATGTTAACTGCAATAAATGCGGAAAGCACGTAATTTTCTTTGTGATCTGTCGTAGTAAACAAGGATGGAAATGCATTTAAAACTGGGAATATTAGTACTCAGGTTATCAGTAGAGACAAGAATTTCTAAATGTATGGAGTGATAAAATAATGGTTATAAAAATTTATTGTTAAAATTTCGAAAGGAGCTAAATAAAAGTAATGGTCTTGATGCACAGCTGAGTCTAACCCTTCCTTTTTTTGACAATAGGTATCAATGCAAATGTGAATAGATTGTGAGAAATGTATTTTTGGGTTGGATTCTGCATCGTGAGAACAGATCTCAACTACTCATATACTTTAAGATACTAACGTCATTTTGTGCTCCAAAGACTAAATATGTATTAGACCACCTGATATTACGGGTGAGTCATATTTACTCTCTAATATAATTGGTATAGATTGTCTTTGCTTCTTAATGAACAGAATTTTTGGTAAACAATGAAACATTTAGTCCTTTACTTTTAATTTAGCGTTTACATATCGAATTTTACATCACATACGTAAGTGAGTCGTATTAACATTTTGGAAATAGACCTAGCTGTTATAGGATTTTAATTTTGTTTACATTGACCCTTCTTGCAAAAGAAGCGGAACTTTTTACAATACTGAATCACATACTTCATTTTGTTTTCAGTTAATAGCTAGAATACCAATTTTCATAGATGTCAGCTAATGATCGTCACATTGGTAATTTTCCGAATAAGTAATGGTAAATTTTAATATAGAAATTGCTACTTTTTTTTAAATGCGAAGTTTTCGAAAAGTGATATGTGTCTGTTTATTTCTAATGATTAGTTTATACACCACATTTAATGTCCATCACCGAGAAGTGTGTGGTGTCTTCGCTTCACATAGATTTACCAGAGTAAGCGCTTTCGAAAGGTCAAATATTTCAATTTTCGGTATATATTCTGAATACGAACCAACAACTTAAGGAAATAGTGTCGAATCGTGGGTCAATTGGGTTCAGTTGATATTGAGTTTAACGTCTCTTTCAGCACCGCGACTATATGAGACGTGGATCTGCTGATTAACGTGCAAACCTAACCATACGAGTTCCTGCCGGGATTCGAAGCTTGGTCCCCACCCCAAAGGCGCGTACGCATACCGTTTAGCCATAGATGAGTTCGTAAGGTAATTGAGATGGTTCTTGTAGCACTCGATACTCAATCATTTCAAAATTTTAAACGATGTTGCTCCAGGGAATAAACTTCATTTTTAAAATTAGTCAAATTAGAAAAAAACAATCAACCTATTCCTCGTAACACTATTTAAAGTAGTACATGAAACATTCATTTCACAGTAGTTACACAGATGGCAGAAAAAAATAGTATTTAATTCTTGGATGCAATTTAGTTTACTTTAACAATTATTTGGAAACGAAGGAAATAAGGTAATAAAATAAACAACCTTGTACAAAATTTTAACTCGGAATTATTATATTATTTATTTCTGTATTGATTGTAAGTACTTCGATGATTGTTTCTCCATTTCAAATTCATATTAGATGTACTTATAATAAAGATAATTTAAGTACTAGTATATCGTTACATTATAAACAAACCAAATTTTTGACAGAGTGAGTTAGGAGTTTCTTGAAACGGAGCACCTGACCGCTTTCTTTTGCAAGTACTTGTATCAGAGAATAATTAAATTTGAAAAACAACACCAGAGGTGCAAGAAGCAAGCCCGTATCCACGGGGGGGAAGAGGGGACCCGCCCCCAAAAATTTTCATGGAAGGCTTGCAAAAATCTCGGTTAATTCTATGAGTAAATACTAAGAAAAAAAATGCCGTATAAAAGAGATTATTCCAAGAATTTTTTCATTTTAACTATTTGATGAACACTTCAAAACATATTTTAAAAGAGTTAAAGTAAAGTTATCAGTAATCTCGATATGAAATGAAACAATACATATTGAAGCAAGTTTTTGACGAAAACAAGGAGTATGTTCATAATACTTCATGCCACAGTTGGAATAGCAATCTGTAAGGTAGGAGACGAAGTGTGAAGTGCTTGCTGCAAGCCAAATCATAAAAACAGGAGCAGAAACAAAGCGTTTATCTTTTGCCGATTGCAACGGCGGTAAGTTATTGTTATTCTATTGTATAGTTGTAGTACATACATGCATTGCAAAATCCTCGTCAACAGCAAACCTTAAGTTAACTGTGGAACAATTAGTTGTGAATTGAATTAAGAGCTCTGAGTTCCGTTAAAGGCGATTGATTCTAGTAGGGTCTAAATTACTGTGGTATGATATGTAAAACAAGAACTGTGGTGGAACACTCACCGAAAAAGTACTTGTTGCAAAGACTTTCATATGCTTGTTGTCGTAGAAGAATAAAATTAAGCTAAATTCCCTTAATTAAATGAGTAACTGAGCAAGTGGACATATTTAACGTTTAAGTTTAAGGATTAAATTCCGGATGTGGAGCCAGGACTAGTAAACATTTGCAAGATTTAGAGAAGAAGTTAAGTAGGAAAATGTTTTGTATTTTACTTGGGGTGGAGAATCCCGTAGAAGTAGCTAGTTTTCATATAAAAACGTTGTAAATTATAATTATTTCTTAGTCGCGTACGCGTAATAATGTTGTAATTAAACGTGAAAGAAGCAGTGATGCTTTTACTCGATACTAGATGGGTGTAGCGTTTTAGTTATATTGAGAAATATCCGTTCTCCGGACAATTGTACATTGTACAAATATACGGAATCATCTTGCTTACTACAAAAATCAGAACGGAGCATACGTTCGTTATCCGTATGCTACATAGGAACTGCCCTGATGTGTTACATAATGCCGTCGCAGGATGTTTGATGTCTAACAGTACATACATATATGTATGTTACCTTTGTCAGCTATGTGTTATATACGTCCGTTTGTATGTAAGATTCTGACCGCCTATATTGTTTCATACGGAAAGTATGTACAGATGGAGCACATATACAGAAAGCATTATAAAACATGCGTTTTCAGTTATACGCTTGCTGTACGTTAAGTCCAAAAACTATATGATTTACAAAAGTAATCTACGATATTACGTATGCCGCATACATTTTTTCTCAGTGTAGCTTTGAATAGCATTATAGTATTTCTTAAAGCTGTTTTGGTATGTGTCTTCTTGGTATAGTGTGCAGGTGGTTCATTTATTTAAAACGAGTTTAATTTAAGATTTTAGACAAGAAATTTGTATAAATATTTAAAAAAAATACAACTGTAATTGTAAACAATTGAATTGCTTCAAAGTTACCCGTCCACCTAATTTTCAACAAAAAACATAATAAAATCTATAATCGTCAATTTCTACTTAAAATTTACTCATTTTATGTTCTGTTATGTTACGTCGAGGATGTAAGTACGGGGGAGGAACCACAATTACATATGGAAATCCATTGTTAACCGAAAAAGGAGAGTGTGGTTGTGGGTAGTTAATGGGGAGTGTGGAGTTAAGAGGGAAGAACGAGTGAAGCGAGAAGCCGAAGTAAGGTGGGATAACGCACTACTAGGTTACTTAGGTTAGGATATGTCTACTTCGCACTTACCTTTGTACGTACTCAGGTTTGCAAGATCTCCTATCTCAAGCAGAAACTCGTGAACGATTGTTGGTGGTCTTTGTTCTTTCATTCATTAAGCCATGAATATTCAAAAGATAACCCTTGTCCGGGCAAGATATTTTTGTAACGTAGACGGGCAACTGGGACCTTAGCAACTCTATTAGCCCTAGCAACTCGATATGTTCATGACTTTAACTTCGACTAAAGATAGAAGAATTCAGAATTTTATGTCATCGAAATATTTATGATTATTGAGAAATTCGAAAAAAAATATGAAGCTACTGGGCCTGGGAGGACCCACTTGCCCGGATAACATTATATTTTACAAATGTTAGTACTGTCAATTCACATCCAGCGCAAAGACCCTGAACACTTGCAGGAATGTTTACTCGAAAATTATCCACAATCCAACCGTCCTGAACCTAGAGACAAGTAGTTCCCTCTACTTGCGAATTAGTCCCGTCTTTATTACCGCTTATCAAAAGGTATTACACATAAATTACGCTTCACTTACATGTTATCAAGTACACAAACAATCAAATTATCAAATTCTTCTAGTTAACTGTTCAAAATTTTGATAAAAACGGAAGGGCAACTTCGCAAGTTAACCTTAAACAAGAGCCTAAGTAAAGTTGAATTTCCTTATTTCACAGTAGATCATCTCTCGTTCTTGATCTTAAGGTTACTATTACATGTGGGTCTATTAAAACATGTATACTTTAATTCTAATTCGTGAAGTTAGTAATACCCATTTAATAAAAAGCACGTTTTTTCATGTAGATTACAGAATGTTGACTTAATGCGTGTGTATAGATGGGATAATAGAATTAAGTAGAGCAAAATATTTAAACATTCAAGAGCAGATATGTTGAATTGCTGATATTACTATTTGATGAACTGTAATATGGTTGGCTCCCCCCATAACTTCTACCGGGCCCCCTCCACATTTTAGGCTGGCTACGGGCCTGGCATGAAGTGCAGCCAAGTTCATCAGCCTTAAAATGTATTTGGATGAGAATGGATGAGCCAAGTTCCTTCGACACTGTATCTGAAACAAACACTTGAACTTGGAGCGATGTGTCTAACTAACTAACTAACTCTATGGCTTATGGAACCCGGAGGTTCAATGCCGCGTTCACAAAAGCTCTCCACTGACTTCTATCCTTAGCTAACTGCATCCAGTTTCTACTTTGTATTCCTATCTCTGCGAGATCCATCTTAATATTGCCCTCCCATCTGCGCCTATGCCTTCCTAATGGTCGTTTTCCGATTGGTCTTCCTGTCAAGACATTGAAAGCGTTTCAACTTTCTTCCATTCTAGCTACATGACCCGCCCACCTAAGCCTCCTAGACTTCACGACCCTGACAATGTTGTGTAAACCATATAAATTATGTAGTTCCTCGTTATGAAGTTTTCGCCATTCCCCATTCCCGTTTTTCTTAGGTCCGAATATTCGTCTCCAGATCTTGTTCTCAAATACTTTCAGTCTATGCTCTTCCCTCAGAATAAGTGTCCATGTTTCGCAGCCATACAAAACAACAGGCATCATTACCGTTTTGTATATTTTAAGCTTCAAATTCCTCGACAGAATTCGCGACGACAAGAGATTTTGAACCGAATAGTAGCACGAGTTCCCTGCTTTTAGTCGACATTTAATTTCTTCGTGAATATGATTTTCCTCTGTTAATATTGATCCTAGATATTTGAAACTATCCACTTTATCAAAAGTATTATTTAATTTTTTAACGCATCCATAATTTGCTGTTTGCCGGTCCCGACGCACTTCCATGTATTTAGTTTTCTCTGCATTTACTTCTAAACCCATGTCTTTGCAAGCGTTAAATAAGATCTCTGCATTTCTTTCTATTGTTCTCCTATCATCCCCTATTAAATTTACATCATCAGCATATGCTATAACCTGGTGAATACCGTTCAATTCTAGGCCCCGGTTGCTATCTTTGATTTTCCTTATAGCGTATTCCAGAACGAAGTAAAATAATAATGGCGACACCGAATCTCCTTGTTTCAGGCCATTTTCGACGTGAAAGCACGCGGACAAAAATTTTCCTAACCGGACTTTACTTTGGGATTCATTTAAACATATCTTAATTAATCTAATTAGCTTTCTCGGTATTCCAAGTTCTGTAACAACGTTGTATAATGTTTCTCTCCTAACCGAGTCGTACGCCTTTCTAAAATCAATAAATAGTTGATGTACCGGGGTATTGTATTCCCACTTTTTTCGAGTATTTGGCGAATGGTAAATATTTGGTCGATAGTTGATCGATTTCGTCTAAATCCGCATTGATAATCTCCAATAATTTCATCTGCGTATGGGGTCAGTCTTGCTAATAGAATATTTGAAAGGATTTTATAGGATGTTGAGAGAAGAGAAATGCCTCGATAATTATTACAGTCAGTTTTGTCGCCTTTCTTGTGAATTGGAACAATGATTGATTCTTTCCACTCATGTGGCAATTCTTCCTTGTTCCAGATCGGAGAATGAGTTTGTGTATCTTGTTCCACAATTTTCTCCTCCAGCTAAAATTAACTTACCCGGAATTTAATCTATACCCGGAGATTTGTGTTTCAATTTCTTTATAGCAGTTTCTACTTCTATTCGGTTGGGTTCTGGAATATACGGTTCTGCGGTGTGTATCTCCTTTTCTCCACCCATACTATTTTTCGGTTGCGTATTAAGCAAATCGTCAAGGAAATCTTTCCATCTATTTAAAATGCTATTTGTTTCAGTGAGAACTGTACCGTCAGATTTCTTTAATATATAAGTACGAGGTTGATAGCCTTTCTTAAATTCGTTGATTCTCTTATACATGTCCCGGATGTTTTTATTTTTACTATTATCTTCAAGTTCCTTAAGTTTAGCTTTCAGAAAATCGCGTTTCTTTGTTCTAAAAGTTTTGGAACTTTCCCGCCTGTTATCTGCGAAATTTTGTGTAGTTATTTCATTCGGATTTTGTAGCTAGCGTAATTTTGCCTGTTTTCTATTCTCTGCTCGTTTTATGCATTCCTGGTCAACCATGGATTGTTCCTACGTATTTCCGCGTGTCCCAATTTTTCTTTTGCTGAAATTTTAATGCTATCTCTAATTTCAATCCAGGTATCCTCAACACTAGTGCACTCCGAATCTTCTAAGGCCGAGAATCTATTCGAGTCTTCAATCTGGTATTTCTCTCTTACCTGGCTCTCTTCTAATTTCTTTAAATTGAATCTCTCCGTTTTAGGACAATGAATATTACTTTTACTCAACGATAACCTCTCTCGTATTATCGCTGCTACCAGGTAGTGGTCACTGTCACAATCAGCCCCTCTAAACGACCGGACATCAATTATGCTAGATTGCCTTCTTCTATCTACTAAAACGTGATCAATTTGATTATGTGTTTTCCCGTCTGGTGATGTCCAAGTGTATTTATGAATGTTGCGATGTGGGAATTTTGTACTCTTCACGATTAAATTTTTAGATGTTGCAAAATTCACGAGTCTAACACCGTTGTCATTACTTTCCTTATGCAGACTTTCGTTCCCTATAATCAGTTTGAAAATATCCTCTCGTCCTATCTTCGCATTGAAATCCCCTAGTAGAATTTTCATATGGTATCGCGGGAGTTGGTCAAATATCCGTACACTTCTTCGTAAAAACTGTCTTGATGTGTCTAACATATTCGAATACACCAAGATGGCTGTTCCTATTTTAACGGCCGGAACATTTCAACCCTAAGGCTAGTGGTGGTCCCCAAATTCACTACGCTCACAGGCACCATTCCTATGGCTCGTTAGCATCATTTACCTTGACACTTCGTGGATGAATTTAAGTTTTCCTTGTCTGTGTTTGGAAGCACAAATTTTACTGCAGTATACTGTATATGTGCCTTAGCGCATTAGAGAAGTGGATATTACTAAGGTTGATAGTCTCGTCAAACCCATCACCCCCACCACCACTATATCTAAGACTCCTTAACATCATTTTCCTTGATACCTCGCGCCAAGTTCCAGTGTTTATTTCAGATACAGTGGCGAAGGAACGTGTCTCATCCATCCTCATATCTACAGTTTTTGAGGCTGATGAACTTGGCTGCACTTCTTGCACCTCTGGTGTTTTTGTTCATATTTCACTTCTTTTTATATTTCGCCATGTCAATATCATATATTGGGATTCTCAATCGTGACATATTATTGGATTTAAATTTACAGTTAGAATTGTATTTTTTAAAGAAGTCCTAATGTGCCACATGCAACATTAGTTCCCAAAGGCTCTCCCACCATGAATCAAACCCAAGAGTCTGCACAAGAAAGACGCACATGGTAGCCACTACACAAACAGGAAGGGTTTCTCCTATTAATTATCTGTCAACGAGTTATTTTCAAAGGAGATTCTAATTCATTTACCCGAACTACAAAATCACGATCGATAATATCTCATTTTTCATTCCCTAAATGCGAAGAGTATCAGCAGAGCCCCAAAACCCTTGATGCTGAATCCTCAATGCTACATCACTAGACATGGCTGGTGTTTCAATATACTTGTTTTCTACCCTTGCACATTACTAAATTACGGAATTCATTACATGAAGCGCATTTTACGCAGTTTGGTACTGCCTCGGGTATTCGTTCAAATGATATACACCTTTCAAATTGCTTGTAAACTTAATTATATTTGCCACCAACTTGTCGTAACTATATATAGAACGACATAAACTGACAAAAATTAAAGGGGTGCTTCTGGTTAATGTGGAAACTTGAAATGATGAATGGGAGATGAAGAATCTCTCCATGTTATTTAAATTGCTCTTTTTGTTGGACCTATAACATCATGTTTCAGGAGCATGGAACAAAATGTTGAAATTCGGTATACTTGTACGTTTTCGTTAGCATTATCTAAGTAAATCAGTAAAAATACAAAATTCCAATTTTAGAGTGGTTTTATGGAGTACTGAAGAACCTTTCCCATGTTATTTATATGGGAGGTATTCTACACCCTAAAATCTTTAGGCACTTCTGGCAAGATTAGAATGATGAAATTTGGCACGATTGTAGCCTTCTGCAACTAACCTATATTGAAATTGCCAAATTGAATATTTTTAATTTGTAGGAAGCCTAAAGGGAATGAAGTAATCCCCATGTTATTTAAATAGGCGTTTTCTATGATACAAAATCTTATCTTTTAGATAGTTGAAATAGGAAAAGAAACTTGAAATTCGGTAGGATTGTGTGCTTAAGAGGTGTGAGGTTGTAGGTCGGGCAAAGACGGTAGTGTGGGGGTAGCTGGGTAAATTCAGGTAATATGAAGAACAAATGCACGAACTTCACTCTTGATCAAAAGGCTGATACGTAAGAGATTCGCACACTGTTCACAGATAAAAACGCAAATCATCAATAACATTCTTACATTAAGACTGTGGTAACCATAATATAACTCGTGGTACCAACATATTTTCGAAATCGGTTACATTTTGTTGCTAGTCTCACATAAATTCGAACAATTTGATTTCTTATTTCTTCGAGAACTTCATTAACTCTAAATGTCATCACCTCCACATTTTCTTACTTATCAAATTAATTTCAACATCTATTTGACACCAATTACTGCAATAAAGGAAAAATATTCACCGAAAAGAGATAAATATTGCATTTCCTTGACTGGGTTTCCAAGCATGAAATCTACGGTAGTATTCCATGCCTTGGCCCACTTTTTTAAAAAGTTACCTGATTCACAGAGGGTGCCTCATTAACTTGCTTAACTACTTATTACAAGCTTTCACTTGTATTACTCGCACTGAGAAAAATGTATGTGGCGTACGTAAAAACGTAGATTACAGTAAATCCTGTAGTTTTTGGACTTAACGTATACTAAACGTACAACTGAAAAAGTATATTTTATACTTACTTTCCGTATAAGAGTTCCGAATAAACGTACTTTCCGCACGAGCGAAAGAGCTGTATGTATGTGGTCAGGCTCTCACATACAGATGACGTAGGTAACGTATAGCTGACGTACGCAACATACGTATACGTACGTAATATACGGAAGACTGTTAGATGTCAGACATCCTGCAACGACATTTTGTAACATCTAAGTGGGAAAGAGGGCAGCACGTTTATAGCATATGGATAGCGTATACTAAGTATTGATGTCTGTAGTAAACATAAGGATCCTGTATATTTGCACATTATACCGCTGTCCGGATAAAGGATTTTTGTCAGTGATCTGAGCTCTTTTTTCTATTAACGTAGAACGATAGGAATACGAACACAGAAACATCGAGGAAGCTAAGATTCCAAAGGTTCTTCCAGCACGAATCGAACCCAAAATCCCATACACCAAAGGCGTACGTGATAGCCAATATACCAGCGAGGAGGGCATCCACTGGACCACTCGGACGATTGACATTATCACTATACACATGATGTGTTGGGTAACGGAATCGTTCCCGATTTGTGATAGTAAGGACAGTTTTTTTCAATGAAAACTTTTCCTTAGCAAATTCCTCAAATTTGACACTGAAGCCGTTATAGGGTACCTTCATGGAGAATTTTGCATCTTTATCTCATTAAAAAGTACCCAACAACTATGGGCAGTTTCTCGCCAATCAAATGCCCATAATACATTCCTTACACTTGGAACCTTTTACTTACTCTAGTCATTACAAAAGGTAGGTGTAATTACCCACTTTCAACTCTCTATCTAATTTCGAAGCACCTAACCATTGATGAGTGAGTGAATAAACCGATCTCTGTTTGAATAAGGACAGTTTTTCGCCAATAAAAAATCCATAGCTCACTCCTTAAATTTCGAACATTTTTCATGTAGTCCCTTACTTTTGATATAGAGTTTAGATACCGAATAGATACACCTCCAACTAAAGCTTATACTCTTATTTGACATTTTCTGAATAAATCGTCGTACATTCTCATGTTTTTGAAATTGACCCTTTTTGCCTTAAAATCGGAATTTTCGAACGTACTGAAATATATGTTCGATTATTTTTACTAAAGATTTTGAATACTGAATTTTGCCCTACAACAAAGAATCGTTGTTACAATGGTAATGTTTCCTAACAGCACAGTTACATAGCAGGCATATGCCTATCATGATCCGTTAGGTATATAGGAATGTGCCCAGTATTGCCTTACGTACCTATGAGAGAGACATCACATGGATAGCAAGTGACAGTGACAGTCTATATCCGCCACTAGGCACATTAAAACAGCTGTGAGATAACAGTTGATTAATTTGTGTACAGAGTTTGGCACTGACATTGAAAGACGACCTCTAGGAGTTGTGAACTCTGTGGGTATGAGTTTCCGGAGAACCTTACTGATTGACACCCACTCTTTGTCATTCGTAGATAGTTTAAAAGAGGTTGTTGGGCCAATGGGGATAGAAAAATTGAACAAAAGATCGTGATTTTCCTTACTGATGTCTTCG
Organism: Thermobia domestica; assembly: GCF_964235325.1. Taxonomy (NCBI): domain Eukaryota; kingdom Metazoa; phylum Arthropoda; class Insecta; order Zygentoma; family Lepismatidae; genus Thermobia; species Thermobia domestica. The sequence goes on from NC_137456.1 coordinate 32,730,240, forward strand.
ATTCTCCCAATTCACCATTTCTCGTCATAAATACAAGCTACGGTATCATTAGGTACATGTGGCAACATGCTATGTTCTGGAAGTACCAAAATTCTGCATTCAGTAAATTAATCTGATTGTGAGTATTCATAACATCTGATTTGTGTTTGCGTCAGAGGTACAAATCTAAGATGTGATCTGGTATTAATAATTATTTTACAAATAGCATATCTAAAATTTCTTGCTCTTTGACTTCAATTATTCTGATCCAACAAAGATAAATTGTATGCCTGAGATACTATATCAATGCAAAACTTGTACATAAGTTGAGATCTCAACATCGCGAATTTTACATCACTGCAACACCTTACAACTCAGAAGCTTCTCAAGTCTCAGTGATGCAATTTTAATTACTTATCACTACACACTTATCGTATATTTTGTAAACAAAATGGGAGTTTTCACTTGTATTCTTCCGGAGATATTTGATAGTGAAAATATATTTTTCGAAAATTTGCAATTTTTAAAAATTTTCAAAAAATCAAGTATATGGTTCTGAGATCTGAAAGTTGTTTGGCACGTTCTTTGCTATCTAGTCTAGACAAAATATTGAAGTTGAGTCTCATTTATTTCGTTTCTAAATGTATATTCCAAAGTGGCCATTTCTAGGTTTCTGACCTCAAGGCTTCTATTTTCGAAGTTCTAAAGTAGGCTTCAATGTGCACAGAGCACAGAACGTAATCCATTCCACTAACTTTGCTATGGTTTTGGTTTGAACTCATTATCTTTAAAACCTAAAAAATTACAGCGTTTAAGGGAATGCACTAAAAAGTTCAAAATATGCTTACGCGCCTATACAAAATTTCTGCTACAAACAAACCTGAGTGGCTAAACTATACAGTAAATGAATACCCGTTTTCAACTCCCTGAATATGGTACAATCTTAGGTAAGAAAATAAAAAATAAATAAAGATTGTCAGCAACCTTTGACCCGGAAATTGGTCGATTTCATTTGAATTGCCCCTTCAACATGCTTCGAGTGTTTGTTCTCGAAATACCACAAACACTGCTTCAGAAGTTAATTTGGTGAGATATTACATGAAATATTGCCCTAGAGTCATGAGATTTGCTTCTGTAGTAAACACTTTTTCAGCACTATTTGGTATATTAAGAACCGTTGCTGACTCAGTCTGTTCAATCCTTTTCTATGAAAATTACGGATTGGCTGTCGAGATGAAGGCAGTGTAAATACCCAATCGTAAGTTGGTAATTGTGGCCATGTAACCAGTACTTTCGAAGTAGGAGCAAACGTCTATTCTTTGATAAGTTTCTAGTCATTGAACATTTATTTAATTGTCTTTCAGTTTAACGTCCCTTCATTCTAAGGGAGACAAGTGATTAAATCAAGTGAATTATAATGGAAGAAATAATGGAATGAAACGTATTCGAGATTCATGGGCAGACGCCAAGATGGTAAGAGTCTAAAACGTATTAACTGATAAGCAGCTTGAAAAACAAAACAATAATGACACCCTTCAGTTCTACCTGCTCCAAGTAAGGATTGGCTTGCACCTACAAGAGAAAGTGTATAAGATATTAGAATGCTATTTCCACGAATGCATAGGTCTCACTATTATATAAATGTGTCCGTATTCGTAACCCTTACACATATTAGATCTAAAATATCAATTCCTTCCAAAACTATGATTGAACGGTCTTTATGAATCAAAGCCTTGACGTCACAAATAACATTCTTTTTTAACTTTCCATGGTTATACATCACTGCAGAGTGAAACGGTGTTAAAGAGACAGATAATAATGGTGGAATGAAGAAAGTGAGGGAGAATGAGAGAACCATCAGAAAACTCACGTACATAATTCCTACTAGGCAGAAGCTGGGATTGACCAGAGACACAAACGTCAGATGTGAGCGTTTTACCACTGAATTAACGAGGCCCACACTGTATATTGTTTAGACTTTAAGAAAAGGATTACCTGTCTTATCCACCATTACTATTTTTCGTGTATGTCAGGACGTGCCTTCCTGTATGTTCTATCTAATGACTTTCCAGCAATTCTTAGCACACTTCTGGTCTTATCTTCATTCAGAATAAGTATTCCTGTTTTGTCTAATCTTCGCTGAAAGGAACATTTAGATTTCACAGAAATTGAATATCAATTCCTCTTTCGACAATTCCAGTTACTTTCAGGGGTCTTGATTTCATCATTCCTGCAGTTAAAATAGCAAACAAGGACAACTATTACTTCACTAAAGCACATTTACGCAATGCTTACTGACCTCTAAAACTTCACTGATGTTTGTTCGCTTTATACAAAATTCAGTGCTTGTGTATGTGGATAATAAGTGCGTTAGATGTAACAATACAGTTTAAAATATTTCTCTTAAAATTTTGTAAGCACTCCACAGTACCTGTAATGTTCTCTCATCAGGAATATATTTAACTGCCGACAGCATAAAGTAATTTCTCTTCTAATATTAGTTCATAAAAATTGGACTATAAGTGTGACATTACTTAAGCACATGGAAATTAAGAAACATGTTAACATTAAAAAATTTAAAAAATGAAATACAAAACATACGTAACTACTTATAAAATAACATAAAGTATAAACGATAGTGTCAACTATGCTACAAGGAAACATTATTTATCCAAGGAGGGGGTACGGTGGCTCAGTAGTACAGCGCTTACCACTGGTACATAGGGACTTTGATTCGATCAGCGGCCAAGAAAGTGTATGGTGGACAACATCGTGCCCGCAAGTTTTTAAGGTTTACTCCCGTTTCCTCTCTCATTTTGATTCCACTTCGATCATTATTCAGTTGTAATAATGATCTGCAAGGGCACCGATTTCTCTGCAAATTTGGGGGGGGGAATTCAGATACAGAAAACATATATGAAGATTTTTAAGACAAATTGCCAATTAGATAAATTACCAATTTAAGATAAATTTCCAAATAAAATGAGGGGAGCCACATGAGCTTTGTGGGGGCCCTCTGACCCCCAGGATCGTCGCCCTTGATGATCTGACTCCCTTAGCCTAACAGGCGTAATCCCGGGACATTAAACTGAGCTCTAATTTCGTTTAATTTTCTATTTTGTCAGGTTCATAGTCTTTGTAACTGTAATTGTTTAGGAATACTGTTACATTTTTGATATAGTGTATTTCTATTAATAAAATTGACTAAAATATGTTAAATAATTTGGAAAATATTTCAATTGGCTTTTTTCGCCATACCGATGTAAATTTGTTATTTCACCCCCACTCTGCTTTTTTGTTAACCATCAGTAGACTTCCCGATGGGAACTACTGGAGGCAAACTTTATACGTGGAAGGTTATATTTTTTACAGTGTTATTTGCTCGCACAAGGAAAGTAATTGGGGAAAAGAGAGAGAGGTTGGTTGAAGGCAGGGGTAAAAGTGGACCTGAAAAAGGGGACGGTAGGTAATGGCATGACGTCACTCCGTCAACCTGCTTATCTTTGCATATTGTAAATGTTTAGGAATTGAGAGGACGCGTGCATATTTTTAAGAGATAGGGGATGCGTTCCCCCTCACTTTAACCTCTGGTTGTAAAGGAAAAAGTCGAAGACTGGCGGTATATTACTGATGATCACTTCTTTTGGTAAATAATGTTACCATTCTACGAACAATTCCATTGATTACATGTATATGTTCTGTCATTCCCATGTCATACCCAAGCAGATCAAATATGTATTAAATTACCATCACAGTAGGTTTCTTCAGAACTGTGTGAGTGGTGTCTTATCTGAAGATAGATTTACCAGAGCAAGAATTTTGGAAAGGTGAATTATGCCCACTTTCGAATCAAAATCTTAATACAAACCAAAAACTTAAAGACATATTGTCCAAATGTACGGGTAGAACTTGGTATGCGGCCACCTTTTTTATGGTAAGTTCTAACTGGTACTGCGAACCAGGGAAGAGTTGCCTGTTTCTAAAATTATCTTCACAAATACGCATAATTTATAAATTCAGAATATAATTCAACACTAGATCGATGAACTCTTTTGGAAATTTACAAAAAGCTTGGCATATTTTACAATTCTAAAAGTTGTTCTTGCGTGGAATAAAATGTAATTTTAAAAATATATTCCTTTAAAAAATTAAACTTGTTACCTCCACTCTAATCAAGATGCATGAAAATCCATTTCCGAGTAGTTCAAAGATGGTACTGACAAATTATGATTTCATTCTTGAATACTTTTTAGTTTCTATTACTGTTCACTTGTATTAGAAGGAACAGAGTAATAAAACACAAAATCTGCTGTCAAGCTTTAAAACGGAATTGTTATTTTATTCATTTATTGTATTGATTGCAAATAGCTGAATATTGTTGTCTACATTACAGGTTTCGTTCTAAATAAAACAAATTGAATTTAGTTACAGCTTGTCCTTCAAATTATCATATTAAAGCCAAAACAAATTTTTGACAGATCACGTTGAGACCTCCTTCAAACGGAGCACCTAACCCACTTATTTTCAACATATTTATGTCAAAGTGCAACCAACATCTAGAGAGGTACTTGAAGTAAATTCCAGCAATAATAGTTTACTGGGCAGACGGCTTAGGTAATCTTGCACTGTTATAAGAAATTTAGAAATTCATTATAATGTTTTATACGTAATTATCATGTATTCCATATGTAACAAACGAGTAATCGATTCGTTAGCTGTGTCCGTAACCTTTCATAGTTTAATAATTATGGACAGTGACATATATAAACTTTCTATCACGAAACATTCCAGTGCAAAGAGTATTGTTTTTATACTCTCCTGTGTACTCCACCCCCAGCCACATACACACACTTCGACTGTTATAATTTCTCTTCCTTCTCAGTGAAATCGTTCATATAGGTTAAAGTTTCACTATAGAAATTTCATTAACGTATCCAATGACAGGAGTTCTTAAGGATATAAGAAGTCTCATGCAATTAACACGAATATAAGAGTCTTTCTTACAAGGCTGTCTATAATCTTTATTATAAATTAATTAGAAATGTTACACTTTCGGAAGTATATCACTTCATTCTTCAGAGTACTAGTCCAACTGAATTCATAAATAATTAATTTATAATAAAGTTTATAGAGAGCCTTGTAAGAAAGTTGCATTTAGTTTGTGTTTAAGATGGACACAAGGCCTTTTTATCAGAATATAAGAGTGTACATTTTAAGACAAAGTTAGTCTCAAACAAACTTTACACACGTAGTTACTTGACGAATTTTCACTTACCGAAAGCAGTCCTCAGTAAGAGGCCATATTGGAAATCCGCAAATAAAGTGAGCTTGAAAATTGAAATAAATATTAATATTGAAAGTAAGCTATTGGTAACCGATCGATAGACGCCAATAAACATCTAGAAGATAATATGTGAGAAGTAAAGTGAAAACTAGTTTATACAATAGTCACCATTCATCTTTACTTATCTCATGCAAGAATTGCAAGCAATGGTGATTATGTAGAGAAGTGAAGAAAGCTTCAGATATGTAACAGAGTTGTCTTTTTTCCTAATCAATTTAAGCCCAACCTATTTTTTGTCTGAGAATTTGGTAATTCTTTGTAAACTTATTGATTCTTATCTTGCTTAATAGATCTTGAAGATTTTAGTGGTAGCACATACACTGGTACCAGGTCCTTATTGTAAAAGACGAAATAATTCCATAACAATTAATCCACTAACAAAAAGGGATAAAGAATAAATTGTTCCCTTTTGAGAACAATTTGATTAAATGTGTTAAAATAAATATTTTTTTCATTTCGTATAACTAAACGGTCTTTATTTTCTGGATGAACCTCGTATATAGATATCCCATTCCAGAAATAAAAACGGAAATTTTCCTAAACGGCTGAGGGGACTTCAGTTTCCTTATTTCTAATGAGCAGTTTATATACCGAATTTCATATTCGTAATTTGACGGCCTCGTGATGTATTCATTTTTTGGCATAAATTATGAGCCCCGCTCACTCTAAGGATAAGTATTTTAATAAATATAACATCGTAAGATCCTGCTAGGGACAAAAGTGGAAAATCTGGCTATTTCATTGTAATTGGTTCAGTAGTTGTTACGTAATGCAATCAGAGAGAAACTCAGATTCACTTTTATTTACTAGATTTCGACGCCTTCATTGCTTTGAGACAACTTCAGACCAAGATGTGTTTTAGTAATGTAAATACCTCATAATGATTTGTGAAGTATTTTCTGAATTACTTCTGCTGTAAGTTCAAAAAGAACCAAGAAAAACTCAAAAATATCAGTTTATACTGCCTTCTAAGTTTCGCTTTCAGCTATGTTGAATTGGCATTCATATTGAATGATGCAAGTACAGGCGATGAGGAAACTTTTGCTATGGTGTTATATGTACCCCGGGTTCGATTCCTGGCATGAGCTCATGTGGTTCGGATTCCACGTTAATGTGTAGGTCCACCTCCCACATAGCCTTGCTCCTCAACGGTACGTTAAACTCAAGATCAACTCAACTCAACTTCGCATGCAGTTTCAGAAATTCAACAATTATGTCTCCGTTCACCTCTCACCTTTATAAGGTAAGTCTGGGTTATATCTTCTTAAATATAAGGCTACTAAGAGCAAACTAGGAGCGTGAATTGGGGCGTTGGGTGGGGCTGAGTTCAAAATAAGCGGAAATGAAATCTGTGAGTTTTACGTCCCACGGTTATGCCGGTTAGGCTAAAGGAGACGGTGATGATGAGTAATGGATGAAATGGTGGAATGAAGAAAGTGGGAGGAAACGGGAGAACCCCGAGAAAACCCACGCACACGGTGTTTGTCCACCACAAAGTTCACTTGGCGGGGGCTGGGATCGAACCCGTTACCCCAAGCACCAGAGGTGATCGCTCTACCACTGAGCCACCGCGGCCCCTTCAAAATAAGCGGATATATATATATATATATATATATATATATATATATATATATATATATATATATATATATATATATATATATATATATATATATATATATATATATATATATATATATATATATATATATATATATACCTTACATTTTAGATAATAAATATTATAATAACATTTCCCAGTTTCGAAAACCATATTCTATTTGATGAAAAAGACTTTCCCGCCTCTCACCACTCAAAATGTGATCATCTGAGCCTTACAGAGGCCTAAATATGAAAACATATCCTATTTTGTACTGTCTGAAAATATCACATTCTTGGTCGGCGATGTTCATACATACTTAGTAACCGCCCTACTTCACGCTTCCCTTCCGTATCCGTCACTGACAATAACTCAACGAATTTTAATAAATATATAAATAAAAGCACACAGTTTTTAAACTATCTTTCATACAGGAATATGATACTAGAACCCTAATAGTAGAATCGAAGCATTTTTAAATTCCTCTTTTCTTGAAGGTTTCGTAACATTTTAACAAATTTTGCATTCGGAAGGCATGTGTGTGAAGCTACTCAAATGAATGGTGTCAAACCCATGCGTTTAAAATAATGGTAACACAAAGTGAAAGTCTAAAATTTCAATAAAAGGAAAGATAGTGCTTTAAAACAGTTAATAAAGTAACAGAAAACGTTTACATTTACATTATATTGTAGTCCTATAGGTGGCAGTCACATCCTCTATTCACTGAGAAATAAAAATGATTGCAATGATCTAAGTTTCCATTTCTGCTTAACATATAAAATGTACCTTTTTCTATTTCGTTAAAGTTTTGTTTGCCATTTGTTTCCCGAATAACAGTCGATACAAATAGATTTTCTCACTATTTAGTTGCTCCGATTGCAACATTTGAGAGGAAGTAGAAATACTGAAGCCGAAGAATTCAAATTAGATATAAAGATCATAAAATTAGCATTAAAACAAATTATATTTTTGAAAGAGAATAACCGGATTCATACGAAGGGAGCTGGTTTTCTCTTGAGTAAAGTGTTTTCTACGCAACAAGAGGGTTATGGACAGAGCTTACTATTAAGGTTCTGTGTGAATATTTGAGGCTTAAATCTGGTGTTAGATATGGACGTATTCATAGATCAGGCGTGCACCCAGAAATTTGTGTTGGAAGGGGTTCAATACTATGGGTATTTTTTGGTATCCGAAAAAACGATCAGTAATTATAAAATACTTCTACTTACATTTTCAGAAAACAATGAAGAACTAGAACGTTTTTTTTAAAAAATAAGAGGATGAGTATAGATGAAGTGTTAAACAAAATGTTCGTTCTACGTCAATGATTTCCCTGTTAAACAAGTACAGTTAAAATGATAAAATTGTACACATATCTGTTGAGTTCGCAAGATTTTTGGGAGGGGAGGGGAGCTCCTGAACTGGTGTATCACTCTCATAGTTGGACCCAGTGGCGGATGCAGGGGGCGATCGGAGCGATTGCACCCCAAAAGAGCAAACTTTTATTTTCTTTTAAATATAAATAAACCCATCCCAGTGTTTGGAGCTTTTAAAAGTAGCTCTAACTAGCAGTATTACAACCCATCGCCTCGCCCCAGAAGTCCGTCCTGGATCCGCCCCTGGATGAACCATTCCCTGAGAGATCATCAGAGTATCCTGTTTCACTCCCTGACACACCTTCCTCCAGAAGAACTTTATTACAGAGCCATATCACCGTCTACGTCTATCGTACTCTTTAATCGCCAAAAATATTATCAGAATAGTTTAAAAGGTATTCAAATATATGTTTCATACGAAGTACCTGAACCCATTACAGATTGAAAGAATAACTTCACAACTTTTTTTATTCAAAATGTATTGCTACGAGATGAATTGATACTTGATTTCAACGTCAGTCTAAATAACGTAAACAGAATATAGCCAACGTTAAATTTTACTTTGATTGTACCTACTATATGTTTCAAATACTATTCTTTATCAAACTTTTCTGTTACGTTGTCAACATGTGATGACCATACGTATAAACAAGGTCAAAATAAATGAAAGAAAACTCTGAAAAGAATATCAAGAATATCAATCATTAATCAATGATTAATAGAATTCTCATCAATAACTAATATATGAAAGTTTATTTCTGGAAAGTTGTATTATTTTCTCTTTTAAAGCCACTCGCACAAACTTTTGAAGACAAAATGGACAATTTGAAGTTAATTCTCTTATTTCTCCGTATGCTGACAGATAGTATGTAGTAGTATTATCCAACCAAATTTCTTCATATTTTTATTTTCTTATTCTTAAATGTAACCTTCGTCTGATGTAAGACAAGAAATTATGTAAAGCTTTTATTCTTTTCTTTAAAGAAAATAATAAACGAAAGGTAATTTCCTATTCTCCCAATTATATATATAATTATATATATATATATATATATATATATATATATATATATATATATATATATATATATATATATATATATATAGTGTGTGTAACAAAAAGGTACACCAAAACTGAAGTTTTGCATTCATTATGAGTAAACAAGTAATATGTCACTATGAGTTCATATGACCATATGTAGGAAAATGCATCGTTATAGAGTTACGGCCATTGAAGCGCCTGACGGTATGAAATAGTCGCTTTCTGTACGCCGTTTACTATGACTCAATTTAAACCTCAATAGCTCAGCTCCTAATTAAGCTGAAAAGATAATTGTGATATCAATATCTTGAAGTACGAAGCTTTCCAATGATATTAATTATCATGAGTGGACGCAGTCAAGAGCAAGTTATCCGATACATCCTGAATTCTATTTAAGTGTTTCCCGTCAGCCTGTGCGGGTGTATGTGTGGTCCTAGTAATGTGTTGCCGACAATGCCACACCACACACTGAAAGCAAATTTGCCTTGATGTCTCCTGGAGCTGATCGAATGAGAATTATCGTCAGCTCAAACATGTTCGTACGTTATGGTATCTTCAATTATCGTGTGAACTGAGTCTCATCTGTAAACAGTCTTGCAGATGGGAAAATTAGATTAACAGCACACTGGTGGAAGTATCAGTGTACTCGCGGCAGATAATCGGCTATTTACAAAGACTGCACTCATTGCAGGTGATATAGTACAGGTTTGCTGGGCAACAGATACATCATATCTGTATGTGATTTACATGTAGTTCATTCTTCAGGAAGACATTGATACCACAATTATGTTTCTAACTTAACTAGGCGCAGAGCTATTGAGGTTTAAATTTAGTCACATTGAAGGGGCGTCCAGTATGTAGCTGTTACACACTGTCAGGCGGCTCAAAGGTTGTAACTCTGCAGACAAACCTTTCCCGACATACGGTCATATGAACTTTTTTACTTATTGACCCATATGAAATCCACGCCTGAAATTTGCCATAAATTTTACTTACGGTTATATAAATATAAAGTGTCCATAAAGTATATTTCCACTTCGTGTATGTTCGAAACGACTACAAATATGAATGAACGCAAAAACATGTATGCCATTACTGTGAGGGGCTTGAATTTTGAGCTACAAAAGAGCCATCCCAGACACCCTCATATAGGGGCACGTGACATCAACTTGAAATTTCAAAGAGGAATGCGGGTCGAGTTATATCGTTGGAAAAGTGTCTACAAGGGAAATATTTTGCCGAAAGTTTCAAGTCGTCATATTGACTCGATCCAAACTGGCGGGGATTCATATTTCGTCTCATAATCCCCGTTGCTACCCAGTGTATCTGCAAAACGACTGTTAATATGAGAAAACACAAAAACACGTAAGTCATTAATTTAAGGTGTTGTAATTGTGTGATATCAAAGCTTCACCCCTTACCTCCCAAATAGGGGTACATCCCTTATCCCCCAAATATTGTGTTGACATAAGAGTAAGATTTGGGAGAGTTTTATTCCGAAAAGTGCAAATAAAAAGTTGCGAAAATATCGACATCACAAGGAGGGATCAGCACTATCGGAGTTTAGAGAAGTGGTAATCAATACAACATAATCTTGGTTTGAGACATGTAAGATTACGTAATTTCAGTGATTGAAAATTAAACAACCCGCATACACAGTCCAAAATGACCTTACAATTAGTTACATTCATGTAAATAAACCTTTGCTAAAACATCTGAATTGGTTACTTGTTCGTTCTGAGATTTGCCTCTAGTCGCACTAGTCGACGCAGAGTTGATTACAGTTGTGTCATGAATTGCAGTGCTCACAAATTTTAATATTGTCGTAGATCTGCCTGTCTTCGTGTCCAATCTTTATACAAAAGAATGTGATTGGGTGCAGTTTTCCAATTAGTACTGAAACGAAGCAGTGAACGCTGTTGTTTTAAGACTTTTTTCCGAATATAATTTTATTGAACTTGTGTGTGAGTGTTCTTTTCTTGCTGAAGATTTTCTTATGACTTTCTGAATGAATCTTATCAAAGTAGCACATTCTGCTGAAGATAAAGTGAAACTTACTTTTGTTTTCAGAAAATGTGGGCGAACCTATCGTGCGACTGCTAAATGATTTAATGAACTGCATCCAGAACGTACTAGTGTCAGCCATCAGTATGAGCGACAACTTGTGAACAGGTTTCGCGAAACACAAAGCGTTAAAGACCGACCTTGTTCAGGACGGCCTACGCTAGATGAGGACACAGTAATAGAAGTTATAGGACGCGTCACTGCGAGCCCAGAAATCTCAGTGAGACATGTAAAGTAAGAAAGTACAGTAACATCCCAAGGTGCTCATTTAGCGAAGTTCTAAAACATATAACTTATACCCATACGAAATGCATCTGGCGCCAGAGTTATGAGATTATGATTTTGAAAGACAAGTCGAGTTTTGCGAAATCATCTACCAAAAAATTGCACAAAATGAGAAGTTTTTGGGAACAAATCTGTTTTACTGACGAAAGTGCCTTTCCGTTGACCAGAATGGCTAATACCCATAATGTTCGATTTAGCAGAGACTGCAATCCCCATGTTATCAGGGAAGGGCACTGTCAAAGACCTGAGAAAATAAATATGTGGACACTTATTTAAGGTAACCAGCAAATTGGTTCTTTACTTATCCATTCAAATTTAACAGGTTGTGTGTACTTCCAGCTTCTACGGGACACAGCGGATCCTTCAATAGCTGATCTAAAGATGTGGCCAAAAGTCCGGGCCGGGGTAAATATTTGAGAAACTGTACATGCAGTTGATCCACAATCAACAGGGTTCAACGTCTGTGGTGAAGGGAACATTATGATGTGGTTAAGGTTATCCTCCGCCATATTGGAATTAACTTGTTTATTTTAAATGTGAACATGATCGTGTGACATATTAAACAACATCCACGTTTAAATAGAAATTCAACGGTAAAATTATTTTTCCAAAATCTGCAACGGTTTTGAAGCTGTGAATGGATTTAAGATCGGTTATATTATCCTTTAGACTTACATTTTGTTATGTGTGGAGCATTGTATGGACGGAAACTGACTGTCTCTTTAGTTGTTTTTGTTGTAAATAGGACGGGATGTTAACTTCAGGGGAAAGAATCGAAATTATCCTTTTGGCTGGAGAACGCAGTACAGCAATAATAATAGCCGTTTTCATTGAGCGACATCTTAAACGCGAGCCGGTGACACACTGTGCTGTACGAAAACTAATCCGCAAATTCAGGGAAAGGGGAAATGTTGATGATTTTCCTCGATCATAATGACCACGGAGTGCTACGGATCCAGACAGTACGGAAAGGCTAAATTTGATGCGGACATTGTAGTTTTTCAGCATGATGGATGTCTTGCACATTATTACGAGGGAGTTCATGAATACCTAAACGAAACCTACCAGATAGATGGATAGGTAGTTGCGGTCTCATCGAATGGCCCCCACGATCTCAAAATGATTTTTTCTATGGCGTCATGTGAAATATATTGTTTACAAAACACCACCCACTTCTATCGATGACTTGAAATATCGAATAACAGCTGCCTGTAATACCATATCCGACGAAAACATTTAGGCAAGTACAAATGGAATCCATAACCGTCTATTTTACTGTCAAAAACTCAATGGAGCTCATTTCGAACATCTTCTACACTAACATAAGTAGTATAAAACAGTATTTACTTTATTATGTAAATTTATATGTTTATGCAAAGGTTGACTAAGATCACAGTAACTAATTTTAGGGTTATTTGGGACTGTGCATGTGAGTTGTTTAATTTTCAGTCAGCAAAACTAGTAGTCCTACATTTCTAAAACTCATTCCTTATATCGTCCCATCACTTACGTCGAAACGCATTCGTTACAAAGTTTATCTTGTAATGATTGCCACTTGTCTAAACTCCAGTAGTAATGATCCCTCTTTCTGATGTTCATATTTTCGCAACTCTTTATTGTCACTTTTGGAATAAATGTCTTAAAACCTTACTCTCATGCCAATACAGTGTAACAGCAAAATGGGCCTCCGTTTACAAACCTAGGGGCAACATGCACAGAAACAGTCTTCAACCAATAACGCAAAATCCACTAATATGCAGCATATATTTATTGATACGTATACGCTTGATGATTGATTTTCAAACACCAATATGATCCTGAACCTGTTCCTCCCAAATGTATTCCTGCCTAATTCTATTAATTTCTGTTTTAATGTTACCCCTCATGATCATATCTTGTCTCAGACAGATTTTAGTAGTTTTCTAATTTCGCATTTCTAACTTCAACCTTTAATTTACTTTCGTCTTTTCCATATTCATTTTCAACCCTATCTTAAAAGTACCATATCTTTGCAAGGGGTTCTTTATGGACATTATCTATAACTATAAGATTGTTTGACCTCACGTGCCTTAACAGTGTGAATAACTGCCTAGACCTCCACGGGATCGATAACTTTTTTTCCATAGATAATGAACGCAGCACATAAGACTAATTCATATTTGTTTGACAATCTATCAGTTTTCTCATCACTTGATCTACTGTGCTTTAGTGTTTCTAAATTCACTGTTTCTTGGTACGGTGGATTCTAAACTTAAATAAATGAGTGTCAATAGCTTTAGAAAAATAACTTCGTCAATCTCGGGAACACAATTGATAGCTCTGTGAGTTCGCAGCAATACTTTTTGTCCTTTTTATAGAGCATATAATTAAGGCACTTCTCCATTTCTACAAAACACTTTCACGTTGGAGATATTTTGTGTAATGCTTTGCAGGGATTTTTATAATTTCTTCTTTAGTTAACTTTATTCTGGCTAATAACTTCATCTTCTGGTGCATTTTCTCGTTTCATGCTACTTACGTCGAATGAAATTTCCTCTTGTTCCACTAGAATATCTCTATTTCTTTATCTTTGTTTCCTTTCACTTCCGATTCATAGCTTGAATATAATTTGTCGTTGAGTAATTTAATCTTCTCCTGTAGAAATTTCTTCATGGTTTTCAGTAATTGTGAATTCCTTTCATTTTCAGCGCTTTGATCTACTTCGGTCCATTGCTTAGCATCTTCTTTATCTTTTTTAACGACCATATTCTACTCATTTTTTTCTCACGACATAGTGTGAATCTTTCTTGTACCTTCTGTAATGTCTTTTTGATATTGCTTTGCAATGTTCCACATTTTATTTTAGGTATCACATTTTCACTATTATCCTTCTTTTCTTCATCAGATGTCGAGATTATATTATCATTCTTCTTTCTCATACCTTAGTAGTTGTATCCATCAAAATGTTTCAGATATTCCTCTTACCTTCTGAAATGTTCAAATTTTCTTCGAGTTTTTTTTTAAAGTTTTTAAAGTCCCAGTTGAAATACGTCACGCTACTTTCATGCTAAAAAGCCTTTCTTTCTACAGTCTTAATTATTCACCATTATTTATGTAAAACTCATTGAGAGTTGAAGCATTATTATATGTATATTTTTGTGGACATTTTTCTGTAATCCCCTGTGCTTGTGATTAAGATTAGAAAAGAATGAATGGTGAATTTAGCAGCCTAATGTGATATGGAATACTTACACACGCCACAGAAGAAGTATGTAGGGAATATCTTCAGTAAAAATACTATAATTTCATGCAATATGGTATGCGCGTTTTGAGACTTTACAGTCATTTTCACTACTTGGATTTAAAATCAATTACAACAAAAGAGTGAATTCCCTCCGCTCGAAGGATTAAAAACTAAGTTCTTTTATAGCTTTCATAAGTATTATTCTAATTTAACATAATATATGTTTTGATTGTGTTGTTGACATAATTTCCACTTTTTCAATTGAAGTCAATGAAATACCGCTACTCACTTAACCCCCTACGAATATGGTCTATGATAATCTTTGTAAAAAATAAATTTTGTCGAATATAATCTACTTGTTTTCTGAGGATCTCCAATCGTTTCAATTGTATATGTTTTAAATGTGTTAATAATGAGTGAACGCGTTCTTTAAATTTTTTGTCTATTTCCTGCACATTGCCCTTTAGATTTTATAGGACATTGTTGTATTTCGTTGGAAATTGGGAACTTGTAATTCAACTGTGTAGTTTAAGGTTGAAATTATGATAGGAAGGACGTTTGCTTTGCCCATAATAACGTAGTATACAGTGCTAACAAAGGATCTTATAAAATAGAGTATCTGCCCTTACAACAAAATCTTGAAACCATACGTCACAGTTTCGCCACCCCTACTCTGTCCACTCAGCCCAATAGGATCGCAATGTTTTGAGCCAACAATCATAGCGGAAACAAAAGTAGCCAATCAGACGACGGCAGAAACGAGAGTAGCCTATCAGACGTGCCGATGCTCGGTTGTTTTTTGGCTTCATCGATTTAATAGGATGAAGATACATATGGGCAGATCCTCTATTTATAACATCCTTGGTGATAACAACCTTTCCTTCTAAAAGGCCAGATTGAGGTCTACTAAAGGGAATACATTTGTATCCGGGAATTGTTTTTAACCTTTTTTATGTGTATAAAGATCGATTTATAGATAAAATATATAAGAAGAAAACGTAACTATGAACATAATATGAGGTCCACTATGCAACTTTTCTTACAATGGTGTCATGTGGGTTGTCTAACCTTAGGGATTTACTAGCTTTCAGGGTGATGATAATTATGTTTGCAAGCATATTATCATTCTCCATACATTATATCGATCTCGAGAAAGTAGCATTCCAGAATGTATTCGAATGTTATTTCAGAGCAACAAAAGAGATATCAAATAATTTTATAAAGTATCGCCCATATTCACAATTTGCATGTGGACTTTTATTAAAGAAATGCATTCTGCTCACAGATGATATTTCATTATTACTCACAGATGGTACTGAAACAGATTATCACAAAATGTTAAAAACACTTTACACTCTTTGGCCTTGTTTTACACTTAACGTTACAGTGAAATAAATAATAAAATATTCTATTAAACTTTAAAATGAAACTGAACATTATTATTTCTTTATTGATTTCCAATATATTGTATGTAATATGTATTGTATTGTAATATGGTGTATTTTACAGTATAGTTCTGTGACTGGACGTACTAATAACGAAATCAAGTTTAAAAAATATTGTTGAAGGGAAAATTGAAAGTCAACTTGCGGAAGATCAATAAATTTTTGGAACTGGGCTTAGGAACTTTGAAAAGAGTACCTGATCCCTTTAACTTGTAACTGGTTTAGTATATGATATGTAGAATCGAACAAGTTATTTCAACATCTTATTCTTCAAAAATAGGGGTGAACGTGGATCACTGGTGTAGCGATCACCTCTTGTGCAGGGTCTCCCTGGTTTGATCCAACTTTGCATCAAGTAGGCTTTGTGGCGGACAAATACGTACGTTTTCTTCGGGTTCTCTCGTTCACCCCACTTTCTTTGTATAACCACTTTTTTACTTATACATAGATTCAAGAATTTCTATATACATAGAATGATAAAACAATGATTATAAAAACATATTATTAAAATTTCGAAAAGTGCTATACAGAAGTATGAGTATTTATGTATAGCTCATCTCTTCATCTGCTTGTCGATAAGTATCAGCGCAAATGGTAATAGATAACGACCAGTGGATTTTGGGGCTAGGTCCTGCTTCCAAGAACAGATCGCTGTGACTCATATACTTTGAGATGTAGGACACTAACGTCACCTGGTGCTCCGAAGGCTCAATATATTTACGACATGAGCATTAATGGCTAAGTCCCTTTTACTGTTCCATATACATATACCTATACATATGTGATGGTATACATTGTCTTTAATTTTTAAGGAACAGAATTTTCGGAAATGCCGGAATATTTACTCCTTTACTTTTGATTTAAAGATTAGATACCGACTTCCATACCTCCAACTCAAGCCAATCCTCTCATTTGACATTTTCTGAATAAATAATTGTGCATTTTAACATTTTTGAAATTAACCACTTTTGCCTTAGAAGTGGAATTTTTGAACGTACTGAAACACATACTCGATTTTTTTAAGTTAAAAGTTTGAATATCACATTTCGCGTTGACGACAGCAAAACAAACTCACATTAGAAATTTTCTGAATAAGTAATGGGAGATTTTAACATTGTAATTGCTCCCTTTGTTTTACAAATGTGAAGTTTTTCGAAGACTTGTTTCTGCTTACGTGTCTGTATATTTCTAATGATGATTTTATACCATGTTTGACGTCTCTAACTTATGAAATTCAGAGTGGCTCTATTTTGAGCATTTTTGGAAACCCCTTTCCCACTTAATCACTCGGTTTAATGATAGTTACATAATAGAAAAGCTACTTCGAATTTGGTAGAGGCTATATAAGTACGGTATATTAATAAATTATACTTTTCAAATCATTCTATCAGTTTTTTCACATTGTTGTAACTTAGTGGTTCCCAACCGGTGTGCCGCGAAATTTAAGAATTTCAGAATTATTAAACAGTTGATAGTTTGAGACAGACTTGCATTCAACGCCACCAGCGGAAAAAACAATGTTTAGTTTTATAGAAACGTCGAGTCTTATGCTATTATTATATAAACATGAAATGAAATTACTGAGTTTTACGTCCCACGTTTATACCGGTTAGACTAAAGGAGACGGTGATGATGAGTAATGAATGAAATCGTGGAATGAAGAAAGTGGGAGGAAACGGGAGAACCCCGAGAAAACCCACACACACGGTGTTTGTCCACCACAAAGTTCACTTGGCTGGGGCTGGGATCGAACCCGGGACCCCAAGCACCAGAGGTGAACGCTCTACCACTGAGCCACCGCGGCCCCCTATTATTATATAATTTATACAATTATTATTATTATTATTATTAAAAAAGAGACAATCACAAGATTGGTCGTAATGTCCTATTTGATTATTTAAACGTATCTTTAATCAAAAAGGAAGAAGAAATCTATATATGAGTCTGCAGATTTGTAGATCGATATTTTGGTGCCTTATAGTGTTAATTTCGATTTTTTATAGCAAGAAAATGCGCGTATTAGGAACTGAAATATAAGTACTTCAGTCAAGAGTAAACATTCAATGTTTTTTACATTCAATTACACAAAGCGTGATACCAAATTACGTTGAAAAAAGGTAAACGAACCGAAATATCTGTTGCAAAGTTTCTTGTACGATTAGTATCACAAACTCATAATTTCACACCGTGATGCGAGTGATACCAGGCCGTATGTAATAATATTTTTTTAATATGATTAGAAAGTAACTAATTTCTATAAAGTAGAAACCGAACAATCAAAAGAATACTACTAAAATTCGACATTTTAATTAAAATGTTAGTGGATATAATATTTGTTACCCATTTGTAGTGAAATGGAATTTTTTGAAAAATATGCAAAAGTTGTACCTCGACAGAATGTTTACCAGACAGTATAATGTGAGAAACGTAGCAATACAGGGTGCCCAGAATGGGAGTGACGGTTTTTAAAAGGGTATAGTTTCAATATAGTTAGAGATACAGAAGAAACAGAAACATTCATATTGGAGGAAAACTCAAGGAGTTTGTTCAGCAAATTTTCATACTTGAACAACTACGGGTGACGGCGCTAGTATCGCCCATAAACAGAAATGGCGTCGGTAGTTGAAAAGGCGCAATGCGTGTGGTATTTTGCAGAGACGAAAAGTGTTGTTCAAGGTCATCGAAACTTTCGACGTTTTACCACAAGGATCCTCGATCACGCAACAGTATCCAGGCGTGGAAGGATCAGTTTTTAGCAGCAGGGACTGTAGGGAAACAACACAGCGGAGGTAAATCCCGTGTGTCAGAAGAAAATGTGGAGGCAATAAGAGATTGTTTTTCACGTAGCCCGAGGAAGCCAATTCCCGCAGCGAACAGGTAATTGGCAATTCCAAAGTCAACATTGCAAAGTCACACGTTGTCATGATGAAGCAGGATCCCACGCAATTCTGTTCTTGGATGCCGTTCCCGAAGCTTCTGTAACACTTTAGTTAGGCAAAAAGTGGTGTATCACTCAGCCGTAACAGTAATTCGTTTTTCAAGTGGAACAGTTGCAATATGCCCAGATTTGGAGAAGAAAGTTATGACCATCTTCTTCCCCACACTTCGCGGCCGCTTCACTTTCGTGGGTGGATTTTCGTCTGGAAAGATCCAAACAGTAGACTTTTGATTATTTTTCAGGGTCAAATTGATAGATCCAAGTCTCATCACCACTAACAATGTCAGAGACGCGTCGAGAATTGCCTCCATCAAATCTTCCAAGCATTTCTTCACAAGATTCCACACGAATGCGCTTCTGCTGTTCAGTCAAAGTGTGAGGCACCCAACGAGATGAAACCTTCCTAAGCCGAAGATGATCATGAAAAACTTTGTTACTGCTCGCGATCCAATGTTCCCAGTAGATTCAATGTCCTTGAAAGTTTTTCGAGAATTTTCTCGAATCATTTGTTCCACAGCGGCAATGTTTTCATCTGATACAGCTGTTGCCGGACGTCCATCTCTCTCTTTATCTTTAAGCGATGTCCGGCCTCTTCTGAATTCACCAAACCACCGAAAAATTGTAGCACGGGAAGAAGCAAGGTCCCCTAATACCCCTTGCTAACGGTCAAGGCTTTGTGTCTCGTTCAAACCACTTTTGAAATCGTAACGGAACATTGCCCGAAAATGTTCCCTTTCGAGCTCCATTCTAGACAGCCGAATACTGCTCACATCAGCAAACAAGTGAAGGCGATATAGCCACGCCGATAAGCAAGGCGAGTTGAAACTTGCTTCGCTTCTTCGTTCTGGATACCACTACCGAACTCAATTGTTGGAATTCAAATACTGTGCCACAACAATGCTTATCTCAAAATTTTCGTAGTGACCCTGGTACTTAAAAATATGCATTTGGTATCAATCTCACTGTTTTTATTATTATTATTACTATTTATGTACGGATATTTATAAACAAAAGCAAGGTCGAACAGCATTTATTAAATGCTACTAATGGTGACACAATTGTTGCTATGTTGTAAATTGTTTTGTTATAACTATAACATCAGGAGTCATTCTGCCATATGTCCGGCTATGTAACAATCTATTCTAATAATGTGAAATACCAATAAATACATTTAACATATGTCGAACGTGTTTTACGCACAGCAATATAAAGAGCGATACTGGCCCCTAGTACTATAAAACTGTATTCTTCCATGGTGGAATTGAAAAAGTTTGAGACTTGTTTTGGTGGACCCTGATTGTGGTGCCCCATGCAGTTGCCCGGGTTGCCCCGCCGTTGTTCCACTCCTGGAGGCAGTTTAACGAAAAGGGAAAGAAATATGTTGAAGCATAAAATGTTAATGAAACATAAAAGTGCGGTTCGTCTTAACGGTTGTTTATCGATTAGCGTGCAAACTTTTTCGAAAATGTTAACAAATTATGTTCATTAACATGTGACATCTGTTTACCGGATAAACATCACTACACTGCTTCATGACATATTTGATAGTACAGCGTACTATTTTACAAAAACATGTGGAATTCATTAGAGGTACAATTTTAATTACATTTGGTTATTATGATGCGTTTGAGAGTTTCAGTTTCTAACTGAGATTTCTCATAAGTCCAAAATTATTCATTATAAAAGTATCCACTTAGTTGGAGCATTTGGGGGAGGGAGATACATACTGAAGTATATAACAACATATACTTGGGAAGATGGAATGAGGGAAAAATTGAATATTTTCACAATCATAGTATAAGGTGCAGTGAAATGTTCTCTGGTAAAATTCGTTACAACTAGATATTTTAATTCCATTCATTGTGGTCTAAGAGAGGTCGCGAGCAAATCTGACTAATCGGAGTAACGTAGCATTTACTTCTTATGTCTTCCTGATGTTGCAGGTATAAATAATAATAGTCCTTGTGTGGCTTTCATAGAGGGTCCTGGCCAAACTTCGGGACTTCTCCAGCAAAATCCTGGAATCGGGGTGTGCTCTTAGAACCCAAATTGTCGTCTCGACGATTTTATGTGGAATATCATTTTTAACTGTGCTTTCTTCGGTATAGAGAGTGAAAAGCAGAAGGTAAGATGAGCTCGCAAAATGCGATTAAAGACTTGGAAATTTTTTATACATTCTATGTGTGGTCTATGAAGGCTACCAGACCAAGCTTCACGTATCATGGTTCTGGTAACTTTTATAATCTGATTCTCGTCACTTCACACTTAACTTACTTTAAAATCAATTATTATCTGTTGGAAATCGACTGAGAGGGATATATACCAACGAATCTTACTTGCGTCTTTCACCTTAATGCTGAAGAAAAATGTAAAAGGTTTAACGCATAGGATATTAGCTAAAAAGAACCTGGTGAAGAGTTTCCAAACAACAACCTGGTCTTAGCACTCAAGTATTTACCTATATTTGTATGAAGAAGAAACATACAAGACAATTCATTACACTATATATAAAATGTATTAACAATTAGTCAATATATGTTTAACAATATTAACTCCACGATATCTGAAAATGTTTCTTCGTGCTCGAGTGAGAGAATTTCAGACTTTTATCTGAGGGAGAAAGAGGACGCAAAGGGTAGAAGAGAGTTTAGGAAAAGAATTGAAGACGTGAACGCCGATAACATATAAACATGGAAAAAGCGGATACAAGACGATGACGTTGAATCTGTGTTTTCGACCCTAATTTGCTATTTAAGGAGCTTGGTCTACCTAAATTTCTTTTTACTTGTATTTACTATTCTGTCCTGGGAGAAAAACTATTTCAAGTACTATTTGATGCATCTCAGCAATGTTTCTCCGGGATGGAGAGGTATTCAAAATATTTATTATTATTGGAACACGACGCTAATATGAAGCTAAATGACTTTCAATTCCGCAAATCTTAACACTTAATTACTTTTTATACTCATATATTCATTTATGTTGATTGATATTTCATATACTGTACCTAAATAATATAGAGAATTTTGAAACCCCAAAGATATCAACAATGCCTAATATTACGCTCATTTGACGTAATCAATGTAAAGTAACATATCTTTTTTGGATAACCAATTAGAATATTTTGTTCGTTTCTTTCCTAGAAAATTTTGTATCATCAAAAGAGTCAGAGATTGTACTGTGTCTAGATGGTCGAAAGTTTGTTTCCAGAAAGTTTGTTAAACTACTTCAAAATTAATTAACCTTTAAATTTATTAAATTTGCGTTCAGAAATAGGTACTACATATAGAACCTTTCAAGTTATTTTAATAAAGGAAGAGTACGTTTGCTTATTTAACTATAAGTCAATTGTGTGTATTGTCAATGAACATTCCGAAACGAGTACCAACGAACCACGCTATTATGAGAAATTTCAGAACGTCAAAGTCAGTTTGTAGATCACCTTAGCTTGCGAATTTTCTTGACTGTTTGCGAATATATAAGGATTGGACTATTGATGTTACACTGATATGAGTATTTTACACGAGCTATTTCACTGGACTGAAATTTGTTATGTTCATTCTGAATTATGTCTATCGTAAATATTGCACGATATGAAGGAAACCACATTCTTACGCATGTGCAATAATGTACTATATTGTTTATTAGTTTGTACGTAAACTTTGCGCATCATTGGAAATTAATGGAAACATCTTGTATGTACCTTTAGTAGGCAGGCTCGAACATTATAACATCGTTTTTGAGTCTTTGACCGAAGTCCTAAAAAATTATGTTTTAAGTTGTGCGATTCCGTGTAACGTGGGTTCCTGTCACCACGGCATGGCGCGTCCTCAGGTTGCGGATCGAGGAGAAGGCCTCTAGATATAGAGGTTAGCTGCGAATATACTGAATAAGCAGTCGCGGACAGACGACTAGGAGTGGTCCTCCAGCTTGGGGGTTTGGGTAAGGCTAACACCCTCATCCTATAAAAAAAGGTACTTGTTCAGAAACATTCACAAAAGCCTCGGACAAGGACTGATAACTTGGCACGACATCAGCAAAAGAAAATGGACATGAGATTTGGAACATGGAATATTAGAAGTCTTTATAGGGCAGGCGCGTTAAAATCTGTAACGAGTGAGTTAGAGAAATACAGGATGGACTTAGTAGGAGTTCAGGAAGTTAGGTGGGAAGGAAATGGATCTGAGAATTCCGGAAATTTTACGTTCTTTTACGGGGAAGGAAATAAAAATCACCAGTTAGGAACAGGGTTTTTCGTTCACAAACGAATATTACCAGCAATTAAACGGGTTGAATTTGTTACTGACAGACTTTCTTTTATTACTCTTAAGGGACGGTGGTGTGATATTATTGTTTTAAATGTACATGCTCCAACTGAAGATAAGGGTGACGATATAAAAGATAGTTTTTACGAAGAAGTGGAACGGATATTTGACCAACTCCCACGATACCATATGAAGATTCTATTAGGGGATTTCAATGCGAAGGTAGGACGAGAGGATATTTTCAAACCGATTATAGGGAACGAAAGTTTGCATAAGGAAAGTAATGACAACGGTGTTAGACTCGTGAACTTTGCAACATCCAAAAACCTAATCGTGAAGAGTACAAAATTCCCACATCGCGACGTTCATAAATACACTTGGACATCACCAGACGGAAAAACACATAATCAAATTGATCACGTTTTAGTAGATAGAAGAAGACAATCTAGCATAATTGACGTCCGGTCGTTTAGAGGGGCTGATTGTGACACTGATCACTACCTGGTAGCAGCGATAATACGGGAGAGATTATCGTTGAATAAAGGTAATACTCAATGTCCGAAAACGGAGAGATTTAATTTAAAGAAATTAGAAGAGAGCCAGGTAAGAGAGGAATACCAGATTGAAGTTTCGAATAGATTCTCGGTTTTAGAAGACTCGGAGTGCACTAGTGTTGAGGATACTTGGATTGAAATTAGAGATAGCATTAAAAGTTCAGCAATAGAAAAACTGGGACACGCGGAAATACGTAGGAACAAACCATGGTTCGACCAAGAATGCATTAAACTAGTAGAGAAGAGAAAACAGGCAAAATTACGGTGGCTACAAAATCCGAATGAAATAACTACACAAAATTTCGCAGATATCAGGCGGGAAACTTTCAAAACTTTTAGAACAAAGAAACGGGATTTTTTGAAAGCTAAAATTAAGGAACTTGAAGATAATAGTAAAAATAAAAATATTCGGGACATGTATAAGGGGATCAGCGAATTTAAGAAAGGCTATCAACCTCGTGCTTATATATTAAAGAAATCTGACGGAACAGTTCTCACTGACACGGATAGCCTCTTAAATAGATGGAAAGATTTCTTTGACGATTTGCTGAACGCGCAGCCAAATACTAGTGTGCGTGGAGAAAAGGAGATACACACCGCAGAACCGTATATTCCAGAACCCAATCGAATAGAAGTGGAAGCCGCTATAAAGAAATTAAAGAAACACAAATCTCCGGGTGTAGATGAAATTCCGGCTGAGTTAATTTTAGCTGGAGGCGAAAAATTGTGGAACAAGATACACAAACTCATTCTCCGATCTGGAACAAGGAAGAATTGCCACAAGAGTGGAAAGAGTCAATCATTGTTCCAATTCACAAGAAAGGCGACAAAACTGACTGTAATAATTACCGAGGCATTTCTCTTCTGTCAACATCCTATAAAATCCTTTCAAATATTCTGTTAGCAAGATTGACCCCATACGCAGATGAAATTATTGGAGATTATCAGTGCGGATTTAGACAAAATCGATCAACTATCGACCAAATATTTACCATTCGCCAAATACTCGAAAAGAAGTGGGAATACAATACCCCGGTACATCAACTATTTATTGATTTTAGAAAGGCTTACGACTCGGTTAGGAGAGAAACATTATACAATGTTCTTACAGAGCTTGGAATACCGAGAAAGCTAATTAGATTAATTAAGATATGTTTAAGTGAATCCCAAAGTAAAGTCCGGGTAGGAAAATTTTTGTCCACGAGCTTCCACGTCGAAAATGGCCTGAAACAAGGAGATGCGTTGTCGCCATTATTATTTAACTTTGTTCTGGAATACGCCATAAGGAAAATCAAAGATAGCAACCAGGGCCTAGAGTTGAACGGCATTCACCAGGTTATGGCATATGCTGATGATGTAAATTTAATAGGGGATGATAGGAGAACAGTAGAAATAAATGCAGAGATATTATTAAACGCTTGCAGGGACATGGGTTTAGAAGTAAATGCAGAGAAAACTAAATACATGGAAGTGCGTCGGGACCGTAATACGGCAAATTGTGGAGGCGTTAAAATATTAAATAATACTTTTGATAAAGTGGATACTTTCAAATATTTAGGATCAATATTAACAGACGAAAATCATATTCACGAAGAAATTAAATGTCGACTAAAAGCAGGGAATTCGTGTTACTATTCGGTTCAAAATCTCTTGTCGTCGCGAATCCTGTCGAGGAATTTGAAGCTTAAAATATATAAAACGATAATCATGCCTGTTGTTCTGTATGGTTGCGAAACATGGTCGCTTACTCTGAGGGAAGAACATAGACTGAAAGTATTTGAGAACAGGATCCTGAGAAGAATATTCGGACCCAAGAGGAACGAGAATGGGGAATGGCGGAAGCTTCATAACGAGGAACTACATAGTTTATACGGTTTACCCAACATTGTTAGGGTCGTCAAGTCTAGGAGGCTTAGGTGGGCAGGTCATGTAGCTAGAATGGAAGAAAGTAGAAACGCTTTCAAAGTCTTGACTGGTAGACCCATAGGAAAACGACCATTAGGAAGACCTAGGCGCAGATGGGAGGATAATATTAAGATGGATCTCGCAGAGATAGGAATACAAAGTAGAAACTGGATGCAGTTAGCTAAGGATAGAAGTCAGTGGAGAGCTTTTGTGAACGCGGCACTGAACCTCCGGGTTCCATAGGCCATAGAGTTAGTTTTTAGTTGTGCGATTCAGAATCCCAATGTTTAATATTCATTCGAGACCTAATAACAGATGTCAGAATTGTGTTCAAAGGGAAACGCACGAGGAGGTGAAGTACAAAAATGGCGATCGTAACAGGACTATTCAAAAATGGCAACTAGTTAGGTAGCAGAATAAATGACTAAACAAAGTTGCGTCGATGTTGGATGAATCGATCAAATTTAGAAACACCTTTGCACATAGAATTTGACTAAATTAAGTGGAAGACCCAAAGAAGTAATTCTATTGAAACAATGATGTTAACTTAAAAAAAGGATTTTAAACGCCACACAAAGTGCGGAAAAAGCAGTGAACTACACAAATTTTCAACGTTGAATCAAGTATGTCGGAAGACACTGAGATACATAATCCGAGCTTTATTTTGTGCAACTTATGCAAAGGATGGTTTCATACAGAGTGTCTTAATATGCCTAGTGAGAAGATCCATAGATGAAGCCAAAATAATGGGGAATGGCATTGTCGTAACTCCAAGAGAGAAACAAGTTGAAATTCAAAGTGCAAGTATATTTGGTCATAGGGAGAACTCTGTCCACATAAATATCGGAAAGTAACAAGGAAATATGATGCAACTGATTGTCGATTAATTATGTAAAATAGAGAAGGATCAGAAATAGTTTCTTGAGAAAATAACAGAAAATAGAATAGAAAGGCAGAATGAACATGACGAGAAGAAACTTGAAAATAAAATACTTACTGAGATGCAAACTTCGATCGTGATGGAGACAACAGAATCTGCAATGAACACTAATGTTACCAAAGAGATATCGTGTGTATTAAGTGTTGAGAAATTGGAGAAAGTTGAAGTAGAAAATTAAACAGACTACTGTGGCAAAATGGAAGAAACTTGTGAATATGACGAAACGGAGGACAAAGCAAAACAAGTTCTCTCGAAAAATGAGGTCATCTGTGAAAAGAAGATTTTGTTGAAAAAAATCTGGAAAAACAAAGTGAATAGGACAGGACAAATCAGATGCACAGGAATACACATAGTTCAAAAAAGGAATAAGTAAATACCTGATCTCTGGAAAGAGAACATAATTTTTCTTTGAAACAAATTGGATGTAGCTTACAAGAAATAAAACGTGAGGATGAAAGAGAAATTTTGTATTCTAAGAAAAAATGATAAAAGTAAAAGATTTCGCATTTAGGAAAGGAAAAGCAAGAAGTCAGAAGATAAGAGAAAATTGAAGTATCATCGACAAATAAAGAAGTAATTGATAACAGGGATAATTTCGCGAAGCGAAAATCATAAGAGGAAAGACAGATTTAACTTACAGAAGTGAGAGTTGTAAGTTCCATAAAGGATGGAGAAAGGATTTCTCACATGAAGGAAAAACCGAAATAGACAGGTATAGTATAGAGCAGAAGAAGGATGAGAAGAGAAAGGAAAAAGCTGAATGAAATCGTAAGAAGAAAATATAGATCAATGGTGAATACTGAAGATAGAAAATGATAAGATTCCGAAAGAGAAAACAAAGAAACCGGAGACCAAAGAGACCCTGAAAGAGGAAAAAAGAAAGGTAACTAAAATTTCGAGAAGAAAGTATTTATTTATTTATTTATTTATTTATTTATTTATTTATTCGCTATGATAATTGTTAGATATTCATTCATTCGTTATGTTGTTATTTTCTTTAAAATGTTAAAAATTTAGTTATTGAAACCTAATTTTTGGAATGAAATACTTCTAATGATGTCTGAAAAAATATTTTACTATTGTAAATAATTTTTCCCTAAGTCAGTGGCAAGCTGTAACGAGGATGATTTTCCGTCATAAGCTTTAATTGTGCGGATATAAATGACATGCAGAAACATGCAAAGATGCAGATTTTGCACAAACATGTAATTAAAGCAGTGAATATATTTTTAGAAACCTTTCAAAAGGAAAATTTTACACATAAAAGTTACTTATTTCTGTTAGTGAAATTCATAATATACAGATAATTACACAAATGGCGTATTTTTGTGTATTCTTTGAGGAGCCTGTTCATGCTCAATTATGCGTGATCCATTGTCATATTTACAAATATATCGAGATCATGGAAGGTCAAAGTAATCTTTAAGTAGGGGGAACTTGCGGGCCCTCTTCACCCGTGAGTATCAGGCGTATTTATTCGTAATTTGCTATAGTTGTATGATGCACGTAAGACTGATGTGCATTGTCCTATGGTATAGCCTCTTTAATCTTGCTTACTGTTCTATATGTCGTTTGTAATGTACCCTGTATAAGGGAATATGTTATTTACTTAAAAAAAGAAAAACTGTGCCACAGCATGTTGTATAATGAACCACATCACAATACACCATGATCTGCATTGACGTACCCAGCAAGGTAGTGTCCTCACTACTGTCTCAGCACTACAGATTCGTAGGTGATAAAAGAAAGTGAGGCAATGAAGTATGGCAAAGTAGAAACTGTTAAAAGGAGTAGAACCGTATAATAGAAAAGAAAAGCGGAAATGCCTATAAGAGTATATTTGGGGAAAGTGAACAACATGTGTGGATCAAGGTTCAAGCGATAACGTCAATTCAAATATTGACAAGGGTGTGGATAAGACTGCCCACCAACATAAAAGTTTCACGTCTTTAATTACTGTAGAATTTATTATAAACCACAATTTTCACTCACGAACGTAGGAAGAATTGATGCCTCTGGATTGATGAAGCGCGTGATCGTAGTGCATACAGTGTTTTTAAGAGACCTTAACGCTAAACTGAAGAATCTACTTCGCGAGAAGCACTACGACAGAAACATGCAGTAGTCCCGTTAACTAAGATTGTGCCTAAAAGTGTTTGACGTCCCTACACACGTGCAGCAGATGGTGATAGAAATGAGAGGCGATTACATTCAAGAACGGTTACGTATTTTTCCGTCCATTAAGTCAGGCGCGAACATAATACTGTTCACGTATTTTTTTTTATTCAGCCCTTGTATATTTAAGTCTCATTGTTATGGTCTATAGGCTAATGAAAGTGTGAGAGAAAACAGAAGAATTCCGAGAACATCTACAAACACTATATTGTCACTACGAACTTACATAGCCTGGAACTGAACCAAGAGGTCCCTTGAACAAGAGATGAGTGTTGTACCTCTGCCAACACAATCAAAAAGAAAAAGGAGTGAATGATGTACTGGATTGTGGATTAATACACCTAACTATTAAAAGCAAGAATAATTTTAGAACTATGTTTCATTTTCTGATAAAAGTCGATTTGTCAATTCTTTGGGAATGAGTGACAGTGAATATTGAAGCGATCAAAAAATCATGATTCACCACAATAACATCATCCCACAGTGAAGTACGACCGCGTTATTGCCATGGTGTATGTGTTCAATTAGAAAAAAGTGGTCTTAGCAAATTCATTTGTTGCGAAATGCATCGTGATAATGGAAAGTGGATTGCAACCCTTCATTCAATTGCGATTGGACCTAATTGATGAACAACAGGACACAAAGCTAATAGGAAACATGTTACCACTCAGTATAGAGGGCAAAATGGGGTTCAAGCTATGCCTTAGGTCGCAAATGAGTCATGTCATGTTTGGCATATTCTGTAAAAGGCCACCTAGATCTGCAAAGAAACAGCAGCAACTTATGACACTCTCTGACGAATTGCAGTATTACCTGTTTACTTGTTGCCAAAGAGGATTCCGATAAGTACAAATTCCTGAATTGTGACTGTTTTCTCTGCGCACTAGTACGCAGCCCGCATTGGTCACAGGCTGAGCTCCTGGCGTTAAAATACCAGAGCTTATTGTTTTATTCAAGTTTTAATAGACGTGTGTATATGGCTACTATATATTTTTTTTAACTTACTGGATGCATCTGAACCAAGTTTACTAAGCAAATAGCCCATGGTCAAATTATTAAATTCGGTTAGTGACAGGCTTGGCTCCATTCGCCTTGTATGTCGTATTTATTCTTCAGTAACTACCAGACGAATGTGAACGAGATATGATGGCAAATACTCCAACGTCTAAGGAATAAAGATAACTATTTTTAGTACCCTGGTTCGGCCAGAGACACGCTCCGCTCCACTTGACTTGCTTGTTCATGGTACTTTGTTTCTCAGTAACTGCTCCCTGGAACTGAACCAAATTTGATGAGTAAATAGTACATAGTCTGGGAAATAAAATTACTATACCTAGGTGTTGCTTAGCCGGCTTCGGCCAGGGAAATCTAAATTCGTCTTGTATGTAGTACTGACGAGTGGTGATTTCATTTCTCGGTATCTACTAGCCTGATATGAACGAAATTCGGTGGGCAATGCTTTTGGCATGAACGTTTTAAATTCCAAAAGCGTTGTTTATCTTCATGATAGTACTGGCCGACATAAATGTGAGATCGTGATCCTAACGATTCTCCGTTTGTTGAATATTCTTGACCTCCAACTTTAACTATATGTGTCGCCGTCATTCATGTTCTTATTTCTGTTGAGTTTGGTTTCGGTAACTAGTATAGTGTGCGTGATGGCCAAATTTATATTATGTTTTTGATAGTTTTCGCAAATAGGTTGTCATGAGAGGTTTTTATATGTGTTGGCTTAAATGTCGGTGGCTATTATACCTCCAGCAGAGGTTAAATTTTTATGATATTTTAGATAGAATTTTGTCATAATGATCTTCTTGTTATGATTGTTGGCGAATAAGTGGACGTCATAAAGGTAAAATGGATGACTGGTATATACGCTTTCGAGGGCCATTACATTTTCAGTGGTGGTCAGGCATTTATTCCGAAGTTGGGCGTCCGCTTTCGCCACGTTTTTTCACTGTTATTTCCTTTGCACACTTTCTGCAATTTTTAATTGGTTCATTAATGCTTGCTCTTCACAAACTTCTAAAAGATTTTGCTCGTTATCAACGTATTGCTTCACAAGTGTTAAAACTGTTAGTTCATTGCCCTTGTACATTCGCCATGTTGATAACATAAATGCTCGTTTCTTTCCCACAATGCAACTGTTCGGTTACCTTGCGCCAAGTAGTTCCCTCCGCTCGCCGTATAGTCCCATGTTTATAACCGCTTATATATAACAAATAAACAGATTTTTCGAGACTACCATATATTATCAAGCACACAAAGAATCAAATTATCCATATCTTTCGTGTAAATTTTAAAAATTTTGCTGGAAACGGACGCCCAACTTTGGAACTTAACCCGGTGGTCACATAAATGTGTTGATCCTAAGTTATACACAACTTAGGTTGGCGCGTGCTACTCACAAGAGTAATAATTTTATGGCATACACTTTTGTATCTGGACGTTCGTCTCGAAACATAACATTCCACTATTTATTATTATATTATTTAAAACAATGAAAGAGATATAAAATAATTCATAAAGTATCGCCCATATTCATAATTTGTATGTATACTTTCATTCAAAAATATATATAGTTATTCACAGATGGTACAAGCACAGGCTATGATAAAATGTTCAAAACTCATTACATTCTTTATCACTGTTTCATACTAAATATTTAAGAAATTATAAAGAAAATATTCAATTGAACTTTGAAATGAAACTGTCAATATAATTACATTTGTATTGATTCTGAATGTATTGATATGACAAATTTCACAGCACAGTCCCAAATCCAAATGTACTAATAATGAAATCAACATAAACAAAACATCAAAAATTAGATTTGTCTTGTTTGATAATTTTTTGAAAGTGGGGACTAGAAGATTTTAAAATGATCATCTAGTTCCTGCTTTGTAAGTGATTAAGAATACGTATGGCGTAGAGTAGAACAAACAAGAGTAATTATGATGTTATTGTGGGTCAGTGGTGTAGCATTCATTTCATGTGCGTGGTGTCCCTAGTTTGTTACAACCTTGCACTAAGTACGTTTTGTGATTTACAAATATCGTGTGCCTAAGTTTTCTGTGGGTTCTCCCGTTTCACCCAATTTTGATAATTACTCCATTTTGTTCATTATTATCATCATCGTCTGTCTTAGCCTTGGAGTATGAACGTGGAACCTTAACTAAATTATATGCGGAAATCATTTAATTTTCTTTGTGTTCTGGCGTAGAATTCACGGGAAAAATGCACTTGAACTAGAAGCTTTAGCAGCCACGTTAAGAGTAGATGTAAGAATTTCTATAAAGAGACAAAGATAAAACAATAAATATAAAAAATCATATTTTTAAACTTTCGAAAAAATGCTACAGAAAAGTAGGGTCTTAAGGTATGGCTAAGCCCATCCTTTAGTCTATTTCTCAATAGGTAACAGAGCAAACGATAATAGATAGGGACAAGTGAATTTTTAGACTAGGTTCTACATCGTAAGAACATCCTGCTGTGAATCATATACCTTCAGATGTGGGATTTTAACGTATCTTGTGTGCAAAGAGCTCAATATATATTTTAGACTTCCTGATATTACGACCTGCGTGTTTTACTTTTTAATATGATGTACTGCCAGAATATCCGTTTTTCGCACGGGGAGATTACTTTTCATTATGAACATAAATTGCTGAATTTTTATTTACAGGGTTTGTCCGGGAAGTAATAGGATTGATTTTATTCCGCCATGACTGTACTTCGGAGCGTGAGCGCACCGATTGGATCCGGTAGAGGGCGTAACTAGCTAACGAACGAGTGGCTGGTCAGTTGTCTCCAAGCACACGGAGAGTCAGGACAATCTTTTTCGCGCAACGTGTTTCTGTGAATGGTGCAAGCCGAAAATGCAGCGTTCGTTAGAGCAGAGGTACGCGATTAAATTCTGTGTTAAACTCGGTAAATCTGAGAAAGAGACGTTTGATATGATCAAGCAGGCTTACCCAGATGATGCTTTACCAAGTAGTGGTGTGTTTCGGTGGCACAAGGCCTTTTCGGAGGGCCGGGAAGAGGTCGCCGATGAAGACCGTGCTGGAAGACCTTCGACTTCGACAAACACCGACAATGTGACTCGTGTGCGCGAAGTTTTGAACTCAGACCGTCCACTAAGAATTCGTTTAATTGCCCAGATGTTAAATTTACCAAAAACTGTGGTTCATGAAATTGTGACGGAGCATTTGAACATGCGCAAGGTGTGCGCGAAGATTGTCCCAAAAGAGCTCACTGACGACCAGAAATTGCGGCGAGTGGAATTGTGTCAAGAAAATTTGAACATGTGTGAAAGTGACCCCCAATTTTTGAATAACGTAATCGCAGGTGACGAATCATGGATCTTTGAGTATGATCCCGACACAAAGAGGCAATCTTCCGAGTGGCACACGCCGGCGTCTCCTCGCCCAAAAAGGAAAGAATGAGCAAATCCAAAGTGAAAACGATGCTCATTGTCTTTTTTGACATCAAAGGCATCGTCCACCATGAATTTGTTCCTCCTGCACAAACCGTCAACGTCAAGTTTTACGTGAAAGTGCTCAAGATACTCAAACGAAGGGTCAATCGGGTCCGACCAAACATAGGAGCCGACTGGAAGCTGCATCACAACAAAGCTGGAAGCTGCATCACTGGAAGCTGCATCACACCGCCTTTCTTGTGAACAGCTACCTGACGAAGGCCGGCATCCCAACGCTTCCGCAGCCGCCCTACAGCCCAGATTTGTACCCCCGGACTTCTTTTTGTTTCCTCGCCTAATACGCCCGATGAAAGGCAAGCATTTTGAGACGACAGAGAGGATCCAAGCAGCTTCCACCGCGGCTCTCAAGGCTATTCCGGAGAATGACTTCCGTGACACCTTCAATGCTTGGAAATCGCGCTGGCAGCGCTACATCGACGCAGAAGGAGCCTAGTTTGAAAGTTTTTAAAGAATTGTAACGATTGGCTCAATATTTTTTTAAATCGACTCAATGCTATTACTTTCCGGACAAACCCTGTAAGCGGTATCGAAAGTGTCTTCTGTTTGTTTCAGTGACTCCAGAAATTATGGCTTAGATACGAATATCGGTCATTTTCGATCAATTTTATATTTGTTACCTTCCCCCAATTAGTGGGGATGAATTTGGGTCTAAACGGCATCAGAAATGTCACTGTTCATCTCCGCCACCCCGAAAACTATGCGTTCTAAACTAATATTGGTCATTTTGTTTAAACTGACCTAACTTGCACCGTTAAAGTGAAATGTTAAAAACCATCCCGGACACGAACCTCATCTATGTTCAAAATTTGATTGATATTTGACTGGTGGTTCAAGAGTTAGGAAGTCAGAAACATAGTCACTTTCATTTATATATATTGTACATATATAATAGACTGTCTTTTCTCCTAGCCTTCTCAGTGCACAGGTATCATATATGATACCTCAGCGCTTTATTGTTCTTTATTAACAGCGCTTAGCGTTTGTTTTTTGTTATACGAAAGAGTGCCTGAGCGTATCGCATAGTAGAAACCCTGACGAGATTACACAGCTAACGGTATAGTTCTGCGGTTTGCCGCTAGAGTGCAGCACGTGTTAAAAACAGCGTGTTGGCCCCTAGTTTACGATGTCTACAAAAAGAAATGTAAGTAATGTGAAATAAAAGTTTTTTTTTTGTAAGGTATCAAATATGATACCTTGGGAATCAAGGATGTCTTTTCATGCATGTACAATTTTCACAATTTTGTCCTCATTTCGGTTCGAAGATGAAATACATTAAAGTATTTTTGAGGTTATGGTCTAGTGATTATTACTTAAGTTTTTTGTGTTTTCATTCTAAGATGTGTAGTGTCTATGTGTGAAATGAAGGAGTATTTTTACATAATTTTCGAAAGCGGAAATGTTTTATTATGTTAGATTAGGTCAAGTGATGATGATGTGGCATGCTGTCCAAAGGCAGGTCTTTGAACCGAAGGTCGCTGGGCGAGGTGAAAAATGGTGGTTTGTCGTTGCCTTCCATGAAATGACAATGACGTCTAAAGTGGGATCCGAAACACTTATGTCTTTAATGGGAATCGAACCCAGGGCCCCTTGATTACAAGGCGACGAGTTTAACAACTCATGTACGAGAACACCGTAGGTCATGTTAGGTACTACTTTTGCAATTGATTCAGCATTAATAATTAAATTTGGTTATCGTTTCTCACAATACTGCAAAATAGTTAAATTTTTACATTTTGATATTGGGCAGCGATAAAATTTATTGTTTTTCATATTTCAGTTGTCAATTAATCGAAAATTCCCGACCTAATTGAAAATATAAACCTCAACGTCTCCGATATTGACATTGGCGATGATGAAGATACTGATGATGTTGGGTTGTTACATTCTGATGAGGTGCTTGAGATACCTCTGAAGATTCCGCAACTGAGGATGGAGGTTCAGCACAGCCTGCAAACAGGAGTCCAATATTATGTCATATTGAAAGGCAGGAGAAGGAAGGTGAAGATAAAATAGACACAGAGAGCAACAAACGAAGATGTTTTAAAACAGATAGGAAACAAGAGAACTCTCCTAGCCAGCATAATTCGTAGGAATGCCAATTGGATTGGATTGGACTCGAGAGGATTTTTTTTTTTCATACGAGCATAAAAGGAAAGATGGAAGGAAAGCGAGGAATAGGAAGAAGAAAAACGTAACATATCGATGATTAGAGAAACAGAAGAAAATATTGGGAGTTAAAAGAGGAAACTGAGGATTGAAAAATCGTGGAAAAAACATTTCTAGGCCTAATCTAATATTTAAAAAATAAACTTTCTATTTCTAGGATCTGCCAAAAGAAGAATATTTAATAATAATAATAATAATAATAATAATAATAATAATAATAATAATAATAATAATAATAATAATAATTGAAATGTACGTTTAGTTATTTTATATTATTCCTGATTTTAATTTGTTACCTCCACACTTATTGGCTCAGAGAATCAATTTGAATATTGCCAAAATGTTTTGTAGGTTTTTAGCTCTTGGTTCTTAGAAATAGGCCAGTAAACACAGAATTATATCTTCTTACCAGTGACGGAGTTAGAAAAATATTTTGGGAGAGATTTTCTTCTTTGTAAGAAATCCTAGAATTTGGAGGATTTTCAAGTTTATAAAAATAGAATTAACTAATATCTACTTTACTTTTAGAAGTTCCGGATTTTTTAGGGGAATGAACTTCAGCCCGAAAGCCCTCTCTGTAAATCCGCCACTGCTTCTTTCAACACTTACAGGGAATTTATTGAGTTTTTAAATTTAACGTCATGCTTATTAATAGGGATCTAGATTCTAGTCCCCCTAGAACACGTGATTATGAATCTAGACTTTATTCCCCCTAGATCAAGCCTAGCCTACTAGAAAAAAAATTAACATATGAGGGTAATGCGAGTAATAATAGGACTCGGAGAGTTTTTGTTAGTCGAGCCACTGAAAAAAAAACCTGAATCGAGCTTTTTTCTCGGGATAGTATTATATTTCAATTTTCATTCAAAATCTCAAACATAATCCGAACAAAATTTAATTTATAAAATATGTACTTTAAAGTCACTGTTTGTATCTAATATGTACATTTTTTCTTTCAGATTTGAACCTGTCGCCAATTTTAATCCTTTCCACTATTGTTTGACTTATGTTAAGGCAAAATGTATAATCAAATCCGAAGATATGTAGTCCTTTAATGTAAAGACAGTTGGAGAAATATTAGGTTAAATAAAGCTGTCTTAGAAACTTTACTAGTTTACATACTTGTCTGTGAACGTTGTCCTCATTGAGTCCCAAGATATCATATATGATACCACCCCTACCAGTTCACGTAGATGTGAGAAAAATCAAACAAGACCAAATTTGTCTTCAATATGATACAAAGAGCAGAAAATAAGAAAGTACAAATTTTTAAACAAAAAATGAACGTCACGACTAAAGAGGCTATTGACAGAATTTTCGAAAACGCCGAAGGATATAGTCTTTTTCTTTTGATTTGGAGTTCAGATACCGAATTTTACACCCATAGTGAAGTGAATTCTTTCATTTGGAATTTTCGGCATAAATACAGGTGTCCAATGTACAATGCAACCCGAAGTTTGGGATAGTAAAACTTTTGAACCGGAAGCGATATACAAATAAAGATTATGCCAAAATGAAGCCTTTTTCATGCATATATTTTTAAACTAGCAAGCAACCATTTAAGTACACTAGGAACCACACGGTGTTGCCAGATGTAACCAAAGATGTAAATCTTTTTTTTTTTATTTATTTTTTTTTTTTACACGACACGTAAATTGACTCATAACTCATACGTATAGATGTTCTGTCCTTAATTTTCGGTTTGTATAGTTTTAGTAGCTTGGAAACTACGGAATGGAAAAAAAATCATTTCCACCGATAACTAACCAGATGAGGCCTGTGTAAGGGGTTAGTAGGAAAAACGTAGTTTTCCTAAATTAACATTTTGAACTAGCAACAGTGCTAATGTTTCAGTGCATCACCAGGTGCGTCTAACTATGTGTCTTCACTATGCAATTCCTGATAACAATGAAAAAGAAAGTTTGAAATTATCAAAATAAAACTTGTATTTACATGCAAACGGCAACATTGCTATTCATCACGAACTGAATTGTCAGTTCTACGGCAGATTCTGGAAGTGCCCCCGTTTTGATTCAGTGGACAGCAGTGTTGCCAGCTGCATGTAAGTAAAACTTTTATCACCATAATTTCAGAGTTTGTTTTTCATTGTTTTCAGGAATTGCACAATGCAGACAGATCTTTACCACACCTTTTGATACACTGAAACATCAGCACTGTTGCCAAATCAGAATGTTAATTTATGAAAACCACGTTTTCCATAGTAACCTCTTACAGAGGCCTCATCCGATTAGTTATCGGTGGAAATGAAAAATTCTTTCTTCCATCTAATAATTTCCAAGCTACTCCAACTATGCAAACTGAAAATTAACTACAGAAAATCTATACATATGAGTTATAAGTCAATTTACTTGTAAAAAAATTTATATACACCTTTGTTTACATCTGGCAACACTGTGTGGTCCCTAGTGTGCTTCAATCATTGCTTCTAAGTTTAAAATATATACATGAACAAAACTTCATTTTGGTATAACCATTATTTCAAAAGTTCTACTATCCCAAACTCC
The DNA here is from genome assembly GCF_964235325.1 of Thermobia domestica. Classification (NCBI taxonomy): domain Eukaryota; kingdom Metazoa; phylum Arthropoda; class Insecta; order Zygentoma; family Lepismatidae; genus Thermobia; species Thermobia domestica. Next base: position 32,768,564 of record NC_137456.1, read on the forward strand.
CGGTTGCATTGTGTATTTTACTCCCTAGGATTTTAATTGTTATTGAATTTAACTCTTCTTCCCTTCGAAGCGGAATTTTCGAATATACTGAAATGTATACTCAATTATTTTTAGTTAAACGTTCGAATATCGCATTTTATGATGACGTCAACAGTTCAACGTCTCATTGGTAATCTTTTGAATAAATAATGGTAAATTTTAATATATAAATTGCTTCCTTTCTCTTACGAATGTGAAGTTTTTCGAAAAGTTATGTCTTTTTACGTGTCTGTTTATTTTAAATAATGAGTTTATATACCATGTTTGAGCTTCCTAACATAATGAACTTCAACGTTGCTCTATTTGAGCACTCTCCTGAAACCCCTCTGTCCCCTTATTATAAGAATTTTATCGAAAGTGCCGTGATAAAAACCGAGTTCGAATTAGGTATATATAAGTATTATATTAATTCATTATTTAATTGAATGATTTTTTCTCACTGTAGTGTAACTTAATAGTTCCCAACCGATTGGTCGCCCAGTCTCTTGGAGTGTGTCGCGAAATTTTAGAATTTAAGAATTACAAAACAGTTGATAGGTAAAATCAATTTTGAGCCAGCCTATACTAGTCAGTGCCACCGGCGGAAGCTACAATGCTTACTTTTATAGACACTTAGAGCCTAATGCTTTATTATTATATAATAAATACACGTATTATTATTATTAACAAAAAAAATCTCTCAAATCTGTTGTGATTTAGTAATAATCCAAGTGTATCTTTAGTCAGAAAGTATAATAAGAAGAAATCAACATGTGAGTGTAGATTAATAGCTTGATACTTTGGAACATTGTAGATTTAATTTCGATATTCAATAACAAGAAAATATACGTATGAAATATAAGTACTCTAGTCGATAGTAAACACTCTATCTTCGTTAGATAAAAAGATAATGTATGTTGAAAAAAAGGTAAACACGCCATAAACAGTATTGCAAACTCTCTTGTACGATCAGTATTGCAAACTCATAATTGTAAGCCAGTGACATTAGGTCGTGCATAATAATACTTTTATTGCTATTAGAAAATTACTAATGTGTATAAAGATAATATCAGTTAATCCAACGAATATTACCAAAAATAATAGAGAGTTAAGGTCAATTTTCATGGGTACAAAACTTGTCTCCTCATTTCTAGTGAAAGGGAATTTCTGAAAAAGTTTCCGAAAGTCGTTCCTGGACAAGACGTTCACCAGAAAGTACAATGTGGGGTATATGGTAATATTTATCATAGTGCTTTCGTAAATTTAAATCAAGTAGATGGGAAATATCTTCGCTCCATGGATCAATCTTGGAGTTGTGGAAACTGTGAAAAAGTGAATCCATGAAACTGCAGAAGAATTTCCATCGTTAAGTAATTACCCATCAATTACCCATCATGTACCAATTACTACTCTCCACTAATAAAGATACTGATGACCTGAAGTAGACTCATAAGCAACTTGAAGAGAGAAACTGAACGAAAATACAAACGTTTTTTTAAAACGTAATTAATGAACTCACATTTAACTCCAGAAAAACTGGTTGATCAGCTATAATTACAAATTGACCAAATAGATCTATAAAGTAGACAAGATACAATAAGTATTCACGGTATTCCTCTTTTTCTTAATGCGAATGCCACTACTTGAGTTAAAAAATTGGTAATGCTTCGGACTTAGACCTCACGGATGACGTGGTCCATATTTGCCATAGATTAAATTGTCACCAAGCGAACCTAACCCAAGTATAATTCTAAAGTTTGTTATACGGTTTTCTAAAGATCGTTTCCTCAGGAAAACAAAGGGTAAGAGAAATCCTAGTTATATAGATATAGGATTTTCTCTGGGGAAACTATCTACGTTAAAGTTTGTTATTAAAGAGATGAATTATCAAGCTAAAAATGTTAAGAAAAAGGAAAACTTTGATTTTCTTTGATCCATAATATAGTAAATACAAAATTGAATAAGAAAGGATGTTCATTCTAGTGTTCCTGAAATTGGTCATTTTTTCTTAGAAGCGGAATTTTCGAACGTGCTGAAACATATATTCGATTATTTTCGGTTATAATTTCGAATACCGAATATCTCACCACCATAAGCGAATTATCATTATATTGGTAATTTTCTGAATAGTAGTATACATTAATATAGAAATCGCTCCTACTCCCTTAAAAATGCGAATTTTTCATAAAGCTGTAATATGCGTATTTTTATTTTTAACGATGAGTTTACACACAACGTACGTTGATTGATTCTGAGTTGCTTTATTTTTGCCATTTTTCGAAACACTTCTCCTCCCCCTTATTATACACATTTTGATTAAAGTGGCATGATAAAAAGAACTAGTTCGATTTAAGTTTAGATAAGTATAATAATTATTCTTTTCAAATGATTGACCTCTTTTTAGCTACAGTGTAATCAGTGGTTCCGAACTGTTGGGTCGCACAGTTCCTTAGGATAAGTTGCGAAAGTTTAGAAGTTCAAAGTTATGAAGTAACTTGATTGTTTTCTGCGCTGCTCTTCGCTGAGTTGGGTTTAGTATTCTTAGAAACTCTTCCGCCCCCTAATAATATACATTTTACTGAAAACGGAATGACAATAATGTACTTGAAATTATGTATGGATACGTATAGTCATGATTTATTATTTTCAACTGATTCAGACACTTTCTTGCTATAATTTAAACAGTCGCTCCCAACCGGTGCCTCGGTCTGTCCCTTAGGGTATGTTGCGAAATTTTCGCATTTACAAATTATGAAGCAGGTGGTTAATTAGTTAAAATTGGTTCTAGTTAACGCCACCTGTGGAAGCAGCAATGCTCAGTCACTGCTTTATATGAACTTATAAGCTTATGCTATTATTATATGATTTATGTTATTATTAAAGAAACTTTAAAATGTGTTTAAATGTCATAAAGTGTCATAAAGCTCAGTAAATTGTCGTGTCAGAAAGGTTGGGGACCATCAGGGTTACAAATCAATTTTGTCCTTATCAAGTAGATAAATTGACAAATGTTTGGTCAAACCTTTTATTTACAAGTTTATAGTTATAACATTAAGGCTTTGCGGTGTCCCTTGAAGTTTCTCAGGGAGAACCATGGCGCCGCGGCGTAAAGATTGTCAGACTATAGATCTGAAATTAATCGAGGACAGAAAAATTACTTCGGGAGAAAAACGAGACAAAGTATCAACTCGAATGTGCTGATATGTATGTTGGAAAGAAGACTCCCTACAAATAATGAGTGTGCTAAAACTGGTATCTTCTACGTTAACATTGTTGCCTACATACGCCATCTCTGTTTCTTTTCCTTTAGAACTTTATGGAGAATTACTTTTTCTGATTCCTTTGAAATGAATTGCAAATATAATAGAAGAGTTCTTTCTACTCGCTAGGAGAGTCAACTAACCAGTAGGTATAAGAGACTGGGAAGGACTTTGGATCTGCAGCAAAATGTACTCATTCCATTATCCTTTTTGGGTCATACGTTATAGTCCGGTGTGAGGTCGATGTAGGATGATAGTATTAAGTCTACATTGGTTGATCTCACCAGATATTGCTTCTCGGAGGGGGACTTGGCAATCGGCGAATAAGTCATGTCCTGATGAAGAAAACCCACCTCTCAGTGTTTAAGTTTGAATGTGATGAAATTCAGATTGGAGGACAACAGATATGTAGCCAATCTGTAGCGGTGGGATCAAAAGCATTACGTACTTACCAAGGAACTGACGTGTGGAGATAATCACAACATGGAAACGGCATTGACGTGTCATCCCTTCAAACAACTGTCTTTGGATTTTGTTTACTGTTGTATAAATTAGTCCCCGGATGCTCAATCTATACGCATATCAGAATCTAAAGCTCCAATTGCATTGAACATTACGGTTGAAGATCGCAAATAACATTATTTTCAACATTCCACTCAGGCAAAGAGGGCAGTGATAGTGAGATGGATGACGAAAGAGGTTCAAGAAAGCAGGAGGAAACGGAAGAGCGCCAGGAAATTCTACGTACGAGATGTTGGCCCACTAAAAGTGTACTTGACGTCACCTGGGTAGGGAATGTTTAAATAAATTAGCGTTTTTTTTAGGGAATGAAAACATATAATGTTGCACCATTTATAGCCAAGGATCCGAATCTTCATGGGAGAGCTATCTACCACTGATCCACCGGTTACCACTCAATAAATAAATAAATAAATGAAAGGTGCTCAAGAAAGAGAAGTTTCACGAGAATACAAGATACACTAAATACCGTCGTAGGGTTCACGTAACTATTTATATCTTTTGTAAATTATGAGAAGTAAATAATAACATGAATCCCCTAAATTTGTTCCTTGGATCCTTAGGGATCCTCGGACCACCAATTGGGAAAAGTTATCCTATACAGTCTAGATAGTGTTACTCCGAAATTTCCAGCAACTTGGTTTTTAATCATGTACTATTAGGTAAAATAAATGTAACTGATTTACTAGTTATCGTTCAGCCCAAGTACTATGGTTGCAAACATGAAGTTGTTCTGAATACTAACTTATCAATGAAGCAAGAGATAAGAATGTATTCTTGAAACATGTATCCAAAATCGGATGATCCTCCAACATGACGGTGGACTAACATCATCTAAAACAAAACGAAAGGCACTTGCTCAGAAACGTTTATAGATTCTACGGACCAGCAAAGGAAAGACACAGTACAGACCAGAAATTTAATGTTTTCTTATGGGAAAGGAAATAATAATCACCAACTGATTGCATTTCCATGTATTTAAAGTTGTGAAGAATGATTATTAAAATCAACTTGTATTAGACTTCCAAGCTATACTTAAGTATAAAATGTCTCAGAATGGTTTTATATCCGTCCCTTTGTCAGTTATCATCATTGTCCGTGGTAATTAAAATTCATTCGAAATATCATTGCAAACCTTCTGTAATATCAGGGAGGCATTATGACTCACAGTGACTTCAGTGTAAGTTACCACCTGTGTTTAAAAGTGCCATTTTTGTTCCTCTAATCATGTGTTTCTTGTGTTGTTTCATGTGTCATACCGTTAATGCAGTTCTATGAATCGTTCAAATTTCACCATTCTATTCACGTTGGGAGTGACGCAAAGTACAAAACGTCCTTTCTGGCTTAGGTTTTGCATACGGTTATATATACAGTACATAAATACAGGGTGCAGCACGTAAAACCGGCCCATAAAGTGAACACATAAAATGAAATGTAATGTATTGAATATGATTAACTACAACACGTAAATGAAATGTAATGTATTGAATATGACTACTCACCTTCACAGCAGCCTTCACAGCAGGTGTGAAAGTGTCACACCAAACACCAAACACCAATCTTCTCATCATGCAAGCAGGGCCGGATTTCCCAATAGGCCCGGTAGGCCCGGGCCTATGGGCGCAAGCTTCCAAGGGGCGCACGGCCGAGAAAAAAAATATCTAGAAATAAAAATAAATAGCCATAACTTAATATTTTTGAATTGATTACAAAAATCAGGCTAATAAAGCATTCTGAATTTGAAGTTCATTGGAACAAATAATTGTTGGTAAAGTTCACCAATCTTTTGTTAATACATTAACGGTATTTTGTTAAGCCCAAAGCCAAGTAAATTCCTGAAAAAAACTTGCAATTATAAAATTGCATCGTCGAGTGGTGTTTAAGCAATTAACATATAGGTCTGATTTATTTTTTTTAATAAAGGTTTTTAGAAAAGTAACTTTAACCAGACTAGGGGCGGAAAAATATATTGGGCCTAGGGGCGCCAAAATGCTAAATCCGGCCCTGCATGCAAGGGTACCTGGTGGATTGCGTGTGGATTTTCTGTCGACCAAAACCGGTTGTTTTGGGAATTTACGTACCCAGACAGGCGGAACCACGCCTCGTCACTCATAATGAGCATTAGTGGATCCAAGAAACCACTGGCAACATTGCTCAACAGCCATGAACAGAAATACACCCTCTTCTGCAGGTCAGGCTCCTTCAGTTCTTGCACAACACTTATCCGGTACGGTTTTAACTTCAGTCCTCTTAAAACACGCCTGCAACTTCTCTCACTCGCATGAACCTGTTGACTCAATCTCCTGGTTCACTTTCGAGGACTTCTTGTCATTATCTCCTCCACCTGCATCTTTAATTCAGGTGTGCAGACAGATGGTCGCCTGTTCCAGGGAGCATTTTGAACCGATCCTGTACGCCGCCATTTTTCAATCAATTCCTGAATGGTGCTTTTTGCTGGCACAGAACGTCCTGGATTTTTTTTGTCCGTCATCCCGGTTAAACGGTTGTGCCCTTTCTTCGGGTAAGTGCTTCAATTTGATTTATTGATTTGAAGGAAATATAGGTGGTCTAAGAGGTTTCATATTTATTATTTCTTTATTCATTCATTCATGTATTAAGCATGGATTAAGTTAAGTTATTCAGAAATTGAAAAACACGTACATGAACAGGAATATTTTAAGTGCTACAAATGAACATGTTAGTATTGTCAGGTATTACATTAACACAAAGCATGGAATAAAAGGTAAATTTGGACTAAAAATAATAATAATAATAATAAAGGTGCAAATGGAGTTGATGAAATAGATGAAATGAAGTGCTCTAGACGTCACATCACTAGGTTATGTTAGTTTAGACGAATGAAGTTATCTTCTGTTCCTGGGGCGATTCAGGAACTGATGATTGACAGAGGAGGCCCTTGTTAATAGGTTCTTACGGTGCGTATGATGGATAGATATGAGATGAAAATTCATGCGGGCGATACATTGCAAAGATTTTGGGGTCCAGCATATCGTTATCTAACTGTAAATGATATAGTGTCATGAAGTGCTGAAGACGAGTGTCAACGTAATTGGGCGGTGCATCGTTATCACGGTCGTAGCGGAGGATTTCAAGCGTCAGGGGATGGTGCTGAGCAAATCGTTTGCAGATATAACGTATACGAAGTTGTTCAAGATGATTTAGTAATGGCGGAAAGTCGATCATCTCATAAAGTAATCTCGTTGGATGCGGCAGTCTTATACGATATGCTAGGCGTATAGCATGACGCTCGAGGATAGCAAGTTTTTGGTAGAATTTTAACGGTGCAGATATCCAAGCTGTATGTCCATATGTTAACGGACTTCGCATGAATGTTTTATATGTATTGATTACGGTACGTGCTCGAAGCCCCCAGGATGTGCCAACTAGTCGTTTCAGGAGATTAAGTCGGTTTTGTGCTTAGCCTACGAGTTTGGTAAGATGTGGAATCCATGTAAGATGAGTGTCAAAAATGACACCGAGATAGGTAATAGTGGTTGACACGGGTACAGCCGTCCTGGAAATTTCTCCCGAAACAAATTCTTTGTTTTCGCAAAAGATCCAGTGAGAATGAACCCTTCAACAATGGCAACACGCTCGAGTATCGAATACGGCATTATCACACACTGACACTCACCCGGCTTAACACAACGAGGCCTTTTTCTCAACTGGTTTCGACAAGTTTCACTGGCTGCGGCTGCACGTGACTGCTGCAGGTCACGTAAGTCGACCCGACCTCGACACGCCATCTCTTGGTAGGAAGGTAGATTATTTAAGTGTTGCCAAAAACACAATATACCAGAATATTACGACGGGCCGTTTTTACGTGCCGCACCCTGTATATATGGGTTCAGTTTCATCTTTGACTTTATATCTTCAACATAAAGTTTTAGATCTACTGTGTCCGATTTAGTGTTAAACTCGCGTAGTTTGGAAAAATATATCATACTGAGAAAGGTAACGACTTGTTTCAGAAGCCAAATTACATTTTACCCAAACGTTTTCATCTGTAACAAGCTCGGTGCTATGGAAGAAGGAGGAAGTGTAGCCGCCCCTTCACATCGCCGAGTCACTCCTACGAACATCACCAAGGCAACACAAGACGGTTCCAAATAGATTAAAATTTTTATGTTGGCCTGGATATCGAAAGGTACGCTGCCAAGTCCCCCGGTCGTGGTGCGCAGCAATGTGGAAGTGATTGGTACTATTCGGATGGTCTTCTGAAATACTGATGACTATTAGATGTAGCTGGAATGGCAGTTAACAGTTGATCAATATCACAGAACAGAACATTAGGATGATGGACGGGAATGAAGTGTGTATGATTATAGCGCCTCATAATACATGTCTCAATCAGGTTTTACAATTAATTATTTGCCACAGAGCAATACGCTACAGACTCAATTGGTGAAGTCTTCAAAGAGAGCAATACGCTACAGACGCAATAGACAGGGCTCTATAGGCACCATGTGGCTAAATATTGCAGCGTTGCCTCAAATATTTAGTTTCACCGTGACTATTATAGTATCCTGATTATCATGCATTTGCGACTAGCGTTAGACTATGCTATACGGCCGCATCCACCATCAGTACGCTTCACCACTATAGACTAGATATGCTATCATCTGCCAAGAACAGCTACGGTACCTATTTTCACCTACGACAGAGAAGTACGACGTATTCAGGTGATAAGATATTGTTAGGGATCCTAACTGTTTACTCGTACATGTTTCTCATATTTATAGGACTTTAGGAAAGAAAACAAATTGAATATTAGTTAATATAAATCCACAATGAATAAATAATTGATTGCTTAATTATTATTCTATGCACCAAATTAACTAACACTATCCTTGTAAACAATATGGTGTATTTGGTGAAGAAATAATTCAAACTTTTTCAAATCACAAAGCATAAGTAATATTTTGTGACCGGAACTTCATACATCAATAATCTATCCTTTTTTTAGTACATTCTGTATCTACTACTTTTCTTCTTCTTCTTACATATTTGTTTCAACATATTTTTATAAACAAATTTAAGATTTCATGTATGAGAAAGAGTTGTAGATTAAATTTACAATAGATTAGAAAGAAAAATGTATCATGTTATTTTGTTACATAAGTTCGTTAAATATTTAAATAGAAAATTTAATTTTACTATATAATTCATTATTCCAAATCTGCATATATACCAACATATTATACATCTAGAAATAAATAATCTTTAGCTCAATGATAAAATCGATTAAATAAACAAACTATTTAAAACTTTCAGATAAGTAGTTAATTCAGGAATTGACAAAATCGAATTTACATTAAAGCATGCATATACTGTAAGGACCATGTGCCAAAATGGTCCGTTACAGAAGCAAATAATAATAGATGGTGCTGCAACAATCACTTACAGCAATAGTTCGTTATAAGTCTCGTTAGTAAATGTTTTCCAGATATTGTAAACCTATTAAGGTAAAACTCTTCTTTTAAAACCTGACCAGGATAGCTGTGCGGTTTTGGGAGGATGGCGCTGCTGTTGTGTTTACATCAGTTTCTTGGCAAGCGCGGTGGGACAGGGGAGCGGAGTGTTTCATTCTGCAGTGTATCCAACGGTTTTTAAAAGTTGCAGTTTGGATGTTATGCATAGCCTAATCTCTTTACGCTTAATAAAAAACGCCGTAACTTATGTATGTATTGTAGTGAACCATCCCTGAAGTAATACAGATGTATTGTAAATAGTGATTTATGAATGGAAATTACCGATTTAAGAATAACATAGCACAGTTGACAATTCAGTGAGCTTCTACCGTGTATTAAGCAGATTGTATAAAAATTGATTCCGCCTTATGCAGAGTCGTTTTGACGTATGCTTAGCATCATACTAAAAGTCTGACTACTGCAGGAAACATATGTTAGTCGATCTCTTTAATATGGCACTAATCACTTGTCAATACGACTCTGCATAAGGCCCATTACGTTTTATTCGATTTCATTATAAAACAGTAGCAGCCTGTAAAACGCAGGAATGACAATGTCAGTGACTAAAAGATTAATTTTGGGTTGATAGCTTAGAGTTTTGCGCAATATCTTGTAACTGTAAGTTTAAATCAAGTTAAGGTTAAGGCTCATGATGCTGCTGTTTAAGTGTGTGTTTATCGATTGACAAATAAATTATTTTTTCGAGTTTTAGCCAGGGAGGAATCTCGAAACGTTTCCTCTCGAGAACTGTGAAAGTCCTTTCCGCTGGTCTATTGGCCAACGCATGTGCTTTTATTGTATGTGGTTCTGGGTTTGATTTCCATTGAGAGAACAAAATTTAATTTTACAATCCTTCACTTTCATTAATCATCTGTCTCCCCTAGCATAAACAACATAATCATGGGACGTTTAAATAAAGAAATTTCATTTTTTTGTTCGAGAAGTGTGAACCCTTTGGGGAAGTTTTTCCTTCATTTTTTAAAGATGGGATTTATGGGATTGGATAGCTTGCCTTTAGGGATTGATTTGTACAATTTGGTTCAGTGCACCCTTCTTTTAGGATCATTATAGAAATCCAACCCTTTGGTAGAGTTCGAATAAAAGTATTGATACAGCATCAGCGTATGGATAGTGTAAGAGTAAGTATCATTGCTTCAGCACACAATAAATTTTATTTATGAGGAAAGAAATTACCTCTGGACTAACTCTGAATTTCTCTCAGGTTTTAGCTATCAGGTCACAAAGAATTAAATCTATTAACTGTTTTCACACACAATATAATTTTGAAACTTGGGAGCCTAGTGTTATATTTGTGTCTGTAGTATATAATAATCCTGATACGTTATTCTGTTGAACATCTTAAAGGTATTTGTCGATTGACTTCAGAGGACTGAGTTTAGCCCGTAAACACAAGTTGCCTATAGTTCAAATATATCAGATGTACGGCCTTGTTTAATAAAACCTGCTCCTCCCTGTCCTCTATCTGAAAAGTCCTATATTGTTATTCACATATGAAATTCAAAGGCAAAGTCAATCGTCTTTATTCAGTTGTATTTTTATTTCAAGTGTAAGTATTAAAATGCGCTACGCATGGTTGCAAGAGGTTGGGTGGCTTTTTTTTAAAATACTGAACTGACATGTCTAACATTGGCACTCATCTTCTTTATAAATTGATGTAAGAAACGGCCGATTGATTTCCAGCCAATTACTTCATCACCGGTATCTTTGAGCAATGAGATAACAATGGAAGACAAACTTCGTTCTTTTCAAACTTGATACTTTGAAAAACTTATGAAAGTGGTTTTGTTATTCAAATACATATTCGCTCTAATCAATTTCAGAAGTAACATTAATCTTAGAATAACGTAATGTCTGTAAGAGTTACCCTAAAAATATATTTTGTATGTTTTCTTTTTTATGTAATTCAGAGATTTTGTCTGAATTTTACTGGAGTTATAAGGAACCTTCAATTATCAGGCATCTCATTTTAATGGCTCCCCCTCCGCCGTCAATGCAACACTTCTAACCGTCTCCCCAGGGGTCCTGGGTCCACCCCTGATTGAGATGGTACATAAAAATAACTTTCTCTAATCTCTGTCATTATTTAGCATGGTTTAGTATTTTTTTAATTACTAAACCATGCTAAATAATGACAGAGATTAGACAAAATTATCTTTATGTACCATCTCAATCTGGGGTTGGACCCAGGACCCCTGGGGAGACGGTTAGGAGGGTGGCGGTGAAAGATTATCACTTCTCTCTCTCACCTAATTTTTGAAGTACATCCGAATATCATGTCAATGCAAAAGAATTTTCTTACTCAAGACCCCGATCGCTCCGCCCCTGACTTGAGCATATGCGTGAAGTGGTTTATTACGAACAAGACAGAAAGAACTGTGACAGATTGATTACAAGTAGTCCGGTTAGAAACACTGCTGCTTGCATTTTAGTTCCAAAATCGGCCGCCCGCACTCGTTCGCTGGTTGTGTTATAACAATTATAATGTTTTGTTTACTATCCAAGACTCCTCTAAATATAAGTATCTATGAATATAGGCCAGAGATACATCATTTTGAAGAAGGTTCTGTGGCAAATGTAGATAAAATAACTAATGTCAATATTCCAAAAATATGCTTTATTTTGTTTAGAAAACTCTGATATTGGAAATATTTGCTTACCCCAAGTAACCCTACTAACCCTATCTGAGTTTTCAGAAATTATGACCCTTTTGGCTTGTCACATATCTCGGATAACCTCCATCGGCGAGGACACTGTGCGGGAAGGCAGGAAGGAAGTAATAAATGAGGAAAGATGGAAACGCCCTTAGATCTTTATGTTAGGTACTATTTAGACATTTGCCTACCATGAATAAGAAAAGCCTAGGAAATACCATTTTAGATTATGAACTTGAATAGGATTGTACGCTTTCCCAACCGAGTGTCTCCACCAGGAATCGAACCCGGAATCACTTGCACCAAGCGACTACGCCACGCGGGGCTATATATATAAGGAAAGTGACACTTTAGAAATGAGCAACCACAATTTACGCAAATGTTATCAAAGTCTTTTCATATTTGACAGTGGTGTCAGAAAATTATAATTCATTTCTGTCACTAATGAGGTATAAGAAAGTTAAGTTGAAAATATTTGAAGAAGGCTTTGCTTCTATCACATAGGTGGATTTGAGCCATGTGAAGATGTTAATGCCACTACCACATAAGTAGGTCAGAAGCATGTGAAGAAGGGGATGCCACTACCAAGTAGATAGGTTCGAAACATGTAAAGTAGGTGACACCACAACCGCGTAGTTTGGTTTGAAATATGTGAAGAACTGGATTCTATTATTACCTACATAGGTCTGAAGCATGTAAAGAAGTGATGCTACTACGACATTGGTAGATCGTACTCATGTGAAGAAGGAGACTCCGCTATTAAATAGGTAGGTTGGAAATATGTGTAAAAGGGAATGCTACTACCACCTAATTTGGCAGGAAACATCTGAAGAAGGGGATACCACTGTCATGTCGATAAGTGTCGAGGCATGTGAATAAATGGGGGTCACTATAATGTAAGGACGTAGGTACTGAGGAGTTATAGATTTTCATGGAAACTAAGATATAGGAAGTTGTTGATTCGCTAAGCAGTTTTGCAAAAATAGAACACGCAGAGAAATAAAGCTGCTTTTTGTTTTACATAATCATCGTCATCATTATCATCATTGGTATTCTGCCATAATTTGAAGGCCAATTACTTCACTTGAGAAGCCTTCATGTTCCACTATCCTCCCTTAACCTCTTCGCCTTCACGTGCGACTTTTCTGTTTTTATATCGTTCATTAATTGAGTCTCCCTCGCCATCTTCTTTTCTTTACTGCCTCCATACCTTCTACCACGTCCTTCATAATAAAGTTCCTTCTCAACCAATGCCCGAACCAGTTTCTTTTAGTGTTCTTATTATTACCTAAAACTTTTATTTTGTCCACCATCATTTTTAACATCCTCTCATTCGTTTTCAGTTCGATCCATTTTCCATTCTTCTCCACACCCACATTTCGAGAACTTCCAGTCGTCTTTAATCATTTTTGCATCCAATAACATTTCCGTGTTTCTTCTTCATACAGTACAATACTCCAAGCATGTTATGAGTCTTTTTCTCAACCCTTTATTTAAGATACATCATATTAGTATTTCCCTCCTCTTAAAGGCTTGTTTCGTCAATCCTATTCCTGCTTTTCTTTCACATTCGCACTTCATATCATTTCTAATAATACTACGTAAATATCGAAAATAGTCACCTGTTCCACTTCCTCCTCTTCTACTCTTGTATGTTACTTTACAGAGAATCTAAAAATTAGAATTCTACTACATTTTGCATATTAGTCTTGCAATTTGTGGAAATATCTCAAAATAATCTTTCACTGATAATGAGCAGCCCCCTTTTAAGGATATGTTTTTTATATTATAAGATATAACAATATCAGAAACTTGTTAGTGTACAATTGTATACAAATATGCAACTAAGATCAAATTACTACTAATTATACGTGGTATATGTATACATGGTATTTTAAATCCTACTTGTCAACATATCCTGCCTTCTAGCTCTCCAATTTTTATTTAGTACCAATTCGATGTATACTGAAAAGAAAACTGACCTTCTACCCCTGCTCTGTAGGGTGAGTAAGATAAAACCTACCTTAAGGCATGTTACTCGGACAAGAAAAAGCAATACTGAGTATCAATGTTGCTTCAACCAACTTCGAGCCAAGTAGGATAACAGTTAAATTACAAATCAAACTCTATAGAGCTCCCTCGTGGCTAAGCGGTTAGCGTACGCGCCTTTGGCGTGGGAGACCCGGGTTCGACTCCTGGCGGGAACTCATGTGGTTCGGATTCCACGTTAATCAGTAGGTCCACGTCTCATATAGCCTCGCTGCTGAACGGGAAGCTAAACTAAAATCACCTCACCTCGAACTCTATTAAGTGGCATATAAAATATTTGAATATCAAAACCTGTGCTCAGTTACCTTACACCATTAGTGTGACATCACGTACACATCGTAAACTGTTCGACCTAATACTCATTCAGACTCTCGTTATATACTCATTACATTATGCTTACATTCTCAACTCGACATCATATAATCAAGAGGCTTCTGGAAGTAATAAGGGGAAAAAGAAGGAAGAAGACAGAAGAAGATCAAGGGGTAATGATGGAGAAAAAAGGAGTTATTTATAAAATTCAGTGCGGCGAGTGTGATATGTGTTATATTGGAGAAACTGGAAAGAGACTAACAGAGCGTATAAAACAACATAAGGAAATCTCAATAATTGTGGGGTACCTATATTAAGACTTGGGCTTTTTAATTTATCATATAATGATATACATAGATTTCCTTTCCTTAGTAATGGTCCGAATTTTCGGAAAAGAAAAAAGCTACAGTCCTTTATTTTTGGTTTAGAATTTAGATACCGAATTTTACACCACATTCGCAAGTGAATCCTTTCATTTGAGATTATCGGAATGGATAGAAATAGGATTTTGATTGTTATTGAATTGGACCCTCCTTGTCTTAGAAACGGAATTTACGAACACACTGAAGCATATATTCGATTATTTTTAGTTCAGAGCTCGAATACAGAATATCACACCATCAGTAAATCATCGTCACATTGGTAATTTTCTGAATAAGTAGTCGTAAATTTTAATATAGAAATTGCTCCCTTTTTCTTATCAATGTGAAGTTTACGAAAACTTGTAATACGTTTCTCTTTATTTCAAATGATTGGTTCATATACCTCGTTTGATGACAGTAACTTGATGGGTTTTTGAGTTGCCTTATATACTCAAACGTCCTTATCTGTGACAAGCTGTAAATTAATGGAGAAGGAGGAGGCAAGTAATAATAGATGGGACCGTAGCTATTAATAAAAGGAATGGTTCTTTAGACGTCTTGTTACTAAATCTTTTCCAGAAATTATACATTTGTTAACATAAAACTTTCCTTTTAAGAACTATCACCCTTTTCTTTATTATCCGAGGAATATCTAAATATTCTTTTATACATGTTTAAGATAGTTATCGCAGGTATCTAAGTTTGAAAGTTGCTAGTTGTGGAGGCAGTTGGCGTACCATCCAAAATAATCCCTCCAAGTACACAGAATTGGCAAGAGAACAGACAATTTTAAAGGAATGAAGACACTTTAATTTCGCTATAAATGAAACACCATTAATCGTCAAATATCTTATGACATAGACAAACCACAAAACCTGTTACTAAAGCCTGATACTTGGAACAGTGGACATGCTATGACCCCAGACTCCTAACAAATACTAACAAGTAACACTGCCCAAGTATAACACTCCGATTTTGATAAAATTTGCCACGTACGTACTACACACAAAAAATACGGATACGTGTTCTTTTTAATTTCTGCGGAGAAACGGTTTTAAGGGTCAAAAGCCCTCATCCAAAATTTTGGAATTTGAAAGGCGAGAAAGGCAAGAAGAAGTTAACAAAAGTGAATAAAACTCTGTATACATATTGTAGACGTAAAATGAGGGAATATATGTTTTGTATTTTCCTTTAAGAAAATGATTGGATGGACCACAGACGTTCTAAACCGTTGATTCCGAAATATCAAAAGTGCAAGTAAGTATACGTCTGAAATTCCTAAAGGATATGGAGAATTGCACGGAAACTTCGTCTAGGGATATTTTCCAAAACAATAATCGAAACGTATTTAAATTTTTGTGGGGCTTTTGTCCAAAATAACTGGTTTTACGCAGAAAACAAAAAATCGTAATTTATTTTTTGTGTATTGTAACTACACAAAGTTTTGATCTAATTCTTCATGTCCTTTAGACACTTCTGACATACTGTTATTACCACTTTTGATATTTCGTGATGAAAGGTTTGGAGGGGTCCGTGCCACATTCAATCGTTTTTTCCAGGAAAATACGAAACCCGTATTCCCTCATTTTACGTTTGTTGTATTTGTGCACAATTTCATTCACTTCGGTGCACTTCTTCTTGCCTTTCCGGCCCCAACATCCAAAATCTGGGTAGGGGTTTTTGTCCCCTAAAACCGTTTTTCAGCAGAAAATAAAAGACACGTATTCGTTTATTTCATGTGTAGTATCTACCTGCCAAATTTTATGAAACTCGGAGTGTTACACTTGGGAAGTGTTACTTGTAAGTCCGAATGGCTCCACATCGCACAACGAAGACGATAATTACTTGGGAATCACACAAAATCGAAAATTTATTAGAAGACAAAGGAGCCAGTGCCTATATGTTAATCTTTCTCCTCCAACCCTCAGCTAGAGAATTAAGGTTGACGACAATTTATTCATTCATTCATACACTTATTGCGTTTAGATATATATCAAACTATTTTGTTACTCAACACTAAGACATTGATAAAAATTACAATTATTATACAGGCTGGATGATAAATCAGTTAACAAAAAAATATTTTGAAATTGTAAAATAGTAGTAGCCCTGAAAGTATTGCAAGCTGTAACATTACATTAATTTAGAATTACGTAAATTAAATTTCCAAAATTACCTCAATCAATTACAACGCACAATTTACTTCCTTTAAAGTATAGAATATGGGGTTTGTGGGAGACATGCGGGCGGAGGAGCAGATAATTTTGGGGGACAGCTATTTTTGACGTGTGTGTATCGAGTATAATAGTAAGGGTCAGGTCTGCGGGGCGTCTAATCTCTTGCCCTCTCTGTCATCATGGTTGAAGAAATATACTATACCACTAACGTTACTGGATAGTAAGTTATAAACAACAGAAAGAATACGCTATTTTAATACTCTAGTTCGGTGTTTTTATATTATTAAGAAGACAACTTGTCTCTCATCATAATTCCTTGGATAGAAACGTTCACTGGGCTTATATTTCGTGTATAAAACGTCGTATCACAACCCATTCGTTAAAATTGTATTTCAGAAATTTCTCACAATGTTTCCACCGTGGTTCTGTATTGTCCCAAATGTTACAACACAATTTTAATTTTTGTTATTTTAAATTTTTGCTGTTTTACATTTCTATGTTTACTCATTTATAATTAATTGAACCATATTTTACTATATAAAAGAAAGTGTCTTAATATATAAAAAAATCAACATATTTAAGTCTAAGTTTATAATTGAATTAAGCTTTAAAAATATCTTTGGAGACATTTAGTTAAAGTACTGAAATATAAACAAAATTATTTTTATTTACGAAAGAAATTCAATTTCTAAGTGGTGTTAGCCATTATGAATATTTTTACATTTCTAGAGATATAAAAAAGAAGAAAAATCGTTGCATAATAACGAGATATAATTACGTTAACATCTACAGAAAAGTGTTCCTGGTAAGAATATATTTACTGCTTATAAATATTTTCTCAGTTCAACAGAAAATATATTTATTTGTATATGAAAGAACAATAAATATGGCATCTTAAATTTAGAACAGGGGCAAACTTAACCGTACTAATGGCCGAAGTACAAAGTATCTGTCTAAATGATGTTTTGTGTTTACTGGAATTTGTTCAGTTCATGACAGTAAAACTTTACAAGTAACTAATCCTCAAGTATTCACTGTTTGATAACAATTATATGTCAATATTGGAAACGAATACCTTATTCACACAATCAACATACGGAATGTACAAATCTTCCCACCTGAGATACGTTCTCTTGTTCGCCTAGTTGTGTATCAAACTGTTTTTCTGTCATTGCTCAGGTTCACTTTCTGTTAACCCAATAATAATGAATATTAAACAATTATTATAATATATTTGAGTTATTATTAACCTTTCAATGAAATATTGAAGTAATAAATATTAATTAGAAACTATATTCAACGTTATACAAGAATCTGCATATCTAGAAATGAAGTACAGAATGGGAAAATGCTGAAAGATTACAAGAAAGAGGCGACCGTTTAATAATCCATTACAAATTGTCGCAGTATAGAATGAGTAGCAGTATAGAATGAGATTTGAGAATACTACATTCAATGGCTTCCCGTGACAGGACCAGTATATACGTCGATTTCAGATGTTAATAGCAACCGTGGGGAAAAAGACAAATTTACAATAGATTTCAAGTTACATCGTAGGCATTAGTACGGTTATAAGTTCCTGCCCCGAAAACGATAAATAATTTATTTATTAGAAGAAGAAAACTAGGAGTGTTATTATTTTATGTAAAGAACTATTAATGAAATAGTGAACTTGCGTTTCGTTTTGCTATTTAATTTGTGGCTGTTCCATTTAGTGCATAATATCTACCTTAATTTAGACTGTTTTCAGCTAGAGCTGGTAGGTAGCAATGGAACAATTAAATGATAGAGATATTTTATCAAGATCGGAGGTAGTTCTAATAACATTTAATTGCTGCGATAATAAAACAGTTAATGAAACAGTGGAGCCTATTACATGTAAACGATGTTTAGGCAATTATCACTTAAAATGCGAGAAACTGACATCAAGAACTTATGAAAATCAAGTTAGGATGGAACAGGGATTTCTATGTAACAAATGTAAGAGTGACAAAGGTATGATGGAAGCTGGGAGGTGTGATGAACAGCATAGTGTAGGAAACGAAATGACAGGAAGGATAAGATCACGTGATGCTAATGATATACTAGAATTACTATTAATGAAATTAGACGACCAAACTAATAAACTGCAACAACATTTCAGTGAAAGGTTTGTTGAAGTGAAAGACTGGGAGGTTAAGCTACAACAGAATCTTGAAAGTCGTGAAATTAGGTTGCAACAACAACTTAATGATCAATTTCAGAATCTGAATACAAAACGAAGTAGAAAATAAAGTAGTTGAAATATGTGATCAAATCCAAACAGGGGTGAATGAAAAGTTTTCTAATGTTAATGCAGAGTTTGAAGATCTACACTCAGAGGTTAGATCATTGGCATCAACGGTAGATTCTCTAGTAAATAGTAATCACAAATTGGAAAACAACGATAAAAAAAACTGAACCGAAATCTCGTTCACTTTGTACAAATATTACAGAAAAACCAACATCCTCATCATCTGTTGTCAGTGGTGTTACAAATACAGTGACATCGACCTACATTTCTGATCCTTTCCCGAATTATACTAGTCCTGGAAATTCAGTATATATGAAACCAACAATTTCTTTCGTTGGTGGCTCCTTGTTAGATTCGAATATTTTTAGTTCCAGAATTACGTCGTCCCTTAACAGGCCACTTGTGATTTCTTATTCGTTATTCCCGTCAACATATAATACAAGCAGGGTTGCTAGTGATGGTAGATTCAACTTTACTTTTAGTGAATTATTAGATATGAGACAGTATTTTCGCCGTTGAATAATAATAAAAATATTGTTTTTGAATGTGTAATAAATGAAGCGCCAAGTACGTCTATTGGTGTGTCTTACGCAAATAACACATTTTCAGAACCATCAAAAGTTGTTCCAAAAGAAAACAGATTTGCAAGATATTTCTTACTACCCTAATTATTCTGGAAATATGTTGAATGATTTGCCCCGTGTATTTTTTTTGAGAGGTTGAAAGTAATTTCGCCATTTCAGAAGTTAAAGAGATGGATAAGTTAACGATTATTGAAAAACTTTTAACAGATTCTGCTAAGTCTTGGTTTTTGGCAGTGGGATCAAAATTCCGTAATTAAAATGATTTTGCAAAAGTATTTTTTTAGAAAAAATTAACAATCCCAGAATGGTCAAAGCTATATTCGTCAATTACACAACTTGATATGACTCAACACGTTATTCCTCTTTGGTGGACTTTATCTAGGATGTTGCTAGTACTTATCAAAATTTAGTTGATAAGGTAGAGACTGATGACCTTATTGAACTGTGTTTAAATATTTTACCAGTAAGTTATGCTAGACAATTGCGCTTATTTCAGATAATTTCCGTAAAACAATTAGTAGAAATGGTCTTCCAAATAGAAACTACAGACACTAGAATGATTTTAGAAAAGGTCGAAGACAATAATGCAGTTCGGAATCGAAAGACTGCAGAACGACGCACACCTCAAATAAGACAATCACAAATATTACCAAATAGTAAATTAAAGAGAGAAACTGTATTTAACCAAACGGAAACAAAAGAGGGAACTACATATTTCAGAAATTATAGTAAAGAAAATAATGGTAGGAATATAATGTGATCAGGTCCATACTATGGTAGAAAGAATGTAGGAAGAGGATGTTCATGTTGTTGTTACTTAACCAATAATAGATATCCTAGGCAAAATCTCAGGCAGAATGAGTTAAAGAAAGAGCGGTATCAAACTACAGAAAATAGGAAAACCGAGATAAAAACTCAAGTTCATAATAATGGAAGTAACGTAGACATATTAAGTGTCAATGTTCAAAACAGCAATAATAGTAAGAGTCCAGGAAACATTGCGTTTTGCAATCATACTCAACATGTAGGAATTACAGAGATGGATTCGATTAGCCAAAAGCCTTTGACTTTAAACTAGACCAGCGAATACTGAAGTCGGCCAGTATTCGCCATAATTTTAATAAGAATAGTATAAAAGACCGACCATTTATTAGATTAAACGATTTAAACAAAGGTAGTAATAATAAAAACCAAATAATTTTTAAATGTTAGGTTCTTATTAGAAGAAAAAGAAACACAGGATGATATAAAGATATATAAATCACCTGTAGTAAAAGCACAAATAAACAACATTACTTTGTTTTGCATAATTGATACAGACAGCAAAACAAATATTTTTAGCTACGAAGTTTGGTGTAAACTAAGAGAACAGTTTCCCCATGCTAAATTGACATTCACTGATACAGTATCATTAACTAATTTCGTAGGAAATACCACATACAAAATGAAAGGGATGACAGTTCTGAATTTAAACATAGAAGGTGTTATTTTTTAAATTTCAGTTTACCTGGTGCTAGGATTCGTCACTAATCTCTTATTAGGTATGCCTTTCATTACAAAAAACCAGGTTATTATTAATTATAAAACTAGGAAACTGACGGCCAGAAATATACATGGACAGGATATATCAGTTTGTTTAGACCCATCTCAATTATTAAATTATTAAATTCCATCTTTTAGACTTACTCAAGTAGAAGAAGAATATCTTACCTAACCTGAAGAAATTATATCTACGATAGAATTGCGTACAGATTTGGAGCCAGAAGATAAAACACACTTGATACAGCTGTTAACGAAATATCGTCAGTTATTTTCAGAGAAACCCAGACCAGCAAAGGTAAAACTTTATAAAATACAGTTAAAAGATCAAGAACTAGTGGTTGGCAAATGTTATCCTATACCAACTGACATGCAGAGAGAGTTCGGACAGCAATTACAAAAATGGATTGATTGGGGAATAATAGAGAATAGACCAAGCCCATATTTAAATCCAATGCATTGTGTAAGAAAGTCATCAGGAGGTGTACGTCCAGTGATTGATTTAAGATTACTGAATCTCAAGTAATCTGTCCACAAGTTCAACTAGAACCGATAAACGAACTATTACATAGAATGTCAGGTGAAACCATATTCAGTAGTTCTGATTGTTCTCATGGATATTATTCCATTCAACTACATCCGGATTCATATAATTGTACTGCTTTTAGATTCTGTGGCAAAAAGCTCGTCTGGCGTTTCTTTCCTATGTGACTTTCCTCGAGTTGTGCTGTTTTTCAGTCTGCTATGGGAGAAGTTTTTGGTTTCTCAATATTTGACTTCGTTATTACTTATCTTGACGATGTAATAAATTATAGTAAAAATAAGGAAGAACATTTCAAGCAACTAGAATACATACTCCAAAGATATACTGAAACTAATTCCTCATTGAATTTCAAGAAATGTCAGTTTATACAAAAGAAGATTACATTTTTAGGTCATTTAGTTACACAAAAAGAAATAAAATGCAATCCGAAACTTCATGAAACTATTAAAAATTTCCCGATACCAACTAATAAGAAAATGATGCGAAAATTCTTAGGCATCGCATCTTGGAGAAAAAATATATTAAACAATATGAAGCTCTCACAGGACCTTTATTTGATTTACTGAAAAAGGACGTCAAATTTAAAATGAATGATGAACACATGGAATTATTCAAGGAATTAAAATTAGCTCTAATATCTCCACCAGCATTGTGTCAGCTAAATTTTGAATTGCTACTACACATTTACTGTGATGCATCAGGTATTTGCCTCGCTGGATATTTAGCAAATGCAGTCCGTGGGACGTAAAACTCACAAATTTCATTTCATTTTATTAGCAAATGTAGATGAATATGGTGAAATAAAAGTTATTGGTTATGCTAGTAGAAAACTTACCGAACTACTGATCGAAATATATGAACTAGAACTTTCTGCTGTAGTGTACTTGTGTAATTGTTTTAGACAATATTTTCTCGGAAAGAGAATTACAGTGCATACAGATGATATAGCGGTAACTCGAGCAATGACTACTCAAAATTTGAACTCTCGAACTACGAAATTAATATTGAAATTACAAGAATTTGATATACAGTTTGTACATGAATAAACAAATGATAATTTTGTAGCCAATATTCTTTCTCGTTATCCTCCAATGGAATCAGAAAAGTATCTAGAGTACAAAGTTAACTTAGTAACAACTGGAATTCATGACATAATAGAACCAAGTGATTGAAGGAACATCAGTCTAAGGATGATTATATCAAAAATTACTCAGCAATGACAAGCTGAAGGAAGAAAATTACAAAATACATGATAATCTATTGTTTGTACGTAGTATTTTGAAACCTAATAAACCTTGGTGTATTATTGTTCCTAAAACCCTAACTAAGGAAACAGTTACAAAATTGCACGAAAATGGTCACTTCGGATTAGCAACATGTTATGCATTAGCCAAAAAATGTTTTCCGGGCGCAACATGAAAAGAGATTTTTATAACAGCATGTAGGAACTGTCTAAATTGTGCATAGACGAAATCAGCTACATATGAAATTACCAGAGGAGATTATTCAGTAGAAGCAAACCGAATTTTGGAAAAATTGAGTATTGATCTTATAGGGAAACTGCCGTGTAGCAAGCGATATTACTATATTTTATCTGTGTTAGGTGTGTATAGCCGTTATTTTTGTATTTATCCTTGAAGAACAGCCAGTACTAAATAATTTTTAAATGTCATGAGGAAAACGTACTTCTATTATTATTCGTTACCACAAGTTATAGTGACTGATAATCGATCTCAGTTTACCTTAGCCTTGTGGAAAGAATTTTGTGAAAAAGAACACATAAAACATTATACAACATGTCCGTACAACCCAAAGATTTCAAAAGTTGAACGCAGTCATAGAGAAATAAAGCGAATACTAACTTTGTTCTGTAAACAAAATCACACTAAGTGGAGTGAGAACTTAGAAACAGTACAAATACTACTAAATAAATCTGTATCACTAGCTACTGGACTTATACCTGCAGAATTATTTTTAGGAAGAACAAGTATAAACCGATTGAAAGGAAGACTTTTATGGCCAGAAGATATGAAAGAAATTGGTACAGATGAAAGGAACTTGGTATTAGAATAACCAGGAGGTCTTGCGTAAGGGAAACAAAATAAAACAATCAAAGACGCAACATGATATTTCTATAAAAGATTTGGTGCTAATTAAAACTCATCCGAAAAGTTCTGCTATCCAGCACAAAATTTTCAAATATTTTGAAATTTATGCAGGACCAAATGTAGTAACAAGAATATTCAATAACTATGTCCAGTTAGCAGATTTAAAAGGAAACCAGGTGGGGAAACAAAATGTATCAAATCTCAAACTATTTAAGTGTCCGGCTGACAGGAAATAAATTATTAATGGATTACAATCCACCTGTAGATTTGTAAGTTTTAAATATTTCATTATTTTAAATATTATCGATTTTGTTATGTTTCTAGTTTCAAAGTTTATAATTATGCACAAATAAATAAATCGAGAATGAATGTTTAAGATACGTATATAGAAAACAGTTCATTTAGTATTGCTGAATTTTGATTTCAAAATTTCATTTGATATTTGAGAAACAACGTTTCTACGAGATTTACATTACATTACCTTGCAATTAATGTTTCAGTTAACTATTAGTTTATTAAAAGGAGTTTTAATACAACGAAATATAGAGATCATATTAAGAGAAATTAAAAATAAAAATTGTAATTTCGTGTTCTCTCTTTTGTCATTTATTATTTTCTGAGAGGAAGAGCAGTGTTGTATTGTCTCAAATGTTACAACACAGCTTTAATTTTTGTTATTTTACATTTTTGCTGTTTTACTCATTACTCATGCATTTCTATGTTTACTCATTTATAATTAATTGAACCATATTTTACTATATAAAAGAAAGTGTCTTAATATATAAAAAATGAACATATTTAAGTCTAAGTTAAAATTGAATTAAGCTTTAAAAATATCTTTGAAGACATTTAGTTAAAATACTGAAATATAAACAAAATTATTTTTATCTACGAAAGAAATTCAATTTCTCAGTGGTGTTAGCCACTATGATACTTTAAGATTTCTAGAGATATAAAAAAGAAGAAAAATCGTTGCATAATAACGAGATATGATTACGTTAACATTACAGAAAAGTGTTCCTGGTAAGAATATATTTACTGCTTATAAATATTTTCTCAGTTCAACAGAAAATATATTTATTTGTATATGAGAGAACAATAAATATGGCAGCTTAAATTTAAAACAGGGGAAAACTTAACCGTACTAATGGCCGAAATACAAAATACCTGTATAAATGATGTTTTGTGTTTTCTGGAATTTGTTCAGTTCATGACAGTAAAACTTTACAAGTAACTAATCCTCAAGTATTCACTGTTTGATAACAATTATATGTCAATATTGGAAACGAATACCTTATTCACACAATCAACATACGGAATGTACAAATCTTCCCACCTGAGATACGTTCTCTTTTTCGCGTAGTTGTGTATCAAACTGTTTTTCTGTCATGGCTCAGGTTTACTTTCTGCCAACCCAATAATAATGAATATTAAACAATTATTATCATATAGTTCAGTTATTATTCACCTTTCAATGAAATAGTGAAGTAATAAATAGTAATTAGCATCTATATTCAACGTTATACAAGAATCTGCATATCTAGAAATGAAGTACAGAATGGGAAAATGCTGAAAGATTACAAGAAAGAGGCGACCTTTTAACAGTAGCAGTATAGAATGAGATTTGAGAATACTTCAGTTCAACGTTCTGTTACCAGACGATTTTTTTTATAAAATGATTATTTGTAATTGTTCAATTAGAAGATTGTTTATCTAGTTCAATCATAGTTTAATCATCATTTGAAATCTTCAGAGACAAAACTGTGTGAAGAGTTAAGCGGTTAGCATACGCGCCTTTGGCGTGAGGTACCCGGGTTGATGTGGTTCGGATTACACGTTAATCAGTAGGCCCACGTCTCATATAGCCTTGCTGCTGAACGGGACGTTATACTCAAAATCAACTGGGGAAAGGGAGTAAAGTCCGTTAATGACACTGGCACAAACTCTTGTCTATAACCTTACACCAGGTGATTTTAATTCAGTTTCAGTTAACAATTGTGGGTTTTCAGATCCCTTAGTAGCACGTATGTCTATACTCTATGTTTTAGTTCAAATGTTATTTCCTGCCATATTACATAAGGTTCTCACAACGCTTTACGACTTTTAGGATCTTCTTCATTCAACCTTTGAAATAAACGGGTAGTGTGGTTTGGGACCTAACATATTTTTAATATTTTTCGAGGGTTTCTTCTTGAAACACCAATTTAACTGCTTTCAAGTTGACCCCATTTCCATTTAAAAATTTTGAGTTGAAACCCATCTGGGACCCTGTGGGGGACCCTGGGAGAATTTGTTTTATTTTGATACAGTGCACTTTTCAAATGAGGGAAGACATGTTTTTCTGTTTTCATATATGTCTCACCGTTTCAGATTTTTCGGGGTTGCAACGGACTTTATAGAGACGCTTTAAAATTTTAATAACAATGAGTAAAGTGCTGCACCCAAGCGAAATGCATGAGACCTCCCCAATTTTGGTAATCGGTTTTGATCTTTCTTTGACCCAAGCTTTCAGGAAATATATACATCACACCAACTTTGTGGGTTCAGGTTCAAGTACATACCTAGTTACTAAATAGAAACTGATTAATCAACCACTTACGAAATTAGTTGTAATGCTCGATACGTGAGGATATTCAATATTTTTAAACAATGGAAAACATTTTCAGCATTACAGAAAAGACATGACGGCTTTGCGCTATTCTGCGCGCCTTGACTACTAATCACAAAAAAAATGAAAATCATGGAACGTTCAGTGCTGCCAACATACTAAAACAAAAAAATGACGGGCATTTCAAACGTTGTACTCTTTGTGGAACACCCTTTACATGTAGTTTTAGATGGTGACCTATTCAGGTTTCTATTTTATGTAGTAGTTTTACAGAATTACTATTAAAAGGTAAGGATGGTAAATATGTGTAACGCTCTATATCTCCAAAAGGATAAAATAAAAGAATTGGCAAATGGCTTTGGGATTCGAAATTAACTTGCTAGTATTCCTTGACCGTTCTCGATATTGAAATCTATTTGTTACAGATGTTGTCATTGATTTAATATTATTAATACTTACATAGATGAATTAGGCTGTATCTAGAGAACGACTTGCTTTCGTTTCACGCAAATCTTCACCACTGAGACTGTATCAGACATATCCCTACAGTTTACTGTGTAATACAAGCAGGTAATCGAATCCGGGTTTCCTACCGTGAAGGCACTTCCGCTTACTATATATCCACTGAGGTCTTATATCTCGAGAGGGAAGAAAGATAAAAGGAAAGGGGAGAAATAGGGGAATTAGAAATTATGTTTCTATTATTTCAACGTCTATCACCATTTTAGCCCATCATGTATGAGTTATGACCTCCCTTGGTGAGCACACTCTTCGGGGAAGTGAGTTCAGAAGAAATGAATGAGCAAGGAAGGAACAGGTTTTGGACGTACTATCCCGGCATTTGCTTAGTTTGAATGAGGAAAACCTAGCAAAATCTTTACTCAGGATGACTGACCTGCAAAGGATTTTTACACCTCTTCGCCTGAGTGTCCATACGGGAATTTAACCTGTTCCCGCTTGCACGGAAGGCGAGGTAGTTAGCGAATGTGTTACGTGGGAATACGCATATTGTAAAACTTCTTGGGTAGAGCAATAAAAATGTACTCGGGATTTGGACTTTTCCCATCACCTTTTTATTATAAAAAGTTTATGTACACAAATTATATGAGAAATGCCACTAATATTTAGGTAAGATTAGATAGGAGCCCGGTGACCAAGCGTCGTGGGTTTTGAGGTGAGGTACTCTCGGTGCCCAAGCGTCGTGAGAGGGGTGTAGATTAGGTATCTCTTTCTCGGTGACCAGGCGTCGTGAGAAAGAGGAAAGGAACCCGGTGACCAAGCGTCGTGGGTATAAGGATGGGTACTTCTCGGTGACGAAGCATCGTGAGAGGGGTTCAAGGTGTTGCGATCAATCCGGGAAGATTGATGTTGGTCGAGGTGTGCAGGTCCTTTCTATCCTGTCTTGTCGGCTTCCTTCGTTGATTCTCGTCTTTCCGACTGTTGGCGATGGTGATCGACTCCTCTTCGGGACCGTCGTCCGTTTGTTTTTATTTATTACTAACACATTTAGTTCACACGTGGTTATTGCATGACGTGTAGACATGCGGAACCTTACAATATAGTAAAAGTGACAATACACCAATCAGTAACGACAATGTACACAAAGGTTATCAAAGTTTTGTTATATTTGTCACTGTTGTAGTTAGTTTCCTTTTTTTTCGATGTCAAAGTAGATTCGACTAATTTTAACAACGAAAAGATGTAAGAAGAGATGGATTTGAGATCGGAATCAATATTCTAAACGTACATTTTATAGTACGATTAATAGTTCTTTTGATTTTGTTAGTGGAGACAAGCTAATCTTGACCATGATACGATCGTAACCTCCATGACTTCAAATCAACAAATCACCCAAAGGGTAACACCTAATAACATGTTTATGAAACATTGGCGTTCAACACTCAATTTAATGAAAGTTTGTATAGATTTTTCGTATTAAAAACGACGTTCTCTATAGCGTTGCGTTAAGCTGCGTAAATTACGAAATATGCTAAAAGGTGTCTTGTGACACATTAATCCTCAGAATACCTATTCACACGTTGGAGATAAGTTTCTCTTTTCAGCAGTGAGGTGAATCTATAGTTTAAATTGGAAGTTGTACAGCCAGTGACAAAAGTTGTATAGGTTGAATGAAATTCGTTTTCTACTTCAGAATGTAACTTTATGTGTGTCCCATCCATACAACAGTTGCACGTTACAGCCATACCATAGTTATTCCAAAAATCAATTTTACTATATGGAAAGAACTTCGTCGTGACTCTACCATTGTAATGCGTTCTAATTTGAAGATTGAACTGGAAATTGAACACGAGACTCTGATCACCAAAGACATGCGCCCTAGGAATTAGACCATAGCAGTAGGAATTAAACCTAGTTCATCCCTTTGATTTCTTGAGTGTAGTGTGAGCTTTAGGTGTGTTGCGTTCTTCTGCAACAGCCAAGTTATGAAAGACAGGATCTACTTAAAGTTAGTTCCGAATGAAGAATTAGGCAATGAACCCTATGTGTGTGTACAATATCACACAGGATCAACTCTCACAGTATAGACTGTTCCCCATTACTTTATCCAGCCTTCAAGAGAACTGGCTCTAGTTACTCTGTTTTTTGTTGTATAAATAATATCAGAGATTTAAACGAAATTTGATCATTTATTTGTCGAAATCTTTCTTACACTGCCAATAAACGTACTTTCAATTGGTAAGTAACTTAATCATAAATACGAATGCCTAAAAACTATTCGACTGGGTTTGAATATATACTATATACTAATATATTAACCGAACAGATATCTAAGTACGTACGTTTATACATAGCATATGTATATAATTAATGTAAATATTGATCAATTTACATTTTATAATCTTTCATTATTTACAACATATTGCAATATTCTTTAGAAACACAACTTACCGTCTCATACTCTATTCTCTGGAATCTTGCTATAACATGAAATAATAAGAGACGGCATGAGATTATGCAAACTACTAATAATTATACAGGGCAAGTCAAAATGATCGACCCAAGTCCAGAAATTTATTGTGTGAAATCTGATAAGGATATGTTATTGTGAGATATGCGCTTCGAAAGGTTAATTTGCAAAGTTTAGTTTCCACCCAATGTTTCCACTTTCCACTGCTAGGGGTCTGTAGTGAGCAGTTAAGGAAAACAGCTGTGGATGGGAGGCAGAGATCTTTCTATATTCTTCATTATCATGTAAGCAAATCTGTGATTAGTGTATGAACTACATTACTTGAATCCATATGATTTTTTCATGTGTGGTTTTGTAAAGAATCATGTTTACGTACCACCACTTCCAACATCATTGAATGGCTTGCATGAACGCATCACAACAGCCATTGTTAATGTTGACCGTAACATGATGGAAAAGGTTTGGTAGGAGATATACTAACGGCTTCATGTGTGCCGTGTTATGCAAGGTGCTTACATAGAACACTTGTGAATATGTTTCAAGAAGTTTACACAGTTTACCTTTCTGAGCACATGTTTCATAATAACATATGTTTGTTAGATCTCACATTATATATATATCTGAAATTTGGTCCATCAATTTGACTTTCCTTGTATATAGCATTATTAACATGACATTATTTTATAACTTACACACAATACAATTGTAGTTAATAGAATGTATCTATATTTCAATATCATCATAGTAAATCACATTATTCATTGGGACAGCAGATTTCACAGAGACGTAAATAAATGCCGGATCTATAAAAGTTGCAAAGCGAAAACAGATTCATGAGTCACAGTAACAGTATTTCATGCAAAATAATATTGTCTAGCACACTGCGTTTCCACTTTTCGATTACTTTTCCCTATTTTGATTATATTACAGAAAAACTGCAAAATTAGCTTTTGTTTAATTTCGTCCCAATTTACCCTCTTACAGATCTCTGCTTCCTTCTGGGCCAACTATGATCAAAACTTCACTCCATGCTTCTATACGTGGAGGTCGCAACATTTCTAGTTTCAAGTTGTTTCTATTCAGGTTCTTTGGTAAAGTTTGAAAGGTTTCCAGAGATCCAATGTAGATAAACACAGTCTGAAAATCGCCCAGAGTTAGTAAGTACTGCATGAAGTTCAACTACACTTTCAACCAATCACGTGAGTTTTTCCAAGTCAAGTTACTAGAGTAACTCAGGCCAAAATAGAATGCAACCCCCGGAGATTACACGAGGTGTAATACGACGCAAATGCGCTGAAAATCATCACAATATCGTTGAAAAACGTCGCTATAAGACTAAAGTGATTATAAGACCTATAAATATTATACGTGGCATCCTTTTAATGTGATGTGAAAAGATTTAGGTACTTTTCCTTGTTGTTTAGTAATTAGTGTCGATCGGCCTAACACCTTCAGATTGCTGCATATTAACCAGTGGCGGCTTTGTCAAGTAGTCCGGATAGGCACGTCGTACCCAAAAATTTTGTTAAATATATAAACACTAAAAGATACAATAAAGATTAAATATATTTTCCACTATTTATACTAATGGTAGACAAATATTTAACAAATAGCAACAACCACTACTGTAAAAGTAATTTCCTACTGTCATTAATCAATCAAATGTGTAGGCCAATATTCATCGATAAACGAGGATGCGGACCTCCTAAAAGTAAAATCTTAAAGCCAACGCTGATATTAACATACAGAAGATAAATTCATCTGTGCAGTTCCGAACACAACAATATATAACAAAATACAGTACGCTGTTAATATATAAAGACTCAGATGCCTGAAACGAATGATTCATGCTCCACTTCTTTCCTTTAGTGAACCATTATTGACATTCTACAGATTACTATGAAAATGAATGGCAAGGATAGTAATTCTGAATATTAGGAAATACTTCTTGACATTACTTCTAATACGTACATCGAAATATCTATGATTTCGCAATACAAAATGTATCACCGCTTAAGGCTGTAATTTCTTGATATTTCACTATTATTTCGCGAACTTGATGTTTTCATGTTTTCTTCTTAATGAATCCACTGTTGCCAGCCCCGATTTCTTGTCGTATTCCAAAGAGCACGAGAAAAAGTAGAAATAAACATCTATCAGGATACAAGTACGATTTACCGTAACACATATGCTGTGAAGTTTTATTAAGGTAGCTAATATAATGGCTGGGAAATAGAGTACCCATTACAAACGGGGTTCTGAAACAGTAGTTCTATTACAAGTAGGGTTGGAAAATAGGGTCCCATTACATGCAATGCTGGGAAACTGGTGCTCCATTATGTGCGGCACTGGAAAGCGTGGCCCCATTGAAGTTAGTGATATCAAGGGTAGAACAGGATAACAAGTGTAGAATTGGATTTGTTACGACGAGCTGAACAGTATTTGGTAAATGAAGTTGTTATTTCACTCGGCTTGTTTAATATGAATTGGATTACTAAATATGCATAAGGTTGTGCTACGAATTATTACGGCTGAATAGGACTATTGAGAAGTTTAATAGCTTTTCTGTGATCTTTCGACAGTTAAATGGAAGGGGTAAGTCGTACTCAATCGATCAAGTTTTGTCAAGTTATTGTCCATACGTTTGTTTGAATAGTTCCTATAAAGATATATTTATTCATAAGAGCTTATAATTTAACCCGAATGGAGAACTTAGTGAAATACTCGATTTATATAATTTGATATTTTTGTGGCAAGCAATTAATTTTTCTTGTGAAAGAAAGTTTTATGTTACATGGGTTCTGGAATATTCCAATACGTTTAGTGAACTTTTATCTGTTTCTGTCTGCTTGAGCTGCAAAATTTAATAAAACAGAACGTGGGGCGATTTGTCGACTGGGATCAATTTACCCTATGCGACTGTTCATGCTTACTTTGATAAGGTTTCATGATAGCAGCGTAACAGTAGGAAACGAGGCCCTATTATAAGCGCAGCTAGAAAACAGGCCTCTCCATTACAAGCAGGACTCTTTAGCAGTGGCTCCATTGGAAGCCGGGCTGGGAAACAGGCGCCCTAATTTCAAGAGCGTTGGAAAACGGGGCGACATTACAAGCAAGGTTGGGTAACAGGGGCCCTATTACAAGCAGGGTTAGGAAACAGGGCATTGTTATAAGCGGAGCGAAATTACTTGCTTCGTAAGAGACTGGTGCATAACAAAGCAAAATACCGTTGTTGTATGTGCGTTTTATCTTTTTGGTTTCTCTTATTATTTGGAAATTATGTTACATTTTTATGTAACAAAATTATGTTAGATTTTGTCTTTAACATTTTTAAGTCCCCCAGGAGAGCGGGGCCCTAAGCTTTAGCTTCTTTAGCTTATACGTAAATCCAACACTGATACAGGTAGACCTTGATATGCAGCTATCTTTTCGTGGTAAGCTCTTTGTGGTTCTTGGAACCTCGCAGATTTGTATAAAAACAGAATATAATTTAATATTGTTCCAACAAATCGTTTTAGACATTTTCATAAAGCTTCACATAATTCACCATCTTAAACGATGTTGTTTCAGGTAATAAACTTCAAATTTAAAAAAATGTCAACCATCTACGCTCCACCATAATTGAAATAAATGGAAAGTATATTTCATAGTAATTCATAGATGGTACTAATACGTTAGTATTTAATTATAGAATCCATGTTAGTTTTCGGTAGCTATGTCTTGCATTAAATGAAATAGGCTATTAAAATAGAAAATCTATCAAGGTTGAAAAGGGAATTATTGTATTATTTACTTTTGTATTAAGTGTAATTAGTTTGATATTGGTTTCCATATGACAATTGTTTGTCCTAAGTGTACTTACAACATTACAGTGATTCATACGTAATTGACATGTATTTCGTGGGTAACAATTGGAAAAATAAATCGTTAACGGTATCCCTAACTTTCGTTGTTTAATAGTTATGAAAAATCAAATATATGGACTTTCTACGTTGGAACATTCCAGGGTAAAGAGTGCCTCCTTTTTTTTTACTCTCAAGTCTCCCCCAGACTACCACTGTTATAATTTCACACCCTTCTTGTGAACATATGGACTGTAGCAGTCAGTGAAATATTTCATATAACTGGAAGTTTGCATATGCTTACCCTACAGAGTTTTATCACAGTAACCAATGACAATGATTCTTAAGGATAGAAGGAAGCTCACGCAATTACTATGAAAATAAGAATTCTCATTTGAAGACAAAGCTTCCCTCATACAAAAGTTACACCCATATCAGTTAGTTGACAACTTGTCACTCACCGATAGCAACCTTAAGCAAGAGGCTATATTGGAAATCCGCAAAAAAAAAAAAAAAAAGTTAGCTAGATAATTTAAATAATTATTAATCAATATTAGTCTTGAAAGTAAGATATCGGCGTTTGATGATCACACGACAAAATAGTAAAAATCTAGTTGGTGTTAAGTGAGAAGTAGAGTGAACAAAATTCATACAATAGTGACGCCCTTCAGGTTTATCTGTTCCAATTAAGGATCGGCTCGGGTTGATAAAAAAGTTAGGAGATATGTGGAATCTATTTGTACGAAGAAATATGTCTTACTATTGTATAAAATGTCGCCGTTTCCTTAATCTGTAGGCATATTAGAATCTAAAATACCAATTTTACCTCCAAAATTATCGTTGAAGGTTGATTTTGAATCAAGTCTTTGGCATTACAAATAGCATTCTTTTTAACTCCTCACGGTTAAACACCGAGTAAGAGGGTGACGGTAATAACGAGATAGATAATAATGGTGGAATGAAGAAAGTGAGGAGAAATGGAAGAACCACGAGAAAAATACAACACATAAATCCTAATC
This sequence comes from Thermobia domestica, assembly GCF_964235325.1. Taxonomy (NCBI): domain Eukaryota; kingdom Metazoa; phylum Arthropoda; class Insecta; order Zygentoma; family Lepismatidae; genus Thermobia; species Thermobia domestica. The sequence continues at coordinate 32,802,870 of NC_137456.1, forward strand.
GCCTGGAAACTAACATTCGTTTTATATATTAGACGTCGACGACTTCATTATTTTGAGACATAACTTCAGACCAATGTGTGTTTTAACAATGTATTGTAGCTCATAGTGATGTGTGAAATTTTTACTCAAAGAAACTTATGCTGTAAATGCAACAGAAAGCAAAAAAGAAAATCGCACAGACGTCAAACTAAACCGTCCTGTAAAGTGAGGCTGGCAGTCATGTTGAGTTCGCCGCTATATTAGATGAAGCAAGTATGGGTGGCGCGGGTACTTCTAATATGGTGTCATATGTATCTCAGAGAACTACGCATGTGGCTTCAGAAATTCAAATATTATATACTGGTTAACCTAGGGCCATTTCCACGGGGGGTTCCCCAGTTCGCTCTCCCCAAAAATTTCCTGACTTAACATACATTTGTACAGTTTCTCTATAAAACTATACTTAACAGGTAAATGATTGATGTAACGAACATTTGATCTTTCACTTCATCTGTACCTTTCTCTTATAAAAAAAACCTAATTCCATCATTGTTTTCTGAAAATATAAATGGAAGTGTTTTGCAATTACTTATCGCCTTTTCTGGTACAGAATAATAATCATTCAATACTACATACAAATGTATACGTAGCGGCTTGAAGTATTGGGTCAGCAAAAGCTTTAAGCCCTCTCAAGAAATACTTCTGTGTGCACGCCTTTTCCTAGTTATACTAGGCTAGTATAGATAATTGCAATGAGTTATGGAACCCTTCTTAACTATAAGGTTACAGGTAAACTAAGCATAAATAGGGGCTTTAAGGGTCGGACTGAGTTTGGGACACGCCTATATATCAATCTTACTTTTTTTTATAATAAATATTATAATAATATAGGAGTAACACAAAGCAGGGAATTCCATTTAATGGGTGGGGGGTGCGGTGGCTCAGTGGTAGAGCGTTCACCTCCGGTGCCTGGGATCCATGGTTCGATCCCAGCTCGCGCCTTGTGGATTTCGTGGTGGACAAACACTGTGCTCGTGGGTTTTCTCGGGGTTCGCCCGTTTCCTCCCACTTTCTTCATTTTTCATCATCACCGTTTCCTTTAACCTAACCGGCATAATCGTGGGACGTAAAACTTAAAGATTTCATTTCATTTCTTCCATTTACCCCTTCCATTTAACTGTCGAAAGATCACAGAAAAGCTATTAAACTTCTCAATAGTCCTATTCAGCCGTAATAATTCGTAGCACAACCTTATGTATATTTAGTAATCCAATTCATATTAAACAAGCCGAGTGAAATAACAACTTCATTTACCAAATACTGTTCAGCTCGTCGTAACAAATCCAATTCTACACTTGTTATCCTGTTCTACCCTTGATATCACTAACTTCAATGGGGCCACGCTTTCCAGTGCCGCACATAATGGAGCACCAGTTTCCCAGCATTGCATGTAATGGGACCCTATTTTCCAACCCTACTTGTAATAGAACTACTGTTTCAGAACCCCGTTTGTAATGGGTACTCTATTTCCCAGCCATTATATTAGCTACCTTAATAAAACTTCACAGCATATGTGTTACGGTAAATCGTACTTGTATCCTGATAGATGTTTATTTCTACTTTTTCTCGTGCTCTTTGGAATACGACAAGAAATCGGGGCTGGCAACAGTGGATTCATTAAGAAGAAAACATGAAAACATCAAGTTCGCGAAATAATAGTGAAATATCAAGAAATTACAGCCTTAAGCGGTGATACATTTTGTATTGCGAAATCATAGATATTTCGATGTACGTATTAGAAGTAATGTCAAGAAGTATTTCCTAATATTCAGAATTACTATCCTTGCCATTCATTTTCATAGTAATCTGTAGAATGTCAATAATGGTTCACTAAAGGAAAGAAGTGGAGCATGAATCATTCGTTTCAGGCATCTGAGTCTTTATATATTAACAGCGTACTGTATTTTGTTATATATTGTTGTGTTCGGAACTGCACAGATGAATTTATCTTCTGTATGTTAATATCAGCGTTGGCTTTAAGATTTTACTTTTAGGAGGTCCGCATCCTCGTTTATCGATGAATATTGGCCTACACATTTGATTGATTAATGACAGTAGGAAATTACTTTTACAGTAGTGGTTGTTGCTATTTGTTAAATATTTGTCTACCATTAGTATAAATAGTGGAAAATATATTTAATCTTTATTGTATCTTTTAGTGTTTATATATTTAACAAAATTTTTGGGTACGACGTGCCTATCCGGACTACTTGACAAAGCCGCCACTGGTTAATATGCAGCAATCTGAAGGTGTTAGGCCGATCGACACTAATTACTAAACAACAAGGAAAAGTACCTAAATCTTTTCACATCACATTAAAAGGATGCCACGTATAATATTTATAGGTCTTATAATCACTTTAGTCTTATAGCGACGTTTTTCAACGATATTGTGATGATTTTCAGCGCATTTGCGTCGTATTACACCTCGTGTAATCTCCGGGGGTTGCATTCTATTTTGGCCTGAGTTACTCTAGTAACTTGACTTGGAAAAACTCACGTGATTGGTTGAAAGTGTAGTTGAACTTCATGCAGTACTTACTAACTCTGGGCGATTTTCAGACTGTGTTTATCTACATTGGATCTCTGGAAACCTTTCAAACTTTACCAAAGAACCTGAATAGAAACAACTTGAAACTAGAAATGTTGCGACCTCCACGTATAGAAGCATGGAGTGAAGTTTTGATCATAGTTGGCCCAGAAGGAAGCAGAGATCTGTAAGAGGGTAAATTGGGACGAAATTAAACAAAAGCTAATTTTGCAGTTTTTCTGTAATATAATCAAAATAGGGAAAAGTAATCGAAAAGTGGAAACGCAGTGTGCTAGACAATATTATTTTGCATGAAATACTGTTACTGTGACTCATGAATCTGTTTTCGCTTTGCAACTTTTATAGATCCGGCATTTATTTACGTCTCTGTGAAATCTGCTGTCCCTATGAATAATGTGATTTACTATGATGATATTGAAATATAGATACATTCTATTAACTACAATTGTATTGTGTGTAAGTTATAAAATAATGTCATGTTAATAATGCTATATACACAAGGAAAGTCAAATTGATGGACCCAATTTCAGATATATATATAATGTGAGATCTAACAAACATATGTTATTATGAAACATGTGCTCAGAAAGGTAAACTGTGTAAACTTCTTGAAACATATTCACAAGTGTTCTATGTAAGCACCTTGCATAACACGGCACACATGAAGCCGTTAGTATATCTCCTACCAAACCTTTTCCATCATGTTACGGTCAACATTAACAATGGCTGTTGTGATGCGTTCATGCAAGCCATTCAATGATGTTGGAAGTGGTGGTACGTAAACATGATTCTTTACAAAACCACACATGAAAAAATCATATGGATTCAAGTAATGTAGTTCATACACTAATCACAGATTTGCTTACATGATAATGAAGAATATAGAAAGATCTCTGCCTCCCATCCACAGCTGTTTTCCTTAACTGCTCACTACAGACCCCTAGCAGTGGAAAGTGGAAACATTGGGTGGAAACTAAACTTTGCAAACTAACCTTTCGAAGCGCATATCTCACAATAACATATCCTTATCAGATTTCACACAATAAATTTCTGGACTTGGGTCGATCATTTTGACTTGCCCTGTATAATTATTAGTAGTTTGCATAATCTCATGCCGTCTCTTATTATTTCATGTTATAGCAAGATTCCAGAGAATAGAGTATGAGACGGTAAGTTGTGTTTCTAAAGAATATTGCAATATGTTGTAAATAATGAAAGATTATAAAATGTAAATTGATCAATATTTACATTAATTATATACATATGCTATGTATAAACGTACGTACTTAGATATCTGTTCGGTTAATATATTAGTATATAGTATATATTCAAACCCAGTCGAATAGTTTTTAGGCATTCGTATTTATGATTAAGTTACTTACCAATTGAAAGTACGTTTATTGGCAGTGTAAGAAAGATTTCGACAAATAAATGATCAAATTTCGTTTAAATCTCTGATATTATTTATACAACAAAAAACAGAGTAACTAGAGCCAGTTCTCTTGAAGGCTGGATAAAGTAATGGGGAACAGTCTATACTGTGAGAGTTGATCCTGTGTGATATTGTACACACACATAGGGTTCATTGCCTAATTCTTCATTCGGAACTAACTTTAAGTAGATCCTGTCTTTCATAACTTGGCTGTTGCAGAAGAACGCAACACACCTAAAGCTCACACTACACTCAAGAAATCAAAGCGATGAACTAGGTTTAATTCCTACTGCTATGGTCTAATTCCTAGGGCGCATGTCTTTGGTGATCAGAGTCTCGTGTTCAATTTCCAGTTCAATCTTCAAATTAGAACGCATTACAATGGTAGAGTCACGACGAAGTTCTTTCCATATAGTAAAATTGATTTTTGGAATAACTATGGTATGGCTGTAACGTGCAACTGTTGTATGGATGGGACACACATAAAGTTACATTCTGAAGTAGAAAACGAATTTCATTCAACCTATACAACTTTTGTCACTGGCTGTACAACTTCCAATTTAAACTATTTTTATGTGTAAACAATTACTACCACTCAAGATTTACTTATATCATTAGCCGAACAAGGTTGACGACTACCTTTGGTGAATCGTTGTAAAATTTTTTGTTTACCTCACCCGGGAACTTTGTAAATTCATATCCTGAAGTACAAAGTAAGGGGGAATTTACTTCAGTAATAAGGTTCATGACTACGAACTTTACTATACTTAGAAGTGGTAAAATAATCACAAGAAAAATGATGATCGGTGAGGTAATGGAGAAAGAAACTGGTGACAGTGGTAACGAAGAACAAAGTACAGCTCCTGTTGTACCTGAAGTGTTGACCTTTGAAGACAAAATCTTAATGGCTCTACAGCGACAAGAACAAAATCTGGCTCAGATGTCCAATGAACTAAAACAGACGATGGAGCGGAAATCCGAAGAATCCAGCAAACAGTATGAGGAATTAAAACAGACGATGGAACGGAAATCCGAGGAATCCGGCAAACAGTATCAGGAATTAAGTAAACGATTGGAACAGACATTCGAAGAGACGAAGCAATCTATTATCCAGGCGATGAGTGACATCACCTCACAGTTCGATGAAAAGCTTAGAAGAGTATCTGAAGATTGCCAGGATAATTACAACCATGTTATTCAAGGGGTCAATGGTGTAAAAAAGGATTTGGAAGTAATAGAATCTTCTGTACGGCAACAAAAGATTCAGGTCACGGATAATTCTACCAAAATACGTGCGAATACTCAGTTGATATCTGCATTACAAGAGGAAATCAGGATGCTACAGATTAAGGACAACGCATACCACAACAACATGGTTAATGATCATTTGGAGTTCCCTTGTTCACAGGAGATGACCTCGCATTCACCCGTAGCAGATCAATGTGGACCCCACATTATCTCATCTTCTAGTAATCCATCCGATGAGGACATTATTTTGGAAGGAATCCATCCAAGGAATACAGATGGGCGGAAAAGAGACGGTGGAACTACACATCACGCAGTAGGTAGGAATTGTCACTCAACACGAACACGGAAAGATGAAAGAAAGGTAAAGTTAAGTGTAAAGATGAGTGAAACACGTGCTATGAGTAAGTTCAGTGGTAAATGTAACGAAAATGCTACTGCTTTCCTAGAAAAATTTCAGGATGAGTGTAATATAATGTGTATAGATAAATCGCAATATATGAAACTAATCCCTCATTTATTACTCCCACCATGTTCTTTATGGTTTAAAGCAGTACGAGATCACGTCAATACATATGAGGAATTTAAAGCTGCGCTGATTGCAAATTACGAAAATGACTTTTTGCTTGCAAACAGAGATGCCACGATTAGAAATCAACCTTTCAATCCTCGTTTGCACAAATCTGTTGTTGATTTTGTTGTAAATACATATAACGAATTAAAAGTCGTAAATCCGTTGCAATCGGAATCTAGAGTAATTGCATCAATTCGAAATTTGCTACCGTTTAAACTAAAACAGATCCTGTTTTCTACCCAGTGTATGAGTTTTAATAACTTATTAATGATTGTACAATGTTATGAAACTCAATACCACGCTCAGAATCATCAAGAAGGATTAGGCAAAATTAAAAACAATTCAGATCACTTTGTACCTGTTCGTAATCTAAATATCCGTAATGCGAACGATACGGAACACAATCTAAATCGAGTGAATTTAAGCAATCCGAACGAGCAAAATAGGCAAAGATATGTTGGGAATCCACCTAACCTAATCAACCGTGGCAATCCTTATGTTAGACCATATAACCAAAATAGATTCAAAAATAGACGAAATACATGGCGAAATTCAAGGAATACAGTAAACTACATGGATAGACGTAGTCGTAATTCAAGAGATGGCACTTCGTATCAAAATCAAGATAATGACGCAATTCATGTACAAAATAATGCGGAACCTAATCACGATTGTGCAGTACAATGTACTTTATTAGAATCATATGCAAGTACGAATGTAAACTGACTGCAGTTGATGAAGTAAGAGTTAAACCCATATCAGCTACTGATTCTTATGAATATGTTTGTGTAAAAATAGATTTATTTTCTTCCTTTTGTTCGTCTGAACGTAGGTTACGTTTAATTTTTGATTTTTACTTAATTTAATTTTCTTTAATTCTCATTAACCAATGATAATTTTCAAATGATTTTTAATTCTCTCTTGTTAATGTGAAGAATTATAATTCGATTTATAATTGATCAAAGGCAAAAGTTATTTATATTATAGGTATTTGTGTTGAAAATTTGCTGTCATAGATTATGTTAAGAATAAGGTTCATTCTATTAAGCTATTTATTCGACGACTGTTTTTATGCGCTACTTTATATATTACCCGAATAAGATTCTTCTATATTCTGATGCCTTATGGATACAATGTATATTTTGAAACATCAGCTAATGTTGTTATTATATAATGCGCCCTGGAGAGATCAAATATTATTTTCTTAACATCACCGTTTTAATAATGATTGAAACTGCTAATCATTGTGGTTTATGTTTTAAAAGGTAATTTGTCTCTTACGATTTTTAGCTTCGCACCCTTCATTAATTATATTATTAAGCGACGACGTTTTTGTAATAAAAGATAAATGATAATGGAATAAAAAATTTATTATAAATGTATTTATATATATGAAGCTTAATGAAGATATATATATACGAGGGGCGATCAAAATGTAAAGGACATAAGTAATGTAACATCATTATTGTAAACGGACCAGTGGTTCTTAAATAAAAAAGCCCAGCTCGCTTGTAACTTTTATATTCAGTCCCATCGTCGGGCGACATTTTTATAAAACGAGATACTTTGTATCGTTTAATAATTACCTGTACCTTGGGCAGAAAGTGCTCATACTCAAGCAATATACTTGATATAATGTTAATTTAAAATAACAAAAGAAGAATGTTTTTAATATATGTAAAGAAATATGCATTATTGTATAATTCGTTGCTATGTAGTTGTTTATAGTTACCTAATCAACATGTATGTTTGCAAGACAATTTAAGTGAAAATACGTTAAAAGAGTATCAACTAATAAACCATTTAATACCGATCATCGACTTGTAATTTTGATAGAAAAGGTGAGAATAATAGTGTATATAATTATTGAAGATATTTTTATGTGTAAACAATTACTACCACTCAAGATTTACTTATATCATTAGCCGAACCAGGTTGACGACTACCTTTGGTGAGTCGTTGTACCCTTTACATTATATATTGTTATATATTAGTTATAAGAAGTAATTAAAATGATTTTGTCACAGAGGCGTTGGGTGCTTCTTCAAACAGAGCACCTAACCACTTTGTTTCGCAATTGATTGTGTCAGAGTGTATGCAAAAACTCGAGGAGGTGCTTGAATATTCCACCAATTAGGGGTAAATGCGAGGTCGAACGCGGGAGAGGACGTCGTCCTCCCACTTTAAAAAATATACCTATGGCGTTCCGCAGTTTCTAAAAAATACAATGTACAAGGTAAGCACGAGGAACGGTGTGACGTCATACATTCCACTAGCTTTTCAGGTCAACTTTTAGCCTTGTCACCAATCCTAACTTACTGAGTAGAGGATGGGGAATAAATAACTTCACACTATTATCAGAATGTTAGAAATGTATTGTAGTAATTTACACGTAATTATCACTTTTTCATATTTAATAAATAGATAAACAAACTGGTTAGCATTGTCCCTAACCTTTCATAGTTTAATAATTATGGGTAGTGAATTATGTAAACTTTCTATGTCGGAACATTCCACTGCAAAAGGTTTTGCTCTTTGCTTTCCTGTCTCCCCCAGCCTCCCAGTACACATACGTCCACTGTTATAATTTTGCATCCTTTTTTTGTTATAAGTGCTGTAGAAATCAGGGAAATATTTCATATGCCTTAATGTTTGCAACAGCTTAACTTACAGAAATTTCATCACCATAGCCATTGTCAGTATATCTTAAGGATACAAGGAAGCTCAGGCAATTAACATGAATATGTAAGTGTACGTTTAAGACAAAGTTAACCTGACACTAAATTTTACCCCCAGTGGTACCTTACTGTTCTGCATAATGATTCTCTAGCACTTTGAAACAAAAGTTTTATCTAATATTACCATTAAGTACAACAAAAATTCCTTTTCTGTTTAATATCTGTTCTGCCTAATTCTCACAAAAGGGATATTTAAATTTGAGGGCAGTTTATTAGTTCGTATTTTCCCTTGATTTTTAAATACCATTCTAGAACCTTTACAAATGCTCTATAATGGGAAAATGCATACTGTAATCCATGAGGAAAAAACAAGTCATACTGTCATGTTCAAACAATTTACTTCCCGAAAGCTCTATCTTTAATCATAAACGATATTTCAATAAATGTATTGTATATTCTACTGTACTCTTTATCTTTTTTAATTTTTTGGCTTGAATGGCGCAAGTGGAACATAAAACTATAAATGTAATGCCTTTCAATTCTTTTTCCTTAGGTCATGAATCAAATATTACCCTGCGGATGCGAATAGAAAACATTAAAAAGTAAGTGGATTTTCAAGGTTTCGTTTAGCTTTATTACAGACCTTCAGTTTAACTAAATAGTTAGCTCGTTGTCGATACGTTGTGAGTAGTCCTTGATCCTAGTCTTGTTAGAATCATTAAAAGTTTGTGGTATTGACCCAGCAAGAATGGTGATTGGGGAGCTACCTGCGTCACACTTAAATGTGTACCTTGGAGTTTTCATTTTGAAGAAAGGGAAAATTTTGGTTGGCACTAATTGTGCTGTATTTCCAAAGAAAGTAAAATCTACTTTTTTGTGGGTAGATTTTCAATTTTCTCCTTCATTTTATCATAAGTGCAGTGAACACTTGAAACACATGCGAATAAGCTATTTTAAGATACACTGTATCCCTAATTGGAAACAGAAGAGAACTTTCCCACCTGACTGATGACGTACTAAAAGTGACAATCATTGTTTTAGAGCGCACGAGTTAGGATCATAAATTGAAGTCCAGTTTGTTGGTTAGATTGAACTCAATATTTCTTTTGCTTTTATTGCCATACCGGATGAATCCTCAAGGCACTGCGTACGGAGGCCAGGTAAGGAATTTCAGGCTTTCCGAAGTAGTACAACACACATTGGATAAGATTTCCGGTCTTTTCAATTATCTGACACAACATAATATACAAAGCATGCATATACTTTCATATAATTTATCCTGTGTACTCTAGAGGAAAACAAAAACAGTATAATGAAATGAAATAATTTCCAATAATAATACTTCATGGCGTCCAAAGTACGATTTTCTTTCAAGTGTCCATTTCCCTTGCATTTTCCCATTCTTTGAGTCTTATTTATGGCAAACTCGATTTTTCTCTGCGTTTTTCTCTCTATATTATTTCTTCATTTTTAAAAAAAATAATTTTCTCTTCTCTATCACGTTGAGATGAGTCATTCTACTCTTACCGTGGTATCTAATTATTTACGGTATGCCTTACTACCATTTTTCTTTCTTTTATTTTTCACCTCCGGTGCTTGGGGTCCCTGATTCGATCCCAGCTCGCGCCGTGTGGCCTTTGTGGTGGACAAACACAGTGCTCGTGGGTTTTCTCGGGGTTCTCCCGTTTCCTCCCACTTTCTTCATTCCACCATTTCATTCATTTCTCATAATCACCGTCTCCTTTAGCCTAACCGGCATAATCGTGGGACGTAAAACTCAAAGGTTTCTTTCTTTTATTTTGTTATAGAATTAAAATGAAATAAGGCAGCCTGTAATAAAAGAATATTATAACATAGGAAAATCAAAGGAAACAGTTCTTATTGTTCTTATTCTTTCTGGTAATATGCTATAATTAAAATAATTCCTATTTAGGTCGTTCTTCGGGGTGTTACTCCCTTCTTCACAACGTGAAAATAAAAAAAAATAATATAAGGTCAACAGGCCCGTAGTCAGCCCAAAAATTTAGGGAAGGCCCGGTAGAAGTTAGGGGGGGGGCCGACCCAATCATACTATACTTCATCACCATATTATAGTTCATTTGCAAACCTACCGTGAATTTTTATGTGGGCCAGCCAAAATTTAGGGGGACGGCCCCTTCTTGCCCCCCGTGGATACGGGCCTGAAGGTCAATATATAAGTAAAACTAGGATTCAACACTTCATGCTTTCACTATCTATTTTCTCTCCTTTATCTTCCTTTTCCTTATTGTTTCCTTTTTTCCTTATCTCTTCGCAGTTGCACTAACATTTACTAAAATACTACACGGTTTGAGTTGTAATACGACAGACTAAATATACACTCACATTTAATACACATATAAAAAATGAGGTTTTCAAGATATCTGGGCGATTTCCAGGTTCTTGTCTGATTTCTTGTCTGATTTGTGACAGAATTCTGTTTTATCTTTGTTTTAGCTTATATTTCTTAGTTTTATATCTTTAAGGTTTATGTTTTAGTATATATTTGTTTCCTTGTTCTTCTTTTCTCCGATCTTCTCTTCCCTATGTTCCTTATTGTATGTTCTACCAGCTTTTGAAAGTTCTTTAATTTTGTTCTGTCTATTCTGGTACGCATTTACGCATGTGTCATTTCCAACATTATTTCTGATATTTGTTAAGTTTTCATATGTTACAAATTGTACGCATTATCAATATAAGTCGCATGTTCTGGTGTCTAAAGTTGACCGCAGGTAAATCAGTGGCTACTGATGTAAGTGTTCCAGCTTTGCGCAACGACCAAAGTATCTCAAGAAAATAAAAGAATTATCAACGGTAGTAGTAAAGAACAGGAAAAATACTTTCTAACACTCCCATACACTTTAAATAACATATCTTTTACTTCTATTACTGTAAAACCTATTAATCCGTTTTAAAAAGTGAAAAACAATCAGTCACAGAGTATCTAATTTATATTCCGTTGCAGCAAGCAAACAACGAACAGATTTCTACAGTGCGGCAATTGGAGTGAATGTTGTCTCCTTTCCCCTATCTGAGAAGTTAAGGACTCTGGTCGTTGCAGCGCTTATGCTGCAACACGGCACGGTTTCCAGTGAACGAGAAGGTTTTTCACGCTAAATAACATTTCTGAATTTTATTTCACTACCAATTTCAAATGGAATTTATTTTTATGCATTCATATTTTTAAATTACGGAACTGTACTGAAGCAATTCAACATAATGACAGTTACAAAAAAGTGATCGCAAAATTACAAAATAAGAAAGAAATTATGCAATAGAGCAGAAAACAAATGAAAGTAAATATGCATTTACAAGGTAATTCTTAGCTTATATTGATAATGAAGTCTTCTACAGTAATTTGTGATCCAAATATTAATAAATCAATATATAGAATATCCCTGTGGATAGTATTTTTCTATAGTATACATACAGTATATTATTTAGGAGTATTTTTCTATAGTGTGGATAGTATACATTTTTCTTTTATAAAACAAAAGTATTTTATACTCTTGATAACTTCCCACATAAAACTGTATGATAAGAAACGCCACATTGAAACCGGAGCCACGAGCGGGGTTAATTACTTATCGTCTTTTCCGGTGCAGAATAAGACAGGTTTGTTATTGCATAGACGTATTGGAACCCCTCAAATGCTTTGGACTCCTCCCAGCAAACATTTTCGGGTATAGAACTGGCAATGCTGTTTGTTTTGACGTTCTTTGACTTTTGACTTCTAGTACATGCTAATCCTACATCGGTGGGTTTCAAAGTACGCTTTCCAAAACGTATCACATTGATAAGCATTATCTCCTCTCGTTTGGAAGTATATTGTGTTTATCATGCATTGCTTACAACCAAGACGGATGATTTGGAATGTAGTTTTTTTCTTTTAAGCATGTGTGTGTCTTGGTGTATATGTGACAGTCGTGATTCATATACTTTTTCAGAATCTGCTGTTTTTCTTTTTCTGAATCTGATGTTTTGGTTTTATAACTGGAGTCGTGTGTACTCTAATTCCGTATATAAGCTACACATTCTGAATGAATTCTACACCATGACGTCTGTAAATAACTTACAAAAAAGTAATTTTCCCAGCTCTCCACTGAGAAAAAACGTGGAATTAAGGCTTAGACAAAACAAGCAAAGAGCAATTCGGAAGGGTGTTCGAAAAAATCCGGTTTAAATTCGCAAGACATCTTATGGCAGTGAAGTTGTTTGCCTTAGATATATTTCCACAATTTGTTTTAAATTTCCCTAGATAAATTGTAAATAAAGTGTCTTCAATTTACTTTTTTAAAACACCAATCTCTGCCACGAACTGTCTTCAATCTACGCTGCAGAGAAAGTTGGATCATTGTCACGAACTGGGTTTGCTAGAATGAATTGTTTGCAATAATCTCGAAAAAATATTTAGTGAACCTACAAAGCTTCTGTAATTAATATTAACTGTATCTATGCCGTCAGCAAAAGGAGAGAGGCTTTTTCCACATCGAAAAGAATTGTCACTTTCAAGGAATTGGATGTTTCAAGAAAGTTTATCATCATTGGTTATGCTTTCCATCGAAAAAGAACTAATAATGGGAATACCAGATTTCAACAATCACGTATTAGAAAAATATACTCCAATTAAAGAGAGGAGAATGAACTTACTAATTAAATAAGGTTACCGACCGGATAAAATGTTCTGCATTACTTTTTACTTTTTTAAAAACAGAATTTTCTTTAGTTTCACATGTCACATAGCATTTATCTTTAAAGTTATGCTGATTAGACAAGGAGTTCACTTTATATCTTCTGTCTCCGATCATTCGTACTGCAACACCCGAAACCACAATCCACCGGCCGCAACTCAGGTAAATATATGCTCTTCTTATAATTCTTATGATTTAGATTTAGATTCAAAATGGGATTTTAATGATCCACTGCCTCGCATGAATTTCATGTTGTTTTTCTTATTTGGTTCTCCTTTATTGTTTAATTTGTTGGTTTATATTATCTTAGTTTTTGTTCCTTTTCATTTTCTTCTGCGACCCTTGCCATTTTCTTTCAACAATTCTACTAACTTCTATATCATTTTTGGACACTCCTCCAAGAATTCCTAATTTTTGTTAATTATTCGCAAACCAAATTTCCTTGCTGTACTGTCCTGTGGGGGTTATAACAACAGTTAATTTTCTCAATAATAAACACTTTCTAAATGAATGTGGGGATAGCACTTAACATAGAAAGAGAGAAAGTACACAAAAATCTTAGTAGTACATCGCTTGACTAATTAATTGAGGTTGAGTGAAATGAAATGAATATTTTCAATAGAAAAGATCACAGAGATGCAAAGGTTTGGGAAGGAAAGGTTTTATTATACCTCAGGCATTTCGATATGATGAGCCTCTTTTAATGCCGGATGATGCCTTATCCTCCAATCGGTTGATTGTTTTCTTCTGGTATCGATCCCGGACCACAAATTAGAGAGTCAAGAACCTCTCGTCTTAAGGGCAACAGCTTCTAGATGTCCTGGCCTCCTTGAAATGACCTCTGTCATTAAATGGATGGTAAGGATCCAGGCGTGCCAACCATCTTCGAATCACAGTCAAGACGACTCTTTAAAATGGCGATCCAAGAGTATGTTTGTGACGACTTCTGTCCCACTTCTTACCTCGAGGGTTCCGTGTCTCCTCGTTTTGTTCCGCTTTCCTGCTTTAGTTCATTCCTAGTGCTCCTCACGTGTGTAATTAGCTCATCAAAATAATCTTGGTTGATGGGGAAGTTTAAGAATTGCTGAAACGGCGTGACTGAGTTAGTTTTGATGAAGTTAGTGAAACTAGTAAGAGAATGGTAAGCATGAATTTGTATTAGGATGATGTGACAATATAAGGAATTCACTTCTTTATTATTTAATAATTACAATTTCTGGTTTGTAGAATTACAATAACATACAGGACAATTCAAAATAGGCGCTGAGCCTTATATCTTCTACAATTTATATTGCTGTTCGTAATAAACTGGAGGTGTATTGGCACTTCCTGTGCAAATACTGGCGAAGAGTCGGTTTTTGCTGTTTTTATCATTCCTAACATTCTGCTAAAACACCTCTTTGCACTGTGTATTTTGGGTTTGTGTCAAAGCTGTGTTTGTAAAAAGTCTATGACACCAGACCAGAGGTGTTCATCCTCACGATGGTAACCTCTCAAATGCATCCTCATCCTCAAATTTCGTCGCCCATTATGATGCAAGGGCAAGGACAAAAACCCAACACGAGGACGAGGGTGAACGAGGGCGAGGGCCAACTGCCACTGCGAGGGAGAAGGTGAGTGAGGTCGGAGTAAAATGCACACCAATGATAAAGGCTATCCAATATCCTCTGGCGGTGAATAATCATATTTTATTTTTTTTACTGAGTACACAATTACAAGTGACTAATTCGTAAACATTTGTTCAAAATCCTGATTGTATAATAATTAAAATCAACAAACTATTGACATACTTTTCGTTCTACTAAAAATCAAACAATTTTCCACGTATTCTTATCGTTCTTCAAAAGCAACAAACATACGACACATATCGTCGTTGAAGATGTGATGCCTCGTAGGCCCAATTTGTTAGGTTTTCAGGAGACGATAAACGTCACTATATCTATTCACAATATTAACTTTTCAGTCCTTCGAAAAGGCATTTTATCTTTTAAAATCAGGCTGATACAACTGCTCCCATCACAGCACATATGGCTATAATACATTGGCATACGAAGTATCACCTGAAGTTGCCAATAATCGACATGCCAGCAAACGTTGTAATCGATTGTTTCTTTGCAATCGATGTCTGCTGACGCACGAGGGTTTGCTAGAACATGGATTATTGCTTTCTCATAAGGTATATGTCATAATCTTAAAGTCGCGAAAATTGAGAATACAAGGGTTTACATTTTCAATGACTATATATCGTTCTACTTAAAAAATAAATAGAATTGAATCTAATTTTTCTTCACAATCAAGAAGACTTTCTACATATATACAGTATATTACTTTTATCCTTCTGTCTATGGAATTATCAAATTTATATAGTATATTTTGGAATACTGAAGTTTTCGGTACATTGTACATCATAAAGTGAAAGAATTTAAAGATTTTGTATTTAAGGTGGTTAATAGAAAGAGATTTGTTATAATTAACCTTAGATATTTATATATAACTAAATTCTAGTAAACGCATTGCCATCTTATGAACTTTCCTGCACAAAGGATCTCTGACAAAAAAATTAAGCATAATTCTCCGAGACTAAGCTATTCAAAAGAGATGTCATAGTTTATTCATTTTTCTGAAACAGTACAAGACGATACAAGACAAACATATATAGAAAGGGAAAAATTCGGGGAATCAGAAGCTATATTACACGGATGATCTCCCTCGGTGAGCACACAGCACGCGGAAGTGGGAAAAATAATTTAATGAGGAAGAATTTAAGTGGCCTTGCTTCTTTGTGTTGGATACAAACCCAACATTAGCCTAGTGTGCATGAGAAAAACCTAGCGAAAGCCTCACTCATAATTGCTGGTCTAGAAATGATTTTACATCTTTCCCACTGAGCGTCCTCACGGGGAATTGACCCTGGAATCCCTTACACCAAAAGTGAGGTACTTAGCAACTACGCTATGCAGAACTACACATATAAGGAAAGTGGCAAATTAGGAATCACAATTTACCCAAATGTTATCAAAGTTTTATCATGTTTGTCAGTGGAGTCGCTAGAAATTTATATTTTTTCTTGGGGGGTGAAAGGGCATTCGATTAATGTCGAGAACAAAAAGACATATCAAGAAATGAATTTCTGAACAGAATTAGTATTCTAAATACACTTCTTTAAGTACGTTTATGGTATTTTTTTATGATTCTGTTATTGGAGACACGTCAATTTTAACCATGGTATGATGCTAGCCTCCATGACTCCAAATGAACAAAACAGCCAAAGTGTAATACTTAATAACATGTTGTTGAAAAACAGGTTTTCAACACTCAGTTTTAATGAAGATTTATATAGATTTCAGTATAATGGTAAAACTTGCCATGCGAAATATTAATGGCAAGAAAACCTATTCAGATCTAGTTGGTTGGACTTAGGTGTCTTTTTTAGGACAGAAGTGAATCTATAGTTTAAATTAGAACTAGTACTGTCAGCGTCAAAAGTTCTCTCCGTTAGATGAAAATTAGTTTCGTAAGAATGTTCGCTATTGAACGATAATTTCAGCACAATTTTCAGTTAATTAAAAAGAATGAAGTTTTATGTGCATTCCATCCATACCACAGTTGCACGCTTCAGTCACATCAACGTTATCCAAAAAATGAATTTCACCAAACGGTAAGAAAAATACACGTTGATTTTACAACTGTAATTCGTTTTAATTTGAAGATTGTCCCACCGGGAATTGAATACAAGACCCTGAGCAGCAACGACACACGCACTTGGAACTAGATCATTGAAGAGGGCAAAACCTAGTTCATTCCTTTTTTCCTCAGTGCAGTGTCAATTTTTAATACTTTTATTCGTTCTATAACAGCGACGTTAGAAAAGGCAGGATCTAAATTTAATGTTAGTTCCGAATAAAGACTTGGCCATGAATGCTGTATGTGCACATAACGTCACGTAAGATCAACCTTCACTGCAATGGTCATTTCCACCACTATATCTTGCCTCCAAAAGAACTGGATTATCGTATCACATCACTGGCTCTGGTTATTCTGTTGTGTGTTGTTATAAATGACATCAGAGATTCAAACGAAATCTAATACTTTTGTTGGCGAATTATTTTAACTCTGACAATATTCGAACTTTAGTTAATAGTAATAGTAGTAGTAGTAGTAAATATGAGTGCTAAAAACTATTATAAGTTCGTAAATCTTGAGTTTAAACATGAATGACTCTAAAATTTATAACAAAACTGCAATTTTAAACGACTGTATCTCTGGAAAATAACATTATTCTGCTTAGGAGTCTTTACCACATGCAGTTAGTTTTCACCTGAAACCTAACTATACCGCTATTTTTTCCACCCATTCTAAACATGAGCAAATAGCACAGAGAGCTTGATTTCTGAAGAGAGGGCATAAATTAATATTGACGGGATAATGACAGACAAGGAATAACATCACAAAACTGTTCACGAAAGAATCTCTGTCATTTAACCTATCGAACAGAAATGTATTAGTGAAAGTTTACCTGTTTTCCACTGCTTTTCCACTTCATATAGCATACCCAAGCTGTTGAAAAGTTGATAAATTTGTCGGTTTCTTCAAATTGTATGTGTGGTGTCTTATCTCGAATTGTTTTTATCAGAGTAAAAATTTTGGGGAGGTCAATTATGTTAACATCGGAAACAAAATCTTAATACGATTGCGATGGGCACGGGTAGAACTTAGTATACAATAAACTTATTGTGAGTTCTGAATGGTTCTAAGAATCGGAAAAAAAAACTGCACAGTTTCAAAATTACTTTCATAAATAGGCATAATTTCTCAATAGAGGATATAATTTAATGTTCTTAGAATGAGTTGTTTTAGAGATTCTCGTTAAGACTTCACATATTTACAATCTTAAACGATGTTGTTCCAGGGGCGTCATTTAGGGAGGACAGGAGGAGGCAATTGCCCCCCCAAGAGTTTGAGCATTATATATATATATATATATATATATATATATATATATATATATATATATATATATATATATATATATATATATATATATATATATATATACTTTAATCGATTGTCTACTAATATATTAGTACAAACCCGGAAAGTCTTATGTCTGTGGTGCTTTTGCCCCCCTCAAGCAAAGCCTGAAATGACGCTCCTGTGTTGTTCGAGGAATAAACTTCATTTTTTAAGAAAAGGAATCAATTTACAAAAATCAATTTTTCGCTACACCTTATTTAAAATACATGCAAAATGTTTTCACAGCATTTCACAGGTGGCTCTAATAAATTATAATTTAATTTTTGAACACATTTTATTTTAATTTACTATTGTCTTGCATTAAATGGAAAAATGTAATAAAACAAAAAAAAATGCTATTAAGCTTTAAAACGGAGTTATTAAATTATTTATTTCTGTATTGATTGCAAATATTTGGATGACAATATCTACAACAGAACATTTGTCATAGATATATTTATAAGGACATGAATTTAACTATTGCTACCAGTAAATAATACTAAATGCAAATATTAAACCAATTTTTAACAGAGCGAGTTGGGAGCATCTTCAAACGAAGCATCTAACTCCTTAGTCCTATAAGTACTTGTATCAGTGTGCAATCAATATTATTGAAGGATATACTTTCCCATTGAATATTGTTTGGAAAAAATCAGAACTAACAGCTTACAGAGATGGGGACAGGCGTGAATTAAGTGACGCTACTATCAGATGTTTAGAAATGTATTACAATGAAACAAGCAGTTATTGGTAAGACACTCATTCCACAAATAATTAATACGTAAACAAATGGTTAGAGCAGTGGTTTAGCTTTATACAGTTCACAAGAGCACGTCATCCACCAAATGCTGTGTTAATTATTGTTCTCTCAGACCTCATTATTCCATTTCAAATCGTCCAAGCAAGCCACAATTGGTCCCCATCATAGTCTCAGATTTCATTTATTTTTTTAATATGGGATCTACATGCAATATTATTAGACCCATATTTTTTCTTTTTGCTGAAAAAAATTTTTCCTTCGATATACAGCCTTCCAAAATGGCCGCCCTCATCTCGGATTGCTCGAAAAACTGAAAAACATGTCAAATTAAAAGTTCTGTTGTAGAGAAACGAATGTACTTAGTAACATAATCGCAATAGCAGGAAGAGTATGAAGTTGTATGTTTCGTTGGAGGGCCAAAATTCGTCTATTGATCCAATAGCAATCGCGCAATTCACTCGCAATGTTGCCAACTTTGGTGAAATTTTTGCTAACTTCAAACACTTTTTTCTCTGTCCTCACGAGCAATATCAACCATCTGATTCTAGCATCGAAATCTAATCCATAAGGTCTCTTGACGATGTAAAGGACTTACGTTTCTGATTATTACATCCCACGATATAGCATGATGAAAAGCTGAAAATTTCATTAAGACGCCATGTTTGGACGCCATTTTCTCAAAAAACCCACCTTTTAAAAATCTGAATTTTCTTCATGTATTGCAGAAGTACCTAAGGATTTAATATCCGTTAACCGTTCATGCGGCTGCAGCCCCTAACATTCGCAATTAATTATTGAAATTTCGATTTTTGTACTTGAAATGTAAATATTTCCTATGGGCACTTTGGTCCTATACACAAGGCGATTTGAAAGGGAGTATGAAAATTTTGAGACATGAATCCTGACGTCAAATCCAATAGAAAAGTTCCTATAAACATGAGTCGAATTCCGCTTCGTTTTCGAATTACAGGGTTTCCAACTCGGGACCCAAAATCAGCTCGCGACAATGGAAAATAAAATATAAATTTCGTGTTAAATCAGAACTATGTGCTAAAGTTATGATGAAGTTCAGAAAGTTGATTTGTATCAACATGATGATTTTTACGTGCGTTGCAATTCGGTTGGCAGTGTTGCCAACTTGGTACAACTTTTATTTGTTTCCAAATGACACTACGTGGATTTTATGTGATATTTGGTATTCATTAATGATTGCAAACATCACATGAAGCACAATTTTCCCCATGTCAGTACAGTTTTCGAAAACACATGTATTTCATTAAAAGGTATATCTCGTGTGTTATTGATAGTTGCAACATTAAGTCTGAATTTCACTTGATGTTTGCCATCATTAGTAAAACCAAAATGTCGAATAAAAACTACGTCTGTGTAAGTTGTAATAATAATAATAATAATAATAATAATAATAATAATAATAATAATATATTTTTTATTATTGCAAAATCTCTCATAACTCCACGCATCAAGTACGAACTTGGTTCAAGAAGTTCTGCTGCAACCACGAAACAGTTTCTTACGAGATTCGGTGTCGTGACCATCGTCCTAGTGTTCTTTGGAACCATGAAAATTGTTTTCACTGGTAACATGACATTGTAGTGCACTAGTTACATTGTTTGTGTGAATAACAATGGAGAAGTCCTATTACAGTAAGGATCGTATTAAATGTGTTGATTCTAAAAGGCATAAGATAATTGTGTACAGAAAGAATTCTTGACAAACATTTTAAAAGTAAATAAAATATGTATTGCGTACAGCGCGTCTGCCAAAACGTAGTATTAGGAGAGGATGATTATTTGTGTAAAGGGTACTTTGAATATTTACCGCGAACAACGTGAATGTATGTGAGATATTGGTGACCACGAAAGAAGATGTAAATATGAAATTATGCACCAGCAAGATAAAGAATTTGTTCCTCTGAATGTAGATTTGGAAACCATTAACCAGACAGTTAACATACTAAACATGAATGTGTCCTCATGAAAACGGCCGTTATCGGTGAAACCTAGACTACGGTGAAGGATTCACCTCTCAAAATTTTTCATACTGCCTTTCAAATCGCCTTGTGTACAGGACACAAATAATCATCCTCCCCTAATAGTACCTTTGGGCTGACACGCTGTACGCAATCTGTATATTTTACCGCAAGATAATTGTTTTTGGCTAGAATTCTTTCTGTGCACAATCCTCTTACGGCTTTTAGCATAATCAACACATTATCTTATGCCTTTTAAAGTCATCAACACATTTAATACGGTCCTTACTGTAATAGGACTTCCCCATTGTTATTCACACAAACACCTAACTAGTGCACTACAATGTCATGCTACCAGTGTAAACAATTTTCATGGTTCCAGAGAACACTAGGACCATGTTCACGACACCGAATCACACAATCAATCAATAACGCATGAGATATATAACCTTTTAATGAAATACATGTAAGTTCTCGAAAACTGCGGTGATCTAGGGAAAATTGTGCTTCATGTGATGTTTGCAATCATTAATGAATACCAAATATCACATAAAATCCACGTAGTGTCATTTAGAAACAAATAAAAGTTGTACCAAGTTGGCAACACTGCCAACCGAATTGCAACGCACGTAAAAATCATCATGTTGATACAAATCAACTTTCTGAACTTTATCATAACTTTAGCACATAGTTTCTGATTTAACACGAAATTTATATTTTATTTTCTATTGTCCCGAACCGATTTTGGCACCCGAGTTGGAAACTCTGTAACTCGAAAACGAAGCGGAATTCAGCTCATGTTTATAGGAACTTTTCTATTGGATTTGACGTCAGGATTCATCTCTCAAAATTTTCATTCTCCCTTTCAAATCGCCTTGTGTATAGGACCTAAATGCCCATAGGAAATATTTACATTTCAAGTACAAAAATCGAAATTTCAATAATTAATTGCGAATATTAGGGGCTGCAGCCGCATGAACGGTTAACGGATATTAAATCTTTAGGTACTTCTCCAATACATGAAAAAAATTCAGATTTTTAAAAGGTGGGTTTTTTGAGAAAATGGCGTCCAAACATGGCGTCTTAATGAAATTTTCAGCTTTTCATCATGCTATATCGTGGGATGTAATAATCAGAAACGTAAGTCCTTTACATCGTCAAGAGACCTTATGGAGTAGATTTCGATGCTAGAATCAGATGGTTGATATTTCTCGTGAGGACAGAGAAAAAAGTGTTTGAAGTTAGCAAAAATTTCACCAAAGTTGGCAATATTGCGAGTGAATTGCGCGATTGCTATTGGACCAATAGACGAATTTTGGCTCTCCAACAAAACATACAACTTTATACTCTTCCTGCTATTGCGATTATGTTACTAAGTACATTCGTTTCTCTACAACAGAACTTTTAATTTGACATGTTTTTCAGTTTTTCGAGCAATCCGAGATGAGGGCGGCCATTTTGGAAGGCTGTATATCGAAGAAAAAATTTTTTTCAGCAAAAAGAAAAAATATGGGTCTAATAATTTTGTATGTAGTTTCTTATTTTAAAAAATAAGCTAAATCTGAGACAGTCGTGTGGACCACCCTGGACGATTTGAAATGGAATCACTCAGGTACTGAATAATATCCACCGTATCATATTATCGCTGTCTTGCTTTCTTTTTCCTTACAGTTCCCTGATTTTTTCTTACATTTTACACTCTTTTTTTAGCGAGCTTATTCCAAATAGTTTAACACTGTATAGCAAAAGTATAATTAATCGGAGATGCAATGGCATCTTATTCACAGATCAGTACCTCACGTGTGCTGATCAGAAATCCAACATTTTTTTGTTTCGAATTTACTACCTTCTACTATCACGTTCAGTGACTCATATACCTTAAAATTGAGGCACTAACGCCATCTCGTGCTAAAAGCGACTCATCACTTTTTACACTACGTTAATGAATGAGCCTTTTATACTCTTGAGACAGAATTTTCTGAAACATCGAAAGATCCTTCAGTTTTAATTTAGAGTTTATATACCGAATTTCACATCTCGGTATATTCAAGCAAATAGTCTTATATGACATTTTCTGAATACATAGCTGTACATTCTGATATTTTTGAAATAGATCATTTTGCCGTAGGAGCGAAGTTTTCCTACTAAAATTGCAAAATTTCCCCTAAAAACGTAGTTTTCCGAAATAATAATACAGTAATAATAACACAAAGTTATTAAAGTTACACTTTCTGTTTATTACTAAATAAATACAAACATTATAATAAGTAGTTAACAAGGAGTCAAGACAACGTGATAAGGCACCAGTTACTGCTAACTTCAATTTGCTAGTCGTTGCCTTAACCTAGATTTTTGGGTAAATTATATTCTGTCACTCTGTAATTTCTACGTGTGGCAACACTGAAAATTCTTTCGATTCATATTTTCGGGTGTAGAATAACATGGTCTATTCTTGTGGTAAGTTAGATTTCAGTACCTCTTTTCACTTGCGAAAACGAGCAAAAGAAAAATAGTTAGCTTTTGTTTTTATTTACTTGTCTACCTCCTATGTCTACAAAAGCCCTGCAAACCCAGGCCTAAAGACAGTTTGTGCCCGGCCCGGCCCGGATGGATCTGCATTCTGTGCCCGGCTCGACCCAACCCGGCTCGGCCCGAATCTCGAGCAGGAAAGAGAACGGGCCGGGCTCTAACCGGGCCGGGCACAAACGGCTCGGACCCCAAACTGGCCGGGCACAAACGGGACGAACGTAACCGGTCTGATAACAGCCAAGTTGATAAGCCAATTCTTCAATATGCAATGGAAAATGAGAAATGTGTCGTATTAATATTGCAATGTCTATTTGTCTTTCTCGAATGGTGAAATCATGTGAAAAGTTACAAAATGTTTGTTTTCTATATCCCTATTATGTCTGTCTATTTGTTATCTGTAGTTGCTCTGTTCAGCCATGTTTATTATACAGTAATACAGCTCATAAACGTAAAGTTCTAATAATGCACTCATTAGTGCATTACGAGTAATAGAGAAGATATGTAAAACTGCTACACCTTATGTGATACTAATACTACAACTACTACTGGTAATACTACTATTACTATTACGAGTACGAATGCTAGTGCTAAGACTACTATTGCTGCCACCGCTACTACTATTAGTATTACCACTACTGCTACTACTCATTACTATACTAATACGACAGCAAATACCACTACTGCTATTACTAGTAACACGAGAACGAAACAATGAATATGAAATCTTTGAGTTTTAGGTCCTACAGTTATGCTGGCTAGGCTAAAGGAGACGATGATGATGAGAAATAAATGAACTGGTGGAATGAATAAAGTGGGAGAAACGGGAGAAAACCGAGAATTTGTCCACCACAAAGTTCATTTGACGAGAGCTGGGATCGAACCAGGGACGCCATCCACCCGAGGTGAACGCTCAACCACTGAACCATCGTTCCAGGAACACCTAATCGACCTTGGCGTCTTGGTGATTTATTTCATCATAATATTTTGTTATATATGTAGTATCATACTATGATATAAACAATACAGGAACATGTAAAATCATTTGGTATTTGGCTTTCTAATTGAACATAACTACAAAATGCAGTGATCTTATGAGCACGCAGTTCACGGTTTTGGCCTCCGTGGTCTTACGGTAGAGTACCAAATTCTACTTTGTAGGTCAAGTTCTTTACTTTATCATACGTTCTTTAAATAACTACGGCTCAGGCCGTGTGAATGAAGATGGGATGAATTGGTGGAATAAAAACAGTGCGAGGAAGCGGGACCACCCCGGAAACTCCCACGCACACGGTTTGTCCACCAGAAAGCTCACATAGCACAGGCAGGGATTGATCCGACGACCTCTAGCACCAGATGTGAGTGCTTCTCCTACTGAGCCATCGTTGTCCCTCGTAGATCAAGCATCGGTTCACATTCTACGCAGACCGGCCATAAAAATAAATAGCATTACATAGAGCAATAAGTAAAATAGACAAACGAAGAACCATATTCACCAAGTTGAGCCAGATATTAGTCTACAGATGATGTTACAATTATAGCGACAACTGAAAGAGAACTGAAACAGATATACATCAAATTGCAAAATGAGGCTGGAGAAATGGAATTAAGAGTCAAAGGAGGAAAAAATAAGTACATGATAATATCAACAAAAATAAAAGAAATAAACATTTAGTTAGAAACAGTTTAGAAACAGTAGTAGTAGCAGTAGTAGTAGTAAATATGAATTGGCAGAAAACAATTTTAAGTTCATAAAACTTGTTTAGGAGGAAAACGAGTTTAAACATGAATGACCCCACAACTTTCTTAACAAAACTGGAATTATAAACAACTGTATCTCTGGTAAATACCATTAATCTGAGTCAGTGGCGTATTTAGGATATTGTTTCGGGGGGTTTGCACATTCTTGAGTGGGCGTATATATACTGAATCTATGTTGGTATACAGTTATTAAATTTTTCTATTTCGGGAGGGGGTGCTTGAGTCCGATAGCAGCCGTCCCCAAAATACAGCACTGTTCTGAGTAGATCTCTTTACCAGGTGGATTTCGTTATGTGTAGTTGTCATACATGAATTTACTTCAACATTCACCGGAAAATAAATTATAATCTTATATTTTTCCATTGATTCGAAGAAGAGTAAATGGCAAAGTCTCCTTGATCTCTTCGAGAGGACAGATTATTATTATTGACAGGAAAATGACAAGGATCAAAAAACATCACAAAACTATTCACAGATCCATCCTTGACATATTTTTATGTATTGAAAAATGATCTACAAAAGTTTATTATGGAAAGCTCTAACTATTGTTGTATTTCTTTTCCACTTCGTTTCCCCTAGCAGGTTAAAAGTGTGTTAAATTACCGTCACCAAGGCTTCTTCAGAAGTGTGTGGGTTTTAGCTCGATACCGATTTATCAGACTAAGCATTTAGAAAATGCCCATTATTAGAATTCTCGAAATATAATCTGAAAACGAACGAACAACTTGAGAAAATAGTGTCGAAATATAAGTTGATTGGGATGGGTACAGGTAGAACTTGACACTGGGATACCATCTCGTGGTAAGTTATGGGAACCAGGGAAGAGTTGCACACTTTTAAAATTAATTTCAGAAATTGTAAATTTTCATAAAAGCAGAATATAATTTCATATTCTTACAATAAATTGTTTTCGAAATTCCAGTAAAACTTCACATACCTCACACTTTTATACTATGAGTTCCACGGAATAAACTTAATTTTTAAAAAGGACTAATTTCCAACAATCAACCTTTCTCGCTCCATCTTAATTAAAATGCATTGGAAAAGTATTTTATAGTAGTTCACAGATGGTACTAACAAATTAAAATTTAATTCTTCAACACATTTTAGTTTTTGTTACATTTGTCACGCATTTAATGAAAAAGGTAATAAGATATAAAATCGTGTTTGAAGCTTTAGAATGGAATTATTATATTATTTGTTTCAGTGTAGATTGTAAATACTTGAATATTTGTTACACATTAAATTTCTACCCTTAGACGTACTTAAAATAACGTATGAATAAATTTCTGATTAGATTTTAACAACAGAATACAATCAATACGAATTTTTGACAGAGGGCGTTGGAAGCTTCTGCAAACAGGGCATTTAACCCCTTTATGTTGTAAAACTTTGTATCAGATTGGAACCGAAATCATGAGGAGTAGAATTACTTATTCAATACTGTTTAAAGAAAATTGTATTGCTAATGGCTTACTCGGTAAATTGTGTAAGTCTGTGTGAATTAAGTGAGAATGTTACCAAATGTTTTGAAGTTTATTAAGGTGATTTATTATATGTAACTAGCATGTATTACAAATGTAACTAATAAGTAAACAAATCATTAGAACAGTGATCGCGTTATACAGTTCAAAACAACACATGAAGCACCAAATACTCTGTGATTTTATTGTTCTCTGAGATATTGAATAATATTTACCGTATTATATTATCGCTGTGTTGCTTTCTTTTCTTTTCTTCTTTCCTGTAACATTTTAGTACTCTCAAGTTTTTCTTAAATTTCACACACTCAATCTTGCTTTTTCCCTTTTGCATATCCTTTCCATTGCGTATATACGTTCGAGGTTCGCTCTATTGAGTAAATGTTTTTGGGTCAGATCATGTGGTATCCGTTCGTTTTAGCCAGCCTCTTCCGAATGGTTTAACCCTGTATGGTAAAAGAAGTATAGGTAATTGGCCACGAAATGGCCGCTTACAAAGACCTATCAGTTTATATCCACCTTTTCTATGATTGGCCGCCCATCGCGAGGAGCATTTTGACATCGAAATTTCTAGAACGAAAAAAGTCGAACCAATTTTTGTGTTTTGTTATTTAAAACGTATCTTGCCGGTGTACATGACATATTTTTCCAGGACCTGTACAGCATTTACATTGCGTAACGAATTGTTACATTGGCATTCCAGATCTCCCTTTTTCTGTAATGGACTGGACCAATGGAAAATTGAGTTATGGGTTTTTTGTTAATTGTAGCGAAATTAGCAGAATTTTACGTGTTATAGATTTGCTCATAATTGTGATCGTTAGAAAGAACAGTAATTCTGTCGTCCTAAGCGAAAATACCTTAACTCCACATTTTTCGAAAATCGAGATATTGGTATGGGAATGTTCGTAGTACAATTCTGCATCTATCTAAAGTGAAATTGACGTCGTTTGACCACTAGGTAGTAGGTAATGACGTCATGAGTGTTTGCCTTATGTTTAAAACTGTAACTGAAAGTAAGCAAAAAGACCTTAACTGGCAATTCATAAGCACAAATATTGAACTGTAACACCACACAAATTTTCGATCGTGAAAATATATTTAATAAAGTGTTTTAATAAATATTGGTCATGTATTATATATATATATATATATATATATATATATATATATATATATATATATATATATATATATATATATTAAATATATAAATAAAATTTAATAAAAAAGTAAAATAATAAAGAAAATAAAATTATTATTAGCCCTATTATTATTATTTGAAAACTACGTTTATAGGGAAAAGGGAACCATTTTAGCGAAAAAAATTCGCTCCTATGGCAAAAGGATCTATTTCAAAAATATCAGCATGTACTGCTATTTATTCAGAAAATGCCAAGTGAGACTATTTGCTTGAGTTGGAGATGCGAAATTCGGTACCTAAACTCTAAATTGAAAGTAAAGGACTACATGTTTCGGCGTTTGAGAAAATGTTGTTCCTTAAGGAGAAAAGGGTAGGAAAATATATGAGTATAAAAGACTCATTCATTAACGCCCAGGTCGTGATATCACGTAGTGTAAAAGATAATGAACCGCTTTTAGCACAATATGGCGTTAGTGCCTCAATTTTAAGGTATATGTGTCACTAAGGGTCAAACCTAACATCATTTGACAGCTGATAGTTGAAGGTGGTAAATGCGAAAGAACAAAACAAATTATTGTTGGATTTCTGATCAGCAGACATGAGGTACTGCGCTGTGAATAAGATGTCATTGCATCTCCGATTAATTATACTTTTATCATACAGTGCTAAACCATTTGGAATAACCTGGGTAACAAATGAGTGTGTAAACTTTAAGAAGAACTTAAGGATATTGTAAAGAAAAAGAAAGAAATACAGCGATAATATAATACGGTGCATATTATCTCAGAGAACAATACATAACACAGCATATGGTGGTTCCCGTGCTCTTGTGAACTGTATAAAGCTAAACCACTGGTCTAACCATTTGTTCACATATTAATTAGGGCTATTTGTGAAGTGGATGTTTCACAAACAACTGCTTGTTTCACTGGAATAAATTTCTAAACGCCTGATAGTTGTGTTACTTAATTGACACGTGTAAGCTGTAAGACGTTAATGATGATTTTTTCCAAACAATATTCAATGGGTAAATATATTCTTCCATATTATTGGTTGCATACTGATACAAGTACTTATAGGACTAAGGAGTGAGGTGCTCCGTTTGAAGAAGCTCTCAACTCGCTCTATCAAAAATTCGTTTGCAGTTTATTCATCATTTAAACTCCAGTAGCTAGATTCATATTCTTACAATTATATCTAAGACGAAAAGACTCACGTAGAGACAGCCATCCAAGTATTTGCAATCAATACAGAAATAAATAATATAATAATTCCGTTTTAAAGCTTTATACAAATATTTTCTATTTTATTATTATTGTGTTAAACTTAATGAAAGACAATAGTAACGTAAAGTACGACGTGCTCAAAAATTCAATCATAATTTCTTAGTGCCACCTGTGAACTATTGTGAAATACATTTTGCATGTATTTTAACTAAGGTGGAGCGAAAAGGTCGATTTTTCTAAATTGATCTTTTTCTTTAAAAAAATGAAGTTTATTCCTTTGAAGAACATCATTTAAAATTGTGAAGTATGTAAAGTTTTATCTGAATCTCCAGAACTATTTATTCCAAGAATATTAAATTACATTCTATATTGAGAAATTCTGCGTATTTATGAAAGTAATTTTGAAACTATGCAGCTTTTTCCCGACACTTAGAACCATTCAGAACTCACAACTAGAAGGTTATTGCCTATTAAATTCTACCCGTGTTCATCGCAATCACCCTACACTTGGACACTATTTCCTTAAGTTGTTAGTTCGTATTTAGATTTTGTTTCCGAAGTTAACATTATTGACCTCCCCAAAAATTTTGCTTTAATAAAAACAATTCGAGATAAGACACCACACACACTTCTGAAGAAGCCTGCGGTGACGGCAATTTATTAACGTTTCAACTGCTTGAGTATGACTTGTAAAGTGCAAAAGCAGTGGAAGGAAAGGTAAACGTTCACTAGTACATTTCTGTAGATCGGTCTCAAAGAAAATATTTTGGATTGTTTCGTGAACAGTTTTGTGATGTTATTTCATGGCTGTCGTTATCCCGTCTATATTAATTTCAGCCCTCTCTTCAGAAATCAAGCTCTGTGCGCTATTTGCTCATGTTTGGAATGGGTGGAAAACCGTAACGGTATTGTTAGAGGTATTGCATGTGGTAAATAGACCTAAGCAGAATAATGTTATTTACCAGAGACACAGTCGTCTAAACTTACAGTTTTGTTAAGAAAGTTTGGAGTCATTCAAGTTTAAACTCGTTTTTCTCCAAAACAAGATTTATGAACTTAATAGTTTCTACTCATTTACTGCTACTACTATTACTACTAACTAAAGTTCGGATATTAACAGAATTAAAAAGGATTCGTCAACAAAAGTATTAGATTTCGTTTGAATTTCTGATGTCATTTATAACAACAGAAAACAGAATAACTAGAGCCAGTGGTGTGATTCAATAATCCAGTTCTACTTAAAGCAATATATAGTGGTGGGGAATGTCCTATGCAGTGAAGGAGCTGAAGAAAAAAGAGGAATGAAGTAGGTCTAGTTCCCCTCCAATGGTCTAGTTCCCAGTGCGTGTGTCTCGTATTCAATTCCCAGTGAGACAATCTTCAAATTAGAACGCATTACGTTGATACAGTCAGCGACAAACGTTCTTTCCGTTTCGTAAAATTTAGTTTTTGTTAAAACTGTGGTATGGGTTTTATGTGCTATTGTAGTGTGACTGAAACGCCCAGTAAATTATATTGTTTTTGATTTACAGAAAACAGTACTGAAATTGTCCTTTCATTCTGAAGTTATTTTCATAACTAATTTCCTCAAAAGGAAAGAACTTTTGTCACTGAGTGTACACGTTCCAATTTAAACTCTAGATTCAACTCAGTACTGAAAAGAGACACGTAACTCCTACCAACTATGACTCAATAGGTATACATATCATTAATCTTTCACATGGTTTTATATTTACTTAGCATAAATTGTAATTTTCACAGCTTAACTTATCAGTGAACAGAACTTTGTTTTATACTGAAAACTATCTTCATTAACATTGAATCTTGAAAGCTAGTGTTCAAAAACCTTTACATGTTAACCTTTCGTTAGTTTGTTTCTTTAGTTTCATGGAGGTTACAAGTAGAGCTCGTTCAAGTAGATCACGTAACGCCTTTATTTAGGAATTGGTTTGTCAAAATGCAAACAAAATCTTGATGAGACATTTGAAGTAAATTTCATCAATACTATCTTCCTGAGTAGCGGGTGGGGATAAATAATTTTACACTATCATCAGAAGTTTAGAAATTTATTATAGTGATTTATCTCTCAATATCATGTTTTTCATTTGAAATTAATGGGTGAACAAATAGCTGTGTCTCTAATCTTAAGTGGTTTAATAATTATGGAAAGTCAAATATATGATCTCTATATGTGGAAACATTCCAGTGCAAATGGTGTTCTTCTTTCCCTTCCTGACAGATGTGTCCTGTCTGTTTTGGCTTATAATTTTGCATCCTTCTTGAGGTGATAGGTAGTGTAGAAACCAGCGAAATATATCAATAAGCGTATAGTTTGAAACTGCATTCCCCTACACAAATTGCATCACCGTAGTCAATGACAGGAATTCTTAAGGATACAAGGAAGCTCACGTAATTAACAAAAATTTGCCATAGTGTACATTTCAAGACAACATTATCCTAAAACGGAAGTTACAACCATAGCAGTGGGTTGAAAACTAGGTACTTACCAATAGAAACCCTAAGTAATATACCATATTCGGAATCCGCAAATAAAGTGACATCCGTAATTGAAATAAATACTAATATTGAAAGTAAGATATTGATGATTGAGGGCAGACGCCAAAATAGTAGAAATCCAGAAGTAGAGTTTAAAAAAATCATAGAACAGTGCCGTTCCTGAGCTTTTTACTTACTCCAATTAAGTATCGGCTTGTGCCGAAAAGACAAAAGTTAGGAGATATAAAGATTCTATTTCTACGAAGAAGTAGGTTTCACAATGATCTACGAAGTATTCATTCAGAGACACTTCTGCTGTAAATGCAACAAGAAGCAAGAAAAACGCAGAAATTTTAAATTACACCGTCCTATATATGTTGCTGGCAGTCATGTTCGATTGTTTGCCATATTGGACGAAGGAAACAAGAGTGACGCGGGGACTTTTAATATGTTGTTACAGAATTTCAACAATTATGTCATGTTTCACCCTCAAGCTATAACTGGATTAATTACAATAGAAATCTGAGTTATAAAACCCTTCTTAAACATAAGGTTACGGGCAAACTAGAAGCGGAAATCGGGGCTTTAGGTGGTAGGCTGAGTTTGAGGTAGGCCTATAAATACACCTTACATTTTAGATAATAAATATTACAATAACATGGGGCCTACGAACAAAAATCGTGATATTCTACTCAATGAAAAAGTCTTCTCCGCCTCTCCCCAAGCAAAGTCTGACACATCTGAGCCTTACATAAATATGAAAGCATATCCTATTTCCCAGGCCGGCAGCAAGCCCAAAAATGTAGGGGGGCCCGGTTGACCAATATTATATTTCATCACTATATTATATTTCATTTGCAAACCTACCTAGAAAATTTTAGGGGGCGTAAAAATTATGGGGCCCCGGCCCCCCTAGACCTGCTCTTTCCTACAGTCTGAAAATATCACATTTTCTAACTTTCATTTTTATTGTATTGTTAATTTTGTTCGGCAATGTTTATACCTACCTATTAACCGACTACTTCACAGTCTCCCCCTGCATCCGTCACTGACCAACGTCAACGAATTTTGGTAAATATATAGATTACGAACACTCAGAATCTTTTGGAGTATCTTTCATACAGAAAAATTATCCTAGAGCACCAATCATAGAAAGCAAATGTTCTTTAAGGTTTTAGACCTTTCTTGATGAACATTTGCAGTAATTTTTTTAAGTTTTGCATTCGTAAGGCATATTTGTGATACCCTTCGAAAGGTAATTATATTAAAACCATGGATCTAAATTAGTTAACGTACGATAGTGTGTGAAAGTCTAAAATTTCAATGAAAGGAAAAACAACACTATTTTCAAAAAATTAATAACACGGTCTACTACGTATTTATATTTATATTATTTAGTAGTCGTATAGGTGGCAGCTACATCCTCTATTCACTTTAAGAAAAAATACTTTTACAGTTTTATAATTTTTCATTCCAGTTTCATGAATAAAATATATATTTTTCCTGCTTGATTGCGTTTTAATTAACAATTCTCTCTTGAATATTAGACGGAACAAATAAACTTTTGCACGTTTCAGTTGTTCCATTACCTACGCTTAAGGTAAAGTAAAAAATATTGAAGCCGGAGTGTGTAAATTAGAAATATGAACAAATCGAAAGTACTAATCTATAAATTATATTTTTGATAAAGAATAACCGGATTCCTATAAAAGGAAGTTGGTTTTCTTTCGTATTTAGCGATTTCACACAAGAACGTGCGGTTGGCGTGTACAAAACCATCTTGTAAGATTATCCCCTCCCATTCCCTACCACACTTATCTCACCTTCAAGAGCGCTGGATAACGTTGTTCACGTCTACTTTATTTCTTAAAAGCCGAAATTCTCAGAATGGTTTGAAATATATATTTCACACGAAGTACCTGAACCCATTACAGATTGAAACAACTTCACATACTTTCTATTCAAAATTATAGCTACGATTTTGATACATGATCATAACGTGAGCCTAAATAACGTAAATAAATTGTACATTAAGATTTGTTTTTACTGTCTCTATTATATGTATCAAATACTATTGTTTATTAAAATTTTCTGTTATAGATGCTATCATGTGATGGAAATATAAAGAGAGTCAAAATAAAATGTATACACAAGTCAATGAAAGAGAACCCTAAAGGTGTTGTAAAGACTGAAATCAATCGGTAATTAATGATCAATCGATATCTCATTAATAACTAATATGAAAGTCTATTTATGGAAAGTTTGTGTAGATATCTTTTCTTGAATGTACTCGAACTAAATTTTGAAGTAAAATTAGACCATTCGAAATAACTTGTCTTATTTCCACGTGTGCTCACAGATAGTATGTATATATAGTATACAAGCATATTTTATTTTATTATATTTTTATATTCTGTTTCCTAAATGTCCCATCGTCTGACACGATTAGTTAAGTAAAGCTTTTCTTCTTTCTTTCTAAACGAATAAACCAAATAAAATTTCTTTCTATCCCTATTTCCTCCTTTATGTAACTAGAGCCTGTCTATCTCATCTATGCCCTCGGAAAGTATGCGAACTATACTAAGGCCTCACCCCCCGCCAACCTCTCATGGAGGAAATTCTCCCTTTGCTTACGGAAAAGAAGTGATTGACCTCAGCTCGGTTGCCAATTTGTCATTCCATCCTTTGGTCTTGACGAGTGAAGATCGTAGGCTACTTAGAATGACTAACAAGGTAGAGGACAGCGAAGTTCGTGAAATAATTCATTTTCGCAACGCTTCCGCATCTAACAATTGAAAGATCTCGGCCGCAACAACTTCTCTCTCCTCTTTTGAGGGAGGTACGCGAAAGCACACATTGACTACAGCCCCATAAAGGGCACAGATCAGATAAAAAGGCTCTAGGACGTACCTTGGGTAATCTGAGGTCCATCTAGAAAATAAGGTGAATCAGTCAAAGCAGAAAATTCTCTTTTTAATGCACCATTTTGTGGAAACTTTTGGCTGTTCACAGGCTTTTTACAGGTAGATTGCAGGAAGTTTACAAGCAGAGGATAGGCAGTTTACAAATAGAGGATTGTCAGTGTTTGAATTAGATCGTTTCTGTTGAGGGGGATACAATTATGACAAAAAGTTGTAGAGTCTGAAGATACAATAATTCAAAATGATACAATAATGTCTCCCTCCCCGAAGACATAAATGTAATATGACATCTGCAATAAATAAGAGATTTATTTATTCAATCAATGTACTGGCAGTAACTATGTATATATTGTCCGACATGCACACACCACATCTAACCTCTCTGAACGTGTTGTACTCACTCTTGTCCCCGAGCTCTCTAACGTTTATTTACTTAAAAATTCGGCCCAAGTGATAGCCATGATCACAAGCATATGTCAATTTTTCCACTCACATTGAAATCTTTCTCTTTGCGTTATTACACACAGCCTTGTAAAAGAAAACCTACTTTTTCAGAATTATGAAAACAGCTAAAGTTATCAGTTAAACCGGCATCGGGACAAAAACGTTCTACGTAGACACTATCAGTATATCATAAGAGAAATAAATTATTGTTGGTCCCGATTTCTGGCATCAAGGTCAAGTCGAAGGCCAAATATTTAAGAACTGTCAATTCAAATTTCGAGATTGCGCTTATACTTACCTCTAATGCTGCGCTCTTCACGATATTTCCAAATATCGATTCCGTGACGGAGCTCAGGAAATCAAGGCTACAGGTGAGTTGTTTCACTATGTGCTACGTTATCAAATGAAGTGTAAACATTACATTGAAGTTTTCCAGACAGCTTTATTGGCGTAAACAGCAAAATGTACAGCGAAAAAAATGGAAAAATAAAGGGTTAACATTAAAAGGCCCACTACAGTTAAAGTGTTTATACAAAAACGGACAACGACATGGAGAATCGTGTTAGCAAATGCTGAAACAAATCTTCAATTATGTGGTTAAAAGGTATGGTGGAAAGCGAAAAAATGAAGAGTCCCTACAAAATAATGAACGTATTAAACCGTTAATCTCCTACTTTAACGTTGTTAGCTACCTACGCCATCTCTGTTTCTTATTCCTTTAGAATTTATGGAGAATTACTTCTTCCGATTCCTTTGAAATAAATTGGAATTATAATAGTAGAATTCTACTGGCTATTAGAGTCTCCTCAACCAGTAGGTATAACAGGTTGACAACGCCTTTAAATCATCTCCGAAATGGGCCCATCCCATTACACTTTCTGGGATACACTCCGTAGCCCGTTCGGCAGGAGATCTGTATTGGGAAATGGTAGTAAACCCAATTGACTGATCGCACTACAGCTTTTATTGGGAGGAAGGACTTGGCAATAGACGAATAAGGCATGTCCTGGCTAAGAAACCACAAACTAAGTGCTTAAATTTCAATGAAGTTCAGATTGAAGGTCAACAGAGGGATAAGCAATGGTTTGTGGTGAATTCAGAAATATTAGGTAGCAACGAGAAACTAGCCTGTGCAGGTAATTATCACAGAGAAATATCAGACTTAGCATAACTTCAAACAACTCTCGACGGATTCTCTTCACTGTTATACAAATTTGTCCCTGTATTATCAATCTAAAATTCAAATTACTTTCTAAAATACCGTTGAAGAATAATATGAGATAGCGTAATTTTTAAGCTTCACGCTTAAATACCGAGGTAAAGAGACAGGTGATATTGAGATAGATGGTGATCAAATAGATGATAATGGTGCAATGGAAAAGTTGAACGAAATATATTAAAAGACAATCATGTTTTGTCTGCTGTATGCCGAAAATTTATAGCTTACTAAGAGAGAAGAACGCAGACTGAAGTTCGAAGAAGCTTCTCGCCGTTCGAGTGTGGCCCACTTTAAGACGAAAATTTTCTTTCTCCCTATAAGATACGAACACGAAATCATAAATGAAGCATCAAACAGATCCACTACATTACATAAACAAAAAAGCACACAAAAGGTAAATAAAACAAAAAAATGTATCGTGGGCCCATTTCGATATATATTAGGGTCCCTAGAAATAATATTTATACGTATGGCTTTGAGATTTGCCAATATTGTTCCCTTAATTAATTTGTCATGTGTGGAGGGGTCCCAGGAGAGTAACTAAGGGACCCGCAGACCTTGCCGTGCGGTAGGGAGTAGGAGAAAGAAGGAAAGAAACTACCCAAGAAATAGAAAAAAATTCTAGAGGTCTCAAATACGCTATGAATGCTTCCCCCAGAAAAAAAATCTAGTTACTGCGCAGCATTCAGTACATACATACGGGTTTTAATGGCATGAAACATACATTTCAAAGTTCAAAGATGGTACTGACAAACTATGATTTCCTTCTTGAATACACTTTAGTTTTCGATATTATTCATTTGTATTAAATGACACAGAGTAATAAAATGCAAAATCGTGTATCAAGCTTTAAGACGGAATTATTATTTTATTTATTTTGTGTATTCATTTTAGATAGTATAATTTTGGTCTCTATATTACAATTTGTGGCCCTAGGTGTACAAATTGAATTTAGTTATTCCTTGGCCTACGTATGTTTCTGCCGAAATAAAAACGAATTTTTGACAGAGCACGTTGGGAGCTCCTTTAAACTTAGTACCTAACCCTTTTATTTTCAAAGTACTTATGTCAGAGAGCAACCAATATCTTGGGGGGGGGGGAGTGCTCGAAGTAAATTTCACCAATTATAACTTACTGTGCAGAGGGGTTGGCTTCCGTTACAGTAATATTAGAAGTTTAAAAATTCATTTTAGTGATTTATACGTAATTATCATGTATTTCGTGTGTAACAAAATTTGTGAACAAATCGTTACATATCTTTAACCTTTCATAGTTTAATAACTATTAAAAGTTAGAAATGTGAACTTTCAATGTCGAAACATTCCAGTGAAAAGCATAAGTTCATTTCTCACTCTGCTGTCTCCCCAATCTCCCTAGCACACACACACACACACACACACTCTTTGACTGTTATAATTTCGCATTCTTTTTCTGGTGATAATGCACTGTAGATGTCAATGAAATATTTCGTAGAGGTTATATTTTGCAACTGCTTATCCTACAGAAATTTCATCACCATAGCTAATGGCAGTAATACTTAAGGCTACAAGAAAGCTCACGTAATTAACATGAATATAAGATTGTTCATTCTAAAACAAAATTAGTGTCTAACAAAAGCTATACCCATAGAAATGGGTTGACAAAATGTCACTTACAGACTAAGAATCTACGTTTGACATTAGATAATAAATTTTATAACATTCACAGTAACAAAAACCTTGAAATTCAACTTAATGGAAATGGCTTCCCCGTATCTTCCCAAACGAAGTCTGACATAATTGGGCATAACATAAACATGGAAACTTTTTTATTCTCTGAAAATGCCACATTTTCTACCATCTTTCATCTCTTTCTTTTTTGGGGAGGGGCGATATTCTTGATACCAACCGCCATGATTTACACTCTCCTCCTGCATCCATAGCTAAGCGTACGACAATGAATTGTGGTAAATACATAGATTAGAACACACAGATTTTTTTAGTTTCTTTCTTACAAGAACCTGATCCTAGAGCCCCGACAGGGAACCCAATTTATTTTTTTTTAATCTATTTGTTAATTAAGGTTTCGGGACATTTTCCCGAATTTCGCATTCGGAAGGCATATGTGTGATATTATTCAAAACCATGAATCTAAAGTAATTAAAGTAGGATAATGTGAAAATGTAAAATTTCATTGAAAAGAAAGATAAAATAGTGATTTGAAAGAGTTAATCACACGGCAGACAAATTGTTTACATTTGCATTAAATCGTGGCTGTATAGGTGGCACGTGCATCCTCCATTGACTTTGGGAAATAACATTTTTAGTTTTCTAAGTTTTCATTTCTCTTTAATAAATAAAATATATCTTTTTCTGTTTCATAACGATATAATTTTCATTTCCCTCGTAAATATTAGGCGAAACAAATATATTTTTGCACTATTCAGTTGTTCCAACAGTAATGTTTAAGAGGAATTAAAAATTCTCAAACCGATGTCAACAAAATATGAATCAAAAGTTATTATACAAACGAAGTTCTATTTTTAGAAGAGAATAACCGATTCCTTACAAAAGGAGCTGGTTTTCTTTTGACTATAGAAGTTTTACCAATCAAAAAGGTTATGAAGGCTAGAACGTACAGTTGACGTCTCAGGGGCGCTCGAAGAAAATTTTCTAGAGGGGGGGCCGTTTCCATGGTTGCTACATTACATCTGGTATTTCTGGTATTTAATATACGTAGTTTGCTCTATTGCGTATACATTTCCTGAGCCAAGGGGGCACGGAGTAGTAGGCCCCCCCGTATATCTAGTCGAGTCAGCAAAAATTTTTGTGACGTCATAGGTCAAAGGTCAATGACCTTGGCCCGAGGTCAATGACCTAGGGGTACCTAGGACCACCCCCTCTAAATTTCGGCAGGGGTACCTTGGTCCACCCCCTAAATTTTGGCAGGGGTACATAGGACCACCCCCCTTAAATTTTGGAAATTGCCAAATCTAAAAATTGGGTGTGGTAGCCTAGGACCATAGTATGTACCTCTATCAGTATTGGGTGTCTATGTCGTTCCCTTTCATGGGTAAAAAATTGCCAAAAATTCAAATTTCGGGGGTTTTTCACCTAATTTATCCCCTTTGATGAGGTATTATTACCCTATATAGTTATATGGGCGTATACAGGGGTCCATTACCTTTTATAACATATGGGTATATTAATGCACCCCTTGAAAAATTTGGGAGGGGTACCTTGGCCCACCCCTTAAATTTTGGAAATTGCCCAATTTCAACATTGGGTATTATAGTATAGGACCCTAATATGTATTAGGATAAATTTGGATGGTCCACCTCATTCCCTTTTAGGGGTACCAAATTGCCAAAATATAAACGTAAGCAATACGTTGTACCACGTGTTTGCTTTTGACCTAATTTATCCCCTTTGATAAGGTGTTATTATCCTATATAGTTATATGGTCATGTATAGGGGTCCATTACCTTTCATAAGATATGGGTATATTTGTGCACTCCTTTAAAAATTTGGGAGGGGTACTTTGGCCCACCCCTTAAATTTTGGAAATTGCTCATTTTATATATTTGGTATTATAGTATTGGACCCTAACATGTATTATGATAAATTTTGGTGGTCCACCTCGTTCCCTTTTAGGGGTACAAAATTGTCAAAATATAAACGTAAGCAATACGTTGTACCACGTGTTTGGTCTTTTGGCCCAATTTATCCTCTTGGATGAGGTTCTATTACCTTATATGGTTATATGGTTATGTATAGGGGTCTATTCCCTATCATAAGACATAGGTACATTTGTGCACCCTTTAAAAAATTTGGGAGGGGTACCTTGGCCCACCCCTTAAATTTTAGAAATTGCTCATTTTATATATTTGGTATTATAGTACTGGACCCTAACATGTATTATGATAAATTTGGGTGGTCCACCTCGTTCCCTATCAGGGGTACAAAATTGCCAAATTTAATACAACCACGTGTTTGGTTTTGACCTAAGTTATCCCCTTGGATGAGGTCCTATTACCTTATATGGTTATATGGTTATGTATAGGGGTCTATTCCCTATCACAAGACATAGGTACATTTGTGCACTCCTTTTAAAATTTGGGAGGGGTACCTTGGCCCACCCCTTAAATTTTAGAAATTGCTCATTTTATATATTTGGTATTATAGTACTGGACCCTAACATGTATTATGATAAATTTGGGTGGTCCACCTCGTTCCCTTTTAGGAGTACAAAATTGCCAAAATATAAACGTAAGCAATACGTTGTACCACGTGTTTGGTTTTGACCTAAGTTATCCCCTTGGATGAGGTCCTATTACCTTATATGGTTATATGGTTATGTATAGGGGTTTATTCCCTATCACAAGACATAGGTACATTTGTGCACCCGGGAGGGGTACCTTGGCCCACCCCTTAAATTTTAGAAATTGCTCATTTTATATATTTGGTATTATAGTACTGGACCCTAACATGTATCATGATAAATTTGGGTGGTCCACGTCGTTCTCTTTTAGGGGTACAAAATTGCTAAAATATAAACATAAGCAATATGTTGTACCATGTGTTTGGTTTTTGGCCCAATTTCTCCCCTTTGATGAGGTTTTATTACCTTATATGGTCATGTATATAGGTTCATTTCCTATCATAAGATATGGGTACATTGATGCATCCTTTAAAAATTTGGGAGGGGTATCTTGGCTCATCCACTCGGTTTTTAGAAATTGTTTAATATAAGCATTTGGTATCATAGTACAGGTATTCAATATGTACCACTATAAATTTGGATGGTCCACATCGTTCCCTTTTCATAGGTAAAGAACTACCAAAAATCAAATTTCGGAGGTTATTGATCCTTATTTAGCACGTTATATGGGTATGTACAGAGGTGTATTACCTTTATATGTTTATGTTCTCTTTTAAATTTGGGAATTATCAAATAACAAAATTCGGTAAACGTTTTCTAGGACCCATTGGTGTTCCTCTTATGGCCAAATATTCAAAATTTAAATGTTATTGACCGGCTTTATTATTGAATAAGTACAGGATTTATTACTTTTTTCATAAGACACAGGAGTATTTGTGTACCAATCTTAAATTTTGGAAGGGGTACATTTCTTATTGTCGTATCAATAATTGGTAATTGTTCTTTGGGTAAATCATTGTCAAATATGAGTATGATCACGTGATCAGCTATTGACCTATGATGGGATTAGGAGTCCAGGACATTGGTACATTGAAACTTTGTAGGATAATTTGAGAATGCGTCATTGGTATCGATTATTACAGCCAAATATAAACGTAAGCAAGACGATGTACCACGTGATTGTCCTTGATGAGGTAGTGTACAGGGATTCATTTCCTTTGTTGTGGTACTTCTTAAGTTTGAGTACACACACTTCTAGAAAACAGTTGGTTCTATTCAGGTAAACAATTGATGAACATTATTGACCTTATTGAACATATAATGATATGATGAACTCTAAGACTTAGGTATATCAAGAGAAGTATTCTTTAAATTTGGGAATGGTGATAAACAGAATTTTAACATAAGGTGCGAAATTTGAAACAATACATTGAACTTTAGTCACAGCTCATAGTCTAAGATCATTGGTGGTGATTGATTTGAAATCTGATAGCTAACCTTATTGAATCTTATGACTCATAGACGAAAGGCAATACATGCTATAACAGTTTGAAATTTAATCATAAGGTGATGTAATCTGACACTAGCAAAGTTATTGTTAATGCAATTTGATTGGATGATCACTATCTTTCCTGCAATCTGATTGGTTGATCACTATCTTTCGTGCAATCTGATTGGTTGATGATTTTCAAATCTTTGCTTTAATCAGTTTTAAGTTTTGTTTAACATTTAAAAATCTTGGTTTCGTTCAACATTTTGCACTCACTAATAAATATGATCAAAACCGTTTATTTGTTAATCGAATAGTTAAAACCGGATAAAGTTTGACGGTTAACCGTGAAACGTAAAATTTTTAGTTTGAAATTTTTTTGCTTGAAACTTTTTGTTTCGAAATTTTGTTTGACAACTTTTGTTTCAAAATTTTTTTGTTTAAAAATTTTTAAAATTTTTCGTTTCAAAATTTTGTT
The DNA here is from genome assembly GCF_964235325.1 of Thermobia domestica. Taxonomy (NCBI): domain Eukaryota; kingdom Metazoa; phylum Arthropoda; class Insecta; order Zygentoma; family Lepismatidae; genus Thermobia; species Thermobia domestica. Next base: position 32,845,186 of record NC_137456.1, read on the forward strand.
TAAAAATTTTTGTTTGAAATTTTTCGTTTCCAAATTTTTTGTTTGAAATTTTTTGTTTCAAAATTTTGTTTGATTTTTTCGTTTGAAATTTTTTGTTTGAATTTTTTTTGTTTCAAAATTTTGTTTCAAAGATTTTTGTTCTAAATTTTTGTTTCAAAGTTTGGTTTGACATTTTTAAAAGTTTGTGCACTCATTAGTAAAGAACCGGAACTGTTTAGAGCAAAAACCTCCGACAACATTATGGTGCAATAGTACACGTCAGAACACGATAATGCAACGTCATCAGTTTTGCATCATATATAAGTATCGTTCGAGTTAGTATTCATGATAACATCATCATGGCTACTTGTCTGCAGTTTTTAAACACGCGTGATGTGATGAAATCATTTACCAAGATTACTGATTTACAACAGAATGTACCTTATAGAATCTTAGCTAGCCAAATGATCCCTACAGAGTTTGGATTAAGAATCGTAGTGAAGCTTGAAAATGATAAGAATATAATTTTACCAGCAAGATATTTACCCATGGAAGCATCAAAACAAGAAGAACTGCTACGTTTCTTAAATACTGGATCTGTATCTTTATGCTATAAAAGACTCTTGGGTCGAAGTCATCAACTTGAATTTAGTACACAGCCGGATTCGGCAGCAATTGTGATGAAATCATGAATTCAAACATCAACACATTCCTTTGACGTCAGACATAGTTGTATGAATGTGGTTGCTCAGCATGACGTCAGTAACTGTGATGAAATCATGAATTCAAATGTCAGCACATTCCTTTCCAATGACGTCAGCAATAACTATAAATCAACCAATACACTGTCATCCCACGAAATCATTTGAGCAAGTGCTTTTCAGGAGGAAAGATGTGTACTTCTAACGATAAAGAATTCATCTTCGCAAGCTATTATCCAATAAATATATTTCAAACAAAACATGTGATGATTGGTATCAGTGCTAGAACATTTGAACCTGTGATTCGATTGGGCAAAGCAGAACAATTTGGTGTACAACTGACCTGTGAAGAATGGCAAATATTATGTTCACGAATCGACCAAATGAACAATTATTTTCATGATGAGCTAAATGTGACCATAGTCAAATCATTAGGCTCAAATCATGAAGTGGTGCTGCGTACAGTCCTCGAAGAGAAGATGGTGCTGTTACGTAAAAAGAGTACATTTCATGCCCCTCGCAACATGGTGTATCTAACGCAAACGGAATGGAACAAATTCATCAGCGTATTTCAGTGTGTGAAACATGCAGTGGAAGTGTGCAATAAAACTAGTATATTCCTGAAAAAGTACTATTTTGAAAAATGTGTTATGCATATTGTACAACATGTATCTAGATATTGTGATAGTTGTCAACATCGTTCGTGGGTGCATACCTGTATTGATAAACAGTTTATTTGTGATCAAATGGACATTGAGTTTCCACCAATTGATATTGCATTAGACCTTAAAAGACTTCAATTGGAATTAAAATTATATGCTAAAGACAAACTAGTGCAAGAAGTTCAAAATACATTGTATCGACAATATCCAGAACCACTATCTGGTATGGATGTATGTGGAGTGTAATAAAATGATCCATTTCAATGAATTGTGTTTTTTTTTTTTTCATTTCAAGTACAACCCCATGTTCTGACGTGTACTATTGCACCACAATGTTGCCAGAGGTTTTAGTTCTAAACAGTTCCGGTTCTTTACTAATGAGTGCACAAACTTTAAAAATGTCAAACCAAAATTTTGAAACAAAAATTTAGAACAAAAATCTTTGAAACAGAAAAAATTCAAACAAAAAATTTCAAACGAAAAAAAATCAAACAAAATTTTGAAACGAAAAAAATTTTCAAACAAAATTTTGAAACAAAAAATTTCAAACAAAAAATTTGGAAACGAAAAATTTCAAACAAAAATTTTTAAACAAAATTTTGAAACGAAAAATTTTAAAAAATTTCAAACGAAAAATTTTTAAACAAAAAAAAATTTGAAACAAAAGTTGTCAAACTAAATTTCGAAACAAAAAGTTTCAAACAAAAAAATTTCAAACTAAAAATTTTACGTTTCACGGTTAACCGTCAAACTTTATCCGGTTTTAACTATTCGATTAACAAATAAACGGTTTTGATCATATTTATTAGTGAGTGCAAAATGTTGAACGAAACCAAGATTTTTAAATGTTAAACAAAACTTAAAACTGAATACAGCAAAGATTTGAAAATCATCAACCAATCAGATTGCACGAAAGATAGTGATCAGCTAATCAGATTGTACGAAAGATAGTGATCATCCAATCAAATTGCATTAACAATAACTTTGCTAGTGTCAGATTACATCACCTTATGATTAAATTTCAAACTGTTGTAGCATGTATTGCCTTTCGTCTATGAGTCATAAGATTCAATAAGGTTAGCTATCAGATTTCAAATCAATCACCACCAATGATCTTAGACTATGAGCTGTGACTAAAGTTCAATGTATTGTTTCAAATTTCGCACCTTATGTCAAAATTCTGTTTATCACCATTCCCAAATTTAAAGAATACTTCTCTTGATATACCTAAGTCTTAGAGTTCATCATATCATTATATGTTCAATAAGGTCAATAATGTCCGTCAATTGTTTACCTGAGTAGAACCAACTGTTTTCTAGAAGTGTGTGTACTCAAACTTAAGAAGTACCACAACAAAGGAAATGAATCCCTGTACACTACCTCATCAAGGACAATCACGTGGTACAACGTCTTGCTTACGTTTATATTTGGCGGGAATAATCAAAACCAATGACGCATTCTCAAATTATCCTACAAAGTTTCAATGTACCATTGTTCTGGACTTCTAATCCCATCATAGGTTAATAACTGATCACGTGATCATAATGATCTACCCAATGAATGAGATACTATCCAATTACCAATTATTGATATGACAATAAGAAATGTACCCCTCCCAAAATTTAAGATTGGTACACAAATACACATGTGTCTTATGAAAAAGTAATAAATCCTGTAGTTATTTAATAATAAAGTCGGTCAATAACCTTTAAATTTTGAATATTTGGTCATAAGAGGAACACCAATGGGTCCTAGAAAACGTTTACCGAATTTTGTTATTTGATAATTCCCAAATTTAAAAAGGAACATAAACATATAAAGGTAATAAACCTCTGTACATACCCATATAACGTGCTAAATATGTGTCAATAACCTCCGAAATTTGATTTTTTTGGTAGTTCTTTACCCATGAAAGGGAACGATGTGGACCATCCAAATTTATAGTGGTACATATTGAAGTCCTGTACTATGATACCAAATGCTTATATTAAACAATTTCTAAAACCGAGTGGATAAGCCAAGATACCCCTCCCAAATTTTTAAAGGGTGCGTCAATGTACCCATGTCTTATGATAGGAAATGAAACCATATACATGACCATATAACCATATAAGGTAATAGAACCTCATCAAAGGCAAGAAATTGGGCCAAAAACCAAACACATGGTTGTACTAAAATTTTAGCAATTTTTACCCATGAAAGGGAACAAGGTGGACCACCCAAATTTATCATGATACATATTGAGGTCATCTACTATGATAGCGAATCCCCTCCCGGGGTGCATCAATGTACCTATGTCTTATGATAGAAAATAGACCCCTATACATGACCATATAATCATACTAGGTAATAGGACATCATCCAAGGGAATAAATTAGGTCAAAAACGAAACACGTGGTTGTACTAAAATTTGGCAATTTCGTACCCATGAAAGGGAACGAGATGGACCACCCAAATTTATCATAATACATATTAGGGTCCTGTACTATAATACCCAATGTTTAAATTGGTCAATTTCCAAAACTTAAGGAGTGGGCCATGGTACCCCTCCCAAATTTTTCAAGGGGTGCATTAATATACCCATATGTTATGAAAGGTAATGGACCCCTGTATACGCCCATATAACTATATACGGTAATAATACCTCATCAAAGGGGATAAATTAGGTCAAAAACCCCCGAAATTTAAATTTTTGGCAATTTTTTACCCATGAAAGGGAACGACATAGACACCCAATACTGATAGAGGTACATACTATGGTCCTAGGCTACCACACCAAATTTTTAGATTTGGCAATTTCCAAAATTTAAGGGTGGTGGTCCTATGTACCCCAGCCAAAATTTAGGGGGTTGGCCAAGGTACCCCTGCCGAAATTTAGAGGGGGTGGTCCTATGTACCCCTAGGTCATTGACCCCGGGCCAAGGTCATTGACCTTTGACCTATGACGTCATAAAAATTTTTGCTGACTCGACTAGATATACGGGGGGCCCTACTACTCACGGGCACCCATGTGGCGTGTACATAAATACTCATGCAAGATTATCCCTCCCATTCCCCACCACACTTTTCTCACCTCCAAGAGTGCTGGATTCCACTGCTCACGGCTACCGTATTTTTTAAACGCCAAAATTTCTATCAGAATAACTAGAAAGATATTCAAACATACATATTTCATACGACGTTACACCCGTAGGTACAGGGTGCGGCGAGCGGATCCATCGACCAGGGCGTTGGTAGGAAGAGGGCGCCCAACGAGCAACCAGAAAGAGAAATTGTTGGAAAAGAGTTAACGATGCCTTGCAAAAGTATTGGCACCTTATTAAATCATTATTGTTGTCCGTGTCCAAAGAAATACATTTAGGAAAAATTTTCTTTCTCGTTCGCTCGCAGATGGAACGTATCAATACGAGCTACAAGTTTTTACTTACTATTTAAACAAATTATTATATATATAATTTCTTCATGAGGATATGAAATACAAGACGCCGAATAACAGTGCACGCAGATGCGGTTTCAAAATCAAAACCAGTCAAAATCTGAAATACTTGTTCTTCGTTTTGATTGTGATGATTTTCGTTAGTTAATTCAGCTTTTCTACCCAATTGGACTAACCAGGATGATGAGACGGTGAGAACGTATGAAAATGAGAGGGGTAAAGAGACACACGCAAACTTCCGTTTGCGCGGTAATATTAAACACCAAGGTTAACAAGAGAAATAATAACAATTTCGAACCAAGAAATTAAGTAATTACTTTAATTTCAAAGATATGTAATAACCAAATTATATTTTGGATTTTAAATATAAATACTCACAAAGTAAAGTCCGGGTAGGAAATTTCTTGTCCACTAGTTTTCACATCGAGAACGGCCTGAAAGAAGGAGAGGCGTTGTCGCCATTATTATTTAACTTAGTGCTGGAGTACGCTATAAGGAAAATCAAAGATAGTAATCAGGCCTTACAACTAAATGGTATTCCTCCTTGATGACAACCGGGCAATTAATCCAGTGTGTTCACGTAATATCATGCAAGGTCAATCCTCACGGTATAGTACATTCCCCACCACTTTATTTCGCCTCCAAGGGAAGTGGATTATATAACGACGTACTGGCTCTGGTTACTCTATTATCTGTTCTATAAATGGCATAAAAGATTCAAGCGAAACCTAAAATAACTTTTTCGGTAGAATCCTTTACGACTCTGCCAATATCCAAACTTCAATTATAGGCAGATTATTTTCAGAACAGATATGATTTCCGGCGCGAAGCCAGTCAGCGAAGCCGGAACATGGGAGGCGAAATTCGATCACGTGATGTGTTGCTCACAGGAAAAGCACTGTGGCTAGTATGTCTAGACTGTTAGCCACTTGTTTGCGCGCTATTGTAGAAACGTCATGCTGTGTGACTCGACTCAGAGGGGCACGTACGAATGCGCACACCTGTTCCGAAATAATATACCTATAATATTAGTAGTAGTAGTAGCAATAGTAGTAGTAAATATGAATGGCTAAAAATATTATATAAGTTCATAAATCTTGTTTTGGAGAACAAAACATTCTAATCTTGAATAATTCCACAACTTTCTTTAACAAAACTGCAATTACAAACAACTGTTTCGCTGGCAGGCTTGCCAACCATACGTTAATTTAAAGCGATACCTTAATGATAATTTAAATCTTAATGCAATACACAATAATACCTTTGCAATAATATGTGAATATGCAGAAAATTTAAAACGCACGCTTTTTTGCACTCATCAAACATGATAATAAATTGTAGATGTGCATTAAATAATTGTAAAACGCAGACACTGAGGTTTTCAACAGTCATCTCCCTTCAAATAAATCAATAACAATTTGAAAAATGGCAAATGGAAACCCTGCACCCATTATTTAAATTGAATTACATTTACGAAGGGTGAGAATATGTTTGCTGTTCGGAGTAGTGTTAATATGGATTTTTTTTAAAAAAATGTGAGGACAATAAAGCTGATTTGGAGTTGAAAACTTAATATTACTAGATACGTTTATTATATATTACTGGTATTATTAATAGTATGTTTCTAGAATTATGACGTGCATAACGAATATACTATAACGTTTTCTAGTATTCTATAATTTTAAAGACGAAAATCAGTAATTTTGATTTCTGTGGTTGGCAACTCTGATCTCTGGCAAATAACATTATTTTGCCTAGACCTCTTTACCACATGGACTTCGTTGTGTGTAGTTATCGTTCATGATACCGTTAAATCAATTTTGACGTAAATGTCGTTATGGATTTTCAGCTATTCAAATATGAGCAAATACCGGAGCCAGATTGATTTCTTAGAGAGAGCAGAAATTTTTATTGATGAAGGAATGACATGCGTCAAATAATGTCACAAAACTGTTCACGGATCCATCTCTGACATTTCATCAAACGAATAATGATCTACTAAAGTGTATTAGTCAAAGTTCACCCATCCTTTCATTGCTATCCACTTAGCATGTTATACAGGCCCGTAGAAAGCCCCAAAATTTAGGGGAGGCCCGGTAGAAGTTAGGAAGGCCCGACCCAATCATATTATACTTCATCACCATATTATAGTTCATTTGAAAGCCTACCGTGAAACTTTAAGGAGGCCTGCCAAAGTTTAGTGGGGGCAAGGACCCTAGCACCCCGTGGATACGCGCCTGATGTTATACCCAAGCAGTTGAATGTGTATTAAATAACCATCACTTCTTGAGGTGTGTTTGTGATGTCTGAATTCAAGATGGATTTATCAGAGATGGTAAGGTTATTTTTAAATCTATTATAGAGATGGCCTGTTAGGATCATCAAGTCTAGGAGGCTTAGGTGGCCGGGTCATGTAGCTAGAAACGCCTTCAAAGAATTGACTGAAAGACCAATTGGAAAACGACCATTAGGAAACCTAGGCGCAGATGGGAGGACAATATTAAGATGGATCTCGCAGAGATAGAAATACAAAGTAGAAACTGGATCCAATTAGCTAAGGATAGAAGTCAGTGGAGAGCTTTTGTGAACACGGCATTGAACCTCCGGGTTCCATAGGCCATGGATCATTTTGGAAAGGTCAATTTCTCTAACTTTCGAAACAAAATCTAAATACGAACCAACAACTTATAGAAATAGTGTTCAAAGCCTGGATGATTTGGATGGACACGGGTAGAATTTAATACGCAGCATCCTTCTCGAGGTGAGTTCTGGGTTGTTCTGGGAACCAGGAAATCCCTTCATATTTTTTAAATTTATTTCATAAATACGCATATTTTTTTAAATACAGAATAAAATTCAATATTATTTCAATGATCAGTTTTGGAAAGTTCCATATAAAGCTTTATGTAGTTCACAATTTTGAAAGTTGTTCTTTCAAGCAATAAAAATCATTTTTAAAAAGATTATTTTTTAAAACTCAACCTTCTCGCTCCACCCTACAAAAGATGCATGAAAATCCATTTTACAGTAGTTCACAAATAACTTCCACAATAGCTCGCAGATGACAGTAACAAATTAAGATGTAACTCTTGACTACATTTTAGTTTTTGTCACTGTTATTTTGCATTAATTGAAAAACTTAATAAAATAGAAAATCTTCTATCAAGCTCTTAAATGAAGTGATTATATTATTTACTTCTTTATTGAATACAAAAAGTTGAATATTGGTTTCTACAGCAAACTTCCTGATAAGAATGTACTTAAAACAAAATAAATTTATTTGATTATAGCAATGCAAAACAGTGTTGATGATAACGAATATTTGACAAAGCGTGTTGGGGGCTTCTTCAAACAGAGCACCCAACTCCTTTATTTTCGATGTGCTTATGGCAGAGTAGAAATAACATCTCGATGAGGTCCTTGAAGAAAATTCCACGAACAATAGTTTACTGGGAAGAGAGAAATCAATAAAGTTACATTATTATCAACATTTTAGTAATTTATTATAGTGATTCATAAGTAATTAATATGTATTTGATAAGTACCAAACGTGTGAACAATAGTCCATAACCTTTCGTAGCTCATTGTTCCCACATTTTGGAAAAGACAAGGAAATGAAAACATATCAGGGAAATCATGCATTTTGCGTAAAATGTCATGCAAAGTTTTAAGACAATTCATGAAATTTAAATTATTATTTTTATGAAAACTGTCAACGCAGTGTCTGAACCATTTTAAGGAAAATTCCAGGGTATTGAGCCATCTGTTTGTTTCCTGTACTCAGAATTTATATTTCTCTTAAGGAACCTAATGAGTAGTGGTGTCAAACAAAATATTATGAAACTTGCTGACAGTGGAGTGAAGCTTCTTGCCTTGGGTTTGAGTGTAAATATAAATTTACTAGAAATAAGAAAGATGGACACTGGTTTTAAGATACAAAAACTACTTAAATAACTGAAATCATCAGATAAAGATAAACTAGTATTCAGGTTTGACTGTCGAAATTTTTTGCTGGTCACAATCAAGAAGATGGTGGAAATGATCCTCTGAAGTACACACTAGTACGTGCTCTGTCAGCTTTGGACCCCAGGCTACAAAAGAACAATCCAGGACTTGCTCAGACTAGGATGAAACGCATCCTACAAATTCTGCATGAGCATAACAGAGTAACTAATCCTGTAGCTAAGAATGCAAGGTGTCAATTTATGTCTTTCTGTACGGAAATTCAGGGGTCTCCTGATTTCAGAAAATTAGAAGAGAAGATGGGCACCATCAAGTTAAGTGACTTCTTTGAAAAAGTAATGTCCAAGAAATAAGAATATTTTGATTTGTGGCACGTTGTGAAAATATGTTTAATTTTATCCCACGACAATGCCTCAGTGGAGAACGGGTTCTCAGTCAATAAGAGACTTACTTTAGAATTCTAATGTCCTATTCGCCGCTTTCGAAACGAAATCTGACACATCTGGGCCTAACAAATATAAAAACATATCTTCTTTCCTGCTCTCTGAAAATATTACATTTTGTGTCTTTCTTTTTTAACCTTTCCTTTCTTTTTTGGTCGGCATTCTTCATACGTAACCTACTAACAGCTTCACTTCCCACTTTCCTTCTGCATCCGTCAATAAATTTCAGTAAACCTATTGATAGTAACACACATAATTTTTTTGACTATCTTTCAGACAGAGACTTGGTCCTAGAGCGTCACCTAAGAAACACAAGTGTTTTTATTGCATTTCTGGATGAAGGTTTGCGGACATTTTCCAGAATTTTGCATTCAGAAGGTATATGCTTGGTATCATTCAAAGTGTAATAACGTCAAAACTATGAATCGAAACTAATTAACCCATTCAGACCCAGGTGTCCAAAGTGGCACACACAGTGTATCAGTTTTTAATCTGCTACTGTGTGGGCACTAATTAAGATATCTGGATAATTTCTTTTGAACTAATATGGTTGGGCCATAGTTTATCATATTAGTCTATTTTTCTTATAGGTATCGAATTCCCTTCTCAAATTTCAGCCCAAAGAAAAAATCGAGAATTTTCGAATTTCGAATTTTCTGTTTCCCTGTAGCATTCTACATTGTAGAGAGATCTCCTTAAGACTTGTCAGGTAAGATATCTAGGATGGATACCTAATTGTTGACATGAACTGAACTACGCAGTTTTGCAAACTAGGGAAACTAGACTTTTCCTAAATTTGGCCAAAAAATTCGAAATTTTCTAGTTTTATGTTTATAAATTCCTACCTATACGTCTGAGCGCAAGTCAACTTACGACAGTTGAACATTGGTCTTTAGTGAACAAAGTGGGTGCAGATCGTTACAATGGGATAATTAGGAACGCACGGAAAGTTCGAATTTATGTTGTAAACCTTGATATTTTTTTTTTTTACTTTTCTGTTTAACATAATTTTTTTTTACTACAAGTTTGTTTCTTAGATATCGAGATCATACTTGTAGGATATATTAGTGGTGTACGAAAGTGTATTTTAAGATTGTCTGCGTCTGTCTCGTAGCAGTGTTTCCAGCCACAGAAAATTTTAATTCCTTATTTAGGGGGGGAAATTGGAAAGTATCCCTTTTTCCCCTCTTGTTAGATAAATTTCCCTCTTATTAGCCACATTGAAAAAATGAACCAGTATGTTAAATCCTCGTCCTTAGCCAACACAACACAACATAAAAAGTTTCAATAGGATAAATAGGAGAAGTACAGTTGAGGGTTCTAATAAACCATGTTCTGTATATTATAAGGAAATGATTAATTTCTGAGATAGAATGAACTTTTTTTTAATTTAACGCTTACTTTGTTAGATATCAGAATGTAGGACATATTAGTGGGTACCAACTTTTATTTTCAGATATTTTGCGTCTGTTTGGTGGCAGTGTTTCCAGCCAAAAGACAATTCACGATTTTAGATGCGAAACTTGAAAAAATTCTCTTTTTCCCAATCTATTATTTCCCTCTTGCTGGGTACATTGGAACAAACATACCACTACCTGAAAGCTTCTTCCTTGGCCTACAGAACGCACAAGAATGTTTCAATAGATAAATTAGGGAAGCTGTAGCCTTGGCATATCGGTTGATTTTTGCTTCTGAGATGTAAAACGTGTCAAAATTTCATGTGTATGATGACAGAGAAGGTTTTCTTTCATTTTTTGTATCGTAGCCAGCGACTTCAGGTTTTCACTGTACCTTGTCAACGCACCAAAGATTTTTTAAGGTGACTTGGATCCATGTGAGCTTAAACAAATCTTGAAATTCAGTTAGAGAATTTTTTTGTTAATTTTTAAACCTACATTTCCTTCAATAATTTCCCTTCCGTTGGCAACACTGCAATGTAACACCAAAAAATATCCACATATCTCTTTTGAAAAAGAAGGACTTAGCCATATCAATCAGCTAAATAGTTTTTGAGCATTAAGTCACTAACTGAAAATGTAGGAAAACGCCAAAAATGACCTGGGTTTGAAATTGTTAAAGTCGGATAAATGTGAAAGTCCACAATTTCATTAAACAGAAAGAGAAAAGTGTGATTTAAAAGAGTTAATCACGCGGCAGACAACGTGTTTACATTTACATTATATCGTAGTCGTACAGGTGGCAGGAACATTCTCTGTTGACTTTGAGAAGTAATATGTTTTAATACTTTTCTAAGTTTTCAATTCCCTTTTCACAAATAAATTGCAATTTTTATGGTTCATTAAATTTTAATTTCATTTCTGTGGTAAATGTAACACAAAGCGAAACGATTTCCACACTACTTAGTTTTTCCGCTAGCTAAGATTAAGAGGAAGTAAAAATGCTCAAGCAAACAGCAAATATAATTGAAAATCATGAATTACTTGTATATTTTTGAAAGAGACTAACCGGATTCCTACGAAAGAAGTTGGTTTTCTTTTAAGGTGGATTAAAACGCTGCTTGAATAGTGCGGCATTGCCTGATTCTAGATAATAAAAGTAGTAATAATGGAATTTTGCTTAGATATTTACTGGAAAAATTATTTTTCGACCCTTACATCGATTCTTCTTCTCGAACTGTAGCGCTAGAATCCAGGAATTTTCTTATTTTGACTGCTACGGTAAACGTACAAATTTGGCAACAACGCATTATGGCGTTCTGCGCAAGTATCATCTCAAAATATATTTCCTTAAATGTAAATTAATATTTAAATAAAATATGAAACATAACACGGAAAATGGTCAAACAATATATCTATTTCGTGACAAGATTGTTACTTTAAAATACTTCACACATTCAAATAAACATTTCGTAAAACTGAGCACTTCTAGTAAGATCTAACAGCAAGTGCTATCTTGTGTGCTCATTGTAAAGCGAATCAAATATTTTGTTTTATTTGTTACATTTTTCGATATCAGGAAACAACCAAGTGAATTAGTGTCTTGTGCTGTAGCTGAAACATTACTCTATCTTATAGTACAATATTTATAATATGAAACGTTTCATTGCCCAGTAGTTAAAATGAAATGAGCTAAAATATGTATTGACTTCCGGGTGGTGATCTACCTTAAGTTTAGTGTTTCTATCCAAGAACGAGGCTATGAAGTGCAGACCGTCAGATGGCACGTACATACATCTTCACGCAAGATTATCTCCTCCCATTCGTCACCACATAATCTCACCTCCAAGAGCCCTTTATTACAGAGCTATACAACCTTTCGCAACTACTGTATTTCTTAAGTGTCAAGATTAGTATGAGAATGGTTTGAAAGGTATTCAAATATATATTTCATACGAAGTACCAGAACCCATTACAGATTAAAAGAGGAACTTCACATACTTTTTATTCAAAATGTATTTCTATAGCTACGAAATTAATACATGATCACAACGTGAGCTTAAATAACGCAAATAAATTGTACAATAAGGTATGATTTTACTGTCCCTATTGTACGTTTCAAATAATATTGTTTATTAAACTTTTCTGTTACATATGACATTTGATGAAAATATAAACAGAGTCAAAATAAAATGTATACCCATTTCAATGAAAGAAAACTCTAAATATTATAATACATTATATAGTATACAAGCACCTTTTATATTTAGGATTTTATGTTTCCTAAATGTCTTCTTCATCTGAGGCGATAAAGTATGTAGAAATAATATTTTGTTTAAAAAATATAAGAAAATAAAAGAAAATTTCTTGCTGTCAAGTTTACTTCGTTTATGTAGCCAGCACGTGCCTTGGCAACTCTGAGGTTCATCTAATGAATGAGATGAATCCGTCTAAGGATAATAATTCTCTTTTTAATGGACGGTACCATTTTTAGAATCTTTTGGCTGCTCACAGGCTGCGTTTAGGAAGTTCACAAGCAGAGAATGGGTAGTTTCCAGATAGAGAACATGTAGATAATTGCGAGTTCTATAGGACCACTTAGAAGTTTACACTCAAGTGATTTCCTGGAGCTCTTTCGACATGAGATTAAATCCTAGATGGAACAATTTGTCAAACAAAACCAAGTACGAAAGCAGGACAATTTACTAATAATAATGAAATTTGTCATTTTCATTAAAACTCTACCTGAACCCTTTTTCTTTCTTTTTCTAGAAATTTTAGTATATTTTTATTGATTTATTTTGAGTATCGTAGCCCATAACTACCCTGTTATTTCTTTCTCACTGTTGACTATTCGTATTTTAACACCAACCTCTCATTTAAATAGAGTTAAAACTACCACAGAGAAGTATGCAAATGTACATGAAAATCCGTTGGCATCACTAAGAGGAATAACGTATTAATCAAATTATATATGTCGTAGTTTGAAATGTCGATCACCGTGCTGATAGTTTAAAGTCTGGTTTTGGTTAGGCTCTTACCCTTACATATAATGTAGTTATACATCAGAATGTAAAGCTCTCGATCAAAGCAATCGAATTCCGTTTGAACGTACGGATAGAAGAATTTGTATTTAAATTTTGTAGCATTTGGTCACATTTCCAAATCATCCTCTTTGGGTGAAAAAGATCCAACATGAATAAGTTTTAAAAAAATAATATTTACGCTATTTCAAATAAGCACAGGAAACGTCACTCCAACGTATTTATGCCGGAAGAATATGAAGAAGATGTCACTATCTCGTAGGTTGGTCAGAAGCATGTGAAGAAGGGGATATAAGTATCGCACTGGCAGATCGAAAGAATGTGAGGAACATGCTGCCACTACTAGAGAGGGAGTTCGAAATCATGTGAAGGAGATGTCATTTCCAGATATGTAGTTTGGAAGAATGTGAAGAATGGGATTCCACTACCAGATTGGTGGGCCGGAAGCATGCAAATAAGGAGATGTCGCTACCAGATAATTAGGTCCGTGGCATGTGAAGATAGATATGCCATAACAACATAGTTATGTCCGAAGCATGTGAGGAAGACAATGCCATTATCAAGTAGTTCGGTCAGACACATATAAAGAAGGGATGCCACAACCACATAGATATGTTGAAAGCATATGAAGAAAAGGTTCCCACCACAAAGTTTGGTCAGAAACTTGTGAAAAAAAGGGATGTCACTTTCACGTAAGTAGTTGAGAAGCATGTAAAGAAGGGGATGCCATTATCATGTAGATAGGTCGGAAACACGTACAGGAGGGGATGCCACTGCCATGTCGGTAGATTGGAGCATGCAAAGAAGTGGACGTCACTATCATATAGGTAGATTGCACTGTGAAGTTATATATGTTATATCAAAATTAGGAAATACATAGATTTTATTGTTAAGTGCTTTTACAAAAGTGAAACAAGCACACAAAAATGTTACTTTTTACTTTACAAAATCATCATCGTCATAGGCTTTCTGTCATTATTTGCAACTCACTTGCCGCAGCTGAAAACCTTTCTTGTTCCACGGTCTACCGCCACTCATTTGTGCTGCTTTGAACTCACACACCTGCTTCCTAACAGTTCTCTGCAAGAGCACTATCACTACACACACCCTCCAACTGGCGATTAATGTGGCTGCACAATGTCTAGCCGCGGTAAGGAATTTCACAATTACCGAAGCTTCCATATTCCCGAGCAGTATCAGAAACGCACGATCTGGCACTCTGATTCAACTGGTGCCAACTAGTAAAAAGGAAGCATTGCTTCGAAGTAAAGCATAGATTCTCTCTCTGACGCAGCAGATTCTTTCCTAAATTGAAAACAATGGAGAACAAAACGGCCCGAACTTTCGGTATCCACCTTGTAGGGAAACAAAAGTTTGAATTGAATTATCCCTAATTTTCAAAAGAGAACCGTAATTATAAACGCCTATATTTCCGACCAATAGCATTATTCTGATTAGATCTCTTTACCACATGAACTTCTTTATCTGTAGTTATCTATATAAACTTATTTCAGTTTTAATCTAAATGTTAATTATATCGCTATGATTTTTCAGCCATTCAAAGGTAAGCAATCAACGCGGCCCGTAGTCAACTACCATTTGGATTTCTTAGAGAGGACAGAAATTAATATTGACAGGGCAATAAAACATATCAAGGTTGGTCACAAAACTGGTCAAGGAACAATCCATGACATTTCATCTGTCGAAGAATGGTCTTCGGAAATGTATTAGTGAAGTTCACATTTAATACTATTGCTTATCCACTTTCCATCTTATACCCAAGCAGTTGAATGGTGCGTTAAATCACAGTCACCGTATGCTTCTTCAGAAGTGTGTGGTATTTTAGCTCGACGTGTATTTATGTAAGCAACAATTTTGGAAAGGGGAATTATGCTGACGTTGGAAACAAAATGGCAACTAAAAAGTTAGGAAAAAATGTTCAAAAGTAGGATGATTTGGATGGGTACGGGTAGAACTTGGTATTCAGCCACTTTTTCGTGGTGAGCTCTGGATGGTTGTGAGAACCAGGGAAGAACGGCATATTTTTAAAATTAATTTCATAAATACGCCTAATTTTTAAGAACATAATTCAATATTATTTCAATGAACTGTATTGGAAATTTCCATACAGTTTCACATACTTTACAATCTTTAAAGGTGTTCTTCCAAGGAATAACATCAAATTTTTAAAAGGATATATATATTCTTTAAATAAGCAACTATATTGCTCTACCCTACTCAAGATACATGAAAATCCATTTCATGGTAGTTCACAGATGGAACTAACGAGTTATGATTTATTTCTTGAATATTTTTTTTGTTTTCGTAGCTGTTATCTTACATTAAATGGAATTGAGTAATATAATACAAAATCTGCTATCAAGTTTTAAAACGAAAGTGTTATATTATTTACATTTTATTGATTATAAATAGTTGAATATTGGTTTGTACAATACAATTTACCATCACTGATACAACAATATGCATGTAGTTAATGTTAGATAAGTACAAACACAATTTTTAGGGAAAACGAATTTTTGACAGAGCAGGTTGGGAGTTTCTTCAAACGGAGAACCTAACCGCTTTATTTGAGAAGCGATTGGTTTAGAGGGAAAGCAAAATCCCAACGAGGTGCTCGAAATAAATTCCACCAATAGTAGTTTACTGGGCAGAGGGGTTAAGGGTGAGTAAAGATACACTATTATTAGAAGTTTTGGAAATTCATTATAGTATGAGTCTCCCTCAAGCCCACACAACACACATATTGTGATTCTTATAATTTTGCATCCTCCTTAGGTGATAGGTAGTGTACAAATCAGCGGAAGATTCCATATAGGTCAAACAGCAACTGCTTACCCTACAGACATTTCATCACCGTAGCCAATGTCAGTAATTCTTCAGGATGCAAGGAAGCTCACGCAATTAACATGATTATGAGAGAGTGTTCATTTTAAGACAAACTAACTCAGAAACAAAAGTTATATCGATGGCAATGGGTTGGCAACTTGTCACTTCCTAAACAAGAGACCATATTGCAAGTACACAAATAATGTGAGCTCCATATTCAAATAAATATTAATATTAAAAGTAAGAAGCTGGCGATTGATGTGCAGACGCCAAAATAGTAAACATCTAAAAGGTATTTAGTGAGAAGTTGAGTGAAAATAAATCATACAATAGTAACACCCTTAAGCTTTACCTGTTCCAAGTAATAATACGCTTGCGCCGTCAAAAAAAGTATAGAATCTATGAGGATGCTATTTCTACTAAGAAGTTTGTTTCACCATCATGTAAATGTTTCCGTATTCTTAATCTGTACGCATGTTATAATCTAAAAAATGTAAATTGTTTGCTAAGGGTAATTTTGAATCAAATCTTTGACGTCACAAATAACATACTTTTCAACTCTCCACGGCTATTCACAGATGCAGAGGAAAACACTGATAACGAGATAGATAATAATGGTGGAATGAAGGAAGTGAGGAGAAAGGGGAGAACTACGGGAAAATTGACACTAACAAATCCTAATTGGCGGGAGCTGGGGATTGAACCAGAGATCCATGCATCAGATTTGAGTGTTTTACCACTAAGTCAGTAGGGCCCAAGCTGATATTGTTTACGCTTTAAGTAAAGGATTACATTTATTATCCACCATAACTAATTTTCGTGTAGTTCTGAAAGTGTCTTCCTGTTCTGCCTAATGACCTTGCAGTACTCCGTAGCACATTTTTTTATCTCATCTTTAGACAGTACAGGAATTTCTGTTTTGCCTGATCTTCGTCAAAAGGGATATTTAGATTTCACATACAAATTATTTTCCCCACCATTGCAGTTTCTTTTTTGGGTATTCACATTCGTATATCATTTCATCATCCCTGAAATTAAACTATCAATCATAGATCACCATTAGTTTACTATGACTATAATTACTTGATCTTCACAGGTATTGCACGCCGTATATAGAGTTCAATGTTTCTGTATATGAAAAACGTGCGCCAAATCTAACATTATACTGTAAAATTATTTATTCGTAAATTTAACAGGACTCCACTCTGCCTATAATCGTCCTTCACCGGAAATATCTTTCTATGTGCTAAGTGATTAATTTAATTTTACTCCTAATATTAGTTCATAATTGTGGAACTATAAGTGGTATGTAGCTTAAGCACATGTAAGTTAAATATATGGTTAATAATGGAAAATCAAAAATGCAATATAGTAACGTAACTAAGTATAAAATAATGTAAACTTTAAATGACAGTGCAAACCATGCTGCAAGAAAGCATTATTCTATTTATCCGTATTTTATGTAGTGTACATTGTTCATAGTGTTTGCACTTAGGAATATAGTTACACCTGTCATATTGTGTATTTCTATTAATAAAATTGACTCAAATTGGTTAGGTGATTTGGTTAATATTTCATTTCCCTTTCTTGCCATACCGGATGGATCCTCAAGGCACTGCGTTCTAAAAGCAGGTAATAAATTTCAGACTTTCCGAAGTAGTACAACATGCATTGGATAAGATTCCCGGTCTTTTTTCAATTATCTCATACGACATAATATACTAAGCATGCATATGGTTTCATATAATTTCTCCTGCGTACTCTAGATAGGAAAGCGAAAGAAGCATAATAAAATGAAATAATTTTCAATAATAATACTTCATGGCTTCCGAATTTCGATTTCCTTTCACGTCTCTACTTCCCCCTGCATTTGCCGATCTTTCGAATCTTATTTATGACAAACTAGATTTCTCTCTGCCTTTGTCTCTCTCTCTGTTACTTCTTCATTTTCTTTTAATTACTGTCTCTCCTCTGTTCGGCTTTAGAACCTCAGCAGATTGAGGAGAGGCACTCTATTCTAACCATGGTATCTAATTATTTAAGCTATGCCTTACTAACCTTTTCTTTCTTATGGCGCGTACTCAGGTTGCGAATCGAAGAGAAGGCCTTTAGATATAGATGTTAGCTGCAAATATACTGAATAAGCAGTCTCGGACAAACGACAAGGAGTAGTGCTCTAGCTTGGGGGTTTGGATGAGGCTAACAACTAATCGTGTAAAAAGACAGGGCGCTTGATCAGAAACATCCGCTGAAGACTCGGACCTGGACTAATAACTTGGCACGATCTCAGCAAAAGAAAATAGACATGAGATCTCGAACATGGAATATTAGAAATCTTCATAGGGGAAGCGCTTTAAAATCCGTAAGCAGTGTGTTAGAGAAATACAGGATGGACCTAGCAGGGATTCGGGAGATTAGGTAGGGAGGAAATGGAACTATGAATTCCGGAAATTTTACGTTCTTTTACGGGGAAGGAAATAAAAATCACGAATTAGGAATAGGGTTTTTCGTTCACAAACGAATAATAGACAGCAAATAATCGGGTTGAATAGACATTCTTTTATTACTCTCAAGGGTAAGTGGTGTGATATTATTGTTTGAAATATACATGCCCCAACAGAAGATAAGGATGACGATATAAAAGACAATTTTTACGATGAATTGGAACGGATATTTGAACAACTCCCGCGATACAATATGAAAATTCTATTAGGAGATTTCAATGCGAAGGTAGCACGGGAGGATACCTTCAAACCGATTATAGGAAACAAAAGTGTTCATAAGGAAAGTAATAAAAACGGTGTTGGACTCTTGACCTTTGCAACATACAGAAACTTATCGTGAAGAGTACCGGTACAAAGTTTCCACATCGTCACGTTCATAAATGCACTTGAACCTCACCAGTTGGAAAAAACACATAATCAAATTGATCATGTTTTAGTAGATAGAAGAAGACAATCTAGCATAATTGAGCATAATCGTTTAGAAGGGCTGATTGCGACACTGATCACTACCTGGTAGCAGCGATTATAAGAGAGAGATTATTGTCGAATAAAGGAAATATTCAATGTCTGAAAACGGAGAAATTTAATATAAAGAAATTAAAAGAAAGCCAGGTAAGAGAAGAATACTAGATTGAAGTTTCGAATAGATTCGCGGTTTTAGAAGATTCGGAGTGCACTAGTGTTGAGGATAGTTGGACTGAAATTTGAGAAAGCATCAAAATGTCAGCAAAAGAAAAATTGGGACATGCGGAAATATAGGAACAAACCAGGGTTCGACCAGGAATGCGTTAACCTAGCAGAAAAGAGAAAACAGGCAAAATTACGTTGACTACAAACTCCGACTGAAATAACTACACAAAATTTTATAGCTATCAGGCTGGAAACTTTCGAAACTTTTAGAAAAAAAAGACGCAAATTTTTGAAAGCTAAAATTAAGGAACGTGAAGATAATAGTAAAAATAAAAACATTCGGGACATGTATAACGGAATGAACGAATTTAAGAAAGGCTATCAACCTCGTGGTTATATATTAAAGATAGTTAACGGAACAGTTTTCACTGATACAAATAACATCTTAAATAGATGGGAAGATTTCTTTGACGATTTGCTTAACACGCAGCCAAATCTAATGTGCTTCGAAAAAGGGAAGTACAAACCGCGGAACCGTATATTCCAGAACATAACCGAATAGAAGTAGAAGTCGCTATAAAGAAATTAAAGAAACACATCTCCGGGTGTAGACGAAATTCCGGCCGAGTTAATAAAGGTGGAGGCGAAAAACTGTGGAACAAGATGTATAAACTCATTGTCCTTATCTGGAACAAGGGAGAATTGCCACAAGGATGGAATAATCAATCATTGTTCCAATTCACAAGAAAGGCGACAAAACTGATTGTAATAATTATCGAGGCATTTCTCTTCTGTCAACATCCTATAAAATCCTTTCAAACATTCTATTAGCAAGATTGACCCCATACACAGATGAAATTATTGGAGATTATCAATGCAGATTCAGGCGAAATCGATTAAGCATCGACCAAATATTTACCATTGGACCAATACTGGAAAATATGTGGGAATACAATACTCCAGTACATAAACTATTTATTTATTTTAGAAAGGCTTACGACTTGATTAGGACAGAAACATTGTAGAACACTCTTAAATACTGAAAAAGCTAATTAGATTAATTGAAGTATGTTTAAATGAATCCCAAAGTAAAGTCCGGGTAGGAAAAGTTTTGTCCACGAGCTTTCACGTCGCGAATGACCTGAAACAAGGAGATACGTTGTCGCCATTATTATTCAACTTTGTCCTGGAATATGATATAAGGAAAATCAAAGATAGCAACCAGGGAAGGGATGATAGGAGAACGATAGAAAGAAATGCAGACGCTTATTAAACGCTTGCAGAATAGAAGGTTTAGAAGTAAATGCAAAAAGAACTAAATACATGGAAGTTTCGTCGGTATCGTAATACTGCAAATTGTGGATGAGTTAAAATATAAAATATTACTTATGATAAAGTGGATACTTTCAAATATCTAGGATCCATACTAACAGTCGAAAACCATATTCACGAAGAAGTTAAATGTCGACTAAAAGCAGTGAATTGTGTTATTATTCTGTTCAAAATCTCTTGTCGTCGCGAATTCTGTCAAGGAATTTGAAGCTTAAATTATACAAAACGATAATCATGTCTGTTGTTCTGTATGGTTGCGAAACATGATCGCTTACTCTGAGGAAAGAACGCAGACTGAAAGTATTTGAGAACAAGATCCTGAGACGAATATTCGGACCCAAGAGAGAAGTGAATGGGGAATGGCGGAAACTTCAGAACGAGGATCTACATAATTTTTACGGTTTACCCAACATTGTTAGAGTCGTCAAGTCTAGGAAGCTTAGGGGGGCAGGTCATTTAGCTAGAATGAAAGAAAGTAGAGACGCTTTCAAAGTCTCCACTGGACGATCAATCGTAAAACGACCATTAGAAAGACCTAGGCGTAGATGGGAGGACAATATTAAGATGGATCTCGCAGAGATAGGAATACAAAGTAGAAACTGAATCCAATTGGCTAAGTATAGAAGTCAGTGGAGAGCTTTTGTGAACGCGGCATTGAATCTCCGAGTTCCATAGATCACACTATTCATTAGTGAGTTAATTTTTAGTTATTTTGTTATTGAATTAAAATGAAATAAAGCATCCTGTAATAAAAGAATATTAGAAGATTAGAAAGTCAAAGAAAGCAGTTCTTTTTGGTCATATGTTATAATTAAAATAAGTTTCTATATTCTTAGGTCTTCAGGGTGCTACTTCCTTCTTCAAAATCTGAAAGTAAAAATAAATAAATAAATAAATAAATAAATAATAATAATAATAATGATAATAATAATGATAATAATAATAATAATAATAATAATAATAATAATAATAATAATAATAATAATATAAGGTAAATATACAAATAAAACTCAGGTGCAACACCTTATGCTTTCACTATCTATTATCGTTCTCCTTTATCGTCTTTTTTCTTATTGTTTCCTTGGCATTTTTCCTTTTCTCGTCGCACCTACACTAACATTTACTAAAGAACTACACGGTTTGAGTTGTAATACGACACACTTAATATACACTAGCATTTAAAACACACATAACATTTTCAAGATATTTGGGCGATTTCCAGAATCTTGTCTAATCTGTGACAGAATTCTGTTTTTTTCTTTGTTTTAACTTATATTTCTTGGTTTTATATCTTTAAGGTTTTTTGTTTTAGTATATATTTGTTTCCTTGTTCTTCTTTTCTCCGATCTTCTTTTCCCTATGTTTCTTATTGTATGTTCTACCAGCTTTTGAAAGTTCTTTAATTTTGTTCTGTCTATTCTGGTGTTTATTCATGTGTCATTTCCAAAATTATTTCTGATATTCGTTATATTTTCATTTGTAACAAATTCTATGCCTTCCCAAAATGCATGTTCTGATGTCTGACTTGACCGCAGGTAAATGTATGGTCTTCTTATAAATCTTATGGTTTAGAGTTAGATTCAGAGTAGGATTTCCATGGCCTGGCATGAATTCCATGTTCTTTTTTATTATTTGGTTCTCCTTCCTTGTTTAAACAGTTGGTGTATATTCTTTTAGGTTTTGTCATTTGTTTTATTTTCTCCCGCTCTTCTTGCAATTTTCTTTCAGATATTCTGGTTAATTTTATATCACTTTTTGACACTGCTCCAAGATTTTTTTTTGTCAATTATGTGCAAACCAGATTTATGTTGCTATTCGTAATAACTGGAGGTGTATTAGTTCTTCCTGTGCAAATACTAGTGGAGACTCAGATTTTATGTTTTTTTTATAATACCTAATGTTCTGATAAAACACTTCTTTGCACTGTGTTTATCATTTGTTTGAATGCTATGTTTGCAAAAATTTTATGATGACAATCCAGACGTGCTCATCCTCGCGATGGTAGTAGCCTCTTGAGGGAATCCTCGCCCTCAAATTCGGTCATCCACAATGACGCAAGTGCAAGGACAAATTAACAACACGAGGACGAGGGCGACGAACAGCTCTCCTCGCGAGGACGAGGGTGAATGAGAGTGAGGGTCAACTATTACTGCAAGGTCGACGGTGAGGAAGGTCGGAGTAAAATGCACACCAATGATAAAGACTATCTAACTTTCCCTGATGCGGAATAATTATATTTTAAGTTTCTATGGAGTACACAACCGTAAGTATTAATTCGTAAACATTTGTTCAAAATCCTGATTGTATCATAACTTCTAATTAAAATCAACAAACTATGACATACTTTTCGTTCTACTAAAAATCAACCAATTTTCCACACATTCGTATCGTTCTTCAAGATCAACAAACAAACGAAACATATCGTGGTTGAAGATGTGATGTCTCGTATGTCCAATTTGTTAGTTTTTCAGGAGACGATAAACGTCACTATATCTATTCACAATATTAACTTTTCAGTCCTTCGAAAAGATATTTTATCCTTTAAAACACTCTGGTACAGCTGCTCTCATCACAGGATATATGGCTATAATACACTGGCATACGAAGTATCACCTGAAGTTGCCAACAATCGACATACAACAAACGTTGTAATCGATTGTTTCTCAGCAATCGATGTCTTGTGACGCACGAGGGTTTGCTACTACATGGGTTATTGTTCTCTCATCAGTTTCAAAATCGCAAATATTAGCATACGAAGGCTCATGTTTGAATAATTATGTATTGTCCATTGAAAATGGCAACTACAGGGAATTCTATTTTTTTTTTATTTTAGAATCAACATTTTTTTAAGCTAGCCAACGGCTAGCACCCTGTTAGAGGGTTACGCCCTCTTTTTGGTAAAGGAAAGCGGAACAACTATTGGACCAAGGATAAGGGTTGGTCTAAGGGATGTTATGAAGTAGAAAATCTTTATTTATTTAAACATATCAACAAAAACAGAGGGCTTAAGGTCATTTGCGGCCTTAACATATTGGATGGAACAGGAAAGAAACAAAACAAAAAATAAATAAATAAATACAATATATGTTGTAATAGATACACAGAATCAGGAAATTACACGATATACATATTGGGAAAGAATCAAAGTATTATTCATATTATTAAGCAAGTGTGATCGATGAAAGAAAAGTAATGATGATGTGAAATGATGCTAACGGCATATGTTTATATATAAGATAAAGGCTTCGATATAGGAATAAGTCTTGTGATTATGGAGATGAGGAATGAGATGAGGTGCAAATCACGCCACAACACGCAGGTTATGTAAGAACACAAATGAAACCATCTTCTTGCCTAGGGGCTACTCTAGGCCATAATGGAGACAGAGGGAAGCCCATGTTAGTTAAAAGGGAATGTCACTGTGCAATATATGATGGGAAGATGAGAGGGTGATGAAGGTGAGTATGAAAATCGTCCAGTAGAGGAATATCAGGATGATTCGGTGGAAGTGTGTAGCAGTACAGTGTGAATAAGAGTGACAGGGGTGTGTGCATAAAGCGAGAAGGTGCGGGGTGTACTGCTGAATAATGCATCATATCCAACAAAAGAGGATGATGCTCTTGGTAACGTCAAGTGATATAATTTATCCTGAGTTTCTCGATGTGGTACTGTAGGGTAGGAAATGTAATGAGACTGTATAGGTATTGTGTGGGACTGGGTAAATTAATGCGGTAAGCAATTCGGAAGGCATGTCTTTCAAGTATGAGTAGTTTCTGGTAAAAGCTGTCTGGAGCAGATACCCAAGCTGTATGGCTATGTGTAAGGGTCGGACGCAAGAAGGCTTTGTAAGTATTGAGTACAGTGGCAGGTTTTAAGCCCCAGGTTGTGCCAGTTAAACGCTTCAGAAGATTTAGGCGATTGTAGGCTTTACTAGTAATCGTAGTAAGGTGTTTCTTCCACGTAAGATGACGATCGAATGTTACACCTAGGTATGTTGCTATCTTACTGGCTTGTATTGGAACGTCGTCTACCTGAAGCGTTAAGCGGTTTGGATTACGGCGTACTTTGGTTGACTTTTTCGGTGGTAGGAAGACGATGGCCTGAGTTTTAGAAGCGTTAATTAATAAATGCCATTTTTTGCACCACTGATAGAAATTATCTATGGCTGTTTGTAAAAGTGTATTGATTTCCTGGACTGTATTACAAAGGGCAAGGAATGCAGTGTCATCAGCGTACTGAAACATGTGCAGTTTGTCAGGAAGTTCAGACATATCCGTAACAAAGAGGAGATATAAAAGAGGCGATAACGCACAACCTTGAGGGACACCAGAAAGTATAAAGATTGGATGGGATAGATGATCGTTTATGGAAACGTATGCAAGACGGCCAGTCAGAAAGTTGAAAATAAATCTGATATAAGGGATTGGAATATGAAGGCGAAAAAGTTTGTGAATGAGAGCGAGTTGCCAGACTTTGTCAAATGCTTTTTCTAAATCGAATAGTACCAGACAAGAGGGTTTGACGCTATTATTATGTGTGGTGATCAGATTCGTAAGTCGAAGCAGTTGGTCGTTGATGGAGAAAGCAGATCTGAAGCCGGCTTGATATATCGGAAGAATGTGATGATGAGCAAAGTATGTATGGAGTCGTTTGACCAGTATCCGTTCGAGGATTTTGCTAAATGTGGAGGTAAGCTGAATTGGGCGATATGATGAAACATCATCTAAAGGTTTGTTCGGTTTAGGAAACATAAGTGTTTTCGAAGTTTTCCATGTGGTTGGGAAATATCCAGTGCGGAGAATGAAAATATAAATAGTTGCTAAAAGAGTCAATAATGATATAGGGCTTTCTTTGATATGGCGGTAAGTTACCTGATCGAAACCTGGGGCGGAATTCCGTTTTCGGTTGACAACAGTTCTGAGTTCATGGACTGTAATTGGTGAAGTTAATGGTGTCTCAGGTGGAAGGGAATGGCGGGTATTGGGTTGTAAGGAGTAAGAATTCACATTAACTTTTTCGGCTGGATGTGAAGAATCGTCGGAAGGTAGAGGTGTGAAGATGTGTTGTAGATTGTTTGCAAAAGCATTTGCTTTGTCTATGTCGTTCTGTGCTGGTGAGTTATCGATTAAAATAGGATATGGAGTCCTTGTATATTTGCCACATAAAGCAGTAAACCGCTTCCAATACTTTGAAGGATGACTTGTGTCTGAGAGTTTATTACATGTTTGAATCCAACATCGAAGTTTATAAGCGCGAATATAATTGCGTACTGTGCGTTGTAACTGTTTATGATGGCGAAGGGCATCCGGATTATGCGTGCGAGTATATTCACGATACAGCTGTCGAGAACGTGTTACCATGGTGAGATAGTTTGGCGGCAGAGTAGGCTGATATGGGCGGGACGTACTTGTGGGTATGAAACGTGTACTAGCTTCTTGGATTGCGATAGTTATAGTGTCTATTGCAGTGTAAAGCTCGTCTTCCGTTGTAGGTTCTGTGAGGTGACCTGTGCTGGTAGTAAGATGTGATCTGTAGTTATGCCAGTTTGCTTTATCAAAACGAAGGCTGGTGGAGATAATTGGTTGCGCTTGAGTTGTCTTAGAGCTATGAGTGTTAATGGTAAGTTTTACTGGCACATGATCACTACCAAGTGGGTCTAAAATTTCGACAAGACTATGGGAGACTAGAGTTGTTGATAAAATGACTATGTCCGGCGTTATATTGGAAATGGGCCTAGTATGTTTCGGTAGATCTTGTATGATACCAGTCGTGTGGGTGGTGAGGAAATTTTTGAAGTTAGTTCTTTCGTGATCGGGCCGGCTATGCATATTAAAATCGGCCATAATGATGTAGTGATTGAATGAGTTGGATATAAATTGAACAAACGCTGTTGGTAATGGGTGACCAGGACGAATGTAAATAGTTGCGACGGTGATGGTGATGTTTCGAAAATATAGAGAAGTAAGGACGTATTCCGGTAGATGAAGAGTATTGCAAATATGTCGTCGATGCGGAATTTTATGGAGGAAGCCAACGGCCGTACCACCATGAGCGCGTTGGGCAAGTAATTTGCAATCTTCACGTAGTAAGGTATATCCAGGTACACGAAAACCCATTGATGGCGTTAAGAACGTTTCGTTCAACAGAAAGGCTGTAACGTGTTCTTCAAGGAGCAACGTTTCAAAGAGAACTTTGTTTTGACGGAATGAACGGATATTAAGAAACAGGAACACTAGAGCCATGAGAATGAGAATTTGGCAATGAGGTGTGAAAATGGACTGTGTTCCGAGAATAAGTAGCAGTAAAGTTAACATGGAATGTGGACTTTGCGGCTTGAATGATTTGCTGGAGAATATGAGGTCGTTGGAAAGGTTGGATGTTCTGCATTGCCAAAGTGAAGAAGGTCAGAAGCTGGTCGAGGGTTATCGGAGCGTCTGTAGAGTGATGATGTGTGATAGGTTGTTCTGGTGTACGAAGAGGTGCTACCAATTCAGGATGGTCCCGTTGTGGATCTGGTTTGCCCTTGCATTTATAGCTATAAGCAGGATGTTGCTCCTGACAAGTGGGACAAGTCGGAGGAGACTTTAGGTTTGTACAATCACGGGTAGAGTGTGGACCGGAACAATAACCACACTTGTGCACGTTTCGACATTCGGAAGTTGAATGTGTGTTATATTGCTGGCATTTTTCGCAGCGCACGGGCAAGGGTGGTGGTGAGCGTGATGGTTCCACTCGATGCTTATGTTGATAGATTACAGCACCATTTGCTAGCAAATCGTCGATGGTTGCTTGGTGTGATGTCAACACCCGAACCATGTAGGTGGGACCGCGATCATTCTTGATCCTAATGGCCTTTGTGATGCTGTGCCCTTCGTATTTTAGTTCTTCTAGCACCTCTTCATCGGTGTATGAGGGATCTACTCCTCTAAAAACAACGGAAAGTAATGGTGTGCGTCTAGGAGGAGGCATCTGCTTACGGCGAGTGTCTTGAAATGAGGTTAATTGCGCGTTTTTACCAAAAATATCAATAGGCACTTTGTTTCTGATAGTTTGGAATAGTGCTTGATCTGTTGTCTTCAGTATGATACCATTGCGGGTATGGACGATCTCGGAGATGGCTGCGCGTGGTAAGTACTTTCGAAGTTGAAGTGCAACAAATTTGGAATTTGAAAACTTGCTGTCAAAATTGGTTAGAAGCATAGAATGAATAGTTTGCTGTGGAGTACGTTTGGAGTTCTCTTCTGGAGTATCGGCAATGACCATTGCATCCGAGTCTGAATCGGAGTGCAGATGTTGTTTTTTCGATTGAGGCGAATTGCTGAGGCGGGCGGCATAGCTTTCTTTCTCTGGAGGTGACCGAGAACGAACAGAGCCAGTAGAGACATTAGAGGCTACAGATGTCTGTGAACTTCGCCGCTGGCTTCTATGTGTAGCACCAGAGTCCTTCCGTGGTTCTGCCTTTCCGGCACGAACGGATGGTCCGGCTACGACGCGCGGGAGACTAGAATGACGACCTTTGCTCTTCAAGCCAGATGTATTGCCTGAGTCCGCCATCGTAATAGCCAAATCGGTGGGCAAAAGCCCAGGAGCTATGTAGCAGAGAGTTCCAGATGTAGATGATAATGATGTAATGTGTGTTAAAGGTCTGACTACCCGTTCGGATAGTAGTCAAGGTGGAGTAGAATCCCCTACCAAATCTGTAGCACTGCACACCCTTGGCTTGATCAGTCTGGACTACAGTGCTCGAAGAAATGGCGTGGAGAAGCACCCAGGATGAGGAACGGGAAGGAATTCAAAAAGCAGCTGTTCTGACGTCTGGTACGTCACAGCTGATAGTAATCGATTGATTGGACAATCGATCGGAAGTATGTAGAATCAACAAAACTTTCTACGTATATATACTGCTCTTCTGCGGGTATACCTGTAGAATTATCAAATTTATAGATCATATTTTGGAATTCTGAAATTGTAGGTGCATTATACATCTTAAAGAAAAAGAATTCAAAAATTTTGTAAATAAGTTGGTTAACAGAGAAAGATTTGTTATAACTAACCGTAGATATTTTAATATAACTATATTTTGGTAAACACATTTCCATCTTATGACCTTTCTTGGCATAAAGAATCTCTGACAATAAAAATTAAATATAATTATCCGGGACGCATATTTGCGGATCCCAAACGTTTCAGATATCCTCTGATCTGATTGGTCGATACAGATGCGATATCACAAGACATGATCTACATATAGCACAAGGTAAACGAGAATTGTTGTCGACTCTGGTAGCCGAGTGGAAGGGTGGGTGTAGCCGAGCGATCTGAGGCATTAGGCTGATGATCGCAAGGTGAAGTCTATTGGGGGTTCGAGTCCCTCTGTAGTAGCAAGGGTGGAATTTTAACTGTCCTCGATGTTTCTGTGTTCGTGTCCCTGTCGTGTCTAGTAGGCCTGAAAAGTGGTTGAAGTAGAAAATAAGTAAGGAAGTTTTTTTTCTTTTTAAAAAGTAGTCTAGCGTAACATGCTAGAAAAGAAAATGTTTTTGGCGTGGGTTCGAATCCTGCCTACGGACAGTTTTTTTACTACTTTTAAAATTTTTTATAACACTTCTTTCGTTAAAATAAGATTAAAAATAATATTCAAAAAGTGATTTAACGATCATTTTTTTAAAAAAAAATCATTAAACTTCTTTCATTAAAATAAGTTTGCCCTTGTACTATATAGATCCACAGCAAATGTAGTAGTAGTAGTAGTACGTTTGCCCTTGTACTATATAGATCCACAGCTAATGTAGTAGTAGTTGTAGTAGGAACGGGTTAGAAGCCCCGCAGGGGTTGTTTGAATTATGTTCTAGACATCAAATTGGCAAGAATGCTGAAACGTTTGGGATCGGCAAAAATGCATCCGGGACTAAGCTACTCAAAACAGATGTCACAGTTTATTCATTTCTCTGAACCGGTACAAGATAGTACAAGAAAAACCTATCAAGAAGGGGGTTAATTAGGGGAATTAGAAACTATATTACTCGTATGATCTCCCTCGAAAGTAGAAAAAGAAGAAATATATGAGGAAGGGTGGAAGTGGCCTTGCATCTTTGTGTTGGATACAATCCTGGTATTGGTTAGTGTGCATGAGGAAACCCTAGCAGAAACCTCACTCACGATTGCTGGCCTGCAAAGGATTTTACACCTTTCCGCCCGAGTGTCCACACTGGAATTGAACCTGGATCCACTAGCACCAAAGGCGAGGTAGTTAGCGATTATGCTACTCGGGACTACATGGATAAGGAAAGTGACCAATTAGGAATGAGCAACCACAATTTACCCAGATCTTATCTATGTTTTATCATTTGTCAGTAATGCCGCCAGAATTTTTGTTTTTCGGTGAAAAGACATTCGACTACTCTCAAGAACAAAAAGAAGCATCAAAAAATAAATTTGAAATCGGAATCAGCATTCTAAATTTAATTCTTCTTTTAGTTCGACTAGATTTTTTAAAAGTTTTAGTTATTGGAGACAATTCAACTTTTACCGCTGTATGATGATAACATCCTTGACTCCGAATTAACAACCTAATGAAAAGGTAACTTCTAATTACATTTTTGAAACACTGGGTGTCATCACTCAATGTTAATGAAAATTTAGTTTTTTATTTTCAGTATAAAACAAACTTCTCTTCAGTGATACGTTACACTGTGTAAATTTCAAAATATGCTAAAAGTGCCATGTGACACATTAACGGTAAGTATACCTATTCAGTGTTCTTTGAAGCACTGAGGTAAATCTGCATAGATACAGTTTAAAGTGAAGCTTGTTCAAACGTTCGAATTTTAAACGATGTCCCACCGGGAATCGAACACAAAAAACCCTGAGCACCAAAGACACGCGCGCTAGTAACTAGACCATCCAGCAATGCACAACCTAGTACATGTCTTTATTTTCGTGAGTGAAGATTTGCATTAAGTGTTGTATTACTCACTTACACCTTGTTTTCTTTCAAATTTAATTATTTCATTCAAAAGTAGAAAGTTTTCAGAAAAATTAAGCTTAATTTTATGTTTTCTCAAGCAATACTTTTCCAATTATAACAGAAATTCCTTAGGTGCTCACAATTCTTCCACTTTCCCCTATACAAAAGAATAAAAATAAACCATCTATCTATGATATATTTCGCAGGGCTCGTTATGTAAAGGGTGCACTGTACCTTTGACAGATTCTTTACCAATAGCCACTATATAAAATTATTATAAAAAACTGGTATACAGAAAAATAACTAAAGGAGCACGGTGGTAAAGTGGTAGAGTGCTTACCTCTGGTGTGTGGGGTCCCTGATTCGATTTTCGGACAAGTAAGTTGGTGGACAATATACGTCTGTTTCCGTTTTCTCGATGTACTTCCGTTTCCTCCCAAAATCTCATTCCTCTAATCATTCACTAGTTTTAGTCAACCGCCTCCTTTATCGCTTGACGTTAAACTGAAAAATTTCATTTGATTTTATTAGAAAAACTAATAAAACCTTTTATTTATAATGCAATGTTTCGCGTGGCGCTTCATGTAAAGGGCGCACTGTACTCTTCACGGGTTTCTTTGCCAACAGTAACTGTAAGTATTTATTACACAGAAGTGTGGTGTAAAGAAGAATAAATAAAGCTGTTTAGGGGTACACAGTAAAGGGGCACACAGCATCTTTCACGGGTTCTTTACGAATATTAAGGTAGGATTTATTATAAAAAGACGTGTACCATTATTTATAATGGGATGTTTCGGAGGGCGCACCGAGACATGTCCTGGTGGGCCAGCTCATGCCTGCTGTTGCATACATCAATGATTTTTGATAAATATATATATATATATATATTACAACACACGCAGTTTTTTGGAGTGTCTTTCATACAGGAACCTGATCCTATAACCCCAACCATTTATGAACCCAAGTGTTCATAAATGAATTTTTTTTTTTATTAATGTTCCAGGCATTTTCTCGAATTTTTCATTCGGAAGGCATATGTGTGATACTATTCAAGAGGAAATGTGGTGAAATCCACGAGCCTAAAGTAAATAAAGTAGAATAATGTGAAAGTATAAAATTTCAATGAAAATAAAAATAAATAAATAGTGGTTTCAAAAAGTGCAGGGTAGACCACGGGTTTATATTTACATTATATTGTAGTCGTATAGGTGGCAGCTACATCATCTTTTTACTTTGAGAAATAAAGATGTTTACAGTTTTTATAAGATATCATTTCTGTTTAATAAATAAAATATACATTTCTCTCTTCCATTAAGTTTTTTATTATTTTTCTGATGAATATTATACGAAACAAATATAGTTTTGCAATATATTTGCAATTCCCCTGTTGACACCAGTTAAGAGTAAGTAAAAATACTGATGTCGGAGTCAACAGATTACAAACGTGGGAAGCAATTTAGAATAAAAAATATTTTTGAAAGAGAATAACCGGATTCCTACGAAGGGACCTGGTTATCTTTTGTATTCAGCGTTTATACCCAAGAGCAGATATTATCATTAACGTGCGCTATGAATATTTGAGGCTTGAATCTTTTACAGTGGGCGTGTTCACAGATCAGGCGCGCACACAGAATTTTTTGTTGCGAGGATCCAAGCTTTAGGAGTAGTCCAATATTAAGTCTAAGTAGTATTGAACGGGTATTAATTATTCTCCACCTGAAAAGGGATAAGTAATTGTAAAATACTTCCACCTGTATTTTCAGGATAAAAATGATAGAGTTAGATTGTTATTATTAAGTTTTACGTCCCACGGTTATGCCGGTTAGGCTAAAGGAGACGGTGATGATCAGAGATGAGTGAAATGGTGGAATGAAGAAAGTGGGAGGAAACGGAAGAACCCTGAGAAAACCCACGAGCACGGTGTTTGTTCACCACAAAGTCCACACGGCGCGATCGGGTATCGAACCAGGGACCCCAAGCACCGTAGGTGAACGCTCTACGACTGAGCCACCGCGCCCCCTTGTTTTTATGAGAGAAAGAGTACAGTTGAAGTGAAAAATCAACTAGACCTACATCAATGATTTTTCTGTTAAATGAATATATGTTTTTTTTTTTTTTAGAAAGTGTCCAAATGTAGATTGAGTTAGCAAGTTTTGGAGGAGGGGTACGGTGGACCTCCGCCGTAGGTGTACCTCCGACACAGACCTTCATGCAAGATTATCCCCTCCCATTCCCTACCACACCTCTCTTCTTCAAGATCGCTTTATTACAGAGCCATATCACTGTTCACGGCTACTGTATTTTGAAAACGACAAAATTATTATCAGAATAGTTTGAAATGTGTACAAAAATATGATATTTCATACGAAGTACCTGAACCTATTACAGATTGAAAGAACAACTTTACACAGGTTTTATGCAAAATATATAGATATGAAATTAATTGATACATAATCGCAACGTGAAACTAAATAATGTAAATTAAATATGTTAACTTTTGCTTTGACTGTCTCTATCTATAATAGGTTTATATGTTTGTCTCTAAAGAAACGTTTATATGTTTGTCTTCAATCATTTTGACAATGAGCTATCGAAAGTCATAATTGCAAGAAACGTGCAGTTTTCACTGGTCGATTTCAATTTTGTGCAGATTGTCCTGTTCTCATTGAATATTTAAAAACATGGCCGTTATTTCTTTATTACATTTTTAAGAGATACACTGGATGTGCTCAAATTTATAAAAAAAATAAAGCTTCATATCCTACAAGTTATACATTCTAACTTGATAATTGTACACAGGAGTAGTATATCCCTCAAGCGTTTGTTTCATCATCAAATGGTAGTGAAACACGAAAGATAACCATTTCTCCAGTCTAAGATCAATCTTTATTGTTTGGAGTGTTTTGCCGATTAACACCATATATCCCTGACATTATAATTAATTATGTATGTAATATATTTGCTTATTACATATAGCAGGTTTAAATCTTGTAAACGGAGATATTGAAAAAATAATCGATAAAATCTACCCTTTATGATACCACTTGCCATTTTTTTTATCAAGACGTCTTTTACTTGTGTCTGTAAAAGGACATGTACAGAGGTTGTGAGGAATGACTAGGAGATTCATGTTCATATGTGAATGATGTGCTGTGTAGAGAGCGCATGTTCAGCTAGTATATATAAAAATGAAAGTGACTATGTATTTGACTTCGTGCATCTTGAACCACTAGACCAACCTCGATGAAATTTTGAACATAGATGAGACTCGGTCCTGGAATAGTTCTTATCAATTCACTACGACGGAGCAACTTAGGGGAGGGGAAGGAGGAGATTTTAAAAAATGATCGAAAATGACCGATGTTAGTGTCGAATCGCGGGTTCACTGAGACGAACAGTAACACTTCCAAAACCGTTTAAAACCAAATCCACCCTCTTATGCCAGGTATTCTATATATATTTCAAATCTTATTGTTTATTAAACTTTTCTGTTACATGTCATGCTATAAAAATATTAACTTAATCAAAAAGATGTATACACATTTCGATGAAAGAAAACTAAATTTGTTGCAAAGAATGATTTCAATCCGTAATCAATTAGCAATTGATGTCTTATTAATAACTAATATGAAAGATTATTTTTGGAAAATATGTGTTATTTTTTTAATGCACTTGGACCAAACTTTGGAGACAAAATAGACTATTCGAAATAACTTGCTTTATTTCCTCATATGCTCACATATAGTATGTATATAGGCCTAAAGTAAGGCACATTTCTTCATTTTTTTTATTTTCTAAGTATTTTCTTCGTCTAAGATGATAAACTATGTAAAGTTTTGTTCTTCATTTTTTTGAATGAATAATCGAAAGAAAATTTCCTACTGTCCCAATTTCCTTCTTTATGTAACCATCACACAGGTAGGTTAGCGGCATGTAAAGAAGTGGAGGTCACTATATCGGAGATAGATGTGTAAATTGGCATTGAAGAATTAATAGGGAAAATAAGAAATAAAAAAGTTGTTGATTAGTTGAGCAGTTGTTACATAAAAAGCATTCAGACAAAACAAGCTACTTTTAACTTTACATATGTATGCCTATCCATATTTCATATCTATGTCTTTAGTTTGCCGAAATATCACATATAATGGTTCACTAATATTGAGTAACTTCCTTTTAGGATCTGTTTTTATTATAAGATGTAAGAAACCTTTGTACATTTTACACTTTTAGTGGACATGTGCAAGAAATATGTAACTTAAGAGCCTAAAATACTAAAAAATAATACAAAATATACCATTTTTCTTTTGCTTGTTTTTAGTAAGTGAACGGAGGTAATGAAATGCAACTTACAACAATCATATATAATGTTATTCTTCAACAGAAAATATGAACCTGAAGAATTTTTTAGCGTTGCTATCCATAGAAATTACAGTATTGACAGAATAACAATTCTTTCCCAAATCTAACCCCGCCAAGTGAACTTTGTGGTGGACAAACACCGTGTGCGTGGGTTTCCTCGGGGTTCGCCCGCTTCCTCCCACTTTCTTCATTCCACCATTTCATTCATCACTCATCATCACCGTCTCCTTGAGCCTAACCGGCATAACCGTGAGACGTAAAACTCAAAGATTTCATTTTTTTTCATTTTTCCAAATATAAATTAAGCCAGCGACTAGAGGAACGAACTCAACTGTATTTGATTCCGTACCATGTTGTTTTGGTATCCTGTGAACTACTTTTAAATAACATTATTATTTAATAGGTGTATGTTAAAACTATTTTTTATTACAAACTAAATACAACTATTACTTTAAAAAGTAGTTCACAAAATACCAAAACAACATGATATGTAACGAAATGCAGTTGAGTTCGTTCGTCTAGTCCCTGCCTTAACTTAGATTTTTCGGGAAATCTTATTATGGCAACTCTGCAATTTCTATGGATAACAACACTGAAAATTGTTGAGATTCATATTTTCTGCTGTGGAATAACATTATCTATGATTGCGGTAAGTTGCATTTCATTACATCCTTTCACTTATGAAAACCAAGCAAAAGAAAAATGTTACTTTTTCTATTATTTTTTTAGTATCTCAGGCTCTTAACATCTCATTGTTACTAACTAGCTCTTGTATACATGTGGTATACCAAATCCTACTTCTCAAGTGTCCCTTCTAGTCCAGCTTTCCACTTTCTCTATAGATGTACCATTTCGACTTACACTGGAAAGAAACTGGCCTATTAGCCTATTCTATAGGGTAAGTTAGAGCCTACCTTCAGGTGTATCACTCAGATAAGAGAAAGCAATACTGGCCATCTATGTTGCTTCAAAAATTAATAACAAGTCAAATAGGCTATATTGTAAATCGCGTTCTATTAATTGGAGCATTAAATATTTCGATATGAACACCTATGTTCACCCAATCTTACAGTATTAGTCTTACAGCATCATGCTAACATCACAAACTGTTAGACCTTACATTCACATTGTCCTTACTACTCAATCACTCGATTTCACACTCGCATTATGTCATGCTCTCGTCATCAACCCATCATTCAAGAAGCTCATCACATTACCAACGAGACATAAATAGTTTAAATAGTTTGCTAGAAAATTAATTGTATATATTTATCTATATTCTTATTATTATTTATTATTTTTCTTTTAAATCTATTACAATAGTAAACTTGTAAAAAAATTGTTCAGGTCTTCTGTAATTGGAGAATATTTTCTATGTTGAAGACAATAAATAAATAAATAAATCAGTCTCATATCATTTAGACATTACGCTCACTCGACTTCACGCTCACATTGTGATTTGGAACTCCCGTTCACTTAACGTGAAGATTACGTCGTGAGTTTGAGTTGAAGTAACCGTGAGTGTAGGTGCTAACTCCATGAGTTTGTGCATCTTTGTTCCCTATCTACAAGCTGAGTTGGCTCAACGGCTTCCTAGCTTTTCTGTTTCTTCCGAATTCTAACAGTGCTCTTCTACATTGAACGTTGTACTGTGTTTCTTATTTTTTCTTTCTATGTTGTATTGGATTATTTTCCTTATTCAACATGTGATAAAATACCACAGGAATTCTTTAGTTTCTTTGAAGGTCACTCTTACTAAGCCAGGGGCACGGTGGCTCAGTGATAGAGTATTTAGGTCTGTTGCAAGTGGTCCCTGGTTCGATACCCGGCCAAGTAAGTGTGTGATGGAAAACATCGTGCTTGGGTGTACTCCCGTTTCCTTCCACTTTCCCATTTCATCAATTCTTCCAATATAATTCGTTTGCCTTAGTCATCATCTCCCTACCCATTTTCTTGCAATAGACAGTTAGAGCGACTATCCCGTTACTGAAGTAATTTCTTTTACATAATCAGGGCCAACAATGACTATCTATGTCCTTTATAAAATATGCAATAAGATAAATGTTGATTGCCTATAACAATAGCATATGTATGAAAGTGGTACAAAAGTGTAAAAACGTGAACCATACTTTGAACTCGGTGAACCTTTTTTAGTGTCTTTACCAGAGTATATGAAATATTATAGAGTGTTAGTAAGTAAATATTATATTTTGACAAGTATTTTGAGCAACTAAACCCCTTTCTGAGACTTCAGAGTGGAATAATTGTTTTACTTTGCCCCATTCTGCTTGTGGCGAAGGGACTATCTTTATTATTTGCCGCGCTGTAAGCCATTTACAATGACACTATGAAAAAAATACAGATTACCATACTAGAAAAATATCTGCTTATTAATGAGAATACGTATTTACACTGAAAGTAACGATAAAACACTTTTCTTCTCTTGAATTGCGTTTATATTTTGGATCTACTTCTTTCTTCATTATATATATAAGAGTGTTCGTATGATCCTTAAATGGACACTAAAACTCAGAGATATCGTAACAAAAGCGAACTCAACTTAATAAATCGTTTACTAGAACGAGAGATGTTCCATTTCAAGTCTTATCTCTTCACCTATAATATTCAAATCCTTTCTTTCGGCTTTTGTTCCTAAGAAAATGAAGATAGTATCGATAGAAGATAGCTGTCTAAAGAAAATAGAAGATGTAATTGGCCTTGCTTTTTAAAAATGATAAGTTCTCTTTCAGGCTCTTGAGTACATTAAAAGTGGGATAGTATTATCAGTCTCTGTAAATGGTCGATATAAAATTTTCTGCTATCTGCTAAATAAAAATGTTATATTTTAAATAGGTATAAAGATTTTTTTTAAGATAAAGAAAAGAAACTATTTCTCTTCTGTCTCTAACACAGCAAATTTCTAGTTTTATCATCATCTCTTCTTTTGTACGTGGTTCTCTCTCTCTCTTTTTTTTTTCGTTTATTCAGTAGAACGTAAAAGATGAATAGCTAGAAATTGCCCTTTCTACGTCACAGGCAAAACCTCTTCTCGACTGTCCTGACAAAAAAAAAA
The DNA here is from genome assembly GCF_964235325.1 of Thermobia domestica. NCBI lineage: Eukaryota > Metazoa > Arthropoda > Insecta > Zygentoma > Lepismatidae > Thermobia > Thermobia domestica. The sequence continues at coordinate 32,883,520 of NC_137456.1, forward strand.
AAAAAAAAATCATGAATGACAAATAGGGTTGGCAGCACAAGAAATTCTGTGATGAAGTACCTTGAATTCATTCACAGAAATGATTAGTGCTAAAATAAAATTAGCTAAGACGAAAATGTGGTATCTATATTACCTATTCTTTTTTTTATTTTCTTAAAAAATTAAAAGGTATAAATTGAAATGAATTATAGTTTCGTTTGATATAAAAAGAAAAGAAGTTAAATATTATTTTAGAATGGGAAACTATTTAAAAAAAAAGAATCTTGGTGTAATGAAACAATGAATAGATCATCTTAAATATTAGGAGATATGAGGCACGGTGGCTTAGTGGTAGAGCAGTTATCTCTGCTGCATGGAAGTCCTTGGTTCGATCCACAGTCAAATAAATGCGTGGTGGAGAAGATCGTGTCCTTGGGTTTTCTCCGAGTACTTCCGTTTCCTCCCATTATTTCATTGCACCAATTTCTTCATCATCATCATTTCTCATTAGGGAAACGTTGATCATCGTTTCCCTAAGCTTAAAGGATATAAGCGTGTGACGTTAAACTGAAAGATTTCATTTCATTTCCAAGGTTGAACTTAAACAGAAATTAATATTTAAAAACAACAATGATAATATTACAATATATGTATGCATTGTTATTTTACTGATGTCATAATGAAGAGATTAATTATTTTAGACTTCACAATTACGCTATGCATAAGTTTTGGAAGTCTTACAAAACGGCTTTGTCCGTTCGTCTGTCTGTCCATAGGTATCAGAGCAAAAACTATAAGAAATATCAAGATGTGGTTTCCTGCAGTGGGTTCAGCGTCTAAATAATAGCTTCCATCTCCTTCGTTTACGTCCTTTTCAAACAGGAAGTGGTTCAAATTAGTCATTTCCAGTTTCAACACTTATCACCATAGAACAAACAAGGTAATATCCAGCGGCAAGATGGTTGCTTCAATCGGTTCAGCATCTCAACAGAATATATCACCACAAACCGCAATACTTTATCAACACCATAAGTGGTTCAAATTTCCGACTTCTTCCGGTTTCTATACAGATTTTTCATAGAGCAAACGTGTTAACAAATTTCGAGATAGCTGATTTTGCAATTGATTCAACGTTCCAAGAATAGGTTCCACTCCCGTTAACCCTTTATTTAAACCGGAAGTGGTTCAAATTAACGTTTTCTGATTTCAACTTCTATCGCCATAGAACAAAAATAGTAGTACATAGCGTTAAGTTGTTTTCTGCAATCGATTCATGGTGTCAAGAGAACATGCCATCACAACTTGCAGCAGTCTATCGAAACTGGAAGTGGCTGAAATTTACTACTACTTCCGGTTTAAGTACTATTTCGCTCTGTAGAGCAAGAAACTGTAAGATATAGTGAGATAATTTTTTTTTTTTTTTTTTTGCAATCGCTTTAGCTTGCCAAGAGTAGATTCTGTCTCCTCCCTTAACATCTATTCAATCCGGAAGTAGTTGCAATTAACGATTTCCGGTTAACATTTATCACCATAGAACAAAATCAGTATGTCACAGCCAGTAATAACTTTCTGATATGGATTCATCGTCCGAGGTACAACTTTATCATTGATCATATTAATGTATTACAACTACTATTTGTAGATGTTGTTCTTTAAATTTGAATATTGAAATTCCATAGTTTGGAGAAATCCTGAAGCTTCACACTGTAGAACAGAACTCACTTGTTATAAATTCATGGTCAGTTCCGCGTCAATAAGTGTCATGGTTCCCCTACAGGATCAGTTTTTATGTTTATAAGGACTTTTTTAATTTTATTTTTTTCCTTACACTCACGCATATAATTCACTTCATCCGAATGAGATCTCTATTCATTGGTACATACATGGGCGAATCCAGGACCGACTTCTAGGGGAGGGTTGTCATACTGCTACTTACAGCTACTTTTAAGAGCTTCAAACTCTGGGATGGGTTTTATTTATATATATAAAATAACAAAATTTCCTCTTCTGGCGATCGTCTCGATCGCCCCCTGGATCCGCCACTGGGTACATATCTCAAGTTTTGGACAAAACTTTTTCTCTTGAACGTTGATGATGTTGTAGAACTAACTACGTCGCTAAATGAAGTCGTCAGTAAATTCACGCCATTACTTAATATGGTTAACATTCTACAGTTATACGTACATATGTAAAACACATTAAGAGTTTCCACTTAGTATGTTAAGCGTAGTTATACATGGAAAGGACAAATGAACCGAAATAATATTAAGAGTAAAATAAAACAACCTGTTAATGCTAGTACGCTTCGTAATTATGCTGTAAAGGTGCCTAATGTAATGTAAGTTAGTTCGTAACATTCTCCCTCAAGAGTATCATATCTTCTCGGCTATAAAACAGGAAAACTCATGCATGCGTGCATGCAAGTTATATGGTACTTACGAAGAAAAATATATATGGCTCTGCTTTATACGCGTTCGCCGAGTTACATACTTATAGTATGTTACAAATGTTCGCAAGTAATTTCGTGTTTATAAAAAATAATGCTTTACGACATACGTGGTAATAATACCAAGGTCTCTTTAGACGAAGTTATTGAAATACATTACTTGAAAATAAGGTTTAGAATTCGAGTGAGAATTGTAAAATTATGTTTAATTAGATTACATCTAATGCGTTAGGGAAGTAGAAGAAGCAGTGTGGGGAGAAACGAAACCAGGTTCTTCCATTCTACAGTTCTTTTGCAACAAGAATTTCGAATTAGAATTGAAAGATTAGATAAAGAAAAGAGCATTGACGCCTTCACGTTCTATTTTACATGTGAATTTATTGACTTGATTATCACACAAACAGAATTGTCGCACTACAAAAGGATAACCACAATTTTCATTTAAATAGAGATGTTGTTTTTTTAACTATGAGAGGAATTATCTTATTTTCGGGCTATCATGAACTTCGACATGTGATTGGCCGTACATTCAAGATTGTGATGTGAAGCCTGTGTCTTCTGCTATGAGAAGAAATGACTTTGATAATATATTGCGACACATGTACTTCGCTGATAACTCCCAAATAACACAAGACCGTCTGTATAAAGTTAAGCCGATTTTAGAACATCTAAACTGAAACTGTACGAAAGTAAATCATTTTGAAAATCACAGTATTTACGAATCAATAATACAGGGTGTCCCATATAAAACCGGTACGCCTCACGTACTGGTTAATCATCTCTAGTTAAATTGCTTGTGGAGTGACAACACTGTCTCAAAAGTTGGCTACACTGAATTTTATCGGGAAATTTGAATGCAGCAGTATGTTCATGTGTCAGTGGTTGTGACAAACTGGTATTGTTGAGTTGCTGCAATGTGTTATGTGTTGAATCAATGCTTGTGGTAACAAGGAACATTTGTGACAGAAATGGGGCAGTATGCATTAGAACAGCGAATTGATATTGTGAAATTTTACATAAAGAAAGGCTCATTTCTAAATGGAACATTACTAGGGAGATTAACATCATGCCTGCATAATTACAGTGTGTTGCTGGTAACGTCATCAAACGAGGTCAGTGATGCCTGGATGCTCATGGCCACCACATAAAGCATCTCTTATAAATAGGTAACTATTTAACGTTACTATTATCTATTCATTGTTAGTTCATTGTTGATGTTAAAGTGTTGTTTGAATCTCGTGTGTGAGGCGTATCGGTTTTATGTGGGACACCTTGTACCTTATTACAAGCACTACAGTGGTAAATTGCTTTCAAATTATACGGTTTGGCTTGAAGTTATGGTGTGCTTGTGTCAAAAATGGTTGTATGTATCATGCTGAGTTTTATATAGGAAAAGATACAAACATCAAAGAAAGTGAATTAGGACAAAGAGGTGACGTTGTTTTAGGACGGTGTGGGGACTGTGTGAGCATGTATCCGTCCCACCTGAAAAAAAAAATTAAACTTCGACAATCTCTTCACATCTATTGATCTTCTCAGAGAACTGCAAAGAAATGTCAATAGGAGGCACTGGCACTGTACGCAAGAATTGTGTGCCTTTCTTCATAGTCCTTCCTTCAGAAGAGGTCAGTAAGCAACAAGTCAGATAATCATTTGTATGGAGATCGGATGTGAAATTATCTCTCTGATGGCATGATAATGTAGTTGTTACTATTCTTACGAATTGTGTACATGTCGAACTATTACGACATGCAAGTGGATACTCACATAAATAAAAGAGCAAATTTCAAGTGTCAGTGCCAGGTCCTGTAGCCAAGTATAAAGCAAAAATGGGTGAAGTGGACCTGTCCGACCAGTTTCAGCAAACGTATAGACCTACTATTAGAGAAGTAAAAGATGATGGTGGTCCTTTTCCTATTGGGCACTTACAACTTCTATTTCAAATGGGTGGTTATTATACAGAAGAGTTGGACACAACATAAATCAGTTATCTTTCAATAGAAAGTGCACCTTGCAATTGCTTTAGCATGGAAACCTGCAGTAGCCCAAAAGGTGTTCCTGCGACTACTTCTTTGGGAGAGGCTTATGCCGTAATAAAGTTCGATGGCGTTGGGGAATCGTAGTACAAGATTTATAAAATCTGCTCACAGCGAACTGAGTACATTTGTGAATAATGTAGATGTATCCAGAATGTTTCAAAATATTTTTATACCAAGTGAATATATCTTACATCTAGGATATTGCACTTGTCTTAAAAATGCGGTTGACAGTGGAAAAAATTCATTTTCAACTACAATATTACTACTATTTATGTTACGATTGTTCATCTAACTGCTACTTGCATTTTGCACACAGTACGTAACTTTTTTGTGATATATATACTGTATTAGGAAGATAGTCATTAGTTATAGCAGTTATTCATGACCAGAGCCGTGGCGTGTAGGGGCGAGCGGGGCGATGGCCCCGGGGTCGAAGTAAGGGGATGAAAAAATCGGGAGAAAAAGAGGCAAAAGAAAGGAAAAATTACTTGGAATACATGTATGAGGGCGCCGTCGTATACTCTCGCCCCGGGCACTGATTTTCTACGGCACGGTTCATTACATGTATTTTGTGCCCCAGTGCAACTATAGTTACACACAAGGAATTATCTGTAGGAGAGTAGAAATGCAAAAAAGCCGTGTCGTTTTCTGACAGGTTTACTGTGAGAGGTAAGCGTGCGGAAGCCAATATCCCAACTGAAGCCACCTGCTTCTATGGCCGGGTCCTACCCTTGATTTATTGATTTAGATATGTGGAAGGAAATGGAGAAAGGAATAGTTCGGGCCGGAAACGCCGAGGTCGCAGCGGCCCTGTTAAGTAACATGAGGAATGGGGAAGGTAGCAGCCCTGGACAGTATAGAGACGGTAGCATCCCGGCATTCGTCTGATGGGACTGCGGAAAACCATGGAAAACTGCAATCGGGATGACTGGATCGTGTCATTTCTTGTGTCCTACAACGGTATATAATGGTATTGACAACCTGTACCTATTTTATTGATATATGATCAGAGGCGTAATAATCAAACATATATACAGTTTAAGAAAAAAAGAGGAAATAAGTAATTAAATTAATCGGTTGTCATGTTAAAAATTACTATTGACACGATATACACAAAAAGAATGGCTGTTGATGTAGTATGTATATATAGATAGAAGAATAAATCGACGTTATCTGGATACGATTCGTATGATTTAAAAGGACTAAAAAGGATAAGTTTATGGTCAGTAATCATTAGTTGATATGTTTGATGTTATAACTCATTGAGATAGATTTGTTATTTCAGCGGATTAGGGCTAGAACGAAAAACAAAACAAACCAAGTATTTTTCGTTTTAGTCCATGTAATTGTCTGTCACTGGTGCTTGCTTGTGTATATTTCTTTTTATATGGTTATTATTATTAGTATTAGTATTAGTAGTATTAGTAGTAGTAGTAGTATGATTATGTAAATTGTGATTCGGGTCTAGCCATTTGTTTATGCGTTGCTGCTATTGACTCTAGGCACTAAGCTCTGTCACGGCAGTATATCAGTGTTGTTTATTCAAGAAGAAACAACGGGGTCAGCAAATCCAATGAACTGGTGGTCTGTGATACACTTGAATAAAGTTGGCAAGATCACAATCTGTGCGTACACAGATCATTTTGTCTGAGTGAATTTGATCGCTATCACCAGAGTGCAGTGGTGGAATTAGTACGTAGCAATCGGAGGTACCTGTGCCACGCGGCTATTTATTTGTGGACTGTCTAATTCGACCGCTCTGGATGAATTGAGATTAGTTCTGTATTATCGATTTCATCTGTGACACGTGTGTTTTGAGGACATGAAATGTATTCAATGCAAGAAAAAGCTGAGACGGTGCTCCTTCATGCAGCTGGAATGAGTCAACGGGAAGTAGCAACAGAGTATCACAGGCGTCATTCAAATTAGGTAGCATCGTGCCACCAACTCATTTCGATACTCTTGACACGATTTATAGCTACAAGTAGAGTGGTGGACAGGCCCCGTAGTGGACGACCAGGAACTGCAACATCCTGCTGCATGATTGTTGATGTGCTTGTAAAGGTGGCAGTTAGTCCTGAAAGACCAACACGGAAGATTGCACAAGAGGCATCCGTATCTCAGAAGTCGGTCTCCACAATTTTATCACGTGAACGGTATCATCCTTACAAGGCACATTTGATACAAGCGTTATATGCGATGACACAGACAGACTAACAGAGTTCTGTTAGTGGTTTCACCGGACACGAGCACAACATCCTATGCTAGGGGCTGACATTCTATTCAGTGATAAGGCTATTTTCCACCTCAACGGCACAGTCATCAGATACAACGCTGTGTATTAGTCTCGAGAGAACTCCCATGTAGTTGTTGAAGTGAAGTGTATGTGCGGTGTGGAATATACGTTATATTAAGGCTCGTGTTTTTGAGCGATGGGTTATCCATCAGACCACTATCTACATCATCTGCACACCACATTAAAGCCGTATCTGGATGAAATGCCTTTGATATCACGGTGTGTATTTTTTTCAGCGCAATGGAGCACCCCCACATTACGGCCGCACAGTGCGGCAATGGCTCAACGAGGTGATTCCTGGAAGATGGATTGGTCGAACGGGTCCCGTGGAATGGCCGCCCAGATCAGCTGACCTCATGCCTTTAGACTTTTACTTGTGGGGATATCTAAAGTCCGTTGTGCATCGGAATAGACCCAGAGCCGTTTAACAACTGCAGAAGATTTTAGTTGTGAACTACTATGTACCCTATCCGAATATCAATGTTTGGGAATCCTGCGGTACTTCCACAACAATTTCTACAAAGGCAGTTAGAGATTACTTCAAATTATATTACCGTAGCGAAACTCCTTCTATAAAAATTCCTTCGTGAGTACCTTAGGATTCTGAAATATATATTTTTGGGTATGGTACATATTAGTTCCTAAGTGAAGCCTTAACCCGAGTACGGTAGGTCCCAGAGTTTTGGAGCTATAGACCTTTAAAATTCATTTTTTTTTCATGTTTTCGGCAGCCTATAACTCCGAAAGGAAGCGTATGTGTACCCAGGTTGATATATACTTTTTTGTCTTATCTTGGTGTCAGGAATCACCTCTCAAACGTTGTCGGTGTTGTTTTGAAACATCCTGTATATGTATATATTGCGACTTCCTTCCTTAGCCTAACAGGCATACACATAGGACGTTAAACTGAAAGATTTTATTTTTATATTTACTTCCTCGTATTCTTATTATTAATTACAGAAATTGATGATGCAAGTAGTATTTCAAACATTCTTAAATATTAAAAAAACTTATTAATAGAGAGAAGAATGAAAGTGTAATTTAAATAACAATCTAGTACAATACTCGTATAAGTAATACAATACTTCGACATTTTCCAATTACATATTTATATCAATGCGTAATATTGAACGTGTAAAGTGTAGTCAATACGTTTTTTCACTTTCCTAGTAGTAGAGAAATTTGCAAAACAATCAATCAATTATGATACGGAAACTTTAACAACACAGTTCTCCTGCAAACGAAATAATGTTACATCTTGAAATGAAAAATGTAACTTTAAAATACCTTTCAAAACATGATAAATGATCTGCCACAAGTTCAAACATACTGCCACATTTTTTACACGCTACTTCGGTATAACATTTTGAATATATATATCACCTTCTTACGTTGTACATAGGCTTTTAAAACATCATAAATAATGTTAGCATGGATGTCTTGTGTACGAGATGACGGCAGAACATAACAATCTGCCAACGGTTGACAGATGATAGCATACACCACTGCCCTTCCGAAACATTCTCTTTTGACAAAATGGCAGCGAACAATTTACTAACACCAGAGACACAAAAGGAAAAAAAAAAGAAATAGAAGAGAGAGACAGAGAGATGAGTGAAGATGTCTACGCAGAATTGTTTACGCTCAGAGGGTGGACAGATTTTAGGAACTTTGCCAGGAAATGTGGAACATACTAGTAGTGTCAGTTACTTATATATGAATCAAAAGGATGGGATTTCTGGCCTACGAGGAACTGGGAAGAATGTGTAATAGCTGGTTCTATCCTGTAGCCAAAAGAAGACAAGAGAGGAAATGTACATGAAAGATAGTAGAAGAGTGGAACTGAGACTAAGCGTAGAGATTATTCAGCATAAGAAACAGTTTCTCAAGCTGGAGGTCGGCACTCCTAGGAGGGTTGCGATAGAAATAAATGAGAGTCACAAGAAATATGAAAAAGATAAATATAATCAGGATCTCCCAGCGGGAAAGAAAGTACCGTATTTTTTAACAGTTATTTTGAATTTCTTGTTTTTGATAGACATGTTTTTATTTCCTTATTTACTTACAAATACAGCAAAGAAATATGAAACAAAAGCAATAAGAAAGCTTATTACAAACGGAAAATTACTTAAGGGGGACCGTTGGCACAGGGATAAGATAAACAGAGAGAGAGAGAGAGAGAAAGAGTTGTGGTATGATATAGATTTAGAAAATTGCCATACGCTATCTATGAACTATGATCTTGGATCTTGGATTAATTAGAGAACTTTTAGGAAAACGATAATGGAGATTCTGGCCTAAGGTAAAATAATGAAAGTGAGCATATTAATGATGCGTTACTAAACATCATAATCAATACTTACATGTATATAAAGTAATGTGTTTCTCTATCTCTCTCTTTTTCGCTGTTTGTATATACTATATATATATATATATATATATATATATATATATATATATATATATATATATATATATATATATGACTGCCATAAGATTTTCCCGAAGAAGAAAGTCTGCTAAACCCATCAAATTTGTTACACAAATGGCAAATGGGTATCCAAGAAATCTAATTGCGTACGAAACTGTTTTCTCGATTTTTGAGTTGGGAGGCAAACTATAGAGGGTTCAAAATGTATGCATAAAATATATGATAAATGATCGAGATGATATATATTAGTGGCGGTGGATTGGAGGTTATGGCTCCCTTCAGCAAAGCCATATGACCTGTGGACTTACAGCTTAACGATGGATCCGAAATACATAAACTGGCACCGGGAATCGAATATGGGTATCTCATTCCAAACGCAACTACGCTAACCGTATAGCTAAGAGGGAACTCCCAACGGGTATTAGTATCATTCCAATCTATAGTTTTTCGGGGTCGCTGAGATAAATAGCGACATTGCTGATACTGTTCAAGGCCAAGTTTGGCTCCCTTGTCATGAGGGTGGGGAGTGAACATTAATATTTTAAAATGGCTATATTAGTTTCGAATCCATAGCTTTTGAGATCGTTAAGTTGTGACAGTCAGAATGGCATTTAAACCCAAGTTTAAGCAAGAAGTGAAATGTCGACTGCCTTGAGAATCAGCAGCAACGTTGCTCTTTCTAAATTATTTATTTCACTCATTGACAGGGACAACGCCAAAGGCGTCACCCTCTTCGTTATTTATTGATTTATTTATTTCATATTGACAGAGACAGTACCGAAGAGGTTGCTCTTTCTTATTAACTTATTTCACTCATTTCTTTTTCCGTTTTCTTCTGATTTTCGGCTTCCGGAAAACTTGTGGAGGAGTCGAAATGTGTGCATCAAAGTACAGAATAAATACCTGAACGACGGATATTACTGTAGTATGAAATCCTCGGGATCACTGAAATGAATAGTGACACCCCAGATGCCGTTTCAGTCCGAAATTAGCCCTATCATCATCGGGGGCCTGTGTGAAAATCGAATATCCTAAATGACCGACACTAGTGTCGAACCAAAATGTATAGTTTATGGGATAGCTAAGCTTATCAATGACCTTCTCGATAATATTTAAGCCCAGGTTCAGCCAAGAAAAGACACATCATCTGTGTCAACTCACATTGACAGATTACACGCTGATGGGTTGTTCTTCCTTTTTTATTCATTTGAATCGTTTCTTTACTTTCAAATATTATATATTGCATAAATCTTATACTCTGTGAGTGAAAAGAGTATTTCAGCTAGTTAAAAATATTATAGTACACTGCAGGCGAAGGCCCTCTTTAATTCTTCTCTTCGTATAAGCATTTTCTCTTTCCAGTTTGTTTCCATGTTAGTCTACAGTTTTCCTTGACTTCATCACAGTATTATAGGGAGCTGGCTTTAATTCGAGGCTGAGGAATTCAAAGTTGATTGACAGCTGCCCCACCCCGTCACCAAGAAACGGTCACTCGACGGTCCTGGTCAGGGTTGCCAGAGCGTTGTCAAAAAATTCACCAAATACTCACTTAATTCAAAGAGTTTATTCAATTATGTAATCCCTATCGAAGATCCCTGTATATGTGGACACGCGCAAATTAGGCTGTGATAACAAATGCTTCAGTTTTTTCTCCCTCGCTTCTTCGTTGCACTGCACTATGACCTTCCTTATTACTTCTCTAGCTTCGCTGTGTATAGTTTGCCCTTCTTACGCTGTGAAGCCATTGCCAAATGAATAATAAGCAATAAAACCGCAACCACAACAGCACCCAACAAATAACCAACTCATACTAACTCTTCAGAATGATAATCATGTGACAATTTTCTAACCGTGACAACGCTGACATATAGAAGGAGGGTAAGAGAGTGTCGCAAGAGTCAGCTAGAAAAAATGTTGACATTTCCCCCCTCTACCTCAACCCCCGCTGGTAAACAAGCTAGCTCCCCATAATACCTCTTCCTACTCTCTGTTCTCTCTCATCTGTAAACGACAATTAAAATAAATCAGTTGTATCTTTTCTTTATTCAAAACATAAACTACTCTCTGTTCCTCCTTACTGCTAAAGGACAATAAACACAAATAGTTGTATCCTTCCGTTATTCAAAAGATAACGACTCTCTCTCTCTCTCTCTCTCTCTCTCTCTCTCTCTCCTTACTTGTAAACGTCAGTAAACAAAACTAGTTGTATTCTTCCGCTATTCAAATGATAAACTACTCTCTGTTCCCTATTATTTATAAACAACAATAAACAAAACTAGATGTGTCTTTTCGCTATGTAAAGTACAAACTATTCTCTGTTCTCTCTTACTTCTATATGACAATAAACAAAACTAATTTATATTATTCCTCTATTCACAAAATAAAATACTCTCTGTTCCCAATTATTTATAAACAACAATAAACAAAACTAGATGTATCTTCCTACTATGCAAAAGATGAACTATTTTCTGCTCCCTCTTACTTATAAATGACAGTAAACAAAACTATTTGTAATCTTTCACAATTCAAACACCTGATTGGATAGTGGCAATTCACCTTCATTCTCAGCAATTTTATACAATCAAAACTATACGTATATATAATAAAATGTATAAGATGGGACTGATAACACTGTTCAACACTGAATTTCTTTCCTGTAAACTAATAGGTGATTCTTAAAGATTTTTTTCTGCTGAATCTGAAAATAATATCCATTTTTGCGTATCAGGTCTCAGTTACTGGAAAAATGGGGAAATGTAGTTAAAATTTTCTATTTTGTGGAACTATTTCGGGGAAATATATATTTTAAAAACTTTATTATAATAATGTTTTATATGTATATATTTCAGACACTATACATTATTCATACATCTTGATGTATAAAATGCAAGCCTTTATTAATATAAAACGCATGACTACCCCTTCTCACACACAAAAGGTAAAGAAATTTGGCGGAAAAAGTGGAAAATTGGACGTCGGAAAGAAATTTCCCCACATAGACCTGGCAACACCGGATGACGGTGAAACAACTGACTATCAATATTTACTTTTTGCTTGTTGGTGTGGTGAGCTTTATTTCCTCTTGAATGCTATAGCAGACAAAGAACATTGAAAGGTGTGTTTTTGTGACCCGTAACGGGTAGATGTTTCATTGTAAAGTAGTTAACATTTGGAAACGTTTGGTATTGTGAAATTAAGTGTTACAATTTTGAAAATGCCTAGGAAATGTAAGAATCATCGTGACAATTTCTGTTATGTGTGTGGGCGAATAACTCCAAAACAGAAACTCACCAAGATAACGCCTATTGTTAAGAAAGCATACGAACTGTATTTCTCATCAAAGGTCGACGTAGGGAAGCCCTGGGCACCGAAATTTTGTTGTAAATCCTGTGCTGTGAATCTAAGGGGGTGGTTACGTGGTTCTCATAAGTGTATGCCATTTGCTACACCAATGTTATGGTTTGAATCACATGATCACTTACATGACTGTTACTTTTGTCTTTCAAATGTAAAGGGAATAACGTCCAAAGGTAAAAAGTCGGTTCAATACCCAAATCTACAATCAGCTAGAAGACCCATCCCACATGGCGAAGGTTTTCCTGTGCCTGTGCCGCCAGCAGTATGGACAGTAGACAGTAGTGATGATGAGAATGAATGTTGTGTGAGTAGTGAGAATGAAGATCCTACATACAGTGAACGTGTCACAGAACCACATTTGATAACTCAAGAGGAACTGAACGACCTTGTTAGAGACTTGAACTTACCCAAACAAAAAGCTGAGCTTCTAGCTTCAAGACTGCAAGGTTGGAACCTTCTTCAAAAAGGAACCAAAGTTACATTCTACCGTGAAAGACAACATGACTTTCTTAAATTTTACAGCAGTAGTGATGACTGCATATATTGTACTGACGTTGTAGGACTGATGCAGGCATTACAAATACCGTATAAAATTGATGAGTGGCGGTTATTCTTGGACTCGTCGAAAGCAAGCATGAAGTGTGTTCTCCTCCACAACGGTAATACTTACCCTTCGATTCCAATTGGATATTCCGTAAACCTGAAGGAAACTTACCAAAATTTGAAACTCCTTTTGCAAAAAGTGAGGTATGATGAGCATAAGTGGAACATATGTGGGGACCTGAAGGTGATTGGTTTGGTGTTAGGGTTACAGTTAGGCTACACAAAGTACTGCTGTTTTCTTTGTGAGTGGGACAGTAGAGCCAGGGAAATGCACTACATACAACGAGAATGGCCTACCCGTGCATCCCTCACTCCTGGAGTTAAGAATGTGAAAGAGAAACCTCTTGTAGACCCCAAGAAGATTTTTTTGCCTCCCCTCCACATTAAATTAGGGCTTATGAAGGTATTTGTTAAAGGGTTGGAAAAGGAAGGACAAGGATTTAAGTATATTCAGACAAAGTTCCCAAACATCTCAGATGCTAAACTAAAAGAAGGTGTGTTCATTGGTCCCCAGATACGCCAATTGATGAAAGATGACGTATTCGATGGAAAACTAACTGAAGTGGAGAGGAAAACCTGGAATTCTCTTAAGAGTGTTTCAGAAAACTTTTTAGGAAACAACAAAAGTGCGAACTATGCGCAACTAGTTGAGGAGTTGTTGTCAAACTTACACACTATGGGGTGCAATATGTCGCTGAAAGTGCATTTTCTACATAGTCACCTGTCTTTCTTTCCCGAAAACCTAGGAGATGTGTCTGATGAGCATGGTGAGAGGTTTCATCAATCAATTCAGATCCTGGAGCAGCGATACAAAGGGAAATCTGGTGTTTCAATGCTCGCAGACTACTGCTGGACATTGGCCCGTGATACTGTCCCCACATCACACAAGAGGAAATCTTCGTAGGTATTTCGTTTCTTACGATGTCTCAATCTATCTCTACGTTTTAATCAAAAGATGACTTTTGTTTGGGTGGCAATGTATAAAGGCATTTCAAATCCAAATGTGGAATTTTAGTGTTTTTTAAACTTTATTTTAGTTTATTGTTAATGAAAAACTCCATGAAATACTAATGTATAAGCATTCTTTTATCTTTGTGATATCCAGATATGCCATGCTTACATTTTTTTTAAAAAATGGTTTCTATTGTACATAAAAGTAATAATATTATTAAAATGCATAAATTCACCAAATATAGAGTTTGATTCTAACTTTCATTTAAACATTTCTCAAAAGGTAGACCTGATACAGCATATCTGACTTCAGATTCGTGATCAGCAGGTCAGAAACCATAAAGAACACCTACTTTCGTTTTGGAAAGAAAAAAAAAGTTAAAATTTGTAGAACAGTGTAATAAGTATTTTACTGTCTCTTTATACACAGCCAAGGATTATTTATTCTAATAGGAAGCCATTCAGTTCCATCAACAACTACCAAGCCATCTACTGTACCTGGACGGGAGTAGGAAATGCTTCCACCATCTGGTCCACGGAAGCCAATTCTTCAAAGACCAATAACATCTTTTCTGGCCCAAAGACATCTTTTCTATGTATTATAGACTTTAACAACAGAGAATTATTATACGTAATTCTGTTTAGATGTACACACATGTCCAAAATGATTGTCGCATATCTATAACTGTCTTCTTGTAAGAATATAATTTGATAATGATTTTGCAGGGTACTTTTAATACTGGTACTATGTGTATAATTGGGGAATGTATATTTGTGGTAAATTTCATAGGGAAAGAATTATAAATACGTAAATTAGAATGAGTAAAACAAAATGATGATAAATGGACAAGAAAGTTTTATTTTCGTTTTATTGTTCTTATTTACTGTTCTTTTGACATGAAATTTGCCACATACATGTCTTTGCCAATTATACACATACTAACATTGTAAGAAATACCGGACGAATTTGTTATCAAATTATATTCCTACAACAACATATTTATAGACATGCGACAATAATTTTGGACATGAGTGTACATATCTTCCACAAACCCAATGTTGTTCAAAGAGACACGAATTATATCTAGGTATAACGTATCCAAGTAGATTATATGATCAAATGACTGATAATCTTTCATTTGACTGAATGTTCTGTGTTTTGCCTCCCAATACAACAGCGAGGTCATGAAGGACAGAATCTACTATTAATATGGACTCTGAAACACCACCAGGTTTTAAATCCGTGCTGGGGGAGGGGCACTGTTGCTCAGTGGTAGAGTGCTTACCTCTGGTGTGTGGGGTCTCTGGTTCGATTCCCAGCAAAGTAAGTGTGTAGTGGATATCATTGTGTCTATGGGTTTTCTCAGGGTACTTCCGTTTACTCCCAGATTCTCATTCCACCAATTATTTCCTCACCATTCACGTGTCTTAATCATCCGTCTCACTTAGTCTAACAGGCATAATCATGGGGCATTAAATTGAAAAGATTTTATTTCATTTTTAAATTCGTGTTCCAGTTAGCAGATGGATAGACCATTATGCATGATTAACTCTCACAGCTTAAGCTGTTTCTCACCACACTATTTTACATCCACGAGAGCTGGATTATAATACCACGTCACCGTCGGCAAAGGTAACTTTTGGTATAACTGATTATCCAAAAACACCAGACGTGTTATATGGTCACATGAAATGAAAACATAATGTATGTATATTAAAAATGTCTTGAACGGAACATATTATTTTCATTCATTTATTTATATATAAATGTGGACATCAAGTGAATACAATTCTCAGAGACATACTGTCAGAGATCATCAAGAAATGCAAAGGAAACAAACTTCCATGGTTTAACGCAGTGTTTACACGCAAATGCTCCCTATACGCTCTTAAGTGCATTCTTCCCTCAGACGTAGCGTGCAAGCTAAGTAGTTGGAAAAGCCTTTCTTAAACCGTCTTAAGTGAGAATATAGACTTAGCTACTTTCGTTCCTTTTATTCAAAATATATTGCATCTAAAATAAAAGGCAAGACATTTTCAGCTTTTTAAGAAACTCAAGAACACACACTAGCAGTATGTAGTATCTTGAACTTGTTTACAATGTTAAGCATAAGGTCACATAATATAGACTTGTATATTTGTATAAAGGCACTGTAGCTTGTGTTATAATTCCCTAAACGAGTAGTAGAGATGCATACACACGCTTCAGGTAATTTCATTAGAAAGGAGCTTTGGAATTGTCAAAGAAAGTAGCCTACCTTGTATGCTGCAGACTTCTACAATAACCCGTGTCACGTATGCGCTTATGGGAATTTAAACCGGGGCAAACTAAGGGAAGTGCTGTTGACATGAGTTATATACGCAAATCTCGTTCTTACGGTTCATTTCCTAAACGTAGTGAAACGCACATAATTAGCTCATTAATTTGCTTCCAACGTTAATTATGAACTATGTAGCTACGGTACGATGCTTTATTACATAAAGGCCCAGATCTGTCATACACAAACATTTTTGGTACTTTTTAATTTGTTTGCAACTTCTTCGGTGAAAAAGTAGAGTGAAATCATTCGTATTTCTTCAGAGAAAGAAACCAAAGCGACACCAAACATTTTTATCTCCTGAGCTATGACATATTCGCTTGGAGTCTGCCCTAGTATACAGGGTTAGTTCAAAAGCAGTCCCTGATTTGAAAGGAGTGTAACGTTCATACCAAAACTACTATTCTGCTCAAACTTTGGCAATAGTTGAGTAAACTCAAAAGGTTTTGGTGGTGCGTTAATTGAATTACAAACACGTGGATGTGTGCGCCATCTCTTACGCGGGAACCATAATCCAGCTGTAGTCAAACCTTGTGAAACTTCACCACAGAAAGTGCCCTAACCATCAATCTCAAAGGCCTCTGCATTGCTTCTGGCAGGAGGTCTAACTTCTTAGAGAAAAGAACTATTGTATAGGGGAATCTACTTATTTGTAGCATATTACTTCTATAGAATTTTTTGCAATGAAAAGTTGAAGGAAATTAACAAACCAATGTACCATCTCTACCAGTACATTACAATATTAATTTACCAATAGTCAAAGTTATTCTGGAAAAGCATAATTTTTTGCCGCAGGAGCAAAATTATTTATTGAGAAATCAATCATTCTTTGAATCTACTCAATTGATTATTTATGGAAATGTACGAATTTAGCGTTAAATGAACATCTGTATTTGTTTTTACTGTGTTACGTCAGTAAATAATGACTGTAAAAGGAAATATTACAGATTTCATATCGTTTCCTCAGTACAATGGGTGTCTTCATTTACCCAAGTAAAGCTTCTGAATATTGAACTTGTTCCTGTGCTAGTTTTCGACTTACATAATAGAAGAAAATCAGTGTTACATTTTGAAAATCTGAACGTGATTAACGCAGCTTATAGTTGTAGATATAGAATTACACGTTTACAGCATTACAGCATTTCTCGATAGTCCAAATATTATATTTTGACATTCTATAACGCATGCATAAATACCGTCATGTGTGTAAAAGTTAAGCATCTTACCTGGAGCTATCAAGGCCGAACTTAGGAAATGCATTTCAAATGAGTGTATCTTATTTACCTAACACAACTTACAACTTATTTAGAATGCACTTTCATACAGTGTCAATTTGAGTATATTTTTGTTGTTACTGTTGCTGTTGGATTGCTCTGGTAAAATCCTTAATACATAGGCCTTGGGGTACGATAAACATTCTTCTCCCTTGTTCCACACGTCATAATATGAAGAGGCGCGCTGACACAAAAATGCTTCAAATCGGCATTGAAACTTGAATATACTAATAAAAAGAACTTTTATCAATCCATAGTCAACACAAGCTTACAGCCAGAAATTCTATTGTATTGTAAGTTCCTTAGTTTTCTTATTAACCTGTTGGCCTGGTCAGAGTGAGTGCAATTGTTTCGTTTTATCCCAAATCGAACGCACTCCAGTAGTGGGATCCCACATGTCTCTTTTCGTGTAGGTTTCGTCTTATATAGGAATTATCTCTTTGCTGCTGTTGTAGGACGTAAATATAAATCAATCAATTGTTTGCTTCGCTTCAACCCACTGTACCTTATCTGTTCTACTTTGGTGGCTTATGTCCAGAAAAGGAGAAAAATACTATCAAACCAACGTACGGAAAACGTAATATTACATATAAGGGTGTATTCCTTCTTTTACATTTTAATAAACAAATACTGAACAAAAGTCATCTCCAGCAACTCTTTACTTTCTTGATCGATGAGTACCAGGGTCGATATAGGTATGTAGAGCACCGGCAAGCTATGTACGTCACGAATACGTTGGTCTCGATGTCGCAAAAGGAGGTGTGTTAGAACAGGAGTCTAAAAACTGAACGACGCGACGGTCCCAACAATCTTGTGCACCACTGGAGAGATTTTCTGTGATGATCTTTGGGTCTATAGTAATTTCCTGGCTCTGCTGCGTAATTCTGTATCGCACCCTACCCATGAAACCACAGAGATCCAGCTGGATTCTGACAAGAAGTAACGGGAACCGGTCCAGGATTTAGATTTCTGGGCTTTCTGTATCAAAGGCCATTTAGCCCATTACATTTGAAGGATGACGTCCCTCGGCTTGCCTGGTGTGATGAGAAAAACCCAGAAAAACCTGAAAAAGCGTTTTACAATATTTCGACCGAGTGCCCCCACCGGGAATCGAACCCGGGACTGCTTGCACCGAAGATGAGAGCCATAGCCACTACGCTACGTGGGGCCACGAAAACCTGCCCAGAAACACGGATTGTTTACTTGTGAGATCGCGTAGCTCCGGTGATCGACTGGTCCCTCGGGCAATGTGGGCATGGGGAGAAAGGGCAGATATGCTAGTTTCCGTATATGTAAACCCCGATGTCGCATTTGAATTTGTTGCGCTGTTAGGGCCCAAAACTGCCAGACACTGCTGATCGTGTTATTGAAATCAAAAACATAATGATTGAAATAGACAACATAATTTTGACATACTCTGTACATATTGGCCGTTTTCAGCTCGTCGGTCAGGCTCTGGCTTTTACTATCTACTCAATGTATTTACAAGTTAGAAGTAGTTTGAATAAATAACGTTACATGGGGAGGGAGTTTCAATGTAACATTCCAAGGAGTGCCAAACTTTCTTTTTACTTCATAATGTTAAATAAGAGGAAAAGGTGAACTGCACCCCATCTGCTGTGTGGAGCTGAAAAACAGCAGACAATGGTGGTTCATTATTAATTTTCATATGGTTTCCAGAAGTATCGAAAGTCTGCAGCCTATCGAACCACTGAAATTCCATAGAGAATGAAGTTGGAATAGGTGCGCATCAAAAATATTGTAAAGATGACATCTCGTAGTCTTCATGAAGAAAATAGCTATCACCACGAGATGGCACCAGCCCATAATTTGGTCGCCAGCAAGAGGAAATCTTGCAGTATTATATAACGCATCTGAGTCTTCTGTATCAGAATCCAAGTCCGTTGGAACAAAAGCTTCCACCCACGAATCAGACGAAACTATATAACCAATAATAACACAAAAGAAAGAATGTTGAATTTTAGAGGCCAACATATTGTATAGCACTACGTACCCATGTATCCAATATACATTTGAAAATAACAATCATCACTGACAGGTAAGTATTTTAATTCTTCTGTGCTTTAGGTTAAGTTGATAGGTTAGATTAGGTTAGGATTTCCAGGTAAGTACCGGTATATTAGTTAACTACGTAGATTAGGTTAAGTAACATTATGAGATAGCTTGAGTCTATGATTTAGCGACCATGTGTGACAATTCAGTTTTGAACGAATCTCTAGTAATAATATATACGCCATTTCATTAATATTCTTTAATTACTTATTTACTTGCCTCTTTGGCTTATATAAACATCTTTAATAACGCAATAACCACAATCCATTCAAATAGTATAATTATATTTATCGTAATCATCAACAAGTTTTTTTTATACGTATTAACATAATTAATAGACATCCTCACCTATCACTTACAGGTCGTAAATGAGCTACTCAGAACGACATTGAAGATGAAATCCAGAAAACCATACATGAATCATTCCTATCAAACTTCATTAAAGAAACTAAAATTTTGAGGGTACATTAATGTGAAGCTATACAATAGACATCAGGAACATCGGGTTGGAAGAAAACATTATGAGGACCCTATGGGTCCAAGAACTTCTAAAATTGCATTCCGATTAATTTCACAGGCATAGTTCCAGGATCTTAATCTCTTGTCTTCATATTTCGTACAATTTTTCTTCTTTTCTTTTTAGATAACATCGTAAATATATGGCACACACTAAAATCCAAGTTGCCTACTACCTATATAAAATTTGTAAGATACATACATTGAAGCAGTATAGAATAACTTATTAAATGAATAAACAACCGAACATCACAAATAAGAAATTTCAGAACACAAGAAACTATAAAACAGGTAATTAAATAATTATAAATACAATCTTGTAATCGATCACGAAGTGGAGCGTTACAAAGGAATGTAATTACCGTTCATTATCGACTTTTATTTGCAGTGATCTGTATAATGGAAGAGCATTGCAGGAATATAAAGTATTAGGTATATGGACACTAGATAGCAGAAATATCAAATACGTAATAGATATTAAATTCCTCTTTTTAATTTTGCCAATGTTTGTTACATATTTCCATTTTAGAAAATTCTGTTTCATTGCTTCCCCCCTTATTTGGTATTTTGTGTATCAATACGTCATAAAAAAGGGTAATCAGATTTGTTTACATGATCTCTTGCAAATTTTGCTTTAGAAAGTTTGTTTATTTTTTCTTGGAAATAAGTGGACGTTAAAGTTGGAATTGTTTGCATTATAGATTCTTGATATAAAATCGTTTGGGTTATTTCTCGTTGAACTCAGTGATGCCACGCGTGGGAAAAATTGTATCATGTGGGATTTTAAATGGGACTTTTTGCCATTATGTTTTTATTTTTTTTTTAACATGGATAAATTGAATTTTCGTCGCAATTAGCAGCATACATGGAATACTGCCCTGTAAAGCATATACCAGTTTTACAGGAACCAGAGAGCGGTTATAGGAAGAGATAAGAGGGAAGAAAGAATAAATAAAGAAGTAAGGCAAAGATGTTGACTTTTACCTTTCCTGTTCAACGTCTATATAGAAGATGCTATGAAAGAATTCTTTGATAAAAAACGAGAAAGGCATAAAAGTAAATGGCCACGTTTCCCAGCACAATAAGGTTTGCTGATGACATAGCACTGATAGCGGAGAGCGAAAAGGACTTGCAGGAAGCATTTTCAAACTTGAACTACCAACTGGAGAAAAGCATGCTAAATAAAAATAAATAAGAAAAAAAAACAAAGTGATAAAGTGCACAAGAGCAGGACAGGAAGGAGCAAACGTATGCTTAGAGGAGATAAAATGAAATACCTTAAGACGTTCCCATATTTCGAAAGTCTAATATCTTCAAACGGAAGAATTGAAAAAGACGTTTCAGAATAGCACAGGCTAATCAAGCAGTCAATAGGAAAAGAGGACTGCTAACATCAAGAAATGTGTCGTTGGACGTTCTAAAACGATTTCTTAAGACTTTTGTATGGAGCGTGGCGCTTTACGGATCAGAGACGTGGACATTGAGAAAAGCAGAAATGTCCAAGCTGGAAGCATTTGAAATATAGTGTTGGCGCAGAGTGCTATGCAATTCATGGACCGAAAGGAAAGGGGATGAAGACATACTAAAGGAAGTTAATGAAGGACGACAGATCATGAAGATGATAGAAAAAAGAAGAAATAGCATGCTTGGCCATCTTATTCGGCATTCCGATTGGTTTACCGTGCTGATAGATGGAAAGGACGTTCTCCCATCTCGCCTAATCTCGTTTCGCCGAACGATTTATCAGCCACTGATGTCTCCAAGATAAGAATGTCCGCCATTTTAGGCGGATAAGGAAATTCCCATCTTACCTAATCCTATCTCGCCTAAAATGCCGGTAAGAAGCGAGGACGGAATTTATGCACAAGAGAGAATTCCCGTACTAGCATTTTAACCATCAACTAAGAAATTGTGAAACGCACATTTCAGAAAAGAAATATTCTATGTATTCATCTTTCGTACATAAGAAAATCAATAATGTAGTTTCAGTATATTTCAATCAATACTGGAAATATCTCTTTTCTACTCTGTTAACTTCCACTGCGTATACTGAAACTCTGCAAGTAAGTCATAGCCATGTTTAGAACAATCTCATAAAGAGTATCTGTTACTTTCATATATCAGTAGCACAATTCATTAAATGTATACAGTGTGTTTCAAAACAACACCGAATATGTCCGGAAGCTGATTCCTGACAGTGCACAAATGCTTCCTTTTGACGCTATGACCAACTAAAAATCTGTCGCAAAAATGCGAAAACAGCCATCATTCGAGAACAAACTATCGGATCGAAGTCTGGTAAAAGGAAACGTTCATTATTTTTAGTCACAGATTCTATTAAGGCACACTTCGATGTGGTGCAGGGGTGGCGCAAAGGTGATTTCCAAAGAAACTGAAGAATTTCTGTTACATTTTATCGAAAGTTGACTGAGGAAAGGAAAATTGGCTAAAATCAAGTGTATTACGTCAACGAACAAATATCGTGCTACATTGCCCAAGTTAGAAGAACGCTGTTTGGATTCATAAAAAGAAGAGATACACAAGTTTGGTTAATCTAATTTGCCTCAGAGCAGAATAAATTTTCCGAGGGGAAACTGCCCTTCTAATAAACATATTCTCCGATATATGACTTATCGTTTTTGGAAAATATTGAAATATATAAGTTGCATGGGAGAACACATTAAGAATGAGTATTTTATAACCAATCCATTATTTTCATCTCTCTCTTACTTTCTTTCTTTTTCTTTCATTTTTTTTTTTAAATTTTAGAATATATCCTTAGTGTGTTTAAACTCCCGAATTAAGCTACTATTGAACTTACTGTCATACAGTGGCCGCGGCGGCTCAGTGGTAGAGCGTTCACCTCTGGTGTTTGGGGCCCCGGGTTCGATCCCAGCCCCCGCCAAGCGAACTTTGTGGTGGACAAACACCGTGTGGGTGGGTTTTCTCGGGGGATCTCTCGTTTCCTCTCACTTTCTTCATTTCACCATTTCATTCATTACTCATCATCATCGTCTTCTTTAGCCTAACGGGCATAATCGTGGGACGTAAAACTCAAAGATTTCATTTCATTTTCTTCATTTTTACTGACATACGAACTTCTAATTTTTTTATATATGTTACCAGACTGTCTTTTCCGTCTTACTCTTATAAGTTCTCCTAATAGCAGTTTTATACACATGTTTTGCTCGCAGTGCCCTTCATCTTTTCATGCCCTAATACGTTTGCGATACCCCGAATTGTGTAAAAGTTAAGAATGAGTGACAACACCAGAGGGGAGAAGAAGGACGAGCGTACGTCCATGGTGACGACGCTTGCCCCCTGCAGACAAATTGTATTATGATATAGATGAAGTAATATAAAATTACCCTTTTCGTTTACAAAAATTTGCTGTCTCCCACTTTTAACGTTATGGACTTCATATAATTTTAGTTTTACCTCGATAGCCAATTCTGTACTGACACAAAGTAGATCAATCAAATACGTATGTGTATATTTCCTTTTTCAAATTCTAATAATGTTCTTCTAACTTGGACCACGTTCTAAGAATTTTGTTAGTTGAAATATCGTATTTAATTGTAGTTAATTTGTTTCAGTCAACCTTTGATAAAAATATACCAGGAATTCGACAATTTCTTTAGGGTGACACTTGCGGCGCCCCATTACCACATCAAGTTGAGCATTAATGAAAGCTACGGTTAAAATTAATAGACATTCCCTTTCCCCCGACTTCGACGTGACATTTTGTTCTCGAATTATGGTTGTGTTTACATTTTCCCGACAGATTTTTGGCTGGTCATAGCGCCGAAAGGAAGCATTTGTGCACCCAGGTTGGTCTATACCTTTTGTCTTATTTCGATGTCAAGAATCAACTCCCGAACGTTCTCGGTGTTGTTTTGAAACACCCTGTAAATTTATATCCTTTTTCTGATAGCTACTGTCTGCCAATCACCTTCCAGTATTTCCAAAACAAACCAAAAGTGAACTAAATTCACTAAATATCCTTTCCCCTATGCTTTCTTTTTATATAGTACTTAATATTTGTGTTGTAGTTGACAGACATTGCCAATACTGATTGAAATATGTGGTTAAAATGCTACTGGAGGAATTTCCTGTTTAGTGCACAAATTTTCTCCTTGCATCTTACCGACACTTTAGGCGAGATGGGATTAGGCAAGATGGAAATTTCCATCTCGCCTAAAATGGCTGAAATTCTTATCTTGGAGACATCAGGAGCTGATAAATCGTTAGGCAAAGTGGCATTAGGCGAGATGGGATGGAATCAGAGAAAGGCAGAAGGAAACCAGGAAGAGGAAGACCAAGGATAGAACATCTAAATGCAGTTACGAAGAAGAGACCTTATCAAGGTTCTCCCAAGGTAAAGAAAAGTTTTAAAGTTTCCATGTTGTCCACCAACCTATGGTTGAGATAAATAAGATGACGATGGGATGTTTCATATATACTTCATCTTCAGTAACTAAATGGGAGCGGAAGTAGACTAATAAGTCATCAATAATCTTGAAATCATGGTGTCAAAGTTTGTTACCGGAAAATGCATGCATCGAATAACAATAACAATTCGGATTATTAGAAAACTCCAAGAAAAGGAAATCGTACTCAGATATTTTTTTTAATAAAATAATTATCTCTAAAAACATAAGATACGAAATGAGAAACAATAATCTTGGAAAGCATTTCACACAAATGACCGGAGAATGAGATTCTTATAGTATCGTCACGTTCATTAAAAATGATGGCTTAAAGGCATGTCGTAAATACTAAATCCTGACAACAAAATGTAGTTCCTTTTCGTTAACATTTCATAAATCACAAGATTGAAATTTACTATATATAGGGTGTTTCAAAATAACACTGACAACGTTTAGCAGGTGATTCCAGACACCAAGACAAGACAAAAAGTATAGACCAACCAGAGTGCACGAAAACTTCCTATCGGAGTTAAAGGTTGAAAAAAATATTTAGAAAATGAACTTTAATGATCCATTGCTTCAAACGTGTGGGACCTACATGTTTTAGAATCCTAATACAACCATTTTTATAGAGCTAGTTTGGCTACGAATATATAATTTGATGTACTCACAAACTACCTCTATAAAGAGTGTTGCAGAAGTACCACAGGATTCTGAAACTTGGATATTTGGATAGGGCACACACTAGTTTCTAAGTGAAGTCTTGACCCGACTGCGATAGGTCCCATAGTATTCGAGCTATGAACCTTTAAAGTTCATTTTTTCATGTTTTCGACAGCCTATAATTCCGAAAGGAAGCATTTGTGCACGCAGGTTGGTCTATACTCTTTGTCTTATCTTGGTGTCGGGAATCACCTCCCCAATGTTGTCGGTGTTGTTTTGAAACACTCTATGTATTCTAATTCTAGTCCGCGTCACCCGAATTGGCGTGTGGCATCAGCCAATAAGGTCGCAGTACCCTGTTAGTAAACTTCAAGGAGGAATCGAATCATTCATAATTCATTTTATTCTTATTTGTGGACAATTATGAATGATTAGATTCCTCCCTGAAGGTTTAGTAACAGCACACTGCGAGCTTATTGATTGATGTCACACGCCAATTCGGTTGACGCGGACTATAGTATTGGAATTAGTATGACGTGGAGAATTCAATACCAAAATGGGAATTTATGTTTCTGGAGGTGGGATTTTATAACGCTTCATTCTAGCATCACTGGTTGAGCCTAAACTATTGTCGTTTGACAGATTAATGAAATTTTGTGAGACACGAAAACACAGTAGACTCTGTTAACTGATCACCACAGGACTGGACCCTGGTCGGATAACAATTAAGTCCGTTGAAACGAAAATCACTTTCATAGCCCCTAAAGCAATTCTATAGCAATTTTATAAGCTAAAAAGGCTTCCAATATTATAGTTGAATACACTTAAGTTACCAACATCAGAAATGTCTACCACAAGCAGCTTCACGTGAAACTCAGTGTACGTAAATATTGTATATGAAATAAAAGACAATATACTATTACACAATGCACATACTTATTTACGGTATATGTGTATTGATGGATAAAAAAATTTAAAAAAACACAATATATCCTGGATTAGGTACAGTACTATATCTTATAAACACATTTACTAAACAAATTCGGGCTTAAAAATATAAAAAATATTTTAAAAAGTGTGTTAATTGTGAATTTGTAATTGCTGTGGAGCACAAACTCAGCTGATAATTAAATTTCTTATTTCTTGCAAGATTGGTGGACAGTTAAGGAGAAGTCGGTTAAGGCAGAGTCCACTGTACTTCTCTTCCCTAATATATCTAAAATGGCTGACAATGAAACGTTGCGGAAATCAGAGGAAAGTGTAATTTTCTCTAAGTTAATTTTTTCATGATTTTCTCGAAGGTCAACTTGTTAATAGAATCTTCACTTAAACGGAAGCAAGTAGTTTGTAATCATATTGAGTGGTTTTATGAGACAATCAGTTTTAATTCGCTTTTGAGTTACTCAGGAACGAAATGTTTTTTTTTTTCCTATATCTAGCTATGAAAGAGTCCGCTATGTTAAAACTTAGTACCTTGTACTGTTAATTATCCTAGTGACTAGTACATATTACCCGCTTCGCTGGGTTGAAATGAAAATTTAAATGAACAACTCCGTATCTCATGTGTTTAGTACCCGTGAAATATCCTGTTTTCGTTTCTAATGGCACCGATTTAAACGGTATCGGAAAGATCATTGATCATCTCGGCGACCCCGGAAACCATGGATTCGACACTAATATTGGTCATTTTCAGTCATATATACATATCCCCCATGTTGCGGGCCATGGCATTGATAGTGTCACCGTTCATCTCAGCTGCCCCCCAAAATGTGGATTCAGCACTAATATCGGACATTTTCGATCATTTTTATATACCTCTTTCTCCTCCTCCCCCAAGTGGCGGGGCTGATTTTGGATTTAAACGTGGTAAGAAATGTAACTGTTCATCTGAATGATCCTGAAAACTATGGATTAGACACTAATATTTATCGTTTTCGATTATTACTATATATAGCTCCCCCTCCCCTCCTCCGTGTTGCGGCACACGGCATTAGAATAGTCACTGTTAATCTCAGCAACCCCTAATACTATGGATTCGACACTAAAATTAGTCATTTTCGATCATTTTAAATGTTTATTCCCCTCCCCTACGTTGTACCCTCTCCCCCCCAACTACCAGGCTGAACGTGGATTGAAACAGCATCAGAGGTGTCACTGTTTCTCTCATCGACCCCGAAAACTATGAATTCAACACTAATATCGGTCATTTTTGATCATTTTTAAATTTCTCTCCTCCTCTCCTTTCCCTACGTTGCATCGTCAAAGTGAATAGCCTAAAGTAATCCCTGCCCCTAAACTCATATATGTTGAAAACTTGATTGAGATCGGTTGGGAGGTTCAAGAGTGATGAAGTCACAAAGGCAGTCATTTTATTTTATTTTTTACACATATATCTCCCCCTCCCCTCCCCTAGGTTGGCTCGTTAAAGTGAAACGATGAAAAACGTTGAAGTTGAAATAATTTGACTGTGAGGTTTCAATGAATCCACCGTATAGCCTAAACTGGCAGTGCTATTAGACTTTCATATGTTGCTGACTTCTGTCTCTGTAGAACTTCCTGAGTGGTGTTTAGTTTCAGAAGAGATGTATGAGAAACCATGTGTCACAATTTTTTTTAACTACAAACTACGGAAGTTCAGTGAAGAGGGGCCGGAGAAATGACAGGTTCGCGAACTAAATAATGAATATATGGTTTTGTAAAGTTATTCTTAATTTTGACCTGTAGTGGCTCAATACCTTTTAGCCAAGCTTGATATAAAGAAAAGAGAATAAGAAAAACAAAACAAAGCAGAATAAGAATGTCAGATTTTGTTTCTTTTTTCCTCTAAGTTTTTCTTTTTCTCTGGGACGTTTTACGTTAGTGTTTACTTTCCTTCTAAAATAATTTCTTTCGTTTTTTAAATAAATAAAATAAATAATAGTCCTGGACACTTTTATAACGTTTTTATTAGTAAGTGTGCCAAAAAAAATATTGTAATATTCAACACATTGTTCTGGTTAGAAATAACAACTCACCAAGGCAGTATATATATATATATATATATATATATATATATATATATATATATATATATATATATATTAGGGATGGGCCGATTCCGATTCCGTTTCTCGATTCTTCGATACATTCGATACTAGCGGTATCGAGGAATCGTCGATTCTCGATTCTTTTTCGCTACCGGGTTCGATACCGATTCCGTTCAATTCCGATGAAAGTGAAAACTCTAAAAACCATGTATTTTTATGATAGTTTGTTACGAAAACACTAAGAAATGTACAGATTATTTTCACAGTTTCAAAAGAATTTTTTATTTATTTGCAATAGGCTAATAAAATGTTTTTCGACTCAAAAGTGTTTTTTATTACTTGTTTTTACCCAGAATCGGTATCCAGCCCGGAATCGAGAATGGTCAGTAAAATTTCAGAATCGGAATCGAGAAATTCTGCCATCGGCCCGTCCTTAATATATATATATATATATATATATATATATATATATATATATATATATAGATAGATAGATAGATAGATAGATAGATAGATAGATAGATAGATAGATAGATAGATAGATAGATAGATAGAAGTATGTGTAAACAAACATTACATATAAACGTGTGCACCGAAATTGCGCAAACTTTCTTATCTGTTGACACAGATAAATCCTTATTGAACAGGCAACAAAATTAGAAATGGCGCAAAAAATGTTGTGCAACGTTGCCGTCATTACCATAAGCATTTCGGCTAATAAAAAAAGTCACCAAAACGCAAGTCGTTTTAGGGAAAAGGAATACACAGTAATAGATGACAATAGCATTTTCAGTTATCGCTATTATATGTGTGCACGGGCATCGATGGAGAGAGGGATAGAGAACATGTCCTATTGAACAATTTTCTGTATCATGTCTAAGTGTAAGTTTTCCTGTAAGAAAATAATTATTGAAAGCAAATAGTTATTTGAAAACTGTAAGGAAACAAATTTACATAAAAGAAACAAAAAATTATAAATATACCTATATGTTCCCTTTAAGTATCGAGGACAGACGTTCGATGAATCAGCCATAAGGATTTGTTTACATTTTCCAGATTTCCAACAAAGGAAAGATATGCATAATCATTGTGAGGATGAATATGGTGTTCAACGGCATTTTCTAAGAGAAAACTGTAAGCGAGAAGCCACTGAACAGTTGAACGAAAAGGCAAATAAAGTTATAAAACAGGAATTTTAGGAATTCAGATAAACCATGAGAAGGCATTTATGACATTTTTAAAAGCTGTAGGATTTAAATTCCAAAGATTCAAGCTGTAAACATGAAATGTTCTGTAAATATATATTTTGCTTTGTAGAATCAGAATGCAATACAAGTATATCTCACAAAGAAATGGCGTTTATACATTTTATTGCGATGCAAAAATTCACACAATTTAATGATTCCTGTTGTTGGCAACGTCGCGGTGGAAATTTGCGCAATTTCAGCACTTTCTGCTCCTCGTTAATAAGCCATAGATTACAGAGATTATCAACGATCTTATCCTTAGAAAAAAATTTGCGCAATGTCGTTGCACCGATGTAAACAACAAACATTTATACGTTTTTCATCTCATTAAGTAAGTAATCACGAAAGTTAATTTATAAATTATAATTTAGAAGATTTAAGGTTAAGATTGAAAATAAAGTTCGATAATAAATGCATTAAAACTTTTAATTTACAGTGATCAATGTAATATCGTCCCTTTCCGGCATTAACGCAGTAAGCGACATTTTTCTCGAAATTGACTTTTTGGCAGTTTTTGGCTCAGAATTTTAAGGCGCATCGAATGGTCTAATCGCCATGTTTCTATCTTTAACCGTTGTCGAGATAGCTATGTCGCTTACACGGGTGTAATTAGACTTGCTGAAGGCAAAAATGTCGTATGTAACACTCAGTCGTTTGTATTTACTGCATAAATGTTTCCGATGAAACGAAGAAACTGACTTGTAGTCTAAATTGTTTCAAACATCAAATTATTTTCGTGCTTGGAGCAAATAAATGTGGTATGAACATGATTATTACAATATTTCATGGCAAAAGTGTAGTAAGCGACAGATTGAAGTTGGTTCTGAGTCGCTTGAAACAATTTTAATGCAATGACATCAATGATTTCCAGTATTTGTTGCAGTTCTATTTACCTGCTAAGAACAAATACTTTTCCTTACAGCAATTTTGCTATCTTAAAAATATACGTAAGAGGCTCTCAACCTCACTTCTGAAGTAAACGGTAATATTGTTATAGCTACTTACTGCTATTTTACTTGCAATAACAGTGTGTAACGTCGTATAATACATTTTAAGGTTCCATATTTCGGTGCAGAAGTTCTCCGATGAAAACTTCCGAAGCTGCACAAGCGTCCAATTTACACGACTTCAGAGCGCCTATTGGGAAAAAAAATAGTGTGTTGCGAGCAAGTAAGGGGAAAGGAGCTAAGAGGTTCTACGCTTGGCGTTTAATACATTTTTCCCAGTATACTGAAAGTGACAATTGTATTGACCATGCAAGAGGAAATCAATGGTAAGGTTTGAAGCAACTTTTAGCAAGTTTTCACAATGATTGTTCCCGTTCCCTTTACTCTATGGTTTCAGATATCAATTGTTTAACATCATTTCACTAAATAGTAGGCTAAATAGTAGGGTAACACTGTTCAGCTTACGGAATGGTGAAAGAGTCGTTAAAATTCAGTAAACATGTTATATAAAATATTCCTATTGTTGACAAGTTATTAGGAATGATTATTTTATACACTAAGACGAAACCATCACTCCATTAGGGACACTTATCTAATAGCGTGTTCATTCTGGGTAATCAAAGCATTCAAACGCTTATGAATAGATTCCTCAAGGTATACTCCTTGTATTCTGCAGGTTCAGTCTAAGCCATCTATGCTGCATCAGCTCCTGCAAGTGGTGCACATTTGAACGATGTTCAGATCATTGCACAGAACACCACAGCATGTTCCATGCATGCTTAATAGGGTTAAGTCTGGCAATTTTGGATACCAGGATAGTATTGAAACTCATTTTCATGTTCCTCCAACCATTATGTAAAAAACACAGCCCGATGACACCTTCCGTTCTCCTGCTAGAATATGGCGCTGCTCTCTTTTACTTGGAGGTGTGAGACATGAAAAGTTTAATCGAGTAAGAAATACTTGTGCGTCGCTCCCCAGACCCAGACAATAAACAGCACCGCCACTGTTCTATTGAATTACCATGCTGCGACCCGGAGACGTATACTCATACTGTTTCCAACAATATAATCGACATGGTTCAGTGAAAAGCGGGACTTACCACTGCAGATAACCTTCTTTCATTGATCCATATACAACGAGATACTTTGTATCGTTTAATAATTACCTGTACCTTGGGCAGAAAGTGCTCATACTCAAACACTATACTTGATATAATGTTAATTTAAAAATAACAAAAGAAGAATGTTTTTAATATATGTAAGAAATATACATTATTGTATAATTAGTTGCTATGTAGTTGTTTATAGTTACCTAACAAACATGTACGATTGGAAGGCAGTCTATGTGCATATTCGTTCATAGAGAATCAACGAATAAAACTGTTTAATACGTATCACAGTTTTGTAATTTCAGTATAAAAGGTGAGAATACAAGTAAATGTACTCACAGAAGATATTTTGAGGTGAATAATTACTACCACAAAAACTTGACTTAAATTATTAGCCGAACCAGGTTAACGATTACCTTGAGTGAATCGTTGTAAAAATTTTTGGTTTACCTCACCCGGGAACTTGTAAATTCAATTCCCGAAGTTAAGTAAGGGTGAATTTACTTCTGCAAAAAAGTTAATGACTACGAACTTGACAAGACTGAGAAGTGGTAGAATAATCTCAAGAAATATGAACGGGGAAACAATGGAAAAAGAAATCAGTGATAGTGATAATGGTGAACAAAGTGCAGCACCAGGAATGACACTAGAAGACCGAATATTACTACTCTTACAACGGCAAGAACAAAGCCGAAAAGAAGATATGGAACGGCAAGAACAAAGCCGAAAAGAAGATATGGAACGGCAAGAACAAAGCCGAAAAGAAGATATGGAAGCCATAAAGCAGACGATGGAGCAGAAGTCAGATGAGACGAAACAATTTATTCTTCAGGCGATGAATGACATCACCTCGCAGTTTGACGAAAAGTTAAAAAGAATATCTGAGGATTGTCAAGATAGTCACAGCCATCTAATCCAAGAAGTCAGTGGTGTAAAAAGGGATTTAGAAGCAATAGAATCTTCTGTACGTCAACAAAAAATCCAGGTCGCGGATAACTCCAATCAGATACGTGCGAACACGCAGTTGATAGCTATCTTACAAGAGGAAATTAGGACACTACAGATCAAGGACAACACGTACCCCAACAACACGATTAATGATCGTGTGGAATTCCCTTGTTCGCCAGAGATGACCTCGCCTTCACCCGTATCTGATGAGGACATTATTTTGGAAGAAAATCATCCGAGGAGTTCAGATGGGCGGAAAAGAGACGGTGTAACTACACATCACACCATAGGTAGGAATTGTCACTCAAGAAGAACACGGAATGATAAAAGGAAGGTAAAGTTAAGCGTAAAGATGAGTGAAATACGTGCCATGAGTAAGTTCAGTGGTAAGTGTAATGAGAATGCTACTTCTTTCCTAGAAAAATTTCAGGACGAGTGCAATATAATGTGTATAGATAGATCACAATATATGAAATTAATCCCTCATTTATTACTCCCACCATGTTCTTTATGGTTTAAAGCAGTACGAGATCACGTTAGTACGTATGAGGAGTTTAAAGCAGCGCTAATCGCAAATTATGAAAATGACTTTTTGCTTGCAAATAGAGATGCCACGATTAGAAACCAACATTTCAATCCTCGTTTGCACAAATCCGTTGTCGAGTTTGTTGTAAATACATACAATGAATTAAAAGTCGTAAATCCATTGCAATCAGAATCTAGAATCATAGCATCAATTCGAAATTTGTTACCGTTCAAGTTACAACAGGTCCTGTTTTCTACACAGTGTATGAGTTTCAACCACTTATTAATGCTTGTTCAATTTTATGAAACTCAATACCATGCTCTGAATCAACAAGCAGGAGTAGGTAAAAGTAAAAATAATTCAGATCATTTTGTACCTGTTCGGAATCTAAATATCCGTAGTGTGAACGATACGGAGCACAACATAAACCGAGTAAATTCAAGCAACCAGAACGAGCAAAATTGGCAAAGCTATGTAGGGAATCCGCCTAACCTAATTAGTCGTGGCAATCCTTATGTAAGACCATATACTCAAAATAGGTTTAAAAATAGACGAAATACATGGCGAAATTCCAGGAATACAGCAAACTACGTGGATAGACGTAATTGGAGGTCAAGAGATGGCACTTCGTATCAAAATCAGAATCACGACGCAATACATGTACAAAATAGTACGGAACCTAATCATGATTGTGCAATACAATGTACTTTATTAGAATCATATGCAAATACGAATTTAAGCTGACTACAATTGATGAAGTAAGGGTTAAACCCATATCAGCTATAGATTTTCATGAACATTTATTTTATTTTTATTCAATTTAATTTTCTTTAATTCTCATTAACCAATGATAATTTTCAAATGATTTTAATTCTCTCTTGTTAATGTGAAGAATTATAATTCGATTTGTAATTGATTAAAGGCAAAGGTTATTTATATTATATGGATTTGTGTTGAGAATTTGTTGTCAAAGATTATGTTAAGAATAAGGTTCATTCTATTAAGCTATTTATCCGACGACTGTCTTTATGCGCCACCTTACATATTACTCGAATAAGATTCTTCTATATTCTGACGCTTTATCGATACAATGTATATTTTAAAACATCATCTAATGTAGTTATTATATAATGCGCCCTGGAAAGATCGAACATTTTTTCCTTTACATCACCGTTTGTAATAATGATTGAAATTGTTAATCATTGAGATTTATGTTTTAAAAAGTAATTTGCCTTTTACCGATTTTGAATTCGTACCCTTCGTTAGTTATATAATTAAGCGACGACGTTTTAATAATAATAATAATATATATATTAATGTAATAAAGGATAAATGATAAAGAAATGAAAGATTTATTATAAATGTATTTATATATATGAAGCTTAATGAAGATATATATACGAGGGGCGATCAAAATGTAAAGAACATAAGTAATGTAATACCATTATTGTAAACGGACCAGTGGTTCTTAAATATAAAAGCCAAGCTCGCTTGTAACTTTTATATTCAGTCCCATCGTCGGGCGACATTTTTATACAACGAGATACTTTGTATCGTTTAATAATTACCTGTGCCTTGGGCAGAAAGTGCTCATACTCAAACACTATACTTGATATAATGTTAATTTAAAAATAACAAAAGAAGAATGTTTTTAATATATGTAAGAAATATACATTATTGTATAATTAGTTGCTATGTAGTTGTTTATAGTTACCTAACAAACATGTACGATTGGAAGGCAGTCTATGTGCATATTCGTTCATAGAAAATCAACGAATAAAACTGTTTAATACGTATCACAGTTTTGTAATTTCAGTATAAAAGGTGAGAATACAAGTAAATGTACTCACAGAAGATATTTTGAGGTGAATAATTACTACCACAAAAACTTGACTTAAATTATTAGCCGAACCAGGTTAACGATTACCTTTGGTAAGAACGTTATACATAGTCCAAAGATCCCTTTGCTTTTGTTCATGTCAGTCGTAAGTTATTTCTGTGTTATTGTAATAATGTTGGTCTACGGCTATGTTACCCTAACCGATGTAAGGTATGTCACACGGTCATGGTTGAAATTTGTTGTAGGATTTATTGGCCCACATTGTACTGGTGCGTCAATTCCTCGATTGACATACGCCTGTGGTGAGATACCATAGTGCTATTCGTTGTTCATTTTCTGCCCACCGCATGTACCTGATCCAAGTGTGATCGCTTGGCGGATGACTGACCGTCATGAGCACTGTTGGTAAAATCTTGACACTGTAGCACTTGAACATCCTACAAGTACAACTGTTTCAAGTGTACTGGCAGCAGTCATTTGTGCCCCAACAGTTTGCGCTAGTCAAAATTCACTCACATAATTTTGATTGCCCATAACGGGCATCAGCTGCGTGCTATTATGTTCAGTAGCCGTGCGCGTCTTCTATGTTACCTGCTCATGACGTGGAAGTTACGTGTTATCGATATTTGATGGTGGTTATTCCTATTGTAACGATAGTTCTGTGCATACAAAATCTAGCTGTTAAGAAAGGTTTCTTTTAGTAACTGATTAGCAATGTGAATTAGTTGTGGCCTTTAGGAAACTAAGGATCATGCTGGAGGAGAATTGAGTGCAAGGATGTAGAAAGCCAGCGGCTCTGGCCTTACAGAAGGTGCCGTCCCGGCATTCGCCTGTTAAGACTGAGGAATATCACGCAAATCCTCAGTTTGGATGATTAAATAGAACAAGGTTCGTGCTCACGTTCGACCTATCCAATGCTGTTTGGCAGGCAGGCAAGTTGCCCCTACCCGTCCGGCCAGGTAACAAATTGTCAATGTTAATTATATAAAAATTAAACCGATTTCAAAGAGTGTAATAAAAATAGCAGAGTAATATTTTCCTAAAGTTTCGACTTACACTATCACGTGCTAATACTTATAGCTGACCTTTTAGGTCAATGGAAATCAAAGCTACCTAATTTATTTAATAGATGTAAGATTTCTGCCAACTTCAAAAGTCAGATTTATTTAGTAGACAGGAGGTACTATTAGTCAAAGCTTTTAAAACTATTACTTTGCACTCCACTTACAAAAAATATTACCTTTATCACATTTTAGGTCGGTTCATTGTTTTGCTATTTTCTGCTTTTAGTTTTCCCCTGGGAGGAAGATTTTAAATCTAACCAAACAGTAAGCTGAGAAACAAGTCACAAAGCCGAGGATACCAAACGGGACATATTCCAATATAGTTAATTGTTTGAAGAGTGAGAGCATGAAAATTGGGGCTGAAGAAAGGAAGAAAAACCCAAACAAGCATCAGAAGAGAGCAGCAGTGGAAGAGACACTAAACCAGGATGAGGAGAAAACTGAAGAAGGGAAGAAAACCCAAACAAGTATCAGGAGACAGTAGCAGTGGAGGAGACTTTAAACCACAATGAGGAAAAGAATGAAGATGGGAAGAAAAACCCAAACAAACATCAGGAGACAGCAGTAGAAGAAGAGACCCTAAACCCGAATAAAGGGGGAGCATTAGAAAAGAATCGAGAAAGAGATTAACATTATTTCGCTGAGAAACGGAACTTGAGAAAACCAACAAATTTGGGACTGAGCTATTTAGACTATTTCTCTGACGATGATATCATATTTAACCAGGATTGTCCTTCCGAAAACTCAATAGATTGGTTGGACAAAACAGCAACATCATCAGATGAATATACCTAGGTATATTATATGTTAAGAGAAAAAGGGTTTCAGAAAATTCAGCTGGATAGTCGAAATCAGGTGATGGTTGCAATGAGGAAACCGGTGCTAGGAAACGGAGGAAGATTGTAAGTAGAAAAATTACTTTTACACCAGAAAAGAACATCGTAGGGGAAAACGGATTGAGAATTAAAAAGAAAATTATTCAAAAAGAGAGGAAAAAAGATTAAAGGAAAGAGGCCCAGCTTACAACAGAAACAGGCAAGAAAGAATGGAGAAGAAACAAATACTGTACAACCAAACAAATGCAAGTCTTGCCCAAATAAATGTTCTGATATTACGGAAGAGAGGCGCCAATCCTTATTTAGACACTTTTGGCCTTTAAAACCGAATGATCAAAGGAATTGGATCTTAAGAGCAACCAAGCAAGTTCCAGTGAAAAGAAGGAGGATTCAGGGAGAGAGCCCACGGGCATAATCTTTTCAGTATTTTGTTAACGAAGGTGAAGGCTATAGAAGAGTTTGTCTTCAATTCTTGCTCTCAACATTAGATATCTCACAAAGGTTTGCGAATTACACTGTTACACAATCCACTGAAGGCTCAGCAAAACCTGATGGTCGAGGACGCCACTCAGTTCGCCCCAATGCGACATCCGAGCGAGATGTGAAGCTCGTTGTTGAATTCATTCAAAGACTTCCTGCAGTGCCTTACCACTACTGTAGAAATAAAACAACACGACTATATCTTCCCGATTATCTCAAAAACGTCACTTATCTCTATACGATTTACTCACGTGGAATGAACGAAGAAGGAAATATTCCTGTGAGTGAAAGAGTTTTTCGTTATATATTTAACTCAAAATTCAACCTTGGGTTTCATAGACAAAAAAAGGACAAGTGCCAGAAATGTATCGACTTTACCAACAAGACAGACGTAACCCAAGGAGAGAAGGCTGATTACACCCGAAATATTGAAGATGAAGAAGCAACTAAGGCTCGTTTAAAAAAAAACAGCAGAGTGACTGGTAGTCAGGAAGGAACACTTGTTGCGAGTTTCGATTTGCAGAAAGTTTTGAGCGTATCTCATGGCGATTCCATGCTTTTGTACTACAGACGAAAGTATTCCGTATACAATCTGTCGATATATGAATCAAAAAGCAGAACAATTATGTATGGGGTGAGAGCGAAGTTAAACGAGGTTAGAATGAAATCGCTTCTATCCTTTTGAGATATATAGATGTTGTGGACGAACGAGGTAATGTTTCAACTGTAATCCTGTATTGCGATAACTGTGCCTGTCAAAACAAAAATAGAAATATTTTGGCCATGTTGAAATGTGAACTTGAAAAATCCAAAAACTTACAACGAATCCATATCAATTAGTTGGTACCGGGTCACACATATATGCCTGTGGACAGTGTGCATAGTCAAATTGAGAAAGCATCTCATAATCAAAAAATTGAAAGTCCATCCGAGTGGATTACCGTAATGAGAATGGCAAGGACAAAGCAACATCCATGAATTATGGAAGCATCGTTTTTTTAGAAATTGGTCAACTTTGGCAGCACAAATCTTCAGTGCTAAGATACATGAGTCAGGGGAACCTTTCTTGCTGTCAAAAATGTGAGTTGTCATTTTTTCAAAAAAAAAAAAAAAAAATAGTGAATTTACCAAAGTTAAGTATTCAATGACTAAGGACGCAGTGTATCTTACACTGAAACTTCGCCCACAAGGACAAAATCAGCCAAGCAGACTTTATGCAGCAAACATCCCTATCAGTAAGACCAAGTACCAGGATCTTGTCAAATTGTGTAATCAGAATATTCTACCAAAGCATCTACACGGGTTCTACCAGCATTTGCCACACACGGGAGAAGCACAAGATACCCTCCCTGAGACAGATGAAGATGAAGAAGAAATTCAAGATTAAAACACTTTGTCATCATTTTTTAAATTTTTTCTTGCAATAGTTAAAAATTGATAAAGCTACAGTTTTGTGAAGTTTCGACAATTTGCATTTATTTAGTAAATGAATGATGCAAATTTAGATTGTATCAGTAAGCCTAACGAACCAGTAATAATTTGCAATATTCTAAGCTATAAATTAAAAAAACGCTAAAAATAAATGAGAAAACTAATTAATGATATCAGTTATTATTAACTTAACTATTCAGAAGATTAGATTAATCTTTACGTATAAAGGAGAGGTAAGCCAAAACATTTTTCTTGCCAAATTTATTTTAAGCAGCATTATTTCAAGAAGCGTTCAGTATTTTATCGATCAGTATACAACTAACATTCTTCAATTAACGAGTTGTTGTTGTGAGTAGGGGGGTTAATAGGGACGTCAGCAACGAGGCTATATGTCCCCGCCGCGATCTTTAATTAACGAATCAGCAATTTATTACCATTTATTTTTTTCCCCTAAATGTCGCTTAACGCAATCTCACTATGACACCGTGTGCCTTAATGCATTAGTACATTTGAATGAATGTCGTTGGAAACAATGATTTGTTAAAAATTTTGTAGGCAAAAATGAATTAAGCTCCAAAATAAG
This sequence comes from Thermobia domestica, assembly GCF_964235325.1. Classification (NCBI taxonomy): domain Eukaryota; kingdom Metazoa; phylum Arthropoda; class Insecta; order Zygentoma; family Lepismatidae; genus Thermobia; species Thermobia domestica. Next base: position 32,922,935 of record NC_137456.1, read on the forward strand.
TGAATATTTTTAGGCTATTACATATGTCAATGTCCTATTTGATTGAGCTTGTTTAATTATATTAGCTGTATTTTTCTTACGAAAATAGACCAAAAAACAAAAAAGTTATTCAAGAAAAACCATCAAAATTTCAGTTTTTCGGTTCTCCTGTAAAATTTTCAAAATGTCGCTTACTGCATTAATGCCGGAAAGGGACGATATACACTCACTGGGAATTGCAATTATATAGTTATGATCGTTTATATTAATTTTTTTCTATTATACTTGTACAATAAGTTATTGTTATTGATGAAACTCTGGAATATTCTTCTAAAAATATACATACTGCCCACAGTTCTGTATCAAAGGAAGAAATTGAACCTTTCGAAGAGTAGTAGTGTACCTATTACTAAAGGATTGCTGCTACAGATTGTCAATTTCGATATGTTGTGCAAGGTGTTTTAATAGGTATAAAACATAAATGGAACTATTAATTGATGACAAGTCTTTATTAAATTACAGTTAAAAGACATACAAGATTTCTATGATATTGGTTGGATTAGAGTTCAGCATTCCTTTCATTACCGAGATCATATTGACAAAGGCCTATACCTTATCATGAAATACATTACACATGAGCTCCTACCAGGAACTATAAAATATAAAAAGATCATTCAGAAAATAAAGACCGTTTAGTTATACAAAATGAATTTTAACAAAACACATTATTTATTGAAAAAGAAATTCTGTTACAGTTGTTGCATTCAATTTGCTTATCACCTCTGGTGCTTGGGGTCCCTGGTTCGATCCCAGCCCCCGCCAAGTGAACTTTGTGGTGGACAAACACCGTGTGCGTGGGTTTTCTCGGGGTTCTCCCGTTTCCTCTCACTTTCTTCATTCCACCATTTCATTCATTCCTCATCATCACCGTCTCCTTTAGCCTAACCGGCATAACCGTGGGACGTAAAACTCAAAGATTTCATTTCATTTTTCAATTTGCTGATGGAAAATTTTGATCATTCACCCTATAGTCCGGACCTTGGTCCTAGCGATTTCCACCTTTTCTCTAAGCTGAAACAGTTTCTGGGCGGTAAATGTTTTGTAAATGGTGAAGAGTTGGAGAATGCAATCACCATCTACCTTAATGAACTGGCCGCAGAAGAGTATAACATGGAAATTCTGAAGCTCGTGGACACATACGACAAATGTATAAATGAAGATGGTGATTATGTAGAGAAGTGAAGGAAGCTTCAGGTATAGAACAGAATTGTTTTACCAATAAATATTGTGTTTTTTCATTTGGTATAACTAAACGGTCTTTATTCTCTGAATGAACCTCGTACTTTTTGATTTATGTGTAGCAATTATATTAAATGAAACCGATCCATTTCCAATTGTAATTGTTCTACGCTACTCGAACATCACATATCTTCCCGTTTCTTCCTCCTAAAAGTAGCAAAATCTTACTTTTTTTTCTCTCTGAACAATTTGACAACTCAAAGAAGAACTGACAATCATTACACCTTTCTTAATAACTTCTTGATAATACCCAATGAAAGCGTAGCTATGAGGACCAATACAAGAGGAGAAAGGAAACAAAAGACGATCTAATTTGTAAAATTTTACGCGTGATTAGTATTCCAGAATGAGTGTTTATTACTTCCTTATAGCTGGAATCTTTCTACGTTTATGCATCATGGAGAGAAAAGCTTTTTGGTTTGTTTATTGCACTAACGTTGCCGTCCCCAAATGAATAACGAGCCACTTTGTCGTAAAGTGAACTCGCTCCTCATATTTTTGTGGACATCTTCATTAGTGGTGTAGGGCAATCGATTTTCTATTAAACATGCTTATGAGAAGGTGGAGGTGAAAACAAGGGGGTATGGAAGCACTGTTACATAGCTGAAGAGATGCCCACCACCTGCTTCCATTCAGGTAATAAATCGTCGAGTGTTTCGCTCGTAATTCATTAGAAGCATTAACCTCGTTAGTGGGGTTGCTTGACCTCCATACTTGGTAACGTCACACCAAAATGTATCTACAACAGCTTTGTGATGCAATATCTATTGTTGAGGACTATTCTGTTACAGAGAGGTCAAAAAGAGGGCATCAAGTAACAATTAATGGCTTGATATTGAATTCGTTTTATCTTCAATAAACTAGTCTCTAATTAGCAGAACACAATTATACTTTTTTTTAAATATATAATCAAAATATCGCCAAACTGAAACGGTTGGTTGCATTCTATAGAGTACTTCTACTCTTCGAAATAAGCGCAATTATTTTAATTTTTGCAATTCATATTTTACATTATTCCTACTCATTCTCATATCATGAACAATCTGGTATCAACGTATTTATTACCTTCAATTTATTTACTTTGTAGTAATCTATCATTTAACGAATTCCAGCTAGTGATGCTACTTTGAGTGAAATTTGGCATGGCGCACAGTGCGTCGAGCATATGGGAGTAATGGACAAAAATAAAACAAATGATACTGAAGCTTTTATTACATGTTTATTGTGTCGCAAGGCGTTCTTTGCTCAATTAGACTGAAGCAAAGTTGTTCTTGAAGTTATCGAACTTGACAACTGTACTGATATAGAAAATAATATCCCGTTAAGGGACGTAAAAAACTAAGTTAGACATTTAAGGCCTTATGCAGAGTAGTTCTGACGCGTGATTAGTGTCATACTAAAGAGTTCGACTAACATATGTTTCCTGCAGTAGTCAGGCCTTTAGTATGACGCTAAACATACGTCAAAACGACTCTGATAAGGCCCTTCTTGTTTACGGCACTCGTAAACATGAACCCATACGACTCAAAACTACATAACGCTAAAATATAATGAAAAGTAGTGCATGAAATGACTGAAATAGGTCTAGAGTTTTTTTTTTTTTTTTTTAATAAAGATCAGCCAGTACCATCACTGTCTAAGTTACCAAATTCCATAGCGACAGAATTATGAAGCTGGACAGCATTAGCAGCATCAGTTTTGAAATAACTTTCCAGATCCGTATCAGTCCTCCTTTTCTTTGCGTGAATCTGTATCTTGGAGGAGACAATAGGGTCAGATAGAATAAGCATATGCTTCATTAGGTCTAAATAAGTATTGAAGAGAGTAGTTATAAGATGTAGCCTAGTGTGACGGAAGACTTTGTGGAGGGCTTTTAAAGCTTCTTCCGCACAACCGATAATCCTTTGGACTATTCGTCATTTCTTGGTGTATTTAATTTCACTAAAGCTTCTTTGGCATCAAAGGCAAGCTCCTCTGCCGATTTAGTCGCTACAAGAGGATCTAAGCCCCTTTTCTTTGTTTTTACTGAACACACTGCGAACTGTTTACTGGTTCTACCACGAGTAGAGCAAGCTACATCGGTCTTCACGTTGCTGTGATACCGAGCAGTTATCACTGTTGAGACATAGTTCGGAAGTGTATATGCACGATCAAACCACTCTTTATTTTTAGCTAGGAAAACCGACGAAACTCTGTGCGACATCCTCCATTTTTTTTTCTCAAAGTCATATTAATAACTTATTAAATTTCTCTAAACTGTTGTACACATGTTCCGTGGCGTCTTCAAGTTTATAACGAATACAAATAGTCTGCATAGTTTCCGCTTTCTTCCGACTAGCACTGGTAGTTGTTATCCATCTTTGAAAAATGTCCTTGTTTTTCATGGTGTTTTCTTTTGCAATTTCACTAATTACAGTCAATATTGCGGACACTTGCACACACACTATTGCTGAATCCAAAGAAAATCATTAAAGGAAGATATTCCTGCAGAGATCTCAAGACATGTTTAGGCTTTTTTGAGATATTCCAAATAAACCAGTAAAATATGATTACCAATCGTTCGTCGTAAAGGAAAGAACGTACCTGTGCTATAACTGCCCACTAGTGACAAAAGGTCTCAAGTTTCGCTTTGGTGTGAAACACCAGTGAGATCGCTGTGGAGATAATGAGTCAGGTCGGTCTAGTATAGTAGTTGTGCATGCGAATTGTTATCTGTAAGAGTGTCATCTCGACTCGGGTCGTTCTAATGTGGTAACTTGACGAGCGCCCTCTGTAGGCTGACGGGTTGTCATCAGTTTGTGGCTAGGGATTTCTGTCTTGTGAATCATTTGTGCTTCATTCCGTGCTATTTGCAAGTCCGAAGAAAATTGTTTCTTTTCTTATTTTTGTCCATTGGTCGACGCACTGTGTGGCGTAGGGAAATTCAACAAAGAGTTATTTAGAAGGGGTGGAAGGACGTTTTATTAATATGAAATAAAATGAAGGGAAATTTAGCTTTTCAACAGTATGACAAAAGACGGTGGCATTCTTTCCAGAATCCCACACACAAAGTGACAAACTTTTTTTTCCATAAGCCTCCCGCAGCCTGGCTTGAAGATGTCATTATACAAGATAACATTGAAGTAGTAAAAGAAGATCAAAAGCACAAATGTATGTTGTGGAGATATGAACACAGTATCCATAGATACGCAATAATGCTCCACTTAAATAACGAAAATTAGGGAAACTTTATCTTAAAATGTGGATTTTTGAGTATTCCTGAGGGAAATTTTAACTTTAGGACTTGGCATCATTGATTCGAGCTCATGACGTGACTTACGAATATCTAATGCAATATAATTGGGAGATTTTGGCAATGGGGACCAGTTATCCACAGGGACGTGATGATGGTTATCATTCGATTCGATTTGACAAGTAGATCAGTAATTGGTATGACATTTTCCCGAAAAATCAATTTTTACCCTGGAAGTTATTAAAAATTCGGGATTTGGGCAATAGGAACCAGTTGTCGACAGTAGTGTTCTAAACGGAACGGGTCGGGTCGGCTTGAAGACTGATCGACCCGACCCGTGACCCCACCCCAGTGACTCGACCTGAGTGTCCTGACCCGAGCTATCCCTACTGACCCGACCCGACAACCCGACCCGAGTGACCTGACCCGTTTGAGAGCACTAGTTGACAGGGACGTGATGGACAGGATGGGTATCATTCTATTTGTATTGATCAATTATTGATCTACTTGTCAATAAGAATCGAATAATACCCGTCACATCCCTGCCGATAACTGGTTCTCATTGCCGAAATCGTCTGTATAATTTAATACAATTTCTCAACTTTGGAATAATAGTGTAATAATCGACTTAGCCAAAGTGCTGCGACTCTAATCTAAAAAAAAAAATAAGAAAAGAAAACCTTTTTACTGAATGAATGAAATGAAAAAAAAAAAGAACAAAATAAAAGTCAGTAGTAGACATATCAAGTTCTATATCAGAGGAGGCTCGTATCTATGTACAGAAACTAGTTTTTCGCTCTATCCACATTCACGTCACCATCGAGAAACTTTAGCTTTCATTTGCTTCGCACACCAAGATTTACTACACTGCATAGGTATGGCATGGTTTCATATATATAGGGTGTTAATGAACTATACCGACAAACTTTAAGAGGTCAGTCCTCGCATCAAAATAAGAGAAAAAGTTCGTATGGACTTATGGCAAAAAAGTGCATAGTTTCAGAGCTAGGGCTGTCCAAAATCGCGAAAAAGCTAAATTTCAAGAGGCCCTATTTCGAATTCGAGAGACTGATGGTGGTCCTTATCAGCTTAAAGGACGTCACGCATACGCAATCCGAAAATGTATATTTCATTATTGTTCAATGGGTTTACGGATTATTCCCTGCAGCTTCAAATTCCCAGACATGCCATCAACCGAATTTTAATATGTGCTATGACATTATGATTAGTCCAAATTAGGCAAACGATAAGCCTTGATAGCAATGAACACGAAATCCTTTGGCGCGATGTCGGAAGTGTTAAGAATCGTCAGCAGCGCGGTCTCTCGTACTCGGGAAAATGCATGGTGCGATGGTTTCTTTGATGCTTATAAGTGAAGGAAACGTGAAATATATCGTGACGAAGTATATATCATTACACGTTATTCCGAACACGAGAAAACATGGAGCTGCCTGTTCCTAACACTTCCGTCTTCCCTCCGAAGCGTCGGATGTTCATTGTTGTCAAGGTTTTATCTCCTGCCTACTTTGGACCCTTCCTGAAATCAGATTAAATCTGAAAACTCTATTGAAAACATATCTGAGAATTACAACCTGTAGGGAATACCCTCTACACCTATTGACAATTGATGAAATATACACCTTTAGATTGTGTATGCCTGGCTTCCTTTACACTGATAATAACTACCGTCCACAATTTCGAAATAGAGCCAATTGAAATTTAGCTTTTCCGCGATTATGGAATGCACTAACTTTGAAACTATGCACTTTTCGCCATAGGTCCATATCAGGCACGTAGCCAAGGGGAGAGTCCGGACCCCCCCCCTTCGAGACTAGAAACGAAACAATTAAGGAAAGAACGAGAAACAAAATGAAATGAGAAAAAGAAGGATCAGCGTTAAAAATAAATAATAAACTGCAGGAAGTTTTTGATTACTCTTTCTTATGAGGAAATGTGTATTAGTTGCAATACATGGTGGTGAAGTTAGCGAGATCCTGGAAGAGTCAGGGAATTTGAAATTTCTAGAAAAGTTACAGAATTCTCAGAATTTCTGCTACTAATCAGGGAGATTTCAAGTTCCGAAAGCATAGTGCCCTTGAGGAACAGCGTGGACATTTTTTATCATAATTTTTCGTCATCGCATCCTTCCAGAATCAAACATGTTATTTCACAAACAATTTTCTACCGCTCCTTTAACCTGACATTTGGAACCGACAGTAGTTGACGGAATAATAAAAACAAAAATTTATATGAAAAAGGAGTTCTATTAGCATTTGATCCAACAGAAAAAGGAACGCAGATATTGTGAAATTTTTTACAAAACATTATTGAGTATGTACTTTTTATAATAGTGAATATGTACTTTTCATAATAGTTGAGACCATAATGAAAGAAAAATTGTTATATTTGAATGGACAAAGAAAGGAACGTAAATATTGTAAAATCTTTTTCAATACTATTTTTTTTATTCTTTTATTACTCGAGATTTTTCCATAGTTTGCTATTAGAATACCAAAATATCCTCATTTTGTTGTCCTAACAAACCAATATATGTTGATAGTAAAGTAGTTTACATTGATCAAGCTCCTGAGCCTTCAGAATTTCATAGCACGCCCCTCCCCTTCCCGTTACGAAATCCTGGCTAAACGAATCAATATATGTTCCAGTAAAATAGTTTAGAATGATCGAGATCGTGGTGTGATGATCAGAGTATTTCATGTCACGGACCGCTTCCTTCACGAAATCCTGGCTACGTGCCTGGTCCATATGAACTTTCTCTCTTATTTTGATGTGAGGAATCATCTTTTACAGTTTGTTGGTATAGCTCATTAACACTCTCTATATTTATGAGAATACGAGATACCTTCGATCTCCTACCCCAAACTTTGCAGCACAATCCAATGAACTGTAGCTTCGATTATGAACAACAGTATAATAGACGAAAATTCTCTAAGCTGCAATTGCTTTTCTCTCTTTGTTCCCTGCAATTAATTTTACGGAGTGATGATATTTACAATCAAACTACAAAACAATCGCCTTAAAAACTCAAGACAACGTCTTATAAAAATGCTTTAAAGGAGAACAATATGCAAATAATATCGTTTTGTTTAAGTCAGTAATACAAATTAGCGTCAATATTCTTTGTGCGTTTACGTTGACGTCATTCTATGCAACGTCTCACTCCCTGCGCAATTGTGGTAGACCTCCGGCAATGTGCTTCCAAGCTTTTATTCATTTATATTAACTATGGAGTATTTTATGTTACTTTCTCTGACGCGTCCTTAATTTTTTCACATCCGTTTGCAAGTTTAATATTTAATTAATAATTAAATTTAATTTAAGGTATAGTACAGGACAAAAATAAACAACCAAAATCGTAATTAGTTTTAATGGTGTTTTAGTCGCTTCTTTTTATCTCATACTTTAATTTTATATATTATAAGGTTCCATACCCTCACGTATAAGCAACTAGTATAAACATGCGTGTTATTGTGTCCAAAACATAAGTACCAGCAGACGATGAAAGACGGGAACGAAAGATTCACAAAGACGAATCGGAGGAAATCCTAATATGGCCGACCCTATCCTTACGGGCTTCCCCTTCAGAGGACACCCATATAAAGGATCACAAGTGGACAGAGGCATCAGTTAACAGCTGATCATTAACCTAGCAGCACCTCTCTCTGGGGACCGCAATGGGCTATGAAGAGTCCCTCTAAATCTTAGTCTCTGGAGGCTGCTGTGAAGGAAAGAGATATTCTATAACAAACTTTCTCTCGGGGCTCCAATAGGCCACATAGAAATCCTATAATAGTCTCCCGAGGCTGGAGTAGGCAAAGGAGACTCCTACAAATCACCTAACGAAGGGGTTCCTGTTATAAGACAAATTGAACCTATATTTCCGAAGCCACTACTACGTGGGCTGAGAATTCACTAGACTCTGAAAGCATTTAGTGTATTACAAAGAAACTTTGTAAAATCATTATGGAGAGTTATTTTTGTGGTGTAGAGTGATTATACGGATCCACAGAGTTGTAATATTTAAAGAAGAAATTTATAATAATATTTTAATAGAGTAGTATGTATGATATGTATTTGCGTGAAAATTCATTAAGGAAACTCAAACCTGGCGGAGGGACATTTTCTAAAGTTTACAGAATAAACTAGTATTGTAATAGACCAGTATGTGAATAATCGAAGTACGTTGTGTTGTTACATCCGAAAACAAAAATCTGAATTTAACATGTAGCACACATTCTCCTTTATGTAGCCATTGAGCACAGTGTATAAAGTGTAGGAGGGTGACTCAGAGTATACAAAGGCGAACAGTTAAGAAGCGGAACCATTGAAAAAGGTGATATAGGGTATACGAAGGTGAAGAGTGGAAAAACGGATGATGAAGTTCTTACAGATTCCTGAAGTTGTTACAAATCGTCACCACGAAAGAATGGTAAGATGTGGAAAATAGCGAAAATTTTTAGATTTTTAAGTGAAAATGTAAATGAAGGGCAGGGATAAAAGTGGATCTGTAAATGTAGGGGGAAGCATGACGTCACGGCGTCCCCTGTGCCTATGTTTGCCCATTGTAATTATTTTAGAAAGTAGGGGAACGAGACGACTGAAATTTTGCCTTATATTAGCTTATGATTCAAAGAAACAAATGCACTATATGATTCCATGAAATATCTCTTACGTCGCTGGGTATACGCACGTTTTCTGTGCTTGTTTTGAAAATTGTAACACAGGTCACACTTTCATGATCGAATTAATTTCCAATCAAAAAATGGATAATAATTATGATCCATTTTTGTCAATATTTTTCTGATTTCTTTTGAGCATTTAATTCAAATTTATATAAAAAATTTGATGTAGATTGTCAATAAAATGTAAAAATCCATTTTTTGTTTTTAGAAAAAAGAGAAATTTAATAGTGAATTACATACTGCAGTTAATATCGTTGCTAGTGGACCGATTGCATTTTTTTACAGTAAAGCTTTGCAAACCAATTAACTAAAACAGTAGAACATTATTAGAAATGTAAAAGCCCAATTTATATTAATTATATTTCTTGTGTGACCTCCCGTTACAACGTGACCGCTGTTACAATGCTTGTGACATCCTGTTACTTACCTGTAACCGATGTTACTTCGACAGTGGCATTGATACATATCCATGATTATCGTAACTTTATCAGGTAAGTAGGTCTGTTCACAAGAAGTATTTTATTACCTAATAAAATGTTAAACTGGATATGTTAAATATTTTCTGCTTATATTTTTCTCATTAGTTACAATAGTGAAGTACTACAAAGTAGTTTGTCTTCAAAACATTGCTCTCCAAAGTTAGTGATGCATTAAGAGATTAAAATGAAAGGCTACTTGTTTCTTAAATAAAATAATATAAGTTTAAACAGAATACAAAAAACTTTGTTCTGAGCACTTTGGCAGCTAACATGGCAACTTCATCTTTTTACCGTCCTTTAGTCTAACTTAGAAGAATTACAAAGCAGAACACATTTAGGAAATGCTCAATGAAATATTCGCTTCTTTGGTGTCATGACTTTCACTGGGGGATCTATTATAGCCTTCACATCACTTAAGCGATAAGGAGGTGTATCCTTTTTCTTAGGCCAACTGAACTGTCCGGGTCCTGAATACTGCATTACATTTACATGTATCACATTACAGCTGTCCAATTTAGTAATAGTCCCAGGGTACATGTATCACATTACAGCTGTCCAATTTAGTAATAGTCCCAGGGTACAATATTCCATCGAGCTTCACAATTACCCATTGTCCAATGACTAGCTCTTCTTCTGTCGTACTCTCTTTTCTTTTCAAGTTCATCTTCTGTCATTTTTGCACGTCTTCTACGTTGCCTCTCTCGATCCTTCCTTGTTTTTTTCTTCAAGTGCCGAACCACTAAGCTTCCTTCTTTGCCTAACTTTCTTCTATGGAAAAAGATTTTCATTCCGATCGTGTAAATACCTCCGTAGGGTGGATTCTGATTTTGAAGATGTTGGAGTCTGAACATCCATTGCTATATAGGAAGTAAAAAGAAACAAATACCTGTAAAGCAGTGGTTTCAAATTTTAACTTATAAAACATATTCGTTTAAACATACTGATCACCGTCTGTAAAGATCTACAAACTCTCGTAGCGTAATCAGTGTTTTGCAGAATAATTCCAGCAAACTAGAAGCAGGCGCTTTTTCCTACCATATACTGTAGGACAAAATAAAATAAAATATCAAACTGAACGCAGCGTCTTGATTCTATGTTTACGAAAATTATGGAAAATCTTCATACCATTCTGTAATAGTACAATACTACGAACTCTGGTGCGTTAATAAATTATACTTTCAATTAATATTATATGCACTCACAATAAAATATTAAAAGTGTTATTCTTAGAAGGACCTAAATGAGTTTTTAGTTACCTCCGCTTCTGTCTGTATTTCACTCCACAAAAGGCCGAATGGTTTCCTAAACTTATTTGTATTTAAAAGAAAGTAAAGCAATCAATAAGATTCTAAAACATACTGAGAGATAAACACAAGCCTCTAATTCATCTCGTATCTCAAATATTTCTAAGAGACTTTTCATTACTCTTTGCAATCCTTAATTCTGTAGTTTTATATAGCTTGATCATTAGAAAGAATTTTCTAATTGAAACATGAAGTATCGGCGGTCACGCATGTAACAGCGGTCATTTTTTGTGTCATCGGTCACAATAGCCAATTCGTGACCGCTGTTACAGTGACCGCCGTTTCATTTTCGGGCTATAGTTTCAGCTATCGTTCGCACGTGGGCATAATTGTGCTGGCCTCTTCAGTAATGTTAGCATTGTCAACGTGATTTAAAAAATAGTAGTTTATTTTACATACAGGAATCAACTTATTCTTTGAATCAGGCGACCGTTGTTCGTTTTCGAAAGTCATGCCTGATTTTTTTAAAATATATTTTGCACTTACCTGCGTAATTGATTGCTTATCTGCTCGATTCAGCTGCAGTCACTAATCACACGCGCCATCTTCCTTCTTAAGAAAGTATTGCCAGTTCTGAACAGGTTTCGTGCGGTGAGTAATGACATCGCTTGATGCTATGACCTCCGTTACACAGAAATATCGAGACATGACTTTGGAGGTCTGTGCTATCCACATAAATTGCTTGCAGAGATTAAATGGTACATAAGTTTATATTTCTATATGTTTAGTAAACTGTAACATCAAAAGAATATACTTTCAATTTAATGTTTAATTTTAATAGGTGCAGAATATTCTATTTTGTGTATCGAGACACGTGACCTCCGTTACATTTCTTAGGTTTATAGCTTCATAATATAGAGTTCGGAAATATTATTCGTCAATCACTTGTCTGTAAAGATAAGGACAACAATGGGGATTGTCAATCAACACAAATCTACTTCACTTTACAATTCAGTAATCCTATGGAAGCCTAGGACTGAAAGTGGCGGGTTAACTTAGTACGACCCTTATACTATCATGAAGACAGTGGGATTCCACAATTTTCGTTTACGTGTATACCCAAATTGCTGATGCGCCTGGTCTTCACAGACGCACCCTCTCGCTTCCGCTCAGGCACCCTGCTCTGCTTCTGCCCTAACTGGGTTAGATATCATTAATGCTATTTAGTGGCCATCTAGCACACGTTGGTTGGCGTGTTTACACAAGACCTCTCTGCACTAGGAAATGCAAGTGCACACCTCAAAAATAATTGCTTAAGGTATGAAATGTGATTGCAGAGAGAAAGAAGCATGCATTTCGTGAATTAATGTATGGAACGTATAATCAATCTGCACGATTTTTGTAAATAAATAAGTGGAGGGCTAATCCCAGACTTTTATATGATCGCATCACAATATGATCATAATCCTTTTGAAAATGCAACGAATATTTAATTAGATTTGAGAAAGAAATCTATGAATTCAAAGAGAACAGAGCAACAATACCAATTTGAAACAACGAGCTTCAAAGAAAAAAGATGACACAACTGGCATAGGTAATCAAATGATTGTGGCATTTTGCATCAGACAGGTAATGGACATTTCAGGCAGTCGCGTCTAATAACATTTGGAATCTGACGTTTGTGTTTAGTTCTTTCTTTTTCTTTCAGATTACACTCTACATTCAGAATGTGAATTTCTTCTTGAGCTTATAATAGTATGTGCTTTTAAAATAGCACACAAAGTAATACATTCACAAATCTTAGCTTTTGTCGTAATTAATTTACTCATTAATGTATTATTGTTACTAATATTAATAATTGTAGTGACTACGTTTCTTTCTTTTTTGCATATTTTATGATAATGGTATGCATGCCAAGAGGATATTATTATGTTGGTTCAATTTCAATAATCACCCTTTTTAACGTCTGAAGGAAAATCACCCTTTATAACGCAAGTAATTGGTAATACGCCTCTCTACTTGCAGTTTGCACTTCTGTACAACTTGTCTTCATTTCATTATTGGTATATTTTTAACGGATAAAAACATCTTTCCGATTGGTTGGTTGGTTTAATCGAAGATTCGTTTCAGCACCGAGGTAATATGAGACGTGAACCTAAGCTTAATGTCCGAATAACTTGAGCTGCCACTGGGAATTGAACTTGGGCATCCCGCCGCACTAAGGAGACTTCTGTTGGAACGTCTCTTTTATATCGAGTTGCTACGATAGGAAATATCCGTCTTAAAATTGCACTATACTGGACATTGTAATCGTGGCGTCAGCAACGCTGAAAAGGGGAATCACTTTGCTTAACCATATAAACGCTACTAGTTAATATGCGATATTACCGCTTTGGTAATGCGACATTAGCGCTGTAACCAGACCATATGGCGCGTTGGCATTTAAATTTGCTAACAAAATTAATTTTCCTTTCTCAGTCATTTGTCACGGTACATCTTTTCTTAATTTGATTTTAGTTTAGAGTCCGAAGCTATACGGGAAATTACAGCTTAACAAAGAATCCGAATCACAGAAGCTCCGACCGGGAAAGGTCACGTACAAATACAATGTATGAGGACTCTTGTAACCGCGTGTTTACAAAGTAAAAGTGACCGAAAAATTAGAAAATGGAGAATTCATCCTTTGTTAGCAAATCGGCTTTCAATAGGCCAGATTCATTTAACGCTAGCGCAGAATCGAAAATATGGAGATAAATCCATCCAATACTATCTATGTCAGTTAAACCCTTTGATGGCTTATTGTGGTCGGATATAATCGAGCTCTCCACCATTAACTAGAGTTGCCAACTGACAGGTATTTTACCAGCGAACTAGTAGAGTTGTCAGACTTAACTACATATTTCAAGGTTTAAAATGCAGTTGTTATTCGCCTGTTTTGATGATTGTTAATGGAGAATTTTATATTTCCAGAATTATATCTCTACTTGCAACGCCCCGTTGTAAGCACATTCAGACGAAGCTTTGGGTTCGCTCGACGCTAGATAGGCGCCTTCTCCCTTCGTATAGTTGATCCAATGGTATCGCTTTTACCCCCAATCGACCAGGCATTTACGCTGTGTTTATAGCGTCGGTAGAGTCCAGGCCTTGAATGTGTCATTGTCAAAGACCAAATAAATCAAAACTTGCAAAACCTGGTTGGTCATAATAGTAAAGTATCCGGCTGCAGCTACACACGATTTTAGCATCGCTTAGCCAGAGATGTGTTGTTTGAGAGACCACGAACACACGCACACACACACACACATATATATATATATATATATATATATATATATACGCGTATATTATTATTGTTGTTGTTGTTAAGTATTCTGCCTTTAGCCAGGTCCTGGTACTAATGGGTTTTATTTTCTTCTTAATTTTTTGTTTGGGCCTGGAAATGTTTCTTCCATGTTTCTCTATTTTCATCTTCCTCTTTTTACTCCCAATATTTTCTTCCATTTTTTAAATCCTAGATCACTTGTGTTCTTCTTCTTCCTAATGCTCGCTTCTCTTCCGTCTTTCCTTCTATGGCGGTATGAAGAAGACCATTTCTTCGCAATGTGTGTCCAATCCAATTGGCCTTTCTGTGAATAATGGTGGCTAGAAGCGTCCTCTTCTTTCCTGTCCGTTTTAAATATCTTCATTTGTTACTCTTTCTGTCCCCATCTTCCTCCAACACCACATTTTGAAATTTTCTAAATATTTCTTCTCTAACTTACGTAATGTTCAAATCTCTCAACCTTAAAGTCCAATACTCCATACATACTTGACCATTTGTTTCCTTAGTGGAAGAAGTTAAGATTGATCTTTACTTGTCGATGCTTCTTTAGCTATGGCAATTCTGGACCTGATCTCTTTGGTGTATTATGTATATTTCGTCAAAATACTTCCCAGATATTTTAAATGATCGACCTATTCATTCTAGCCTTAATAATCGTATCACTTGCATACCTGATCTTATGAATGATGTGCCCTCCAATCTTGAAATCTCCAATCCCCATTAATGCTTTCTTCATTAACCATTCACTGTAAATGTTGAATAATTGTGCGATATACTACATCCTTGTCTGACTCCTCTTCCAATCTCCACACTATTGGTTGCTCCTTCATTCAAGCGCAACTTGACTCGTTGTTCTATATACAGGGAATCTTCTATATATATTTTTTGTAATATTTTTCGCGATATTTTTCTGTTTAAATATGAACCGTAGGAAACAATACATCTTCTGTATAAGAGACTATTTTTCCAGGACTATTCCTCAAAGAATGTCGATAACATCACCATACACCGTGATGAATATCATCGTAAAATATCTGATCCACATAGTAGATTAACCATTAAAATGCAGATTCGCTTTTTACTAACCTCAATTTTTGTAAAGGATATATTTATTATCTATATATATATATATATATATATATATATATATATATATATATATATATATATATATATATATATATAATAATTATATCCTTTCATATTCATTTTTTATTTTAATTTAGGTCTAAATTTGGAGTGTTATAATAGCCAGAAAAAACATAAAATAACTCGTTCTGGATCATCACGAGTTTTTTCATGGACAGTTAAAAATACAACGACTAGAGAAATGTAACGAAATATACACTGAAATGAAATAATTGCTCTGGAAATTTGTTATTGAAAAGAAAAAAAAGTATCTTATAATATACCATACAAAAAAGTAACGCTAAACTGTTTGTGGTAACACTGAAGACCGACACAGTATTTGTTATAACAATAACACAGTCCCACCTGGTGTTGTATCAAACTATAGAATAAAACGTTTCAACCGGAAGCAAAGAACTGCTCTGGGCAACGATTTGCATCATGACGTATTATTGTATAGTTTCAGGTTAATTCAGATCAGAATGTAATAGGAAAAAAACACGCCACCGATAATTCCTGTTAATCCAGGAACTTTATCGACGATTAAAATTATATTGAAATACTTTCGGCCACATTCTCGAGTTTAGTTTGGCATGGTCATCGTAGTTCGAAGTTGTTCCGGAAGGTGGCAGAGTGACAAGTTACCTGTCGTGGTACAGATGCGTATTTTCGAAATACACTGGACTCTAGTCATAAGGCATTGTGAACGGGGTTATGCTTGGCAACAATGTAGGAAAAGTGAATGACGTTTATATCGCGATCCTGTTGGTGACATCACGAGTCATGACCTACATATAGCACAAAGTAAACGCCTGATGCTGTCGGCCCTTCTAACCGAGTGAGCTAGCGCAACATGCTAGTAAGGAAAATCGTTGTTGGTGTGGGTCCAAACCCTGCCTATGGAAAGTTTTTTTATTATTTTTTTTTAAATATAACACTTCTTTTGTTACAATAAGATTAAAAATAATATTCAAAAAGTGATTTAACAATTATTTTGAAAAATTTGCATTAAACTTCTTTCATTAAAATAAGTTTGCCCTTGTACTTATACAGATCCATAGCAAAACTAGTAGTAGTAGTAGTAGTAGTAGTAGTAACAGTAGTAGTAAAAGTAGTAGTAGTAGGAGGAGGAGGAACGGGTTAGAATGCAATTCATTTGTTTCCGTGCGATGTTGCCAAACTTAACGCCTTCTGGCTAGGGCTGAGTGTATTTCGAAAATATGCGGTGCAGATACAGGATTTTGCTTCTTATCCAATGTTCGTAATTTGAGGGAAACTTCCCTAATGTAGTTAAATTTCGAACTTAAATTTGGCAAAAAGGGAAAAATGGAATTTTTCGATAAAACGTGAACATAATCCAGGGAAATTCTCGCGCAGACTGATTAACCAGTATAAATGCTTAATTTACATACAATAAAACAATACAATAGCTATGGTTTGAGTATGTGTCTTTTCAAAGTATGGTGATTTGTGTGTGTGTAATTTTTTGTAAAGAAAAATTTTTAAAAAGTAGAAGCAAAAAGCAGATAAATTAAACAAATGTGATTGGCACTTCATTTACTATACCTATTTAAACTTATCAAATTATTTCTGTCATAGGAATTGGACACTCCAGAAACTAGGGGAAATTCGATGATAAGGAAAAGGAAAATTTTGAGTCAGTGGAGGAAAATTTTCTTAAGGAAACCTACAAACATTCGTCTTACCATGCCACGTTAGTCGGTCTGTTGTGAATGCTGAGGTTAGATTCATACAAAATTTCGGAAATACCAACCGTTTAAAAATATCGTTTTACCACAGGCAGCAAGAGTGCACACTACTGCTGCCCAGCAAACTTTTGATGATAAGATGATGAAACAGGATTTGTATGAACTGGATTACTGAATTGGTTATCTAGGATAACAAAGAAGGCTCGTATTCAGCATTTATGAGCTACTGTGTTACAATTTTTATCAGTTGCAGTACTTACGTGATTTTTTTTAATATAATTTTGGTCAATCAACAAAAAGAAATGATAAGAAATAGAAATAGTTTAAATTAATTTAAAGGCACTATATACCAATAATAAAACACAGTACCAATATAATTGTTGTTTATTGTGTGATGCATCTTCATATTTAGTACAGACAGTTGTGAGTAAAAGTATACACCTCGTCTCCAAAGGGTTCTTTGGCCAATACTTGAGCAACGAATTGAAAAATTAATTTATTTTTCTTTCTTGTTTATTTTCTAACAGAGAAATTCACAATTTGTTTTCCTTATGAGCTGCTTAAACTAGTATCCGATTAACCTTCTTCTTGGCAATGTATCCTTTGGGATACATAATGTTTTTGAAAATTTTTTGGTTACTTTAAGAGTACCTATTCTTAGCAATGTATTCTATGGGATACATTACGTCACAGCTTTGTCTAAACAAAACATGTAACTTGACACGGAAATTGCATGCCGTACTTTTTTTTCTGAGCAACGCAAGCCTTCTTGCCAAGAAAAGGGTTAAGAAAGTATGCACTTTTGATGGTCACTGTTTATGAAATATAAATATAAATAATTCAGGATAACCACAATAATTAAGTAACTTTCACAACACAAAACATATTTGCTTCATCACATTAGTACTTTTCCTTCCAATGTTTAAAGTTATTATTAAGTTTCACTTGAATCCAGATCCATAAGATAAATAATGTCTTCTTTCAAGTTATCGCCCAACAACAGCATGGATATAAAATCGATAACCAATAGAAAAAAGTAAACAACAATTTATCTTAATTAATAACACGTCCAATACCATTTTCAATATGTTCGGAATCATTTCAATTGAGCTGAGCGAAGCCAATAACTTCAGCGCGGCTACTTTGTACCTGGGCTTACCAAAAAGTTTCGACACTAGCTATATTTACAAGAAAGTGTTTTATTAGCTCCCGGTGTAAGAATATGGTAGCTTCTAGTTTTACTCCAGGTGTACGTGTATGTATGTGTTTCCTTATTTCTCGGCAACTACTGGCCACTTCTTAGGCATTGACTCCGCACTGTAGAGGTCTGCATGGACTCGGGCCGAGCCCGCGGGCGTACAAAGCGTATACCACTTCGGGCCCGGGCCGGGCCGGGCTCGGGCCGTGAATCTTTAAATATATAACCATATTTCTCTAGCCTTTTCGAGCCTAACTTTTTAAACATACTGTACACCGATATATATATTGCATCATTCTTTCTGGAGAACTTTTAAAGCACAACTACAGAATTGAACCTCTAATTGCTGTAAATAAAAATACAATTTTGCGTTAATTATTAGGTTTCTGTAATTTGGGCTTATTTCGGGCTCATTTGATTATCGGGCCTCACATTATAAATTCCCGGCCTAAGCAGGGCCCGGGCTAAAAATTCAGACCGGTGCAAACCTCTACTCCACTGTCTAATATTGTCCATGCTCTCTGTTTAGTATAGGCAGTGCTTGCAAAATGGAAACAAGAACATGGAATGGAAGCATGTTTAATTATTATTTTATACTTTGTTTTAAAAATAAATATCAGAGGCAGATATAGAAGATAAAAACTGGGGGACGGGATCAACCAGAACCCAGACAGTAATACGTATATCATGAGTTCACTATACGCTTTCAAAAATATATAAGTAATAGCTTCAATTATTTTTGAAACTCAAAAAAATGGAAGGACTAGGACCGCCGGTCCCGGGTTATATCCGCATCTGATAAATATGCAATGTAAACAGTGTGTGAAGAAATGACGGTTGAAACATGTCGAAAGTTGACGCACTTAGATTTATTGAATGAAATATGACTGATTCAAGTGATTACTACAATTACTTAAGAATGAATGTACAAATTTTTAGTTGTTATTAACAATGGTAGCCTATTTAGTCATATTTAGGAGTCATATTTAGTAGCCTAAATAAGTTTACTGTCATGTGAAGAAATATTTCAGCTGAGGAAAAATTGACTTTGATTTTACGTTATTTGGATATTCGAAGAATCTTCGAAGATCTAAAGCTTTCTGTTATAATGTTGACTTGAAGAATCAATAGGGGCATTATCTTCGGCTGACCAGGACGTAAGCTTATGAACTTTTTTCATGCCAGCTACCAAACGCTTTGGACTTTTAAGCACTTTCAGTTCCTTACGATAGTTCGTTCGATGTCAATTTATCTTCTTACGAACGTCTTCCCTTGTTATATTGGGATTTATTTTCTTGTAGCACAAGCAACTAATCTAAAGCTGCATTTCATTTTAATTTGTTGATGTAGTCTTGTCTACGTGAATCCCATAGTTGTGCTAGTCTATAAATTCCGTGAACGGTTGCTTCTCATCGTAACCTCTGTTAATTTTACCAACTTCTTTATTAAAACATCCTTACAGGCTCCAGACATGTTGTCCATGGTAAAACCAACAAAGAACTGAAGGAAAACTATCACATTTCAGCGGTATTGACAATAACATAGCTGCGCCCATAACTTACTTCAATATTATTGTCAATGTTCTCCAACTAAACCACAATATTGATTATTAAACTTCTAGGTTTTATTCAGTTATCACACATCAATTCATCAATATATTAATGGACTTTCAATAGTATTTGGCAATCTTTATAATAATTGTCAACAATATTGTACGTGTAGGGTCCCCTAAATGCTTTCATACTTGATATCGGTGTTCAGTCATTCAGAGTGACTAACTGATTGCGTATGCCGGTGTGACTTAGTCGAGTGGCCTTCTGATGATCGTAAGGCAGAGTCCATCATGTGTTCATGGCTCAATGAAAATCAAGGGCGTTTTGTAACGTCTTTAAAACCTGTCTTGGTGCCACTGTGAATTGGGTAAGGGTAAAAACCTGGAGAAATGAAACTAAGATGCTCACAAAGCTGAGGTATGAGTATGAAAAGCAGCGGATGTGGGTTAAATTCTCAGTCCAGTCGAACGATGTTTGCATGTTGATAGATGTGATAGCGTAGATGGGTCTTATCCAAAACGATATGAAGAGTCGTATTGTTGGAGAATTGTGACCGAAGAGTTGTTTCATATGTTAGAGCTTACAGTCATTATTTATTACGAGACTAAAGATCTAATTCAATATTGGTTTAACTATAATAACACAATTTTGGGAAGTCGATATTGTCAATAGTGTAGATGAAAGTCCCTGATCATACCGACTCCGGGTGTAGTACTGTGCTTACACCCGTTTCGCGAGTTAGAAAACTAGTCTCGAAATTTTTTTTAACACAACCTCGTTGAAAAATGGTTGTGGTAGATCACATTTTGGAAAATTAATGGCTGAGAGACCATTCTATTGGCATTGATTTCTCCGAAACTGTTTGAAGTAGAATAACAAAAAAAAAAAAAAAAAATCACGTTAATGATGATAGTACTTTAAGTGGTTTTCAAGTACGTAAGTAGGTAACAACCAATATAATCTTAGCACAATAAGCAGTTATTCGTAACATACCAATAAATTGAAAAATTATGTGGTTTTTGTTTTAATGTATAAGCGATATCTGCCAACACACTAATCTAATTCAGTGATATTTGTATGAACTATTGCTAGCCTGGCAAGAAAATATCTTGCTGTGTTAGTACCCCAGGCAATTAATTCCATTTTAGGTGGAAAGCTTGAACAAATTAAGAATACGCTTATTTTTACATATGTTTAAGTACTACTAGGTATATGTCTATCCCGAAAAGTCCCCACACATCCGAGGTGGGAAGACATTCAAAATCGCGATCAAACGTTGCGGCTTTTGTAGTTCTTAAAAACGCAAATTCTCCCTTACCATCAACCTTAATACCATGAAATAAAAACAGCTATAAATGAAATTAAAAGTTTTGAAGTATATTTGATTTGTAATGCAATTTTTTTTCAAGTGTTGGCTTAGTAGAGGTTAATTATATTTTTAAATAGTAAAATTATATATATAGTAAAATTGGAGGAAAAAATGGTATTCCTGAATCGCTTCAATCCACAACGGTTTTGCGTAAAACTCCAAGCATAAACATTATCCTTGAAGATATGAATCGAAAACATATGGCAATCAACAACGTATTTATTAAATCGGGGCAACCAAAATCTTATATTGTCCAGTGATGTTCGCGTTACTTGTACACTTATATATCAAAAGTATCAATCTCGACGACTTGTCAATGAAATGAATTCTTTAGGTTTCTGTGAATCTTACAACAAAGCATTAAAATTTGAAAATTCGGACACTATGATTAAATTTGTTTAGTTGGATCATTCAGGTTTCACCCAAACCACAGTTGATAATGCTGATTTTGACATTCGAACAGTCAACGGAGAAGAAATCTTTTACACCTTAGGACGAATAATTTGTCTAGCGATAAAAGGAAATGTTTACATTCAGGACAAACTCAAAACATCATCGGAATCCCCCACCAGTCGTCGTTGTAGAAGTGTGCCACTTACTAGTTAGAATTTTCAAGGGCTCAAAAGATTGAATCAACACAATAAAATACAAGAGTTTTCATATCTTACTGTTAGTAAACTAGATGTTGAGCGACCATACGTCCCGTTTTGACCGGAAGAATCTCGTTTTAGGAGCTTGTCCCGGCCGTCCCGTCAGTAGATTGATAAAAGTAGTATTTGTCCCGTTTTATGCAAATGAAAGAAGTAAATAAGAAACTCAGTACCTTTACTCCTTGTAAAGGTATTCATAATTAATAATAATAAAGAGGCAAGAATTCAACTGAAATTCCCTATATTAAGCGTGATACATAGTTCGCAGTACTGCTCGAAAGGCAGAAAGGTTTTAGCAGTTGCTTGTTGAACAAACTTCAATGTGTACCGGTATTTCGTTTTCTATAATTATCAAATTACTTGACCCCTCCGTGTTACAGGGAAAAAAGAGGGAGAGCTCTGATATTAGGCGCTGATAAGAACAAAGTTAGGCTTAAAAGTTCAGGGTTGATAATTCAGCACTAGGGTAACAACCCTAGTCACATTCTTTTCACTCGTAGCAATTTTATTGCCAATTTTCTTACGATCATGTCCTACTATATTGTAAGTTAAACGCTGTTTATATTTTGTACGTTATGTATATATATATATATATATATATATATATATATATATATATATATATATATATATATATATATATATGATGTTATATTACAATATAAATGTATTAGGTAGGGCTAAGGGAAACATGAACTAATTTACTGACCTGTTTCTCATTTCGGGGGGCGCGGTGGCTCAGTGGTAGAGCGTTCAACTTCGGTGCTGGGGTGCCTGGTTAGATCCCAGCTCGCGCCGTGTGGACTTTGCGGTGGACAAACACCGTGCTCCTGGGTTTTCTCGGGGTTCTCCCGTTTCCTCCCACTTTCTTCATTCCCCCATTTCACTCATCATCACCGTCTCCTTTAGCCTAACCAGCATAACCGTGGGACGTAAAACTTAAAGATTTAATTTTGTTTAAAGATTTCTGTTTCTCATTTCTCATGGTTTTTAAAAAGACCGGAAGCTATCCCGTTTCCAGCTTAAAGCTTTATGGTCACAGTAATAGAAGCAATAAACAAAATACGAATTTTAAATTAATTCGTTCTTTGTACATAATTATTAGGAAATCCCAGGAAACATTACATCTTATTAAGAATTTAAGGACAAAACATCAGCAACACATAGTAGCATTTCTTAATACCACAAATGAAAGAATTCCGTTACTTTTCATAAATGAAGAAGCCACACATGTGAGCACAATTTACACTAGGCTTCTCAGTACCATTGAATGTACGAAGAAAACTAATTAGAAGATATGAATATTAACAATTGATCAGTCGTTCTTTTCGAAAGCGTTTAACATATTGTCTGCTGCTGAACGCAATAACGATTTAAGCAAAGTTGTTTTTCACCTAGATGGATTCCATCTTTTGACTTCCTATATGATAGCAGTTGCTTATTTAATAGCTGAGAGCGGATTAGATCTCTGGGGACATATTTAAGAAAGAAATGTGTTTTTCAGATGATTAGAGGTAAATTTATTCGCACGCTATGCGTTCATATCTGGTCACTTGGTTGGCCCTGGAGCGCATTATTTCGAGGAGCTCTATATGACTGTACCAGAAAGATATAATGTCTCTGTACAGTCAAGACCAAGCTTTGAATATTGTTCCCAGCAATACTAATTTTGCAACATGCCTTGAGTATACATTTCACATAGTTTTCACGACGTTTGTAATTCAATAAATAAAGTTTTTGGTATTCTATCCATGTTTATTTTATTTAATTGGTGGTTGTTTCAAACGCACTGTAATTTTGGGTAGCTTTAACAAAATTACGAAGGGAGAAAATGTAAACAGCAGGACTTGGAAACTTTATGAGTTCATTATTTGTAACAGGTTCAAAATGCACAAGTTCTTCATTGCTGCTCAGGGAATGAGAATCTAGGAACTTCATTTGTTCGCAATACGTAAAATGTTACCTATTTTACATGCAGCTGGGCTTAACAATTATCCCAGAAGTGCTTATTTCTGTTTACAAACCATGTCTGAGTTACAAAATATAATGGCAGAAAACGAGTTCGAAACAGGACCGTAGCCAACCCAAATATGGGAGGGGGGGGGCGATCCAACCATATGATAGTTCATCACCATATTATAGTTCTTTTGCAAGCCTACTGTAAAACTTTTAGGGGGCCATCAAAAATTTAGGGGGCCGGCCCCCTAGACCCCCTGGATACGGGCCTGGTTTGAAATATTTGTCAATTAAACGTTCTTCACGGTTAGGTGAATAAACAAGATCTGAATTGGCACATTGACAGATATGATAATCGATTAATCACTAATGAGATCAAGAAAATGATTGAAGGTTCAAAGCACGGTAGAGGCATATAACCACCTATCATGACTCGATGGATATCAACTGTGTCAGAATGTGGGAGTACTTGAAGAAGTCACAGGTACTTTTTTTTTACAAATACTTCCGGCAAGCATGTGAAACTAAGAAAGTTTAGAATAGAAAGAGACGAAAATGATCTCCAGAAAGTAATGATTTGTTTTAAGATCCATATTCTTTCTGGACTACATTCGAACAAATTGTTTAACATTTCAACTGGAATAATTGAGAATGCCGGATGCAACTGTAATGACGCAACAACTATTCGGTTGAAAGGCTTAGAAACCTTGAAGGATAAAAAGTATGGGGAACCTCACTTTCGTACGAAAAAATAAAGCTAAGAATCTATCACAAGAATGATACACATCAGTAAAATCTGGTAAGCGCAAACTTACAGTTATTTCAACTATTCTTTTCTCACAAAATCATTTCTTTAACCAATTAAAAAGTGTGTTTAAATTTCAATTGTCTGCTATTCGTCTATCAATATTTAATGAACATGGGATGTTTCGACGGTCAGGTAAATATCTACTAATGAATGGCATAGATCTTCTCTTTTCAGTTTCATTAATCGTGAACTGTGCATCAGAGAAAGAAATGGCTATTGTAGCTACAGGGAATTTATTACATAAGATCGTCTGGAAGAAATTTTTGACCACTTGAAGGGAATAGAGTAACGATAGCCTTTGAAGGGTAAAATTCTGTCCACACTAACAACTGGGAACACTTACACAGCGGATATACGATAGTAATGTTTTTGTAATACATCAACAAAAACAAACAAATATTTTAATTATCTTGTGTAATTCTTGTCATTACACTAAGAATTATGCTTAAATACATATCAAAACACATAGCACCTCACAAACTTTCAATTTTGTACTTAATGAGGTTCATTTTCTAGTTCTAAGTCCCATGGTAAAGAAACATTGCGATTTTAACAAGGTA
This sequence comes from Thermobia domestica, assembly GCF_964235325.1. Classification (NCBI taxonomy): domain Eukaryota; kingdom Metazoa; phylum Arthropoda; class Insecta; order Zygentoma; family Lepismatidae; genus Thermobia; species Thermobia domestica. The sequence continues at coordinate 32,948,124 of NC_137456.1, forward strand.
AGTTCGGGAGAAGGCACTCACCTGCAGACAAACTAAGCATGCTATTTGAAAAACCAATTCATGCTGATTATAACGAGCTAATAAAATTCCCGTACGATTGAGAACTGTTTGAGAGATTCAACTTGAAAGTTTATATGAAAAATCAGTGTATGTGCATTTCAAGGCGTTAAGACTCCATTATTAGCAACGAATATTGGCATACGAATTTAAATCTATAGAAACTAACAGAAACAACTATTTTGCAATGACTAACGGGTTTGTTAGTTAAAATTAGTAATTATACTGTTCACAATAATGACAAGTTAGAGAAGAAAATTAATCATTGTTGTCCTTCTGTTCTATGAAGAAAAGACGCAGGTAAAAGATTTCCTTCCACCATGAACATTTTATATGTGCAATTGTGTTGCATCGGTCAAGGGAACATTTCGTATTACCAAAGGAAAAAGCCAATTCAACAGGTAATTCACAAGGTATATAATTTGTTCGGTACCTTGCTTTGTGGAATGCAAACTGAAACAATCCAATGTATCGTGGTGTTTGGAACTGATCCATTAGCACGGACACGAACTTTATTTGATTGTTTCGCTGGCACAGAATGACGTTTTTGCCATTTGTCATCCAACTTGCAATAGACAATTTGTCTGTGAATGGACCCCAGTGATCAAGCAGTAGCAACTTGAAACCATTTGGTCGCTAGGAGGCGCAATCGTGCATTTAACGTTGAATTTCTCGAAAAGTTCTTAACCGTACAGGAATTTTATTAGCTTGTTATAATCAGCATGAATTGGTTCTTCAAATAACATGCTTAGTTTCTCTGCAAGCAAGTGCTTTCTCCCGAACTTTCCTTGTAAGAACTTTGGAAACAGCCATGTTTGACCGCCATATTGAATACAGTCGGACTCATGGAGATTTTTTTTTCTAAAAGTGAGTATATATCAAGCAGTTCTGAAACATAGGTTAGAATTAACTTGACCTTAATTTGTTCAATCTTAAGGAGTTAATTGCTTGAGGTATAGCGTTAAAACGTAAGACATACCGAGTTCAATACAACGGAATACAAAGAAGAGAAAAACACCAATAATGAATAATGAAAATTACATGCTAATAGTAACCAATACTAAACATAGGTGATACGTTATGCTAACATACATTTTGTAAAGTACTTTTAATATAATTAAAGCATTTTAATGGGATGTAACTGAACATTTTTTTTATCTTTTACATAAGCTATTAAAGTTAAGTATTTGATATGAACCTTTGCTCTCAAGGTAAACTATATTATTACTTATCTCAGTGTTACGTAGAAAGCTGTGTTGCAGCTTTGTATGTCATGTCAGTATGTTATTTATTTATTTACAAATACGCGTATATCTGGAGGAATGATTTTCTAAACCTTATAAGAGCTGCATGTGCATATCGTGCCTAGTGAAATTATTTGATTGCAGTAATGGATTGCAGAATGTTCTCGCCTTTAGTTGCAGATATCGCCAATTGGACCACAACAATCTCATCTATTGATTGCCTTTCTATTGTTTCCCATATATTCTGCGTAACTTAAATTCCTTTCCTTAGCTCAGTAAGCTCTTCGCATTTTGTATTGCGTGTCAAGACAAGCTGGCCTAAAGGAACTAACCTACCAAAAACTTGAAGCAAACTAATTGACTTAGAACTGAGTTGTACCGGTAGAATTGGCTCAAGCTTGCAGCAAGCTTAAAGTGCTTTAAGGATCGAGTATGTACTTCAGAAGTAGTATATATTTTTTTTTCTATTTATTGGCATTGGTCTCGTCAAGATTATTTGGGCTATATTGGGCAAGGTGGACGACTATATTATTTATAGCTTCGCTTCGTCAGCTCAAATGCCCATTTCAAACAAGTGTGTCTTCAGTATTGTATGATTCAGAACACTTCTTCAAAAGATAACTTATTCCGAAGATGATCCGAGCACTGGCTTTTCACAAAAGACGTCATATAAATTTTATAGTATATTATTTAGTAAAGTTCACGGAGTTGAGGTCGGAAATTGTCACATCCATTTCACAAACTTCTTTTACCCAAGTTCATCCCTGGAAAACACCATCCGCTGCCACAAGCTCTAAAAATATCCTCCCGTATTGTTTTCAAACGTTATAACCAGATTAATTTTCTGTTGCCTGTCTTAACGGAGACTCGAACCTGAAATCATCAAATGATCTAGAATGTCCTAATGATTCATGGTTCAAAGTCGTTTGGTCTACCACGATTTCATACCGTTTGTTGTCCAATACATAATGTTGAAGATTAAAAAGAATATTGGAAATACAAACAAGGAATATAAATCAAGCCTCCCCTGACGATAATATTCCTTTTTCCTTGTTCTGAAGATGAAAGGAAATCTCCGGGATCTCCGCGTGTCCACGTGGGACGGTCGCCTGTCGTTCACAATCTACAAAAATACAAGAAAGAAAAAATAAATTTATAAACTGACTTAGGAATGCACTATTTCTATTATCATACACACGCACAAAAAAAAATGTATTTAGAATTTTTAAAGAAGCGGGTTCAAGCATATCTTACAGTAGTCAGAACAGTAATACACGGGTCCCGAGGTAACTATTAGAAGGTAAATTGAGTTTACCTGACAATATTAATTACATAATACAAATGAACAACTTGATGTTTCAGTGATGGGGCTAAAGTCGATTGCATAGTAATATATTCCTGGTCTTTAAGACTTATACTACAGAACACAACAACAAACTGAGTTTAAATATATCAAAATTTTATTGAACTGATTAATAACAAGCAGATTGGTTAACGTGAACAAAAATGATTTATAAAAGCAAAATATATCTGAAAATACAGTCGTGGATTAAAGATATATACATATATGTTTGTCAAGTGACAGCTGCTCTGGTCATTAAATTTCGTAGAAACTTAGAATGTTAATTGAAACAGAAATGTAACTACGTTGTCTAAAGAAAACCTGAAAAGTAAACTACGATTGTAGCAACAGAGTACATTAACCATTTGACACGGTATAACATGAATGCGTATGTTATGTCATGGTCATATACACTTTATTACTCCCCCTCTCAGAAGTCCGTTCTTCATTAGAACTGCTTTATTTTCTTTTTTTATTTTGTAAAAGTTGCCACAAAGGAAAATAGTATCTATTGTTCGGTGACAAGCAAGAGTAGGATGACTACGTCACATTTATTTTTTTCTGAGATCTGCACGCATTTTTTCACACGACGGAAAATATTCGAATGTTTTGTTGTCAAGCAAGGATCCAAGGCAGATTGTAAGAAAGCAATACAGATTTAAGGTTCACAGTACATGATCATAGAAGTCAAAATTGCTCTTATCAGCTCTTTTTCAGCTTCAGATCTCTATTTACTCAAAAAGATCAGAAAGGTTTAATTTTCGCAGTGCAACTGTGTTAAAAGAAAACCTTTGCAGTCACTTTTGCAGGAATGATTGAGATTTTTTTAAATCTTTTTCCCTCTCATAATTATTCAATGAATCCCAATGCGACTTGGTATATAACTTACGAAATAACATGTGTGTATTCCAAGATAGATTGTGTCCAAGTACATGTAGCAGGGGCAAGTCCAGGGCGCGAAAAACTTCCCGAGAAGGATTTTTTGGAGGGAGTTTTCCGAATTATCTCAAATTTCTTTTTTTCTGGTACATAACATATACATGTATTAGATGTCATCTGAAAGTTATTTAATTCTGAAAAGAATGACGTGTCAGTTATTTGGGTGAATAGCTCTGTGGTTAAAATACTTTTATCACATCGTACTTTTCATTGTTTTTAAACGAAAGATGGATTTTCCAATAGGATTTGGAAACATTTTCCCCTCGTAACTATTCACGATATTGAGATCTAACGTGCCACATGAGTGACGAAGACAAAAATGTATTTCAAGATAGATTGTATCCGAGTATGTGCAGCCGGGGTAGATCAAGAGGGCACAAAATCTTCCCAACGATACTTTTTGGAGACAAATTTGCCGAATTACAGTAGAGCGTCGATTATCCAAACGTCGGTCAACCGAACGACCGCTTAACCGAACTGTGTACTCGCTCGCACCTGTTACTCTCCCACCCTACCGTCCATCATCCCCCTCACTCCCAAACCAAGTTTCCCACAGTAGTCGCCGCACTGAGCCACCGCTGGCGGAACATTGCTTCTAATGGCGCCTTCATAAGGCGCTGCTGATCGGCCAAGCCGCCAGTCGCTGTGTTTCAACAATCAGCACACTTCTGTCGGTTTGGCACTGGCTGTAGAAGTAGCGGCAGTATCAAAGCTGTTCACAGCAACAGCTGCGCCAGCTTAGATTGATTGATTTTTGAGTTTTACGTCCCGTTCAGCAGCAAGGCTATATGAGACGTGGAACTACTGATTAACGTGGAATCCGAACCACAGGAGCTCCCGCCGGGAATCGAACCCGGGTCTCCCGCGCCAAATGCGCGTACGCTAACCGCTTAGCCACGAAGGAGCTCTGCGCCAGCTTAGAGTTGAGGCGTGCCGCTCCGCGCAGTTTGAAGGATTGCGCGCCCCCAAGAAGAGCTTCTCACGGTGTAAAAGAGATGCCTGTTTTTATGAATAAATTTACTGTACAGTACTTCTTTTTGGCAAATAAACATGTACAGTTTGATTATCCGAACAAACCAGTTTTCCGAACACCCATGTCCCCCAATTACTTCGGACAATCGACGCTCTACTGTATTTCAAATTACCCTTTTCGTGTACGTCATAAACTCGCGGATTTGATCAAGTTTGAAAGCTTATTTTGTCTTTAAAAGAATGACGTGCGAATCATAATGCTTAGCAGTAGATACCTAACTGAAAGTCCACAGTTTTCCTTAAAAATGCCACTGTTTGAAAGGGCTCATAGAAACGTAGAATATTAATTGAAACAGAAACGTAACTACGTTGTCTAAAGAAAACCTGAAAAGTAAACTACGATTGTAGCAACAGACTAACTCTATAAACTATGGAACCCGAAGGTTCAATTCTGCCTTCATAAAAATCACCATTAGCTTCTGTCCTTAGTGAACTAGATCCAGTTTCTGCATTGTATTCCCATTTTTGTGAGGTAAACCTTAATATTGTCTTCCCATGTGCACCTTACTCTTCCTAATGGCCTCTTTCCGATCTTGTTTCTAGTTAAAATTCTGGGTGTTATTGAAAGCATTCTTACTCCTTTCCATGCTGGCTACACGACTGAATACTCAAGCTTCATAGAATAAATGGCCCTGACAATGTTAGGTAAAAGGTATAAGTTTTGCAGTTCGTCTTTATGAAGTTTCTGCCATTCCCCGTTCCCGCACCTCTTGGGTCCGATATTCGCCTCAGGATTTTATTTTCAAATACTTTCAGTCTGTGTTCTTGAGTCAAAGTAAGCGACCACGTTTCGCAATTACACAACACAACAAGCATATTTATTATTACTCATGATTGGTTACCCATTTCAAAATTTACATGCCAAAAAAAGAAATAAATGAAAGCAAATTGATTGCTAAGAAAATATATGGATGGTTACTCCTGAATCTCGAAAGGAAACGTTGGTGTACATCAATAGGATATTTGGTGAGAATAAATTATACGCTTATAATCTAATAAATAAGTGACTGGGAGATACTTTATTAATTTGTTTTATAATAACAAGTAAATATTTAATAACTGTTATAATATGTCTACATATGGTTGTTGATATATACTATATACAAAGTTATTTTTCTTACACTTATCAAACTAGTATTTTATAATGTTAATAAAACAATATTATAAGAAAAATTTCCCAAAGAGAAATTTAAGGCTTAAGGAAAATTTGGGGAAAATAAAACGAATACTGAAAAATATAACATAATTTTGAATATAAAATTTTCTGTAACATGAAAAAATTATGCTATTAGCTAGGAGGAAATGACAAAAGTAAGAATATCCAAAACAAGAAAGTAGTTGCAATATATGGATCAAATAATACGAGATGTAGAAAAGAAAAAGAACAGGGATATGACAAATCTGGCTCACGATAAGGAAGAGAAATTGTGAGGAAATTAAAAATCTGGCTCACGATAAGGAAGAGAAATTGTGAGGAAATTAAAAATCTGGCTCAGAATAGGAAAGAGAAATTGCGAGGAAACTAAAATCTGGCTCAGGATAGGAAAGAGAAATTGCGTGGAAGTGCAAAGTCTGGTTGAGACGAAGGAAGAAAAACTACGAAGAAATAGAAAATCTTGGCTCAGGATAAGGAAGGAAAACTACGAAGATATTAAAAGCCTGGCTCAGAATAGGAAACAACAAACTAAGAGGAAGTAAAAAGTCTAGCTGAGAGCCAGAAAGAAAATCTACGAGGATATTAAAAGTGTGACTCGAAAATAGGGAAGAAAAACTATGATTCCGGAAGCAATGAGAAGCCTGACCCAAGATAAGGAAGAAAAATTGAAATCTTTAAGTAGTACGTCCCACAATTATGCCAGTTAGGCTAAAGGAGACGGTGTTGATGAGAAATGAATGAAATAGTGGAATGAAGAAAGTGGGAGGCCACGGGAGAACTCCGAGAAAACTCCGGTGTGTTTTTTGACCACCACAAAGCTTACTCGGCGCGAGCTGGGATCGAAACAAGGAATCTATGCACCAGAGGTGAACGCCCTATCAGTGAGACACCGTTGCTCCTAGGATAAGCAAGAATATAGTTGCATCAAACCATTGGAAAAGTTGCTGACTCGAGAACAAAAGTGTGCCAAATAATAATAACATGATCTTCAGATGCATAATGTTTATTTCGTAATGAGAGAAGCTTTTGAAGAAAGTCTTCTGGGATTTAAATAAACTTCTTGGAAACTGAAAGAAACAGTGTAAACCATTGCATTAATTACGTCATTATCCAACAAGTTTCTTTGTTATTATATCTGTAAATGACATTTTTAATATAAAATAGTTATTATTTTTTTGTCATAAACTTTAAAAAATATAGACCGGCTTCACGTAAAAGAGAAGCTTCAATTTTCCCCTTCTCTCCAAGGTACTCCTGAATCTCAATTAATGTCTTCGTTTCTTCTGTTTGCATGGAAGATAGAACCCAAATAAGACTCAAATTCAGTCTAATTAATGCTTCATTCAAAGAAGGCTACAATATAATACAAACCGTATTCTGTTTCTGAAGTTAATTAACATATTTCTTTAATTGTGAACAAGCGACCGTGACCTAGCAAATTAAAGAATAAAATAATATTCGGAATATACACGGTATATATATTTCTCTTTTACAGAATAAATAACATTAAAAAACTAGCGTTGGTAATTCTCTTCTGGATTGTATCCAATAGCTGGAAATCTTCGCTTTTTTTTTCTTTCTTCACAAATCTTGAATTGTCTGTACCCTCCGTTTTTCTCGTTCCTTGTTTTCACCGTCATCCAAATCTAACTATTTGTGTTTCAAAATAAGCTTTATACGAACTCGTAAGAAAAAAAGAGCATCCAGGTATCTTACTCATTGCTTACACTTAGAGTGCATCTCTGAGATTAACATGACATAAAGTGCGCAAAGGTGTTACGAGTAAATGGTCAAAACAAGGACTACCGGTATGTATCGAAATTATTAGTGTATAGTAATATTACAAACAGTGGTGTACACAGGCTCTTACCAAGGAGGATGTTCATACACTCAATTTCACATCCTTTTAGAACAAAGTGGATTTTTGTATCCTCAAGGGGTGTTTAAAATTCACCCAGATGTGTTACAATAACTTACCATAAATTATTATATTCTGAAAACAAAACAAAGTGACTTTCCTTACACGTTGTCAAATTAAGAAGACTCCCATACTATGCATACTGAATACTATGCATACTATACATACTGAATACTGAAACGGGAAATAATCTACATACAGGGTGCCCGAGAAGTCCCTAACCATTTCTGGAAAGGAGCACTTGAATTTAAATGAAGCGTTTATAATATAAAAGAAGACACGGTAAATCGACGAAATCATAGCAATTGGAGGTAACCACCCCCTATATCCAAGCAGAGTTGGCATATCTCTTCACGGTGCAACTGAACACACGCTGCAACATTGCTGGGGTAATAGTACGTACCGATGCCTAAATACGTTGACGCGTGTGCACCAAATCCGTAATCTTCATCATGCGCACTTCAAGAGTGGGGACTTGGCGCACCTGGAAATTTTAAAGGAGATTTCTCATGGGTTTCAATGAGATGTGCCTGTTACAGCATAAACTTTAAAGCTGATTGAACAAAGGTGCCTCCCACACGCGCGTTTTAGGTCGCTGGTGGCACTCATTAGATTTTGAGGTGTGACATTATTTTCGGGTTAAATTCCAAAGTTGGGCGTCCGTTTCCAGCAAAATTTTTAAAATTTACAGGAAAGATATGGATACTTTGATCATTTGTGTGCTTGATAATATATAAGAGTCTCGAAAAATCTGTTTATTTCTTATATATAAGCGGTTATAAACATGGGACTATACGGTGAGCGGAGGGAACTACTTGGCGCAAGGTAACCGAACAGTTGCATTGTGGGAAAGAAACGAGCATTTATGTTATCAACATGGCGAATGTACAAGGGGAATTAACTAACAGTTTTAACATTTGTGAAGCAATACGTTGATAACGAGCAAAATCTTTTAAAAGTTTGTGAAGAGCACGGATTAATGAACCTAATAACAAATTGCAGTAAGTGTGGAAAGGAGATAACAGCGAAAAAACTTGGCAAAAGCGGACGCCCAACTTCGGAATATATGCCTTATTTTCTATTAGAAATAAAACAATTGAACTTTGATTATATCATAATGATGCTTTTGAGAACGCTAAATTTGGTTCAAGAATTATTAAATCACAAACTTAATCACTTTCACTTTCGATCATTTTAAATATCTCTCCCTCCCCAACCCCTAATTTGCACCATCAAAGTGAAAAAATAAACCATCCTAGGCCCGAATTTCATCTATGTGGCAAATTTGATCGGGATTGGTGTCGTGGTTCAAGAGTTATTATTTATTTTTATATATATATCTCTCCTCCCCCTCCCCTAAGTTGTACCATCAAAGTGAAATAATAAAAACAATCCCACGCCCGAACTCACTTGCGGATCTAGGTTTATTTAATGGAACTGCACCCAAGTACTTGCGGAAGGATGGGCACCGATGCATGGACTTTACTCAACTGTAATCTTGCATTTTTTGAATTACCCATAATCCATTCCATATTTCATAATACCTTTTAATGTTATCTGATATTAAAAGCCTTGTTAGATTTGTAATTTAATATTCCTCACTAGATGGCGCTCTTAAATAATATGAAGCCATGTTCATAATTAACTCTACAACTAATCTTTATGTCGTATTATAGCCCCATACCTTTTAAGAATATGCTTTTCTTTCAAACGTTCCTCGCTTACTGTAAGTCAATTTTCTTTGTTGGTTTCTGCTCTAGAATATTATCACTTCCCACTAATATCTAGCGGCTTATAGTTTACTTAACGTCTACATCCCTGCCACTCCGAAATAGAACATAGTTTCATGGAGACGGAAGCACTCAGGACTTAAAAAGGTCAACTTTTATAGACAGCAAAGAAACACAGGTGTCTGCTCGCGTTGTTGTCTTCTGGCCCGGAGTCAAATCATGTCGGACCCAACTTGTAGTGCTTCCCAAGTTGATGGAGGTGCTGCCGAATGGTTTCTGAACTAACATTGAATTGTAGTCCCAGTTCCTCTCATGTCTGGCCACTGTTCGCCTCAATTGATGCCTGAAGATCTTCATTTTGTACATGTGTTGGTCTTCGGGCACATGGTGCGTCTTCAAGTGTTTCGTCACCATCCTTAAACTTGTTAAACCACCGCTGCACTGTCCCCGTAGTCACGATACCTTTACCAAAGGCCTGGCATATCTTTCGCCTCGTTGCAGCAGCGTCTGACCATAGTTTGAAGTCGTACAGCATACACACCCTTATGACGCTCTGTGGAGTGGAGGTCCCATGTTCACTCTGTCCTTACGCAAATTCACGGTGTAACTGAACTGCTACAACCAAGTAGGTAGTATGTTGCATATACCCACATCAACAGCTGACCTTCGCCTTATCTGCATTCGTAGTCAACTCACGGTGCGAGGACCAATGGAACACTGATCTCTACAAAAAGCGACAGAACTTTCTTGGTTACCTTTATACTATCTATGAAAATCATTATTCAAAGAATCAATATAAAGATGCTATATCACTTAATCCTAGTCACCATTACTAGTATTATTTTATAAATAATAATAATAATAAAATGAAATAAACTTTCTACGATTATATCCTTTAGACTAAGGAAGGCGGATGATTAATGCAAGTGAATGATGATAGAAGAAACAGTGGAATGAGAAAGTGGGAGGAAATAGGATTATTCCGAGAAAACACACCAACATCATGATGTCCACCACAACCTTATTTAGCTGAAGATTGAACCAGGACCTCACGCGCCAGAGATAAGCGCTTTACCACTGAGCCATCTTGTCCTCAATAATAATAATAATAATAATAATAATAATAATAATAATAATAATAATAATAATAATAATACCTATAATCATATAGAATAATATTATTACTAACAATACAATAGTTGTAAGTCAACTTAGTGTATTCTGGCACGTAGGCAGGAATTTATTTCATAGAAGGCTCAAAATTCAATATAAGGATAAATTTTATTAAAATTTCTAAAATCACACATAAACTAGACTAAATTTACACGGTGGTTGAGATTAGGGGGTATCCGGACTCCAGAACCCACCCCTGGGTAATTTCTTGTTGATCACGTAGCCAGTTGTTAAAGGGTTCAAATGACACCACTGCGAAGAACTAACACCGTGCGTGATACCCTGCGAAACTACCGATGGAAAATACTCGATCATTTGTCGTATATTCCTGGATATGAGTCTGTGTGATTGCGATTGCTAAGATGAAAGAATTACCTCTCGGGGAGGATTGCGATACAAAGGAAGCTATCATAGGCGCAACCAGTGTTTCTTTCAGAAACAATGTTCCGGGGGGGGGGCACACTTAGTATTCCGGTGGGCACTGCTGGTACTGTTCTATTTATTATTATATTATAAACGTATTATTTTAGTGTTCTCCGGGGGGCACTCTCAGAGCTCTGGGGGGGCAGTGCCACCCAAAAAACATGTCTGGAAGAAACACTGGGCGCAACTTGTGCAAAATTTACAAAGATGGATATATTGACGGTGAACGATACCTTCCACAGATATAGCAGTAGATCTTCTACAATGTGTAATCAAAAAGTATGCTAAATGTAGTTGTAAAGTGCCATCTATCGATGTTGTATTATTTCAATTAGTAAGCCCGATAGCCTAAATCTTTGGTACAGTCAGTGTCGAGTTTGAACGAGTTGTGACATGTTAGTTGGCTTCCAGAGGCAGAGGAGTGAGGGCGTGTTAAGAGTTTTTGTTGCGCGCCAATATTAAATTATGTTCTAAGCAGCAAAGAAGTGCCAAAGTAGCTCACAAAATGTGAAAATCAGTTCATGGCGATAAAGTGGTGCTATTGAAGACTGTTTACACGTGGTATGAGCGAGTGAAAGGCGGCAAGGAGCCGTTGAAAACGAGCAACAATCGAGACGTTCTTTGACGTCAAAAACAGATGAAAACGTGCAAAAAGTGGTACACATGATTTGTTCAAACAGGCAAATGACTATTCGAGAGTTTTCCGAAGAACTAAACATCTCCTATGGGTCCGTGAAAAGCATTTTAACCGCCAATTATATGGGGAAATGGATTCCTTTTCCCCCACAAACACGCACCGTGTCACACCTTACTTTTGTTCATCGAATTTTTGACCGAAAAAATGTTCCAGTCTGTCCACATCAAATTCCATGTAAGCTTAATTCTTTCTTTCTAATAAAATTATTCGTTGTATGTTTTGATCACGCCTCCTCGTACATGATGGGTGACTGTACTGAAACAATGTAAAGAGCAATAAACTCATATAAGAATTATAGCAGTGTTTCACTGCTTCTTTTTATCCATTGGGTTTATTGTGTATGTGGAAGTACATTGTAAAAAAAAAAATGAAGAATATAATTCAATTATGGTCTTCGGTTTATGCTCCTATTAACCTTCTGCTATCTCCATCCGGCAAATTCGTGTACCTACTTCTCTCATTTTGCAACCACGTTTCGTACTTTATAATATGTAGACATAACAAATGATTATTTTTGCTAATTAGATTCCTTGAAACTAATTATCTACGAAAGTTACTGGAATTAAAAAATCTCGCAATTAGTATATTTTTTAATTCTTTTTCCACAAAATTTAAATTAAAGTTATACAATATGACTTGGAAAAGATAATTTAAAAAGTCAGACAAAACATTACATTGTAAGACCGACTTATAAATTAAATTTACTCTGAGGTTAATTATGACTAATTTCCCAACGGATTTGTAGAAGTATTAACTGATTACTTTGCACTAGTAAAACTCTGATATCTGGTGAGATTTATGAAAGAGTTAACTTTGCCGCTTTCCATTTCGGAGATTGTACGAACTGCAAATTGTTTAACCGTTTGCTCTTGTTACCTTTATTACGTTGCAAAGTCATGACTAATTCGTTGCGAGGAGAAAAAACGGTAGATCCAAGGTTTACGAGCCTCTTGGTTCGGGAACAAATTTTGTGAACATTTTTTCCCCCCTCGGCTTACTGATAATGTTTCAGGATACGAACGTATACACACTCTCACACGTACACACACCTACCTGTACCGACAATTCCATTCGTCTAGTAGCTAATTTACATTAAACATTATCTATCAGGGTTTCTTAATTCAAAAACTACTTTTTTCGTTTTTTTATTTTTATTTTATTTTGTTATTTATTTATTTATTTATTTATTTTTATTTTTACAATTTTGTACTGTCTTGTTTCATTTAATGTTATTTAAGACGTACCGCTTGCTGGCAACTTTCTGCTGGACAACTATCTTGTTGATATGGCTTAATGCATTGAGTCTTATGGCGGTCAGCCAGGCACGTAGTCAGGATTGCGTGAAGGGGGGGGGGATCCGTGACATGAAATACTGTGATCATCACACCAGGAGCTCGATCATTCTAAACAATTTTACTGGAATATATATTGGTTCGTTTAGCCAGGATTTCGTAACGGGGGGGGGGGGGGGTCGTGACATGAAATTCTGAAGGCCCAGAAGCTTGATCAATCTAAATTACTTTACTATCAACATATATTGGTTTGTGAAGATATGTTGGTAAGTATTTTAATATGAAGAAATCTCGAGTATATATATAAAAAAAACGTATTGAAAAAGATTATACAATATTTACATCCTTCCTCTGTTTATTCAAATATAACAATTTTCCTTTCATTATGACCTTAACTATTATAAAAAGTACATATTCACTATTATAAAAAGTATATACTCAATAATGTCTTGTAAAATATTTTGCAATATCTGCGTTCCTTTCTCTGTTGAATCAAATGTTAACAGAACTTTCTTTCCATATAAATTTTTGTTTTTATTATTCCGTCAACTACTGTCTGTTCCAAATGACAGGTTAAAGGAGCAGTAGAAAATTGTTTTTGAAATAACATGTTTGATATTGCAAGGATGTGATGACGAAAAATTATGATAAAAAATGTCCATGCTGTTACACAACGGCACTATGCTTTCGGAAGCTTGAAATCTCCCTGACTAGTAGCAGAAATTCTGAGAATTCCACAACTTTTCTAGAAATTTTAAATTCCCTGACTCTTCCAGGATATATCGCTCACCTCGCAACCATGTATTGCAAGTAATATAAATTTCCTCATAAGAAGGAATAACCAAAAGTTTCCTGCACTTTATTTTTAACGCTGATCCTTCTTTTTCTCATTTCATTTTGTTTCATTCTTCCATATTTTTTTTATTTCGGTCTCGAAGGGGGAGTCCGGACCCTCCCTTAGCTACGTGCCTGGGTCAGTTCACTGCAGCGAAGTCGTCCAAAAAAGATGCCGTGTTGTCGCCAAGCAGGGCAACATCTCCGCGACGGAATAGTTGCGCAACAACTAAAAATGAATTGAGTCTTATGGGAGTCCGCTCACTGCGACGACAGCAACAGAAAAGTTACCGAGATGTCTCCCAGCAGCGATATATATATATATATATATATATATATATATATATATATATATATATATATATATATATATATATATATATTCTAGTTTTTCCGCACACAGTTCGTTCCGTGCGCAACGCCTGAAAAGAAGTGTTTGCAATGGAAGCTACTATGTATTCAATTAGCGATGAAGACAATGAAAAAGTAATTAAGGACATAGAGAAACGCCTAGCTTTATATATATACATATATATACAGTGGTGTATTTACGATTTTGTTTCGGGAGGGGCTTTGCTAACTTTCGGGTTGGGCTTTGCCTGAAAATGTGAAAATTCTGCAAGATATTTCATATACTTTACTATAGTAAGTAAGATTTCGGGGGGGCTTAAGCCCGGAAGCCCCCCTAAATACGCCACTGTATATATATATATATATAAACAAGCGTTTGCAAGAATATTTAGATATGAATTTAAAGAAGAAATTGTGGGAGTAAGAATGGTTTGTTGTTATAAGAAACTCGAATGAACTTCCCAGCCAAGTAAAAAGTAACACAGGTAGGTACATGATTGGATAATTACATATAGCTGTCATACTAACACATCATTGCTTTTATTGATTCCCCATAACTAAAAAATACAGATAAAATTATGTTTCTCAATTTTCTTTTTATTTCAAATATGAATAAAATTAACTGTACAGTATAAAAATGGCTGATTTTAAAACGTGAAGGGTACGCGGGAAGAACGAGGAAAACATATTTTTATTTTATTTTGTAAATCATTAGAAGCCAATATATTCATTTCTGACAGAAACCTCGGAGTTCCATGTAAAACAGGATTAAAGAATAACGAATGTCCATCGTATTGTGTCCAATCCCGCCAAATTGTGATAGAAAATGCCGGGCAACTTCTGTGTTGCCGTCGCACGCGAGCGATGGTGTGGCAACAAAATTATTTGGTCTCCGTAAGGATGCTGACGGTATGCGACAGCGAGGAGAGAGTTGTGCAACTGTTTTGTAGCCAGTGAGCGGTAGGCATAACTGCCTTTAAAAGAAATACTGTTATTTTCATTCTTTTTTTATTCATCGCAAATACATTGTTAAATGTAGGAAAAGAGTTAAATGTGAAAGACGGAAAATGTAAAAATAATAAACATAGTACCAGTATTTTCTCTGTGCCTAGAACGGATTATTTGTATTTATTTTAATTTCATTGGGGAAAATAATTTCGAATTACAAACAGCGTTATGGAACAGATTAAGTTCATAATCCGGGGTCCGGGGTTGACCTGATTTCATAAATTCTATGTAGCTTTATTATTGGGTATGTTGTCACAAAACTTTGCAGTTGTATTGAAAAACTCAAAAAGCTTTCTTTTTCTGTTGGTTGCAGGTTCGCTCCTGATTTTTGCTACGAGAGCGAAGAAGTGAGCATTTATTCAAGATGGCGACAGCCACTTAGAAAGCTTATGTTGCTCTCGACTTTCATTCACATCACTCTGTCCTAACAGTGCAACGACACCTCCGAACGAAGTTTAACAAAGATCCACAAACTGCCAAGTCCATTCGGCGATGGTATGCACAGTCAACAGCTTCATGATGCCTCTGTAAGGGAAAATCAACTCCTTGGCCTACAGTGGCTAAGGATATGAAACGGATAACGATCAGCAATTCCTGTCATGGCCTCCACGCTCTCCGGATCTAACCCATGCGATTTTGTGTGTGTGTGTGTGTCGGGTTGTACGAAAAATACAGTGTTTACGCCGGCTCTACCAACAAACCTAAGAGATGCATCAACAGGGCTTAAGCATTTGTAATATATATACAGGGGTAAAAGTGAGGGGAAAACGCGGGGCGACGCCGTGCCCCCACCTTCAAAAAATATAAACGGAGCCCCCAGTTCCTAAAGAATTACAATTGGGAAATATAGGCAGGGGACGGCGTGATGTCACGCCGCTACCTATTTAATACCTTCCCCTTACCTTTTCAGACCCACTTTTACCCATCTATAAAGTTCTTAGGCACTAATTTTCCTAAAAAAAAAAAAATAAAATAAAAAATAAAAAATAAAATTTTCTTATTAAATGGACATGACTCAAATGAGGGATAATAAAGTGTGGCATAAATTATTTATAAGTAACTGCGAGAAACGGAACCAAGTCGGTTACGAAGAGGAGCATAGTTCACATCTTTTCTGGAAGAAACACTGGATGTGAATGACCAGGTTTTCTTAACAGGGACGGTGTACACTTTTGCTGGCGACTGTTTACATTCTTATAATTCGTGCTTTTTTCCCCTGCAAGTTTCAGAGGCATTGTCCTCACAAAATACGAGGAAGACCAATCCCTTTGTCCTTAGCTTCAGTGCCACTGCACGTAGCATTGCAGTTCAGATTTGCAGCGCCATTTGTATTAATATGCATCGCAATGCGGGACGTTTATAATTTTATTTATGCTCCTTCGTTCTTGTAACTGTTGAGTACTTTTTATTTTGTTGTTAAACTTGTTGTAATATACTTACCTCACCATCCAGGCCTCTTTTTATCCTCCATGTTGTCTCGTAGCGAATGCCATAAAGCACGATGCAGTACTCGAACAATGCCAGAAAAACAAACGCTATGCAAGCAATGATCCAAATCTCGATGGGTTTTACTTCTTCCGACTCGGGTGTTGTTTGCCTGATAAGATAGATGAAAGCACAGAAACATTAACCAAAAAAAAAAAAAAAAAAAAAAAACCTTATCACCAAAGTTTAAATTTAAATTGTATTAAAACAAGATGACTAGCTACAAAATAAACAGAAATATTTCAAACAAAGTGCAGAAAAATATATAAAACAAATTATTTTAGTTTCTTAGTCAGGCATGCATTAAAACTTCTGAGAGAATGTTTTACATTATGTATTTTTATATGTTTAGCTCGTCTGCCCAAACTTTTACTACCCCTTAGACCAGCGTTTCTCAACCGCTGTGTCGCGAGATTTTCAATGTCCTCTAAAATCTTCCGCGAAGAAATTATCTTTAGAAGAAAATAAAAATCTATCGCCAATCGACTAGATTTCACCCTTGTCTTCCATGTTTAAAGCTGAAAAGTTTGGTCTTAACGCTGTTCATTTTTCTTTGGAAAGAAACACTGGATATGTGAATGTGTCTGTCAAGCGTTCGTCCACGCACAGACATGCTTTGCAAAAATCGGCAGGAATAAATATCTCACTAGTTTTAAGTTTGATGTCTTCTTATATTTCTGTTGGGAATATTTCTTTCTAATATTCCTGCTTAAGAGACGTAAGTTTCTTTTCTGTTAATATGTTTCTATTCAAGAGTCTTACGTAATTTGCTTGTGAGATTTGTATCTGATAATCTTTCCATAACTTAAAAAGAAGTATTGTACTTGTGTTTATGTGTTTGCTTTTCTGCATCTAGGAAAAAATGGCATGCAGCTGTGTCATGAAAGTTTGAAAGGAAAAACTTTGGTGTGCGTCAAAGGAAAAAAAGGCTGAGAAACACTGCCTTAAACCAACCGTCCTTGACCTAATTGTTCTAACCTAACAACCCTAACCTGAAATAGGGCGTAACTCTTAACAAAGTGCTAGCCTCCGGCTAGCTCGCAAAAAAATCGGGAGTTTTAAAATAAATGAAGGCTCTTGCTGGCAGTAACAGCTCTTCAGGGAAATCCCATAGTTAGAAATGAAATTTCTATCACTTCAAACAGGTTGGCAACAAAGCCGCGAAGGGGTTATATCCATGAATAACTTTGTCCAAGGATTAGGAGATTTTTTTTACTTAAGTGTGTAAAATAATTTCAAGCAGATGTCTGCCATTACGGGCTTCACAGATACGGAGCCTTTGTAACACATGATTCATGCAAGGGCGACAATTTCTCTATAAATTTGGGGGGGCCCATTCAGATGCAGAAGGTGCATATATATATATATATATGAAGATTTTATGACAAATTGCACTCAAATTATGCCAAATCTTGAATATTCACAAATGCAGTAGGGGAACCCACATGAGGTTTGGGGGGCCGGGCCCCCTCGCCCCCCCCCCAGGATCGGTGCTCTTGGATTCAGGACACATCCAGTCTGAGTGCCCGTATTTCTGCACGAATATTGTCCTTGAGCTGCCGTTTTGTATGTGATTTATTCACATACACTGTGTCCTTCAGATATCCCCAAAGAAAATAATCAAGTTGAGTAAGGCCAGGGACTAGACGTGTTAACCCATATCATGAATTATGTAGTGCACAGTGCTGTAGCTCCTCAAATTTTTCAGTTTAACGTCACACGATTATGTTCTTTAGGCTAAGGAAGACGATAATTAAGGCAAGTGAATGATTATGTAAGAATTGGTGGAATGAGAAAGTGGGAGGACAAGGGAATACCCCGAGAAAATCCACGGGCACGACGTTGTCCACCACAAACTTATTTGGTCGGGGATCGAACCAGAGGCCCCACGCACCAGAAGTAAGCAATCTATCACTTAGCCATTGTGCCCCCCCCCCCCGCCCGTCTGTTTTGACGAAATAACCACGACGGTGCGTTCCTAGAGAAAGACTTTTCAAACTATGCCAGTACGTATATAAGCTAGTCCAATTTCTGATTCTTGGCTATAGGATGTGGTGGCCAAGGAAAATGAGCCTGCTATCAAGTCAAGCGACACACTATTTCTGACAACCATTTCTACTCTACATATACGTAACAATATAGAGTTTTCCAAAAGTAGCTATACACAAATCGGTCATGGCATTTTATATCATTTACTTAGTGTTATCCATACAGTTATTGATTTAGTTTCTTCCTTATCTGTTCTTAATTTATTTTCACTTATACCTTAAGCTCAGGGCAAACCAAAGCAAATAAATTCATTATCTTAATAAGTTAAAATGTCATAAATGATCAATGCTAGTCTGTATACCTACTTTTGGGCCACCCTGTATCTCTGTTCGTTGAAGCTCTGCAGAGTACAACTAATGACTTACCCATTTGTTGATAAATGTACAAACCCTGTTTTTAAAAAGTCTGGTTACTTACATTTCTTTAAAAAACCGTGCAACTGAATGGGATTACCTCCTGTTTCGCAGAATGCGTTATCAGTGTGCACTGTTGGCAAGATTACCCATTCCTGTTCTGCAGAAGTGTGGTAGCGACTAAATGTCGCCAAGTAATTCTCCTTCATAACCTCCTGTCTCGGAAAATCGCATGAAAAGTTTTGGTAACACTTCGATATTAGAAATATTTTTCGAGACGAAAAAAAATACAAACTTAAATCTATGAAAGGTACGGGTGACAATAGAGCCATGTTGCACAAATCCAATCTTAATGCATTGCCACGAAAACAACATACTCATATATACACGTACATAATAATAATAATAATAAAAACCTTTGCATTGAACAATAACGTCATATGAAATGAAATAAAACCTTTAAGTGTTACGTTCAACGGTTATGCCGGCTAGGCTAAAGGAGACGATAATGAGAAATGAATGAAATGGTGGAATGAAGAAAGTGGGAGAACCCCGAGAAAACCCACGCACACGGTGTTTGTGCACCACAAAGCTCACTTGGCGCGAGCTGGGATCGAACTAAAGACCCCACACGCCAGAGGTATAAGCTCTACCAGGAGACATCATAACCCCCAACAACAATAATATCATGATCTTTAATAAATTCAGTATATAAGTACGACTTTTAATATCGACTTGTCTTTATTGGATTATAATTTCAACATTGAGGTTGCATTCACTTCGTCAACATAAGTGTCCACCAAGTAGTCTAGAAAAACCTGTGCCTTTGGGATGTCTAGTGCATCGTCTTGTACATATAGAAATGCATCAGGCATATCTTTAAGAGGAATAGGGATGCGCTCGAGTCGGGTCGAGACAGAATTTTCTTGACAAAATTCGAGTCGAGACACAGCTCTTCCAATAGAAAAATATATATTTTTCGAGTCGAGGCATCACTTTTACAGCACATTTTCGAGACGAGACAGTCTCAAATATTGTCTCGTGCGCATCCCTAAAGAGGAATAAGGGAAAAGGCAGCTGTATAAGGAAAGTGCATAAGGCAACTGCTCTTCTAACCCATCTCCTCACGTCACTATTGCCCTTGTAGAGTGAAGTTAAGCCAATATCTTATACTTTTCTCAATACAGATTGGGTGAATGAACCAAACAAAGGTATACTGTCGCTTGCTGGAATGTTTCCCTTGTAACGTTTATTGCTGCTTTTCCAAAGTCAGTCATAAATTCTTGCTGAATGGGTTGAGTTGATTTTGAGGTTAACGTTCATTTGAGCAGCAAGCCTATATAAGACGGGACCTACTGACTAACGTGGAATCCGAAACACAAGAGCTAGCTCCCTCTGGGAATCAAACCCGGGTCTCCCACGACAAAGGCGCGCACCCTACCGCTTAGCCACGAAGGAGCTCTCTTGCTGAATGGATTAGGTGAAACAAGAGTTTGTCGTGTTTAGCCTTCGAGATTTTGCTGTAATAATATAATGTAGTATACTATAATCTAGTATAGTTACTATAAGAATAAACAACAACTACTTACCTAACAGAATTTAACATGGTTACTAAAGTAAGGAGTGTCGTGACTAGAAGGACCATTCTTCCTGGCACCACTTCCGGTATGACCAGAAAGCTCCCCCATGAGACGATGACAAATAAAGCACTTGGGAAGAAGGTCACCAAAACGATGCTTTTAATGTCCCTGGTAAGTGTTACGTTGAGGAACAACTTCTTTGGACTTAAGACTTAGTGAGAGAGAAAGAAAACAACAAAACGTAATTAATTTTCATACTAATTAGTAAAAAACAATAGTTCTGATAAAATGCCAAATTTTCCCATTTTTACATAAGAAACGTAACTAAATGCCATTTATTATAGTCATTGCTTATATATATGATATTTTATAATTGTTTCCGTTGCTTCTAAATTTGTTTCTGCCGTTCTGCGGGAAACAGAAATTTCGTTGTTCGCCGTTATTGTAGAATACAGTTCACCAGTAACATCTGGACTATATGGACGCTTCGTTAACTTCAGCTGATTAGGGCAATGGCTATAGCATTGGTCGATTATACTAACGCTTTCAACGTGAAGCGAGGACCCTCTAACCAAGCATTGAGCGTACACAACTATATGAGCATGCGATCAACGCCGCGTTGGCGGCAGGGCTCTTGACCATAATGAAATCCTTATTAACGAGACTTCCACTAACCGAATCCAACTATTCATCAAAAGATTTCACTGACATCCGCTAGTATTGGAAAAATTTGTCTTCATACTTCCGGTCCTCCGCGAATACTAAATGAATTTGGCCAGTTGAAAGCTGATTTGCCAACAAAGGGTTAGTCATGAGTATTATCTGTCAGGAAAGTAAATGTACACCTGTTTTTCGAGTCTGGCATTCCTGCTCTTCATCCGTGGAGAGTATGAGAATTAAATCAATCAAATGTTTACTGAGGGGCAAAAAGAAAAGTTTAATCTGAATAAGACATTGCAGAGGGACACAAGCTGTGAATACGAATAGTGCATAGTGTAAATAAAGGACGACACCGAAAGAG
The DNA here is from genome assembly GCF_964235325.1 of Thermobia domestica. Classification (NCBI taxonomy): domain Eukaryota; kingdom Metazoa; phylum Arthropoda; class Insecta; order Zygentoma; family Lepismatidae; genus Thermobia; species Thermobia domestica. Next base: position 32,969,808 of record NC_137456.1, read on the forward strand.
AAAACCAGACACAGCTGTTGAACTTAGAAAAAAGAGTAAAAATTGTTGAAGTGGGAACATAAAACACAAATACAACAAATACGCCGAAAACTAAATATTCAGCATGCCATGATCTTGGTGTAGTGGTTAAGATGCTGGCTTACAAATGCAAAGGTCGCCAGTTCGAATCTTCGGTGAGGACATTTTTAAAAATTTCTGTTTATAATATACTATGCAGCTCATGAGAGGTGGTAAAAGAGATCGTATTTAGTCTTCCGTAGCAATTGTTATTGGTAAGGTTTATTACTGATAATACTTTTTGTTTTGTTTTTGTCTTGATAAAAGTAAAAAGAAAAACATGGAAGTAGATCATACTCATGGTTATTAAAAATACAATTTCTACATGCCTTACGCCTCCCGACCACGTTTCTACGTTAGCAAGTAAGAGGTTTGTGTTTAGGTTAGGCTGGTCATTACGTTTTGCAAAGGGGCCCGATTTAGCTCTGACGCACCACAGGTGCGAGAAGGGAGCAAAACACTTTTTCTCTCTCCCTCTGTGTGTCTGTTTATCTATCTATCTGTATATATATATAACGCTATTTGTGAATGCCGTAACCACCCTAATTTTCAGCGGATTGAGATGAAACTTGGCACAAACATTAACTGTTGAAATATCTTCAGTTCGTTAACCAGAATAATCAGACGAAAATGTTCAAAATGGCGGCCCTTTAAACTTGTAAAAACTTCAAAGGGAACCAAATTTCGCCCATAAATGGGTATTCAGAATGTTTGAATAACTTTTCCTCTTTTACTGAAATATTTGTGTGCAGAGACTTATTGAAATATTGGACCCGATTAATCGCATAAAGAATGTTCACGCCCTTTTCGCTACGGTCAGGGTTTTTTTTTTTTTTTTTTGCAGGAGGGGGTTATTTTCGTAGTGATGATAAGATGATTGCTAGTGATGATATGAAATTACACATTGAAAGTGAAGTAACTTGTGAAACGTGTTATTTGAAAGAATCATATAATAAATGTGCATTCCTCTAACACAGAGAGAGCGTGAATGGCGAGGAGTGTTATTTGATTTGCTTTTTAGTAACACATTGCATTGCAAATAAAGGTAGGCAACATTAGTGGTAAGTAAAACAACAACAACAACAACAACAACAACAACAATAATAATAATAATAATAATAATAATAATAATAATAATAATAATAATAATAATAATAATAATAGGTGTTGTTTGTGGCAAGGCAATATCTTCCTCAATTCTTCTTCAAACGTAATGATTGTAACGCCATATCTCCCTTACAAACAAAATATTAGCAATTTATATCGAAAGAACGGGAAACTGTTGAATGATGGGAGCAACGTTGGACAGTATGCACTCATAGTACTCAGAAAAATAAGCGATTTCAATGAAAAATGAACGAAGAGTCATTGCCGTGGGTAGTCATGGAGCCAAGCAGAGCCCTCTTTAGGCAAAATGTCGATAACTTATATCGAGAGAACAGGAGGTGATAGTGAGATGGGACCAACGTTGGACACCGTGGACCCATAAGGCGCATCGAAAAAATTAGGGGGGCGGGCGCCAGCCAGCCTTACTTATTTCCACATAATAATATAAAATTATATTGTCGAAATACACACACGAGTTAGCTAGTAATATGTCATATTATTATTATTATTATTATTATTATTATTATTATTATTATTATTATTATTATTATTATTATTATTATTATCATTATTATTATTATTATTATTATTATTAGGCCCTATTATTATCATCGACAGCGTCTTTTCATTACGTGTGCATGTTTGACGTGAAGCCAAAGAGAAGATCCATCATTCATTGAAAGAATAAGAATAGCCAGTTACTTTAATTGCGAACGACGGCGAAAAATACGAAAAGAGACAACCTTAGCGAAAAGAAACAATACTTTCTCTCAAATGGATAAAAAAATAAAGCCGAGATAGATTCGAACTCGCATGGACGGCGCGAACAGTCAGTTCAGTGTCCACTTTTTTTTTTTTTTTAACTGACTCACCGAATGTGTTTTAGTTACTTACTTATTGCTAATTTTATTTGCTTCACTCGTTTAACTTGCTTTTTCTAATAACTTATAACGACAGGGACACGAACACAGAAACATCGAGGACAGTAAAAATCATAGATGCTCTCCCACCGGGAATCGAACCCGGGACACCATGCACCAAAGGCGCATGTGCTAGCCACTAGACCAGCCGGCGGGGGACTACTCACTCTCTGTGTCGTTAGGGATTACGACCACTGTATTGCCAGCTATCACTTCTGAGGGTTGTATACTATGATCACATGTTTCTTCTTTCCTGGAAGAGTTAAACCTACATTCTATGTAATACATGAAATATTTAGACCTACATGCTCTTCATATAATGTAATAAAAGGTCATGCTGGGAATAAGAAAAAGAACATTCCTTGGACAAAACGGAAACTATTGGCATCAGAAATAATTATCTACGAGGCATGCGCAGTAGTATATTTCAGAATAGTTACTGTTTAGTTCAGTAAACGAAGAAAGCGGTATAAAAAAGCAAATATGTCGAGTCAACGAGATCGACCAGAGTTGACAGAGGCGGAGTAGTAATACAACAACTTGGTTAAATTGATAATTGGTTCTTTATTCTGTAGTAGATCGTATCACTCTTTACGGGAGAGTAGAGAAAGACTTAAACGCTGTTATATAGTAAGCATTAGTAACACGATCATACAGACACAAATGGATGTAACTGTGAGTACTACAACTTGGATTTAACGAAAGCCGTTTAGATATTCAGTGGTTTGCAGGGTTGTATAAGACATAAAAAGTTAAGACACAATACAATTCTTCATACCTCAACTTCCAGTAACTAGATACATGCAATTTCAGGATAGATACTGAAACTGCTGTCGGATTTTAATACATGACGTATTGCAGGATGCAAAATGCTTTGCGTTACTTGTTTGTTTGTAGACAGCTACTAGCTTAGTGTTCTGAAAGGTTGTGTATAAACTAGAGATAGCCAATTCCGGAATTATTACTTTCCGGACTCCCGAAAGTAAAACCGGACAAATTCCGGAATTCGGAAAATTCCGATTTTGGAATAATTCCGGAATTCGGAAAATTCCGATCTTGGAGTAATTCCGGAATTCGGAAAAATCCGGAATTTAGAAATTTCTGATTTCGTTTACATTCCGGAATTCGGAAAATCCGGATTTTTTTCGAAATCCGGAATTTTTCTCAATTCCGGATTTATCTAAATTCCGGATTCTTCCCGAGTTCCGGAATTCTTCTGAATTCCGGAGTTTAACTGAATTCCATACTTTTCCGAAATCCGGAAAGTGAAAGTTCCGCTTCCGAAAAATGAATTTGTTTTGGTTAATATGAATCATGGTGGAAATAAGTCTTTGACCAGGTAATGGCGACTGCTTTGAAAGAAATAGAGAGTATGAGAATTCAATCTGTCATATTTGTAGTTTCGTGTGGAGAAAATACAAACTTGTGAACCAACGGTTCAAGGAAAACACAAGTTATTAATGTAAAATCTTCGGACATCATAAAAGAAATACGAAAGACATTTTGAATCGAAGAAATATAACATACAAGTTTGCAAGCTGAGACAAAGAAACCTAACGTAACCAGACTAAAGACGAATCGTTTACCGCGTAGCGATCAAGGTCGAGCTGTTTTCCAGAGCGAGTTTCGAGTTCAGTCGAGTTTGATAATGGCTCGCTCGCTCGTTCAGCTCGTTTTAACTCTTTTTTAAATAATGGCCTGATTAGACTGGAAAGCGAAAGCCATGAGAAATGTAAGCACTAATATGGAATACTTTTTAGTGCTGCTCACGACAGAGGTGCGTCTCTTCTCGTAATTTTAGTGCATCTCGTGGGGCAATTTTTGTGTATCTCGTCTCGTCTAGATAACGAGAAGACAAGGTTTTTTTTTATTATTACGAGACAGCCTCAAATGTCGTAATCACCAATATAAGTATATACTGTTGTTCTTAAAATCAAGGCTGAGACCTGAACTGTCGAATTTTTGAGCCCTTTCAGAAGACCAACTCAGGTAGCGATATCAACCGGCTCTGCTCGTATCAACTGAGCGAACAGCTCGAGTCGGCTCGGTTGGGATGAGCCGATGACCCGAGCCGGCTCAGTTGGAACGAGCCATCGACTCAGCTCAATTGAGCCGATGCCTCGAGCTTTCTCGGTTGGGATGGGTCCCCTACTCGGCTCATGTGAACCGGTTCAAGCCAGCTAAGTTGAAATTAGTCCATCGGCACGTTTCGATTCAGCTCAACTAAGCCGATGGTTCAAATCGGCTCGGTTGGGTGAGCTGTTGGCTCGGCTCACTTCTTGGTTCGGTTCGATAGTGAATGAGCTGTAAGCCGAGCCGCTCGAGCCGTTGAGAGCCCTAAACCCGGTCCCAGCTGTTTTGAACATGTTTGGCTGAAGCCTATAACTCTTAACAATTTTTGGCTCGAGCCCGAAAACTGGCCCTTTCGGAACTCAAACCCAGAACGTGACCGATGTCCTTCCCTCCTGAAGACTTCTCGACGACCGAGATCGACAGTCAATTAGCTTTTACTATTCAGATACAAACCGTATATCTTTCAAAGATTATACACGGTGTTGATATAATAATAATAATAATAATAATAATAATAATAATAATAATAATAATAATAATAATAATAATAATAATAATAATAATAATAATAAAAGTTTTAAACTTGCCGTTGAAATTTGGCAAAACTTACTTAAAAGTAGAGATTTCGGGGAAAGGGTTCCGTACCTTCAAGACAGTGGCGTAGGGAAGGGGGCCCGGAGGGGCCGGCCCCCCAAAGAGGTCCGAAATTGTACTTTGGTACTTTGATGTTTGTAATTTTTATATATTTTTATGTTTATATATTTTTTGTTTGTAATTTTTCTATATGTGCCTATAACAGCAATTGTCCCCCCCCCAAACACACATCCTGGCTACGCTACTGCTTCAAGACACACCTGTTTTTTCTCCATACGAAACTACAAATATGACAGATTGAATTCTCATACACCCCATTTCTTTCAAAGAAGTCGCCATTACCTGGTCAAAGACTTATTTCCGCCACGATTCATATTAACCAAAATAAATTCATTTTTCGGAAGCGGAACTTTCACTTTCCGGATTTCGGAAAATTATGAAATTCAGTTAAACTCCGGAATTCAGAATAATTTCGGAACTCGGAAACAATCCGGAATTCAGAAAATTCCGGAATTGAGAAAAATTCCGGATTTCGAAAAAAATCCGGATTGTTCCGAATTCCGGAATGTAAACGAAATCAGAAATTTCTAAATTCCGGATTTTTCCGAATTCCGAATTATTCCAAGATCGGAATTTTCCGAATTCCGGAATTATTCCAAAATCGGAATTTTCCGAATTCCGGAATTTGTCCGGTTTTACTTTCGGGAGTCCGGAAAGTAATAATTCCGGAATTGGCTATCTCTAGTTTATACACAACCTTTCAGAACACTAAGCTAGTAGCTGTCTACAAACAAACAAGTAATGCAAAGCATTTTGTATCCTGCAATACGTCATGTATTAAAATCCGACAGCAGTTTCAGTATCTTTCCTGAAATTGCATGTATCTAGTTACTGGAAGTTGAGGTATGAAGAATTGTATTGTGTCTTATCTTTTTGTGTCTTATACAACCCTGCAAACCACTGAATATCTAAACGGCTTTCGTTAAATCCAAGTTGTAGTACTCACAGTTACATCCATTTGTGTCTGTATGATCGTGTTACTAATGCTTACTATATAACAGCGTTTAAGTCTTCCTCTACTCTCCCGTAATGAGTGATACGATCTACTACAGAATAAAGAACCAATTATCAATTTAACCAAGTTGTATTACTACTCCGCCTCTGTCAACTCTGGTCGATCTCGTTGACTCGACATATTTGCTTTTTTATACCGCTTTCTTCGTTTACTGAACTAAACAGTAACTATTCTGAAATATACTACTGCGCATGCCTCGTAGATAATTATTTCTGATGCCAATAGTTTCCGTTTTGTCCAAGGAATGTTCTTTTTCTTATTCCCAGCATGACCTTTTATTACATTATATGAAGAGCATGTAGGTCTAAATATTTCATGTATTACATAGAATGTAGGTTTAACTCTTCCAGGAAAGAAGAAACATGTGATCATAGTATTCAACCCTCAGAAGTGATAGCTGGCAATACAGTGGTCGTAATCCCTAACGACACAGAGAGTGAGCAGTGCCCCGCCGGCTGGTCTAGTGGCTAGCACATGCGCCTTTGGTGCATGGTGTCCCGGGTTCGATTCCCGGTGGGAGAGCATCTATGATTTTTAACTGTCCTCGATGTTTCTGTGTTCGTGTCCTTGTCGTTATAAGTTATTAGAAAAAGCAAGTTAAACGAGTGAAGCAAATAAAATTAGCAATAAGTAAGTTACTAAAACACATTCGGTGAGTCAGTTAAAAAAAAAAAAAAAGTGGACACTGAACTGACTGTTCGCGCCGTCCATGCGAGTTCGAATCTATCTCGGCTTTATTTTTTTATCCATTTGAGAGAAAGTATTGTTTCTTTTCGCTAAGGTTGTCTCTTTTCGTATTTTTCGCCGTCGTTCGCAATTAAAGTAACTGGCTATTCTTATTCTTTGTATGAATGATGGATCTTCTCTTTGGCTTCACGTCAAACATGCACACGTAGTGAAAAGACGCTGTCGATGATAATAATAATAATAATAATAATAATAATAATAATAATAATAATAATAATAATAATAATAATAATAATAATAATATGACATATTACTAGCTAACTCGTGTGTGTATTTCGACAATATAATTTTATATTATTATGTGGAAATAAGTAAGGCTGGCTGGCGCCCGCCCCCCTAATTTTTTCGATGCGCCTTATGGGTCCACGGTGTCCAACGTTGGTCCCATCTCACTATCACCTCCTGTTCTCTCGATATAAATTATCGACATTTTGCCTAAAGAGGGCTCTGCTTGGCTCCATGACTACCCACGGCAATGACTCTTCGTTCATTTTTCATTGAAATCGCTTATTTTTCTGAGTACTATGAGTGCATACTGTCCAACGTTGCTCCCATCATTCAACAGTTTCCCGTTCTTTCGATATAAATTGCTAATATTTTGTTTGTAAGGGAGATATGGCGTTACAATCATTACGTTTGAAGAAGAATTGAGGAAGATATTGCCTTGCCACAAACAACACCTATTATTATTATTATTATTATTATTATTATTATTATTATTATTATTATTATTATTATTATTGTTTTACTTACCACTAATGTTGCCTACCTTTATTTGCAATGCAATGTGTTACTAAAAAGCAAATCAAATAACACTCCTCGCCATTCACGCTCTCTCTGTGTTAGAGGAAAGCACATTTATTATATGATTCTTTCAAATAACACGTTTCACAAGTTACTTCACTTTCAATGTGTAATTTCATATCATCACTAGCAATCATCTTATCATTGCCCTGACCGTAGCGAAAAGGACGTGAACATTCTTTATGCGATTAATCGGGTCCAATATTTCAATAAGTCTCTGCACACAAATATTTCAGTAAAAGAGGAAAAGTTATTCAAACATTCTGAATACCCATTTATGGGCGAAATTTGGTTCCCTTGGAAGTTTTTACAAGTTTAAAGGGCCGCCATTTTGAACATTTTCGTCTGATTATTCTGGTTAACGAACTGAAGATATTTCAACAATTAATGTTTGTGCCAAGTTTCATCTCAATCCGCTGAAAATTAGGGTGGTTACGGCATTCACAAATAGCGTTATATATATACAGATAGATAGATAAACAGACACACAGGGGGAGAGAGAAGAGGTGTTTTGCTCCCTGCTCGCACCTGTGGTGCGTCAGAGCTAAACCGGGCCCCTTTGCAAAACGTATTGACCAGCCTAACCTAAACACAAACTCTTACTTGCTAACGTAGAAACGTGGTCGGGAGGCGTAAGGCATGTAGAAATTGTATTTTTAATAACCATGAGTATGGTCTACTTCCATGTTTTTCTTTTTACTTTTTGCAGCTACATCGGAACCTTTAATTTTTATTCTTTACTAATTGCAAATGGCGTTTACATTCAAAATATGAGGAATTTTGGTGGCATTTGTTCGGATAGTTTTCTCTTTTGAAATGAAGAAAAGAATAAAACCAATACGCAAAGACAAAAGTATTATCAGTACTAAACGTTACCAATAATAATTGCTATGAAAGACTAAATACGGCCTCTTTTACCATCTCTCATGAGCTGCATGTATTATAAACAAAAATTTTTAAAAATGTCCTCACCGAAGGTTCGAACTGGCGACCTTTGCATTTGTAAGCCAGCACCTTAACCACTACACCAAGACCATGGCATGGTGAATGTTTAGTTTTCGGCGTATTTGTTGTATTTGTGTTTTATGTTCCCACTTCAACAATTTTGACTCTTTTTTCTAAGTTCAACAGCTGTGTCTGGCTTTCTCTTTCGGTGTCGTCCTTTATTTACACTATGCACTATTCGTATTCACAGCTTGTGTCCCTCTGCAATGTCTTATTCAGATTAAACTTTTCTTTTTGCCCCTCAGTAAACATTTGATTGATTTAATTCTCATACTCTCCACGGATGGAGAGCAGGAATGCCAGACTCGAAAAACAGGTGTACATTTACTTTCCTGACAGATAATACATGAGTCTTGATCTTGCATGTAAGACCAAGAAAAAACAAGGTTCCCGATACAAAATCTAGACCAAGATCAATGCCTAGGGATGCAAAACCAGAATCACATTAGGTGCAAGACCGAGACTAGGTTGCCAAGACCAAGACGGATACCAAGAAGTTCAGTACAAGACAATTTCAATACTGGGTGCGCAAGAAGAAGATGCAGACCAAGGGAACCAGTAGAAGACCATTCCAAGGATGGATGTGCAAGACCAGGACCAAGACCAAGGGTTCCATTGAAAGACCAAGACCAAAAATGGTTGTAAAAGACAGACCAAGGCCAAGGGTTCTACTCCAAGACCATTCCATGACCAAGGGCTCCAGCACGATACTAAGATTAAGATTGATGCAAGAACAAGACCAAGACTGAAGGCTTCAGTCCAAGATCAATACAAAGACTGGATATCCGTGACCAGGATCAAGGGCTTCAGTTCACGACCAAGACCAAGACTGAATGTGCAAGACAGACGAAAACTAAAAGTTCAAGTCCAAGAGAAAGACCAAGCCCAAGAGCAAGGGCCCCAGTCCAAGACCAAGATGTGCAACAAGCGTCTGTATAGTAGGACAAAATATTGGCCACTTTTCCGCGTTGCGAAAAGTGCATTTACAGCGTTCATGTAGTTCAAGAATTAAATATCGAAATTAACGCTGCGCGCCGGAGGACATAACAACTAAATTCTGATAAAATTTATTCTCTTATTGTGAATATTGCTTATTTCTTGGTGTGTTACAACAGTGTGCTCAAGATATAGTTTGAGCAGAAAGGAAACAAATGTTTGAAATGATTTGAAACGAATTTACCTGATATGAAACGAGAATTTTTAATTTTAAATACCGTTTGGTTACGGTATTCATTTAGCACAATTCCCTCTGCATTTTTATGTTTATAGTATTAGTATTTCTATGATTTGTAATTTTCTTTCTTTTCTCTTCGTTTGATGAGTTCTGATTATTAATACTTTCAAAGATCATGTTTATCAATTAATCAAGTGAATAATGATGTAAATATTGGTGGAATATGAATGTGGGAGGAAACAGAAGTACTCTGAGAAGACCCACGATGAACACGATATTGTTCACCACAAACTTACTTGGCCGGGAATCGAACCAGGGGCTCCCACGTACCAGAGATAACTGTTCTACCACTAAGCCACCTTACTCCCCTAAATGTATAACGAACATTACTAATTATTGTAACATAAGTAACAAATAATAATGTGAACTATCCCTTTTTAAAATTTAGTATTTTGCCATTTTCAGTGTTTTGGAGGCACAATGGCTCTGGTGTGCAGGGTCCGTGGTTCAATCCACGGCGAAATAAGCTTGTGTTGGATAACATCGTGTCCATGAGTTTTCTCTGGATACTCCAGTTTCCTTTTACATTATCATTCCACCAATTCTTGCATCACCATTCACTTGATTTAATCGGCATCTTCCTTAGCCTAAAGGGTGTAATAGTGAGCCGTTCAACTGAAATATTTCATTTCATTTTTGGTGTTTTATTTTGCCACCAATGCCGGTCTTTAGGAATGAAGGTACAAATACACCGTATTATTATATTTCCAACAATTAGGAGTCACAAGTGCCTTGAAGAGAATGCCCCCAAAAATGTATTTAGTTTACAAAATTGAGTAAAACTTTTATTAATTTATATTTTATTTATTATTTATTTATAAGTAGTATGAACGTAATAGAAATCAAATCAAAATACATATAATCAGGTACCTAACAGTGTACACTCATGTCCAAAATTATTGTCGCATGTCTATAAATATGTTGTTGTAGGAATATAATTTAATAACAAATTCGCCCGGTATTTCTTATAATGTTACTATGTGTATAATCGGTAAAAACATGTATGTGGAAAATTTCATGTCAAAAAAGCAGTAAATAACAATAAAACGAAAATAAAACTTACTTGTCCATTTACCAACATTTTGTTTTACTCATTGTAATGTTCGTATTTATAACTCTTTTCCTAACAAATATACACTTCCCGATTATACCCATAGTATTAGTGTTAGAAGTACCCTGCAAAATCATTATCAAATTATATTCTTACAAGAACACAGTTACAGATATGCGAGAATCATTTTGGACATGACTGTACATTTATTCATATACATTACATATAGAAAATAAATTAATAAATAATCTTATTATAGGAGAATAAAACTATGAATCCCATCAGACTGGAATGGAGGGCATGTTGTTTATTGTTACAAAAAGTTTGTTTTCTCTTAATTTTCTCGAGATAATTTATTCTCAACGACGATCATTTTGTTTTGTTTAATGTTATTTATTGTGTTATATACGTTTTCTTTTGCGACAATATTATGTTTATTTAAAAACTAAAGTTGAAAAGTTAATCAGAATTTAGTTTATATTTCAGTAACTATAGTGTATACTATCGACTTGCTCATGTCCTAATGAAAAACTTGTTCTACATGCTTCAGGTGACGTGGCTATCATGCAGTGGAATGGTTATCTTCTTACTGCACGCTTCAGGTAGAGTGCTTATCATACAATGGCGTGGTTATCTGTGTGCTTCAGGTGGCGCGTTATCATACAATGGCTTAGTTATGTCGTTAGTACTGCTTCAGGTGGCGTAGTGAAAATACAGTGGCCTGGTTATCTTGTTAGGGCACGCTTCAGATGGTGTAGATATCTTGTTAGTACAACCTTCAGATGGTGTGCTTATCTTCTTAGTTCAGCTTCAGGTGACGTGGTTATCATACAATGGCGTGGTTATGTCGCTAGTGCAGCTTCAGGTGGCGTAGTTATCATACAGTGTTCTGGTTATATTGTTAGGGCACGCTTCAGGTGGTGTGCTTATCTTGTTACTGTAGCTTCAGGTGGAATGGTTATCTTGTTAGTATAATCTTCAGATGGTGCGGTTTATCTTGTTAATGCAGCTTCAGGTGATGTGGTTATCATACAATGGCGTGGTTATGTCGTTAGTTCAGCTTCAGGTGGCGTGGTTATCATACAGTGGCGTGATTATTTTATTAGTGTACACTTCAGGTGGTGTGATTATCTTGTTACTGTAGCTTCAGGTAACGTGGTTTCGTTGTTAGTGCACGCTTCAGGTGTGAGGATGTCTTGTTAGTCCAGCTTCAGGTGGCTTAGTTATCATACAGTGGCGTGATTATCTTGTTAATGCATACATTAGATCGTGTGGTTATCTTGTTAATACAACTTCAGTTGGCGGGGTTATCTTGTTAGCAAACGTTTCAGGTAGCGTATCATTCAGTATCAGGTTATAAGTTCACATAAATATTCGACATTTTAACACTAAATCGTGTTCCAATAATAAAAGCGAGATCTGGAATAGATCTCAAAGTTATAATAAAGTAAATTTTCCAATGTACAGTGGAAGTTCAGGATGTGGGACAAATTAATATTTGAGTCTTAGATTAAGTGAACCTATAACCTCAAGGATGTGTTGAAATTAAAAGTAATTTGAAGTACGGAAAGTAAAACATATTCTCCCGGAATATGGTTTCCCCATTAATGTCTTCTGAAACAGATTCTTCTCCCGAAATATAAGGAGTAAATTTGCAAGCTGCCAACAGCAAGTGACGTAACTACGCAAGTTAGCTAGCTCTTTCCCATAGCTTGATGGAAATTCATAGAAGATCTAGGTCATATGCCCAAGTTTGATTGCGACCAACTCACAAGATCGGTGCTCACAAGTTAAGAATTTACACTCACTCGATCTTACTCTCACGAAGTGTGCGTGAGGTTGAGTGAGTACGAATTCCAAATCACGAGAGAAACGTGAGGTCGAGTATGTGTGATGTTGTAACGTTGTGAGCGATGAGCGTGAGTTCGAGTGAACATGCTATCGAAAAGATACTGTGAGCGTCAGATCGAGTGAGCCTGATGTCGAAATGATGCTATGAGCGTGATGTCAAAAATATGTTCTGAGCCTGTTGTAGAAATGATGTAAATGAGATGTCCAAGCGATGTAAGCGTGCAATTGAGTGAGTGTAATGACCAAATAATGTTTTGAATGTAAAGTAGAGTAATTGTGATAGCGAGAAGATATGAGTGTGAGCTTGAATAGGTATAAAGTTGGCTTCATGATCTGAATGCGATGTCGAAATGATGATATGAACGTGAGATTCAGTGAGCGTGACTTCAAAATAGTGCTATTGTGGGTGTGAGGCTGAGTAAGCATGATCTGAAACGGCGTTGTAAGCGTGAGACTGAGTGAAAGTTATGTACAAATGATGCTGTGAGTGTGATTATGAGTGAACATGATGTCAAAATGGTGTCAGCGTGAAGTTGAGTGAGCATGATGTGGAAATGGTGTTGAGATCGTGAGGTTGAATGATCGTGATGTTGGCTTAATTATGAGATCGAGTAACCGCGATATCGAAATGATGTTATGAGTGACAGGTCGAGTGAGCATGATGTCGAAATGGTCATGTGAGTGTGAGGCCAAGTGGGCATGGTGTCGAAAGGACGTTATGAGCGTGATGATAAGTGAGATGATGTTTAAATGATGATGTAAAAGTGTTGAAGGCTGAAAGTGATATCGAAATGATGTCAGCGTGGGGTTGATTGAGCGTGATATGTAAATTGTGTTGAGAGCGTGAGAATGAGTGACCGTGATGTTGACTTAATTATGTACACATGAGGTCGAATGACCGTGATGCCAAAATAATGTGAGTGAGACTTTAAGTGGGCATAACGACGAATTGGCTGCATGAGCGTGGGGTTGGGTGAAGTTGGTTCAAATGTGAACATCTTTGGTGGGTATATCGAAATCATGTTTTTGTTTGATTCTTTGTTACACAAAACAGAACAAAGGAAGTGAGGGATGTCTGGGAAAGAAATACAGAGGAAGACCGTAAGAGGTCACTTTCTTTACCTACTGGATTTTCCTCTTCCGACGTGACAAATTCCATCCCATACTGGGGTAACTTCATTGTTGTCAATCCAGATCTTGTTCTGTGGACCAACGGCGTTTTATCCCACGTCAGGTTCATTAGTCTATAATTATGGCGCCCTATAAAAAATAAAATAAACGAAGAAGTAGTAGTGTCACGTGTACAGCACTATATTTTCTCAATTGTTATTAAAACCGGAAGTGGTGATAGGCTTTTACTGCTTTTGGTTTCAGTAGAGACAGATTAGAGTGAATGTGAAATATATTACTAGAAAGTCTAATCGATTGCAGAAAACCGCTTCTCGCCATCTGTTCCGTTTTTTACTTTACAATGATTATCGTTAAAACCGGAAGTAGTTGATTTCTGTCCCTTCCGGTGTTAGTAAGTAAGTATGGATGGAAATGAAAAGTGCACTTGAAGCCTTTAATCGATTTGAGAAAACCGTCTCTCGGTATGTATTACCGTTTTTGCTCTATAGTGATCTCAAATCCGGAAATGGTTCATTTCTACTACTTCCGGTTTCGATATAACATCCATCGACGAATTCTAACCTTTACCCTCTATATTCTGACCAAATTTGGTTCTTGAGACTTTTTTGGTCTCCCGCACGGACAGAGTAAATATATATAAAAGAGTTTTGGTAAACCAAGCTCCTTTAAAATCATAATGGTTTATTTTAAATATGCGAGGCGTGTTCAAAAATTATCAAACCTTTGGTTGGCAAAAATCATTTATTGAGTTAGAAATCCGAAACACTAATCTGCCTTTGTGAATAGCTAAACCTCTCTGGCTGAAAAAATGTCTGTTGCAGTAAGAACATGATACACTATAGGGTAGATCCGATCTAACTAACGCCACTTTGTGGTGGACAAACACCGTGTGCGTGGGTTTTCTCGGGGTTCTTCCGTTTCCTCCCACTTTCTTCATTCCACCATTTCATTCATTACTCATCATCACTGTCTCCTTTAGCCTAAACGTGGGACGTAAAACTCAAAGATTTCATTTAATTTTCTAACGCCTGTATTTGTGTTTGGTATTAAGTTGGAGAGATCGTGCTGTGTAGCGTTGATTGAGTCATTGTTTGTGTTATTCATTGGATTTTCATTATATAACGCTGCATCGCATAGCATTATTAGGGGGTTGTTATTTTTATCAGGCTCGTTCACATTATTTTGGACAATTATATGCATTTATTTAAATATTGAACTATTGCTCATTGTTTGAAGATCTCGAACTTATAAACTATAGACACCAACCGTCATTTCTGTTTCTCACTTGTAACACTGTTATCACTGAACCGATTTAAAAACGGTTTTCACTAAAATCGTCTTCGAAACATTGTGAACACTTTTGTATCGAATTCACTCTCCAAGAGGAAACACTCTACCCGAGAAGATAACTCTCACCGGAGATAACATTTTCATGTATTGATATTTGACATCAATATATATATATAGAGAGAGAGAGAGAGAGAGAGGAAGGTTACCAAAGAGTACGCACTTAATATTCATCTTGAAAAAGCTCCAAAAATAATGAAGCAAAGATTATATAAATTGAATATAATTTTAATTGAAGGTTAAGCTACATTGTAAGAAATGCAAAACTTTACTACTAAATGTACATATTGAGATATACATTAAAAAGTGAAAAAAACACAAATGCGTACTCTTAAGAACCACTGTCCGAAAGAGTGCGTTTCGTGGTCCCTAAGAGCGAGCACTCAACACCTATCATATTTGAAACCCAAATTCCGTTCGTAAGATGAACACTGGTCATGTCACCATCGTTCACAATTAATGCACTGAATCCAGTCCTCGTGAATTTGTTCTTCATGCAATTCGTGGCACATTGGGCTTGAAATTTGGTTGATCTCAGCTGGTTTTCTCTGTTGAAGTGGATGGTTCATTGAGATGATGAAAAAAATTTCTCTTTGACTTAACATTTCCTTTAATTCGTTTGTTCTGAAGGACCTTGTGAAATGCAGCACTAGTAAAAATTTCAGATCGAAGTTTGGTACGTGCAGTTTGTCGTATTTCTTTTATTTTGTAAGAGGAATGATGTATCTCGGATGAACAGACGTGTTTGAAGTCGCGGCTTCTGTAAGTGTATGACGTTTCCCTTTTTCTATGGTATTGCCATACCATAAAAGGCAATAGCAAACTACCATGGATTCACCATGCCTGGGGATCTTCGGGCAGAACAGAAGATCATCATCATTATCATTCTAATTTAATACATTCTGTAAATTGAAAATACTTCTTATAGAAGTTGGTGCTTGAATCGAAGAGAAACAATTGCAAATAATTCTACAATCCATTCAAATATTCTGTTACACTGCGCTTTCTTAAACTAACTAACTACAGAGAGTAACCATATAGTCTGTATGATGAATGCCGCTACCTACACACACTCTTAATGAAATTATCTCAAGGAGTACGCGCGCGCTCTTTGGTAACTTACTAACGCGCACTCTTTGGGAGACAGCAGTCAATTTGAGTAAAATTCATCCAGGTGGCTGCATATGCAAGACCCCCGAAACTAAGCCATGGTAAACAATTCTATCTACATTCATGTTTTCTACCATGCAACAAAGGTACTGTAGTTAGATATTATAACAGAAAAATTTCTTAACTAAGTGTACTAAAATATTACATCAAGAATTCAAAAAAGTTATTTTAATCTGTATTTTCTGTTTGGAGCTATATGTTAACCTCTGTTTCCTTTGTATCAACACTCACACAACGACGCATCAAACAGCGTAGCAATAATAATTCTGTGTTTACCACTTCAGCGTATTTGGCGCTGCGCGCTCTTAGGGCGTGCGTACTCTTTGGTAACCCTCCTATATATATATATATATATATATATATATATATATATATATATATATATATATATATATATATATATATATATATATATATATTGGTATTTATTAACTGTATTTTCCTGATAGTTAATTACACACTTATATAAGTATTTATATTGGAAAATAATTAAAATATTAAATGATAATTACTTACATGAATAAATTCTCCAATTACACTCTTGCCGATCCATTGGATATTGGCTGAAATCCATGGAGCATAGAAGAGTAATGCTACATCTGCAATTGAGCAAAACAGACTAATTGATTTCGTTGTTCTATTTAATTGTTTTCATATTCATTCTAGAGAGAGCACTCAAATCCGTGAAATATTAGTAATAAATTGCCAAATGAGGTTGTTTATATTCAGATAATAATCAAAAGTAAATAAATTAGGGAAATGACTATAAAGTCAACATTTCTCTTTGTTTTGAAAACAATGTTTAACGGAGAGAGACAGAGATACAAAATTAAATGCATATGCAATTATTCACATTAAAATGTTTAGTTTTTAAATTACAAATTTACTTACACTGTTCATTGATTTCATTATTTTCAAATGTCTAGTGAAAAATGAAGTTTTTTTAGTAATCATAAAATCATAAAATACGGAAATTATAATATGAACTTTCATTTCTTGTAACATCAATATGAGAATACGAACACGAACATTAGCTAGTATGTATTTTGTCTTGGTCTAGCGGCTTGTTCGCGTGCCATTGATACCGTATGCAAGTGTTTCCTGGTTTCGATTCTCGGTGGAGAAAACGTTGAATGCATTACGTTGATTCATATCGCATTTTAAACTGAAACTTTCGTTTAATATATAGCCTTAAAAATTATGTAAAATCAACTTAGTATAAATTCCAATTTTAGATATTAGCAATCAATATTATTGTATAAAAGAGTAGAGTAGTCCACCCGTATAACGCCTAAAAATCAAAATGCAATATTTTAGATATAACACAGTTCACAATCTAGTTCTTACCATCGCCACACTTGGCGCTACTAGTCTCAACAGTGTTTAAGAAAATTATATTTTTGAACAAATTATCCTCGACTCATTACACAGTTGAATGTCCCACGATTATGCCTTTCCGACTAAGAGAGAGACGATGATTAAAGCAAGTAAATTATGATGGAGGAATTGTTGGAATCAGAATGTGGGAGGAAACGGGAATAACCCGAGAAAACCCACGGACATGGTATTGTCCACTACGAACTTCCTTGGCCGAGGGTTGAACAAGAGACCACGCACTAGATATAAACATTCTACCACTGATCCACCGTGCCCTATAAAAACATTAATAAACGACTACTCACAACACGTAAATGAAGCCAATGACGTCGATTTCTATATAACTTTGGAATAGAGGGGAAGCTACATGATCAGATATGATCTGGAAGAAATTAATGAGAATTTTAAGATAATACGAGGATCCAAGCAAACTTTTTGGAGGCACAGTTCCTCTCAGCCACCCGCCCTGTAGGATTGGCGCCAACAGATGAAGTAAAAGAACTTATTCACCAGTATTACTAGAGTAACTGTCTCCACATGCCAATGCAGCATTAATTTTTATATTTACAAATCCTTACCTTTTCTCGATTTTGTCAAAAACTACACATATGGATTTACACTAGCCCATATCAATTTCCTCAGATCAGTGCTATCTACCGATTATTGTTTGTCTCATTTTTAGACATTGTTCCTTAGTCTATTACTTTAGAAATTTGAATATGGTTACTTTCTTACTCAATATATGAATCACAATGTCGGAAAAAAACGAAACTTTTTTAAATTAAACAAAACGAATTACGTATTTTACCAACTATAGTTCTTTTCATTCAAAATACATCCTTTTCGCATCAATACACCGCTGGACACGTTCAACCATAGAGTTTTGAATGTCCTCTTTCGGAATCGGCTTAACCTCTTAACTGGGTGAAGCGCGTTTAACCGTCACGGAGAATCTAACCTTTGTTGGGGCAACCGCTTTTTGGCGTCGCGAAGAGATCTTATCTTTTTCTAGCTGTTTAAGCCGCTGTTTCTAGAGTTTATCACGAACTCGTTTTCTATTAGAGGAACCAGCAGCAGAACTTGTAGAGGCAGCCATTTTTCTCGACAAATGACTAACAAGTTGCCCACTGAAAATATGCTCAATAGATGGCAGGAAAACCCAGAGGAAAATATGGTAAATGCATGGCAAGAAGTTTCCCCAAAATGCAACGCTCATACGCGGCATAAACAGCTAGAAAAAGAATAAGATCTTTTCGCGACGCCACAAAGCGGTTGCCCCAACAAAGGTTAGATTCTCCGTGACACTACGCAAAGCAACTACTGAAAATTGGCAAACTGACATGTTTGTGATTATGATGGTTGTAACTGTGAAATCTCTATTGGCTCATGCAGTGTTGCCAATTTGGGGGAAAAGTCGCTAAATCTAGGGGATTCGCATTCCAGGATAGCGACAAAAAATAATTTTTCCGATTAGCGACTTTTTTGGTGATTTTGGAATGACGATTTGGCGACTTATTTACAAATCTAGCGACTTTTTTACTGCGAACAACTTATCATAAAATAAGTACTATTAACTCGAATCAGTTCAGACATACGTTTATTTTACTTTTGCTTATTTGAATCAGTGCAGATGTTGACAAACTGGGAAAGTACATAACATTTATCTCTATATTCCCGCTTTGATTGCTGTTATCTCTTACATTCTAACAGGGACCAACTCCAGCTTTTAAAATCCTTTAGTTTGCAGAGCTTCCGTTTAGAAGCACAAACATTTCATTAACGATAGCAAACAGATTATCTGTAGATGCGTGAGTAGAAGTGAAGTGAGATTTTTTCTTGACCTTGAATTTTGTTCGTTTTTCTACACTTATTTTTGATTTCGTTAAAGCAAAATTGATCATAAAGTTATATATATATATATATATATATATATATATATATATATATATATATATATATATATATATATATATATATATATAGTGAAATTATTGTTAGTTATATATGATATATATGAGCAGAGTCGGATCTAGGATTTTCTGAGGGGGAGTGCACCAATAACTAGCAGTACGTTTGAATTCAGTTGGAATTTTTAAAATGCCTTTAGGCATCTGTAGTGTTAGTGAGGAAATGCCCTGGAAATGATAAGGTTAGGCTATTTGAGAATGCGTTTTCGATGCGTTACTCCCCGTAGCTAACGCGACCAAAGTGGCTATTCGGTAATTTTACTTCCTCCAGAGCTATAAATCATACTGCGAACCAGTCAGGGTTTCCAGGTCTATTTTTGCCAGGTCCAGGTCTATAATAGCAGAGTTCCAATACGCTGCACAAAGCATCTTCCAAGCAGCTGTTTCTTGCTAAAATCCCTTGCCTAGCAACACGTCTTTCCTTTTTTTTTCCCTTCCTTTTGAAATCTTTTAAACAGCAGGCGGTCTATTGTTCCGAAACGCACCAAATACGCTCGAGCTGACGTTTTCTCCGCGTTTTTATTGCTTTCGCGTTTGTGATTAGCCACCTATATTTAAATACACGGTCAGCGTATTACAAGCGTACGCATGAGTAATAAAAACGCGTGGCGAACGCTTATGATTAGCCACGGGCTAAGTGTCTGTTCTCGTTAAATGCTTTTCTTTCGACTTTTAGAAAACTGACTTAAACTATCGATTTTGCAAAACTTCCCTTTGTTTTAAGCCCAAACGGAAACATGACAGCAGATTTTTTTGGAAAGTGTTGCTATTTTCTTGTGCTACCTTCTCACTTTAGTTAGTGTATATTTACAACGAAGGGTGGGGGAGGTGCTTGTGTACCTTTACACCCCCTAAATCTGGCCCTGTATATGAGTCTTTCATATACGTTCTTTTAGCGTATATAGAATTATGGCTTGAATTGATCACGTATGATATATATATATATATATATATATATATATATATATATATATATATATATATATATATATATATATATATATATATATATAAGAGGCAAAACTCCACGAAAAATTTTTTAGCGACTTTTCACCCAAAATTGGAGTCATTTCATCTCCTATTTAGCGACTTTTTGTATCAACTTGTTGGCAACACTGGGCTCATGTGGGTTGTATTAGAGTAGGTTATATTAAAATAATATATAGTTAAAATTTAGTACTATTATTTGTTTCTAAGACTTTATAAAGCAATATTATAATATACATCTTCTATCTTAAATTAGGCTTAAAAAAGTCCCCAACAGGCTATTGGCCTGAGGTGAAAATTACTCGCTTAAGAGGTTAATAGCCCTCGTCATGTCATACTGGACGTGTATAACATTGTCATAAAATGTTCCTTTCATGGCCAATTTTAATTTTGGAAATAGGAAATAGTCACACGGCAATAAATCGGGCGAATACGAAGGATCTGCACAGATTTGTTTTTTTTTTTTTTTTTTTTTTAGCCAAACAGTTAGGAACTGCGACGGTTCTGTGACATGCATTTTCGTACAATACACAATTTGTCAAAAACTCATGGATCATGTCTTTCGTCGTATTTAATTCCTCCGCCATCCATTTCACATTGGAATTCGCATCGTGGGCGATCATTCCATGCACTTGTTTCGTCAACTCATCGCGATTTTTATTTTTCGGTCTGCCTGGCTTTGGTTCGTCTTCCAAGGACTCACCACCGTCCCGGAATCGCGTATACCACTCCAACACACGTGTACGAGATAAGCATTCATCACCATATACTGGTTTCATTTCCAATGTTTGTGTAAATCTTTTACATAGCTTGAACAAAATTTAATATTGGCTCTGAGCTCGTGTTTTCGTGACGATGTGATATCAGATACAATCACTTTTCTTGCTATAACTTGACATTCCGTTAATCAGTTCTCATGATTGTGGTCTTGTTTTGTTGAGCAGATATCCAGCTTTACGATGATAAGTTACTTTAATAGATGGAGCTAGTGGTTATCTGTGAAGAAAAGTAGTTTTGTTATTTTTCCGATATAGTGTGTATAGTTTCATTTTAAATACTTATTTCGTATTTGAAAAATGAAATAATCTTTACCCTATTTTATAAGCTAGAGTGTTGTTACGATAGAGAATTGTGAGTCTGACGGGTTTCATTCCTTTCATCAAAACCAACTCTTTCATGGGCACAAACACAATGTCTGGTTTCCATAGTTTGTCACTTTCAAACGGAGACACAAACGCCATCTCTGTGTGGTTGTAGACAGCTGGATTCAACATAAGACGATCGTCTTGCCAAACTGTTGTCAGGAAAGCATCTATAGTGATCTCCTGTGGAATTAAAGAAAATAAGCAAATAATAAAGATTTAAGATAGTGCACCAAATATGACTTCAAAACATAATAACTAGTATATCCGTAGACAAGATAGAATGCTTTGCAGCGTTTAGCAAGAATTCAGGAGAAAAATAAATTTGAGGAAGATGTAGAATCGTAATCCCAGAAACAGGCAGCAGCGTCAGTTTGGGATTTGGTTCAAGATTGGGAGAACTAGATTTTCTTATTTTATTTATTTATATAGATTTCTGAATATTACCAGGATCTAGGGCATTAAACACATTACATATAAGATGACGTCCATCAGTGAGCACAGTATCCGGAGAAGGGGGAAGGTAGGAAGGAGCCTAGAACTGTTCGTTAGATACTATCCCGGCATTTGTCTGATGTGAATGAGGAAAACCCAGTGGAAAAACCGGAGAACAGCCTCTACTCACTTCCATTCTACATCACGACTGAGAAAACTGTTTTCCCAGCGCCCCGTGTTTATCTAGTACAACACATAGGGCCATCTGTTACCAGAGGGTAATGTACTGGTGTTAGGCTTCCTTCTGCAGTATTCATTTTCAGTCCACATTTCCATATCCTTAACAATTACTAGGTAACCATGATGTATTTTGAGGGTTTGTCATAATGAGATGGGTTTTTGTAACATGTGCATGAATATATGATATGTCACGGGTTACTTGAGTATTCTTTCATGATTCCTAACAACAAAATATCCATTATATATACTCTTTCAGTTGTATAGGCCTATAAGCCATTTTTGATACACCCTTCGATAATCGAAATATTACTGGGGTCCCATGACGTATTTCCCAATCCTCGTATTTACGTAATTTTGTAATTCTCCTTGTTATTCTCTATTATGAAATCCTCTAATTTCTTAGTCTTTAATTTCTTGCACTTTCTCTCCTTAGTGACGTGTTGTGAGAGCCTGCAGAGAGTGTCTGATATCTGACAGAATGGCGTCGCTAATAAGAATCAATTGAAAATGTGTGAAAACGCAGTGGCGGCGTAAGGCAAACTGGAGCCTGGGGCCAATGAAGGAGATCGGAGCCCTTTCGCGAACAATCATAACATACACCTACCGACTTGGATCCCTCAGAATGTGGGACCCGGGGCAGTGACAGCGCTCGTCCCACCCTTACGCCGCCAATGCTTACACGTAATTCTCTGTTCTGCAAATTAAACTTTATATTACACTGTGAAACTTACAGGCTTAACTAATGATAGAAGGACGGACAGGAAAAGCTATCACTACCAAACTTAGCCAGCACGGTGACTTATTTTTCTTCAAAGAGGTAGGAACTTCTTTCAGCAATCATGACAAAATAAGCCAAGGGCCTCATTCTCCGGAAGTTGAATTCTGTATGGGTAAGACTACGGTCAGAATCACATGCAGGAAGAGGTCTTATGAATTTTTAGAGTTACAAACTACGTTGCTACTTAAAAACTGACCATTGCTACCTACAGGCACGTAGCCAAGGGGTGGGTCCGGGGGGTCCGGACCCCCCCCTTCGAGACCAGAAATAAAAAAAATTAAGGAAGGACGAAACAAAAAGAAACAACAAATAGGAAGAATCAGCGTTAAAAATAAAGATAAAAGTAAAGCTAAAATAAAAATAAATTTTTATCATCGCTTCCCTGTACTATCAAACATGTTATTTCAGAAACGTTTTTCTACTGCTCCTTTAACTTGTCATTTGGAACAGACAGTATTTGACTGATATTAAAAACAAAAAGTTATGTGGAAGAAAGTTACGTTAACATTTGATTTAGTAGAGAAAGGAGCGCAAGTATTGTAAAATATTTTACAATACATTATTGGATACGTACTTTTTAAAAAATAGTTGAGGTCATAATGAAAGGAAAATTTTTATATTTGGATGAACAGAAGAAGGAACGTAGATATTGTGATTTTTTAAAAACATATTTTTATAAATATTCTTTTATTCGAGATTTCTTCATAGGTTGTTACTAAAATACTTACTAAAATGCATGGGCGCCGATCCTGGGGGGCCGGCCCCCCAAGGGTCATGTGGGCCATATTGTTGTATTTATAAATATACAATATATTGGCATATTTGAATGCAATTTGTCTTAAAATCCTCATATATGCCTTCTGAATCTGAATGGACCCCCCGAAATTTACAGAGAAATCGGCGCCCTTGCTACTATGTCCTAATTTTAAAGTCTTAACAAACCAACATATGTTGCTAGTAAAATAGTTTAAATTGATCAAGCCCCTGGTGTGATAACCACAATATTTCATATCAAACTCCCCCCCCCCCCCATCACGAAATCCTGACTAAACGAACCAATATATGTTACCAGTAAAATAGTTTAGAATAATCGAACTCTGGTGTGATAACCACAGTATTTCATGTCTCGGACCCCCCCTATTACGAAATCCTGGCTACGTGCCTGCTACCTATAATGCGAAATTGCTGTCATCAAGCAAGAGAACTACTTAAGATCAACTGGGAAATCAACAGATTAAGCGAGATAAGAAGAAATGGATATAAGCTAATCATCCATGTATTACAGAGAATCAGAATGTGACAAGACTGGCAGTGCTGAAATTTTAAAGGACGAAAAACTGAAAAGCAATGTCTTGCAGGTAGACAATACATCTAGTCGAGTAGCAAGGCTAGTCATAAACTCCCCTGTATATATAGAAGGTACTCGAAAAATTTTCTTCTAACTTAGGCGCCAGTTCCGAAAACTACACACACAAAAAATACAAATCCAACTCCTACCTAGCTCTATATGTTTAAATTTAAATTATCAAAACACCAGTCTAGTATTTTCAGTCGCTATGACGACCTGGCACCCAGGAATCTCCGAATTCTGTGTATGGGAATAAAAGAGTGTCTATGTGGCACAAAATCAACAGAGCTTAGCCTTTGGGAGATGGGTTGCTCTCCACAGACCCGCCACTGATTGTTGAAATAATTTTATACAACTCGACATTCAGTGTAATAATTAAAGACCGGATTTTAAGGTGCAAAAATGTAGTAGGAAAAAGGGAATAAAAGGGGCTGAAAAATCATTCAAAAAGGTGAAAAAAAAGTGCTAATAGGGTATCTTTATTACGTGCTATAGTATACAGTTACAGGAACATTATTTATTCATTATACCAACAAATATCGTTAAAGTCTTGGCTTTAAACATTGGACATAAATTGCAAAATTGTTTTATTTAATCCCAAACTTGTACAACATTCAACATTCTTGTAATAAAATTGTGGTTAAAACCAACTAGGTATTTTAAAAATGAAAACTTTAATTTAGCAATATTGTGGCTTGAGAAACCGTCACATACTACTGGGTCTTCAGAAACTGGTTATACTTGATTATGCACATTTCTCTATTTTCAAATGTTAGTTTCTGTCGCTTGGAGCTCAGGAGATCCTTGTGTGTGGAGGAACTTCGCTCGAAATCAACGGAAACCAGTGGTACACAACTTGCAAGCGCATGGACAATAAGTTAAATTTACGTTGCAAGGGTTTTTATGTCCGGATTGTTTCGCAAATTCAGTTCAAATTTATCCCTAGCAAATCCGTCAAGATTGCATCTAAATTTATGAAATGTTATGTGCAAACTAGATTTAAAAAAATATATTGTTATGTCCAAATCAAAAGAAAAAGAGAGAGAAAAGGAACAATAAAGGTGCTGACGGCTAAAAGAAGTAACAAAAAGGGAAATTTTATGAATCTAGCAAAAAAAAAAAAAGGTGCAACATTCACGAAAAAGGCGCAACAAAGTGCGTTCATTTCAGTTCGTTTTATGCCCGGAAATACATATTTTGAACTTTGGTTGTTATAACAACTACATTTCTAGAAAAGGTGGTTCACCTTAAAATCCTCTCTCTAGGAATAGTGTAGGTTATTGTATTTCTCTTTTTTTCAATAGTTAAATTAAGAGGCCAAAGTGAGCGGAAAAACAATGATGGTAACTGCGCCATACCTCCATAATATCACGGCTACTGTTTATCACTTAGAATTTTGTGTTTTTAAACAACGGTAAAAGACAATGTCTTTATGGATTGCAATTCTGTATGCTATTTGAGGAAACGAAATGGATTATTAAAAGCACGATGAATTCTTTAAGAACAACCATTTTTAGGGAGTCTTAAGGGTCTTAAAGGATGTACCATGAAAAATCAATAAAACATTTGGAACGTCTTTAAAGCAAAAGATAAAAAAAAAAAAAAAACGAAAAGGAACCTCTACAGGCAGCAAACCACAAAGAGATACAAAAAGAGAAAAGTGAGGGATACTAAAAGCAGAAAAAAAAGAAAAGAAAAAAGAAAGAAAGAAAGAAAAGAAAAGTTCCACTGTAGGAAAAAAAAAAGATTTTGCGGATCCTTTTATTTTAGCCTGGTGGCCGAAACTTCAAGGCTAATATCAATACACTTTCGTCTTGTGAACATTTCTAACAAGCTGTCAAGAGCTGTTGACCTGAATTTTTCTCTCTGTGAAGGAACCATCTTGGAAATACACACACACAAAGCTAAAGTACTATTTCCAATGGCAACTGGTGGCTTTTGAGGAAGATTGGGTATTTCACAAAGTTCTAACAAAGAGGAATACCCAGGAATAACTGCGAAAGCTTTCTTGGGAGGTCAAAGGTCTGCCTTTCTTATCCACTTCGCCGTAAACTCTAAAGCACTTCTCGAAATAGAACTGAAATCACCAGTTGAGCAAAGTAATCAAACGGGAAATTGAAATAAATCTGATACTTTATTTTTAAAAAATAAGTTTTCTAGTAAAATTCTAAAGAAATCATAGATGAAGATAAATAATTGTGGTAAAAGCTACGTTATTTACTTAAAGAGTAAAATATCTGAAGTTTATATTTCGATCTTTTGAATTCCCACAGAATGTGGATACTTAAGTTCCTTTCTATGCTGCTTACTAGTACGTACTTTCCTTTTACTAGTACGTAGTAAAAGAACTTCGTCGTGGCCGCGAAGTAAGCGTACACGCCTTCGGCACGGAGGACCTGGCTTCAATTATCGGTGAGACTTCATTTAGTCCAGATTACACGTTTAGCTCTAGGTTAACGTTTTATATAACCTTGGTGCTGGAAGATACGCTATAATCCAATCCAAAAAAAAAAAAAAAACTAATAATAAGATAGGATTAGAACGTATGCTTCGATTGATTATTCAACATTTTCTGAGAGCAGGGGCGGATCCAGGACGGACTTCTGGTGGGGGCGGTGGGTTGTAATTCTGCTACTTAGAGATACTTTTAAGAGTCCCAAACTCTGGGATGGGTTTTATTTATATATAAAATTAAAAAGGAAACTTTCCTCTTCTAGGGGGCATCGCCCCGATAGTCCCCCTGGATCCGCCACTGGCTGAGGGTTATATGGACGATTAATTTTTTAATGATGGAAGCTGCTTTAAAGAAAAGACAGGAACCAGATCTCGATAAGTCAATCTAACTAATTATAGCCTGTGGATCCCGGAAGTTCAATGCAACGTTTACAAAAAGATCTCCATTGAATTCTGGCCTTAGCCAACTGGATCCAGTTTCTACATAGTATTCCACGAGATCCATCTTAATATTGAGTTGAGTTGAATTTGAGTTTAACGTCCCTTTCAGCAGCGAGGCTATATGAGAACTGAACCTACTGATTAACGTGGAATCCGAACCACATGAGCTCCCGCCGAGAATCGAACCCGGGTCTCCCACGCCAAAGGCGAGTATGCTGACCGCTTAGCCACGAATCAATTTTAATATTCTCCTCCCATATGCGCCTAGGTCTTCCTAATGGTCGTTTTGCAATTGGACTTCCAGTTAAAACTTTAAAAGCGTTTATACCTTCTTCCATTCTGGCTACATGACCCTCCCATCTGAACCTCTTACACTTGATGACCTTAACAATAGTTGCTAAAAGGTACAAAGTTTACAGTCCCTCACTATGAAGTTTTCGCCATTCCCGTTCCTCTTGGATCTGAATATTCGTCTCAAGATTTAATTCTCAAATACTTGCAGTCTGTGTTCTTCCCTCAGACTAAGCGACCATGTTTCGCAACCATACGGTACAACAGGCGTGATTATCGTTTTATATATTTTAAGTTTCCAATTCCTCCTCAGAATTCCATAAAAACATAAATTTCAAGTTTTTAGTCGATGTTTAATTTCTTCGTGGATGTGATTTTTGTCTGTTAATATTAATCCTAGATATTTGAAAGCATCCACTTTGTCGAAAGTATTATTTGATATTTTAACATCCATAATTTGCAGTATTACAATCTCGGTAAACCTCCATGTACTTAATTTTCTCTGTACTTACTTCTGAACAGGTAAGT
Organism: Thermobia domestica; assembly: GCF_964235325.1. Lineage (NCBI taxonomy): Eukaryota > Metazoa > Arthropoda > Insecta > Zygentoma > Lepismatidae > Thermobia > Thermobia domestica. The sequence goes on from NC_137456.1 coordinate 32,997,962, forward strand.
CTATCTGTTAACAGAAATAATCTGAACTTCATTGAACTGCCAGCAGATGGCAGTGGAAGTTCTAGTGATAAAGGGAACAGCTGGTCTGGTTTATCAGCAAGGGGATGTGAGTCAGATGTACATCACACAATGCTTAGTCAAAGATAAAAACTGGAAGAGATATATTTGTACAACTGCCGGTCTGATGAAAGAATTAAAACCGATGTTGAATCTATTCCTGTAACACTAAATTCATATCAAAGAAATCGTTTCTCACTACTTATACTACTACCATTTTGCTCTATGCATATTAATATTCAAACCGGGAGTGCCAGCAGGTGTCTACTATTTCCGGTTTGAATATGGGGAGTATTGGCGTCGAATGTGAACTTCTTGAGACAGTAAATAGATATTTAAGAAAAACATGCTACAATATCTGTTGTTGTTTTTGCACTATGGGTATCAGTTTTGAAAACAAAAATTGTAAATGTGTACCATTTTCGGTTTCAGTCTTTGAAATACAAAATCCGTATCGCTAAAAGGTATCGAAAACATGTTTTCGCTAAGATTTTTGACCATTTCTTCTCTATTAACATTGAAACCGGAAATAGTAAATTTCTACCACGTCGGGATAAAATAGAGAGATAAGAATGGGGATAGAACCAGTGACGACGCCAGCTTTATTTTCTTTGGGAGAAGTAAACGGAGGGGCAGACATTTTGGGAGGCAGTTACTTTCCTGTATACCAAAAAAATATTTTCATATTGCTTGACTTGCATTAAAATACACTATGTCTGGAAGGGAACTGGTGGAGGTTGGGGGAGGAAAACAGTAGCCGCCTTCTTCCCCTGGCTTGGTCACTGGATAAACTTATTCTAGGGACGCTGAATTAATACCAGAAAATCATTCTAGCTATCTCACTGTTTTTGCTCTCATATCTGTTGAAAGATGGACGGACATAGCTGTTCCATGGGACTTTCATTATCTACGCTTATACTGATCACACGGAGTCATGAAGCTTGACCTAGTTCTACCAATTTCGCCACCCAATAGAACGCAAAGGTATGTTTCGGTCGTCAATTCCCATCCAAGAATTTTTGTCAGTGTCGTTTCTCGCTCTATACTGAGAACATCTCCTCAGGGTATAGTGTTGTCGGATTGCTACTAAATTTTTGTTGTTATTGTTGTTGTCGCTGTGTTATATTTTTGTTATTACTATTGTTATCATTTAATTCGAATAATTGTTGGTGGTCATGTTATAGTTCTTTATGTCCTAGTTTTTTGTCACTTGTTCACCATGTCTTCTTTTCTATGTTTGGCAACATTGTTGATGTACTCCAGTTGTTTCAAGTTTTCGCAAGTGTGCGTTTGGAAGGCAACTACACGAATCGTGTCGAATTCTTCCGATGAATCACACGTGAGGCAAAACCTGTTCTATGATTGATGTAGATCCCAGGCTTCACGAGTTCTCGCGGTCACTATAGTTGCTTGATTGGGTTTGTTTCAGCACCGAGGCTATATGAAAAATGAACCTACAGATTAATGGAAGAATCCTAGTTAGATGGTCGGTGTAAAAGTTTATGCCGTTCTTCATCTGTTAGGCAATAAAGAATCGTGAAGTCTCGTTTCTCGTTATTCAATTGGTTTTCTTCACTTTGGTGTTTGATTGTTATGAACAAGAGTTTGTATGTTGTAAATAGCTTGTTTTGATCATTTTCAAGGCTAATCAATATGGAGTGACAAATAGAGAAAACTGAACACTTGCGACACATTTTACTCTTCGAGTTTAATCAATGCTTACATGTAGGAAAATTCGAAAAACTGAAATGAAATCTTTGTTTTACGTCCCACGATTATGCCGATTAGGCTAAAGGAGACGGTAATGATGAGAGATAAGTGAAATGGTGGAATGAAGAAATTGGGAGGTAAAGGGAGAACCCCGAGTAAACCCACGAGCACAGTGTTTGTCCACCACCAAGTCCACACGGCGCTGGCTGGGATCGAACCAGGGACACCAAGCACGGGAGGTGAACGCTCCACCGCTGACCCACCGCGCCCCCTAAAAAAATTGGACTTGTGTGCTGAATCACGTTCTGGAAGACCTTTTCATTTCGATGAAAACCGCCTAAATCAGTTGGTTCGATAATTCTCGCCAAACAACGCGGGAATTGGCAAAAATTATGGAATGCGATTACACAATATTTGCATTTATTGGGCAGGATGCAGAGATTGGGCACATGAGTATCACACGTGTTAAGCAACACCATCAAAAATCAGCTAATAACCGTATGTTCGTTTTGCTGGGCAGTTACCGTTTCGCTAGTCACAAGCACAAACAATTTCTTGGGAACATTCTACGGGTGACTAGAAATGCTGCCTGTATACGAATTAAAGAAGACAAAAGAATGGCTCACCCCATCAAAATAAAAGCAACACCCTGTGCGAAAGATGGTGCACATCCTCAAAAAATCATGTGTGTTTAGTGGAATCAAAGGGCGCGAACTTGTGCACCAACCCAATGCATGAGATTCCATCGGATATCGAACCGAGTTTTTCGCTTCGAAGGCGCACACGCTAACCACGTAGCCACGAGGGAGTTCACCATTACTCATTAACGTATACGATACTTGTCAAGTCTGAAAATCCGAGACAAATAATAACTAACTAATGAAATCTACGGCTTATGGAACCTGGAGGTTCACAAAAACTCTCCACTTCTATTCTTAACCAAATGGATCCAGTTTCTAGTTTGTATTCCTATTTCTGTGAGATCCATCTTAATAATGTCCTAGTATCTGCTCCTAGATCTTCCTAATGGACGTTTTTTCCATTGGACTTCCAATTAGAACATTGAAAGCATTTCTACTTTCTTCCATTCCGGCTACATGACCTGCCCACTTGAGCCTCCTAGACTTGATGACTAACAATATTTGTTAAACTGTATGCATTATGCATTTCCTCGTTATGAAGTTTACGCCATTGCCAATTCCCATTCCTCTTGGGTCCGAATATTCGTCGCAGGATCTTGTTCTCCAATACTTTCAGTCTATGCTCTTCCCTCAGAGTAAGTGACCATGTTTCACAATCATACAGAAAAACAGTCATGATTATCCTTTTATATATTTTAAGCTTCGAATTTCTCGATCGCGACAACAAGAGATTTTGAATTAAATAAAAACACGAATTCCTTGGTTTTAGACGACTTATAATTTCTTCGTAAATACGGTTTTGATCTGTTAATACTAATCGTAGATATTTGAAAGTATCCACTTTATCGAAAGCATTATTTGATATTTTAACGCATCCATAATTTGCAGTATTACGATCCCGACTATCTTCCATGTATTTAGTTTTCTTCCCATTTACTTCTAAACCCATGTCCCTACAGGCGTTTAATAAGGCCTTAGCATTTATTTCTATTGTTCTTGTATCATGATTTTTTTAAAAATATATATGTTCGAAGTTCAGTAAAAGAAAGAAAAGAAGAAAATAAATTAATAATATGGCTTCAGCTTTTGGAATATTAAAAACAAATATCATTTTATAAGAAATGAAAAGGCATATTTCGTGGAAAGAGACAATACTAATTACGATATAAGTATTGAATAAAATATTACAATCTATTCATTGCTTTATACCTTTCTTCTGTTCCTTCTCATAAGATAATCCTCTTACCTGTCATGGATACGCCAAATTAGAAAAGACAAAAAGAACTAATATGAAACAATCGAGGGAATTCTCTGTTCCTTATACGTTATGCGGATTATTTAGAATTTAAAATGCAATTAGCATTTAGGTCATTCGTGAAAGTAAAATTGTGATTTTCATTTGGAAAAGTTCACAATTTCTCCATGTGGAAGTAAGGCTTCACATATGACCTTTTACCTGCAAAATCAATGTGAAGGCACTATATATGATATGAGTTAAATTGAATTCACACAATTTGTACCAGACTTGGTATGGGGGTTGACCATTACTTATTATACAAGCTAGTAAAATACACTGTATCAAAAATGATTAACCCAAGTTTAGAGGTGTAATGCTCTGCAATCACGAGTCGACCTTAATGGGCATGTAGGTAACTCAAAAGGGAACGTATATAGTTCTTAATGACCTACACTAGATGTCTCTCCGAGTGCAGTAACAGCCGAATAACTGGCGCTGAATTTTCATTGCTTTGACATGTAAACGATTTTGTTAAGTAATAGAGAAAAATTTCTTGTTTGAAATGGTGACTCCGCTACAGAAAGCCTTCTTTTCTCTGGAATTGCATAAGACTAACTCCATAACTGCAATGAAGCATGCATTTAGACGAAGTTTTATGATTAATTCGCTCACAGCTAAGAAGATTGTTTTTTTGGTACCAACGACTCTTGAAAACAGACCGTACTGAAAACAGGCTTAGCACCTTCATCGAGATGCTGGAAAACTAACTTCTACCACATCTTAATGAAGATGTCAACGATTTAATTTTCTTGCAAGACGGAGCATCAGTACATTGATAGCAGCAGTAGCTTCGATAGTTTTTAAATAACATCCTCCTCAATGTTGGATAGATCATACGGGGCTCGAAGACTTAGAACTCGTGGAATCTAAGGTTCACACACATAAGATTGTATGACTTTCGATTCTTGAATTATGTGAAAGACTATGTTCATGAGCTTCCATTATGAACTGATACGGATTACGTCAGAAACACAATCATAGCGGCAGTGAATTCAGTGAAAAAAAAAGTCTTCGGAGAGTTTGTGAAGAATTCAGCTATTCCCTCGATGTTGCCGTTCGGCAGATGGAGGACATATAGAGCACTTACTATATAGTGAGCCAAACTTGACTGCTCACTAAACTATTGTAACTTGTATAATTATGTTATTTGATTTGCATGACAAAAAGTTTTGAAATTGGATCCATCTTTCTGATACAATATACTTTATGATATACAGACCTTTATCTCCTAAAAGCTGATTCACACGTGGGATGTTGTGCTCTCCTTCCATGCTCCATCCGAGTGATATTCACCATTCACACATCCCATTCCGTGCCGTGCCGTCCTGTTACTGCTTCCTACACCATTTCTCAAGATGGATTGCAAGAAGAAAGATTTTGTTCGTGTGATTCGTGTGTTCCGAAGAAAGCCGAAGTATCGCGGTCGACGAGCCACGACCGGGATGGTTTCTCTAGAAGGCAGTCTGTCAAAACACGACATGTACTTCGTGGACCACAGTACGGACGGGACACGGCATGGGAACGGCACACTATGTGTGAATTAACTTTGTTATACGCAAAATAATATTCTAATGAAGTTTGTTTTTTTTTTACGTAGAAACTGTTACTAGCCTTTACTTGGCCACTTACAGAAGAAGATAGTATAGTAACCAGTATACTGTGGCCTCATTTATCCTGAGTTTGCCTACGTAATCCCTTTTACAGAGGCTGAACATAATCTATCAGCCACTTTGGAAGAAGAGTAGAACGATAAATAAATTCAGTCATTACTGGATTTGAACTCAGGTCTTCGGCTGCTGGTAAACTTCTTTATTGATTATGCTTCTGCGGTTTTATTATTCCTTGTGACAAAGTGACTCCTGAGAGAAATCACATCGGTAAAAATTTACACATTTGAACGCTACAAGCAGTGATGCTATCCCGTGGGAAAATCTCATTTTGTGGGATTTTTTGACATTAGTTTCTCCAGAAAAAAAAGGAAATTTTTGTAGAAATTGGCAGCATATATGGGATTTTGCATACATTTATGCAATCGACGCCAATACGCTTCTCTATGGGCGGGGATTAAATTAATGGGACTTCAATAAACGCAAAACCAGTGTTAATTGTCAAATTTTGTTATTGTCAAATGTATGCTAATATGGAAGTGATTTATACAGTGACTTGAGAATCTCAAAATAATAATAATAATAACCACCATGAAACTTGTTAACATGGTATTTTAGAAAATACCAAACGGAAAACAGCCGTCTTCCAAAACTTTCCACACGAAATTACTGGACAAAGAAGCTTGTCTTATCGAGTTTTGGTTACTTTCCATCGAAGATTACGACGATACAAGTGCATGATGCGAATACTAATTTCTAATAGCAAAATGTGCTTGAGACTTTTCGTCAACATTTTTAAATCTCTCTTTCTTAGTTACTTATCCATAAATTGTGTGATCAAGATAGAAAATCTGAATTCACTCGTATATTCAAGAAAGTGAGTGACATAGAGTGTAGCATCAATTTTGATATTTTATAAATTTTGAATTTTATAAATTTTGAATATTTTGTAGAACGTGAGAAATTCAAGAACAAAATGGAAACCTTTGTCTCTCGACATGGGATTTTAAACGTTTCAGGTTGACATTACTGGCTACAGGCTAAGGAAAGAAGACTTAATACATTATTCTTGTAAACAATTAGTCGTCCACCTCAAGAGATAGCACTGACTAAAAATGATAACATCATACTCTCTGGAATAGGGTTAGCAGTGGAATATAAAGAGGGAGAAAGTGTTCCCAGTAAAACTATGATAGAGCAAGGAAAGTTGTAAAGAATAAACTGATTCTTGCCTATAATTAGGGGTAAAAGTGTGGGTGAATGCGGGGTATGCCGTCCCCCACCTCGAAAAAGTATCTACGGCGTTCCCCCAGTTCCTAAAACATTACAATGGGCAAAGATAGGCAGGGGGAACGGCGTGAAGTCATGCCGCTATTTATCGCCCCCCCCCCACCTTTTCAGATCCACTTTTAATTCTGCCTATAATAATAATTGAGCTGTAAATTTATTTACTGTTCTCCCAATAATTGAGAAGTTTTGCTTAATCTTTATATCATACTTATGTTTGGTTAATTTTCACTTATTAGCAATTACACAAAAGTTTAGAAGAAACCTTATCCAAATTTTTTACCTGTTTGGAACTACAGAAACGAAATAGAAAGGATTAGAAGAAAAGTGTGTCCAAATTTTTACTTATTAGGAACTACACACACACACACAAAAGAAAGGATTCCAAGAAAAAAAAATATCAAAATTTTTACAATGTCTAACTTAGAAAAGGAGTTTATAAAATATATTTTCATGAAAAGTTATCACGTATTTTATTTCTGTAACAAGCTCTTTCATAATATTATATTATTAATTCACACATTAATCTGACAACTTCATTTGTCTCTTTGTACTTACCCCTTCCATTTCGTTCACTTCAAGATCACGTAGCACTTCCAATTTCATTAATACTTGAACCGGGGTTCCTAAAAGAGAGAGAGAGAAACAAAGCATTAAATTAGCAAAACAAAGACAAATACTAAAAAATCACAATATTAAATATTACCGTGTCACGAAAAAAAAATCCTCAAAGATGAAATGTAAATTAAAAGATAGAAATCACGAAACTGAAAAAGATGATATAGGAGTGTCATGTCTAGTTTTCGAAAAAAAAAATCGATTTTTTTGAAAACCTAAAACTTGGTTCTGTACGACAACCATGCTAGCAACTAAGGTGAAAGTATCGAAGTTTTTCACTATTAGTTTTTCATCGTGACAGCGACAAGATAACAGTACAAAGTATGGTTGATGAAAAATAGCTCAAAATAACTATGTATTACTAATGAAACTTCATAAAGAGGAACTACATAATTTATACGGTTTACTGAACATTGTTACAGTCATTAAGTCTTTGAGGCTCAGGTGGGCAGGATATGTAGCCAGAATGGAAGAAAGTAGGAACGCTTTCAAAGTTTTAACTGGAAGTTCAATCGGAAAACGACCATTAGGAAGACCTAAGCGCAGATGGGAGGACAGTATTAAGATGGCCCTCACAGAAATAAGGATACAAAGTAGAAACTGGATCCAATTGGCTAAGGATAGAAGTCAGTGGAGAGCTTTTGTGAACGAGGCATTGAACCTCCGGGTTCCATTGGCCATAGAGTTAATTAGTCAGTTATTTACTTTTAAAGTTTAATATTGTTCAGAAAAGATGAGACATGCAGGTTGACCCAAAATTATGTATATCATGTTTCAAAGACTGCAGTAAAGAAACTAGCAACGTAACTTGAACATAAAACTGAACATAAACATATTACTCCGATAACTTTCCTTACAAAAATTTTAATCTCTGTTTTCTGTGACATGGTCCACCATACATCATTAAAATCGATACATACCTAAAGACGAAGAGCAACGTTATCACAAACAGCTTGACAGATCCATACTGGTATCCTGTTTAACTCTTCTGTGATAGCTTCCCGTAGTTCAAACAAATTGCATATGTGATGTTGATACAATTTGTCCTTTAAAACATCCCGTAAGAAAAAGTCTGTGGTGCAAATCGGGAGATCGAGTTTCCACAGACCAACATCGACCAATCCAGCGGTTCGGCAATGTTTCGTTTATCCTGTCTGGCATACAAGGTGCGTTCACAATATTTCAAGACTTGTCTCAGAATAACAAATGTATTACACACTTTTGTACAGCAAACTGAAAGTCTTCGAAATATGACCCTTGGGTATCAACACACCGCTGCCAGCGTGTTTTCCATTGTTCATAGGCTCCCTGAAAGACATCGCGCGCAAGGCTGTGAAGAGACCTCGTCGAAGTCGCGTGGAGCGATGGAATCGTGTGGAATTGCTTCCCTTTCAGGTCTTGGCCGCACTGTCGCATCCACCCTACAGCCCTGACCTCGCTCCCAGTGATTTTGCTTTGTTCCCCCGAACCAAGAAAGACCTGAAAGGGGAACGATTCCACACGATTCCAGCGCTCCACACGACTTCGACGAGGTCTCTTTACAGCAGCCCTGCCCACGGCGAGCAGATAGTGGAAACTCTCCTCGTGAACGCTCACGAGCATTCTACGAGCAAATACCATTGTTCGTGCTTCGTGGATCTTCGGGTTTTGTCCTTAGAGGAGCGGAAGTGTTGTCAACCTTGGCGGTAATCACTAGCTTACCAAAAAAAAAAAGTATGTATGGTAACTGATTGCCATTTAGTGTAAAGTGTTTTTACAATGTGGTAACCGTTAACTATAGACAATACAAACTTGTAACAGCAATCAAATGATAAACTATGTACGTTCCTTTCCTTCTTTTTTCTTTCCTTTTGTTAAAGAGGGATGTGGGTTTGTTATATCCGAGTGTGGGTTTGTTATATTATGTTGTTTCGCTTTTTAGGAAAAGAGATAATCTGTTGATAAGAAAAAACTGTAGCACTTGTTTGTAATTATCTAAGTATATCTCCAGAAAATTAGCTTATGCATGTATGTGTGTACGAATAGGCTTAGCAAGGGGTTGGTTGTGGAGATTAGAAGCGACTATTACACTATCAATAGGAAGAATAGTATTTCTTATTCCACTTTTAAAGTTACTTTGATCGCAAAGAATCAAACAAAATATTAAGAGAGCCAAAGAGATTTTCCATTTTTAAGTGTGAACGTTAGTGACTGCAATTAGTTTTTTTTTTTTTTTTTTTTAACAAGGAGTGTCTTTTTAATAAGGAAAAATGTATTGTCCCTGGCTGGTTGCTTGCCGGTGGCTTGTTAAAAGTGAAAAAGAATGTTAAATCATTTCAACGACTGAAGCTACACGCTTGTCTTTCTTCGATAGTTACTGACTGATTTTGAAAGTCACAATGTTGTAGGCCTACTGTAATAGCGTAGGCCTACTGTAATAGCGTAGGTCTACTGTAATAGCGTAAATTCGAAAGGAAACGTTCCAACTGAATGATACGAACAATTATTCCCAATGTCTTGAACATGAAACGTGGGTTGCACGGATAACGCTTAAAGTAGGCTGGACTGCACTGGAATTTCCTTCCGGCAAATTAGTGTTTGGTCGAAACTCGGTTCTTCTGTGTAATTGTCTCTTAACAACATTTGAACATTTCTTTTAGATAATAATAACTAACTAACTCTATGGTCTATGGAACCCGAAGGTTCAATGCCGCGTTTACAAAATATTTCCACTAACTTATGTCCTTAGCCAACTGGATCCAGTTTCTACTCTGTACTCTTATTTCTGCAAGATCCATCTTAATATTGTCTTCCCATCTACGCCTAGGTCTTCCTAGTGGTCTTCTTCCAATTGGGTTTTCAGTTAAAATTATGAAAGCGTTTCTAATTTCTTCCATTCTGGCTACATGGCCTGCCCACCTGAGCCTTCTACACTTCATAACCCTAATAATGTTAGGTGAGCGGTATAAACTATGCAATTCCTAGTTATGAATTTCCTCCAATCCCCATTTTCATCCCTCTTTGGTCCGAATAATAATAATAATAATAATAATAATAATAATAATAATAATAATAATAATAATAATAATAATAATAATGCGTATTATTATTATTATTATTATTATTATTATTATTATTATTATTATTATTATTATTATTATTATTATTATTATTATTATTATTATTATTATTATTATTTTCAACCTCCCGTCGTTCTCCTATCAATCTAGCAACGAAAGGCGTTTACAACTTAGCAAACGTGAAGCAAATGACAAATTACAGACCGAGTGCTAATGTAATACAACGTCACGAATTGTGTAAGCAAGCTAAAAAGGTCTGAAACAATTCGTTTCCGATTTTTGCAGTCGTTTTTACGTCTGTAAGATGACATGTTTAATATTAGTTTCTTTCGTTCTTTCTTTCTTGTTCATTTGTTAGTTACTTCAACGCTAACTGTAACCTCTATCATGCGTCTTCCTCAACCAAAAAACGTACCAATTTTATTTCCTGCAGTGTTTTCGCGTCACTGCTTTCGAAATGGGGAGGGGGAGAGCACACCTGCACATTTCACGCTTGCGTCTGCTCAATGCATATCATCGTGCGAATTTCTGGCCAGGCTTGGCCATAGGTTTTTTGCCATCATGTGTGGTTGGCAACACTTATCGGATGCAGTGGAAGAAGCGAAGCTAGCAGCACCTGTGCTCACCTGTTCTTATCTTCGCTCGTGCCCGCTCACGCTTTGGCTCCGGGAGCCAATTCATGGACAGGCCTGCTTTACAGTCTGTACAAAAATGTGTAATACATTTGCTATTCTGAGACCAGTCTTGAAACTTTGTGAACGCACCCTGTACACTATGGTTCTAAGTCTAGTGACCGGTACCCCACTCTCAGGCTACACAGTGTTGCCATATCGAAACTTTCTGTCCAGAATTATAAATACTACAATGGATCAAACATCATATTAATAATTATGGGTCATCCTGTACATGAGTTGTATAAAATGACATGCTTAATTGTAAATTATTCTGCGCAATTTTAGAGAAAATATAATTGTTATGGCGTTAACAGGTATGTCGTTAATTGCAACATAGTTTTTATTCAGCTGTAATAAATATTATATTTATTATGTACTTATATATGTAAAAATACAATGTTAATTTGACAGATTGTTTTCGTTTTCCCTAACGGTGATATAAATACTGTTAACAGTGAGGAACATATTCTTCCTTGAACGTCTCTCCTATCTTACTTTCCAGTCGCGTATTCAATGTGCGCGTAATAATCTTTGCAGTATGTGCAATAAGGCTAAAGGTTCTGTGATCGCTGCACTTTGCTTCTTTTTCTTGGGTAATGCAATCATTGTAACATTAAGAAAATCCTTTGGCCATTCTCCACGTAGGTAGATCTTGTTAATAAGTGAAGACAGTACTTTCATTGCATTGTCTCGTAATCTCTTAAGCAAATCCGCTGGTACATCGTCGTCTTCAGTGGCCTTCCACCGTCACATGTCTGATGGCTTGTACTATTTTATTTTTCAATATACTAGGTACTCTTTCTTTATCCTCCGCCTCTTTCTCTACTTTGCTCCGGTGCTTAAGGTCCCTGGTTCGATCCCAGCTCGCGCCGTGTGGACTTTGTGGTGGACAAACACCGTGCTCATGGGTTTTCTCGGAGTTCTCCCGTTTCCTCCCACTTTCTTCATTCCACCAATTCATTCATTTCTCATAATCACCGTCTCCTTTAGCTTAGCCGGCATAACCGTGGGACGTAAAACTTAAAGATTTCATTTCACTTTTTCTTTTGCTTTGTTCGTCTCTCTACAATTCATTATAACCCCTCTGTATTCCTTTATGTCTGTCGTTTTCGCCCTTCTGCGTTCCTCCATCTTAGGAATTAGTTCAGTTAGCTATGGGGCCGCGGTGGCTCAGTGGTAGAGCGTTCACATCTGGTGCATGGGGTCCCGGGTTCAAACCCTGCTCCCGCCAAGTGAACTTTGTGGTGGACAAACACCGTGTGCGTGGGATTTCTCGGGGTTCTCCCGTTTCCTCCCACTTTCTTCATTCCACCATTTCATTCATTTCTCATAATCACCGTCTCCTTTAGCCTAACCGGCATAACCGCGGGACGTAAAACTCAAAGATTTCATTTCATTTTTTTCAGTTAGCTATGGTTTTCTTGATGCTCTTTCCATCCTGCCGATGTTCTGGTGGAATATTAGTAGTGAGTTTGAGTAGAATCTGTTTAAGCTTTCTCTGCTATTGTGTAAACTGCTTATCATATCGCCAATTGCACAGAATTTTTTTCCGATCTTTTCTTTCACATCACTCTCCATACTTCTTAGTTGCTCTATGTTTCATTTTCGATTTTTCTTTATTGACTCTAATCAGGTTTACACTTCCACCACTAGAATATTGTAATCCGAATCAATGTCTGCTCCTGATCGTGTTTTCACGCTTCGTACATTATTCCCCACACGTTGCTTCACACAAATGCAATTGATTTGATAGCGTTTCAACTTTTTCCTGGACGTTTCCACGTGTACAGCTTGGCTTTTCTTTTCTTAAACCCAGGAGCGGATTAACCCTTTATCGACTGTCGGGACGTGTAAGTCCCGGTGTTTCAAGGTTACGTTTCCTATTACGTAATAGCCCTTGTGTTGCCGGCAACCTGTCGGGACTAACAAGTCTTTCTTCAGAAACTCCAAGGAACGCTCACAAGATGGTACAAGCTGTTTACGAGCGTTGCTGTGTATGTGTGACATATACAATTTCGCGCGTTTGAAGCATGCTGTTTATTTGTGAGTCGTAGTCGAGTGTGTTCTGATTTAGTCTAGTTTTTGTGTAGTATTTGGAGCTTCAGACGTTCGTGGATTTTTTTGTTACTTGATCAGGTATAGTATAAATAATACAAATATAAATTTTAACAGTTTTTGTATTATTGCGCGTATTATGGGGTAAAATTACAGGCGGACCCAGAAGTCCCGTCAGGCTTGTAGGCAGAGGCGGCATCAGGATTTACCTCTTCGGGCTATAAATAGTGTGCTCTATTTGCAGTGAAATGTGTTTCCGGTAATATCTAAATAGGAAAAATGTTTTGTAAATACTTAATATTCCTCATTTCGTTGCCTCAAATATGCCAGGACGGGTATGCAAACCCCTTGTATCACCTGGTGTCGTGTTGCCTTTAGTGCTTTTTCAATGTTGGAAAATATTACAAGGTGCGGATATTGCGTAACTATGTTTTTCGGCTCCTTTGTAGGAATAATGTCTAGAATCCTCGACGATAAGGAAATAGAAGATATTCTAGAGGATATTCTATCAGATCTTGAAATAGACACTCCATTTGAAGACAGTAGCAGTGGTGAGGTAGAGGAGGAAACTGTCAATTCCTTGGAAACTGTATCAGACAATCCAGGTTCTTCAGCGTTGCCTCCGACAGTTCCATCTACAGTAGGAGAAAATAGTGATGATGGTGGTGATGTTGATGTGGCAAGTGCAAAGACAGTAAGAAACTTTCAAAAACAGGATAGTGTAACGACTGTTCCAATATTTTCGTTATCTTGGGGTGTAGTTCGTAACTACTTTTTGCCGGATTCTTCTACAACAGACGTTTTTCTGAAAATTTTTTCAAGCGAAATTGTTAATAATGTTGTTTTTTAAAGCAACTTGTACATTCACCAACTCAACAGGAAAGTGAAACCAATCACAGAAGAAGAAATGTATGGTTTTATTGGTCCGCAGTTTTTGTTTGGCTATCACAGGTTACCGCAAACGTGTCATTATTGGAGTACCGACCAAGATCTAACAGTGCCGATTGTGTCTCAGACAATGACAAGAGAAAGATACAAATACTGTCCAATATGCACGTGAACGACAATTTGGCTATTCCATCTGATAACAAAGACAAATTATACAAACTTAGACCATTAATTACATCATTGAATGCAAATTTCCAAAAAACTAAGGTTGCCAGATCAGTACCAATGTATTGATGAGAGTATGAAGAAGAAAAATCAGAAATTGTATGTAAAGGTACAAACAATAAATCATGATCATAGTATTAACAATTGCTTCTAATTATATCCCTAAGACACTAAAATTTATGATTATAAAGACATCCGAACTAAAAATATATTACAATTATTATGTTAACTCGTTTCTGCCTGACGGGACTTTAAAGTCCCTTAAGTGTAAACACGTGCCCCATGATGATAATAATCAAATCGATCGATTTAATGGTTACTTGTACGCATTTAGAACCGAAATACGAAAAATATATATTAAAATTCAAATTAATATTTAATTCGGGTCATAAAGGGTTAAGGGCGGAGCCAATGGAGCCCAGGCCCCAGAGACTCCAATCTCAGGGCGCCTCAAAAAACCCATATCTTTAATACTAAAATATAGCAATCAACTTATTATATTATAAGCTTTAGACCCACGCTATTTTTTCCGTTTTCTACGCTCGTGGTATGGCTAGAGTTAAGTTATCTCCCACCAGTATCTTCACGATACTTATTTTGTGAGGGAGTGAGCTATTTTTGGCCTCTATTACAAACCAAATTATTAGCTTGTGATGACAATTCCTTTGAAATATTTCTGTCATTTCAAAGTCGTTTAATGACATAATAGAATCCTTTGCAGAGCAAAAATGTAGGAAGAAAACTTTTCTAACAATGTAGCCTTGTACAGCTTTACCTATCTGTATATGATTTTTTCTTTTACTTTTTTTTTTTTGGCCGGGACTGTTGACCATTTAGCTTGTATTTGGCATTTATGTGTTACACTGCAGTATAATAGCATTTAACTGTTAATAATTAATGTAATTAAACTAATTATTGCAAACTTGGGGCACATTAAAATATTTCATCATAGTTCTCGGTGTTCTGACACGCCTATGAGGCTGTGGAAGGCAGCAAAGAAAATTTATGCGCTGGAATTATTTGCTACATAGGGCCTCCTTGCAATAGTCGGCTTCAGGGCCCCAAAACCCTTAATCCACCCCTGCTTAAACCCACGTATTCGTCATCACTATATCAAGTCGCCCATAGACACCGATAAGAATCTGGCCCTGCGCGTTTCTTCTACCTAATCCGCATGGTTCCACCACCTTACTCGCTGCTCCTTCTCAAATTACCCTGTTGAAATCTTATATTACTATGGCGTTGACCTTATCTCTTCCCTCGTGATGCAATGTGTCATTAATCTCATCATATATTATTCCTTCTTCATTGTCATCTTCGGGGGTTGATGGCATATATAATTCGGTCCGTAAGTTCCAGGACTAGGGTCATTGAAAGAAAATGAGAAGGCTCGTATATGAAAATATGCTCCATTTGAAGCAATGAACTGCTAAACACATATTTTCAACTTTTTCATGACCTTGGAAAACTCTTGTGCGGGAATTCTGTTTATCTGATCGGTCACAGCTTTTTGAATCACCTGATGGTATCGAATTTTTCACCCTATAATTGCCACTTCACCTTGGGGAAAGAAAATAACCGGCCAGCGACAGAACTGAAGAGTAAAAAGATTATGCAAGGTTACGATTTGTTTTGAGCCAGAAACTGTAGAAGAAATGTTGCACACATTTCTGTTTTCTCAAGTCTTCGGTTAAAATTCGTGAAACCAGTGTCTTCGGTATTGAGTGTATTTAATATTAACTAAGGCATTACTTTTCGATCTTCTTTGACCAGATTGCGACGACGGTGATATTCTCATGGATTCGAGTTGTTGTGGGCCGACCACTACGGTCGCCTTCCTTTACTGACACCCTACCCTCTCAAAACCGTTTGTGCCATTAAGGAACGGTTGCTTGGCTTAGTGTTGCAGCATCATAAACTTCCAGAATCGTTTTTAGCATGTCTGTTGAAGACATATTGGCTTTACAACAGAACTTAATCGCTTTACGTTGTTTCTCCTCGTTCATTTCATGCTTTGACACAGACAAACAACAGTGGTGTGAATCACACGTCTTACCTTTTAACTACTGCAACTACGCAAAAGTCGACTTCCGCTGTTGTTACGTAGAACTAATACTACGTAATTTATACGCTATCCTACAAATAGCGTTAGTAAGAAAGCGGTATAAAAATTCAGTCCGGGAACTTATGGACCACACTGTGTATACACTTATCACAATATCTACTGGTTTTGCACTTAACTTTACAGACACCAAGCGATCACTGTAACATTCCACTTTGATTTTCCTTCTTTCCATTTCGTTTCTAAGTGCTATTGGGATACCATTCTCGGCCTTAACGCCACCCGAATAGAATATTGTGTAATTTCCGGATATTGCCTCACCTTTTTCTGACCATCGCGCTTCATTCAAACCCATTTTGTTCACATTACATTTAACCATTTCCGCTTTTAAATGTTCAAGTTTACCCGCACGTCGTAAAGTTCGTTCTAGGTTCCTATGTTGATATGAAAGTTATTAATAATAATAATAATTTCTCATTTGATAATATTTCCCGAAGTCCCGATTCAGAGATCTGAACAAGGGATCATTTTATCTCCGGAATGTTTCGCCTTAGGAAGAACCATCATTGTGTTTATTCTTCTTCTTTGTCCCTTCTGAGAAAAAAAATCATATGGTAGTATTCTTATTTCTTTCCCACATCTACTAGCATTTGAGCACTTTGTGGTTTATCTGACTTTTAAGAGGGTTTCCCATCCTAAGCAGGCCTGGACCTTTACCCGCTCTCCAAAAAAGTCGTTGGCACCTGGTAGAGACTTATCCCGGGATTCAGTCGTCCACACCTTCGTTGGCCGCCTAGCGATCAACATAAACATGTAGTAAACCCGAGTTCGACCTTCTTTACTTTGTTGGTAATTTAACTACGTTTACCAGAACATGAAGATTATTCATTAGGACACCTAGTTCTTTCCGTTTATCTAGTAGCAAGCGTGCGCACCGCTTATTGTGTGGTTTTAGATTCGATCCCCAATGGGTGAGCATTGAACACATTATGGTGTTTTTAGATTCCATTTTAAACTGTAGACTACGTCTCAAATATAGCCTTCACTAAGCTTTAAGAAACAGACAGACAACAATCAAGCATCAAGACACCCTTCCTATTCCAGGGTCTCGTTTCAAGTATGGAAGAAGAGATACATCATTTCTGAATATTGGCAGTGCTGATGTATATACACTAACATAATAACAGTCTATCGAGCAGCGTATATAGATATAGTAGTTCTTGGTTAATAATATTAATAATGTATTAAAATACTTACCCCCTTTCCACGGTGGTTTCTCCTTATTGTAGCTATTAGGTAATGTGAACAAGTCATCCATTAACATAGCTTGTTCCGTAATTTCTACCGCAAGCAAGCTAGAAAGCAAACAAGATAGAAAAAGGAAAGATAGATGAAAGAGAAGAGAAAAGAGAAAGACAGAATAGATTATGAAAGTTAGGGGGGAAATTAATAAAAAATTGAAGGAATGTAAAATACAGAATCAGAAACTCACAGATTTGAATAAAGTTAATAGATAAACAGAGTCAAATAAACAGAAAAGAATATTAAAGATATAAAGCAACTATGCTGAAAAGCTACTATTAAGACATAGAAAAATGGATTAGAGCTTTGATATAATATGGGCCATCACGGTGAAATTAAAATACCGCTAATTTTACAGTAAGTATGTTATATCTTCAAATAGATAAAAGATAATCGAAAAGTGGAACAAGAGCTTACTAGACAATATAATTTTTCATGAGATACCGTTATCACAACTCACTTATCTGCTTTCGATTTACAGCCATTTAGAAAATCGGTATTTATTTTCGCGTTTATAAATGGTTGCAAACGGAAAGCTACTAGGTGACTCGTAATAAGGGTATCTCATGCAAAATAATGTTATCTAGGATGGTCTTGTTTCACATTTCGATTATCTTTTATCTATTTGAAGATATCACATAATTTCTGTAAAATTAGCAGTATTTTAATTTTTTCAGTGATTATTCCTTTTAACACCTTTCATTGTATAAGATAGTATTTCCAAGCAAGCATGCACCCAGAACTTTTTCTTGAGAGGGATAAAGTTTGGGGGAATCCAAGCCACTATGTCATGTAGTATTGAACCGTTCTTATTCTGCACTCAAAAAGACGATAGTGCTGTCATCTAGATTCTCAGAAGAGATAATAGAACTAGATTATTTTTTGAGGAAAAAAAAAGAGTAGATGAAGAGTAAGATTAAAATATTTATGCTACATCAATTATTTCTCTGCTCAGCAATTATAGTTTTGTTTAAAAAGTGTACAAATATATGTCGAATTACTAAATTTGGGGGTTGGGAGTGGACTTGGTGGATCCCCAAGGTCAGTGCGTCCCTGTTTCCAAGAGTCTCCGGAATAACAAGCCGTTCACGGCATGTAGTGCCATCTATGAAAGAAATTATGTATAAATTTCGAGTGTGTCTAGTTGCATCAGTTCAGTGATGCCAACCCGTGGGGAAAATTACATTTAGATCTACTATTATGAAATTTGTTATTCTGCAATGGCTAACATGTTCATACTCACTAGTGGTTGTAATTTTCGAGATTTATTACGTAATTGCGAATTGACGTAAGTCGCGCGTATTAGGTAATTCGTGACGTTAACTATATAACAGAGTACAAAATCCTGCGAGGATGAGGGAATATTGTCAGAAGTTTGCAAATGAATTACAGTAGTTCTTAAGTAATTGACATGTGTTATATATGTAAATGTAATCAACGGTTGAACTTATGTTAGAAAATTTCCCTATCTGTTATCAATATAAATAAATATGTGTGAAAATACAAGGCGACAAGTAATCTGATTTTGGATTCCAAGGATAGATTTCATATTTTCTAAGCTGTTTTTATTTTACTGAAACCTAAAACAGTGAACAATAATACAACTTCTAGCTTCAGTTGTGATTTTTATAATAATATTTTTATTATAATAATACTAGGAGATAAAAAGATACTGTTTCTGATACGGATTTAAGTGTCCGAAGAACAGGCTATATCTCTATCGTATCCTCCTATTACTGCCTGAAGTTAGAGATCTGTTCCTTCTGGTTCCTGTATTCAATTGCCATAGTTTGAAACTTTACAGTACTTATAAAATTTGAAACAAAACTTTACTTCTTTCTTTACTCCTGGAATAGGTGGTGACAGCCAAAATAAAACTGGGGCCTTGAAAGTAAAACGTAGACAAATTCACCAAGGTTCAGAAAATGCTGTATACAGTGCACTGAGTAGAGTGGGTGGAGTCATAGTGGGTCAAATCCTGTGGACCCATGAGTCACTGACCCACTAAAAAATCTTGACCCACGACCCATGGGCCCAGTTCCATCTCTGAAGAACCTTCACCTGCTTCTTTCGGTAGGACTCAGTCAGAGCCCTTGGGCTTCATATGTGACAGTCATTATAATAATATAGCGAACATGTATATTTTATTTCTAATCACAGAGCGGGTGAAGGTTCTTCAGAGATGGAATGGGCCAGTGGGTCGTGGGTCAAAATTTCTGAGTGGGTCAGTGACCCATGGGTCCACAGGACGTGACCTACTATAACTCAACTCACTCTACTGAGTGCACTGTATACAGCATTTTCTGAACCCTGGTGAATTTGTCTACGTTTTACTTTCAAGGCCCCAGTTTTCTTCCTTTTCCATTTGTCTCTATTTACTTACTTGAGATGAGTATATCTAAGTGAAAAAAGAACTTCAGGCACTTTTGGATATTGATATTTGATCTTCATAGTAATATGATCCATGACAAACACTATCATTTTATATCGTAATGGTCAGATTGATCTGTATAGTAACAGGGTGGTGCTTGAGCGAATGACAGTGGAAATTCAAACTCCGATTAGTGATAATTTCACAGCCTTGTTTTGTTACAAGTGTAAACTCTTTAGTCAGTAGAGAGGAGGGCGTGGATCATGGGTCAGAGTTAATGACAATGGGTTTTGGTAGGTGGTAGGTCCAAGTAGGTTATGGTGGATCACGGTGAGTGGTGAATCATGGTGGGTCGTGGGCCACTGTTTCTGGTGAGTCAGTGGGTCATGGGTCAAGTTTTCGTTGACCTACGCCACCTTTGCTCTCTACAACTACTATTATTAACAGTATACTTACCACAATAACAAGCAGAAGATGGCTGGCAAATTGTTTCTCATCCTGTTTCAAATTATTTCCTTTAAAGCTCGCAAACAAGATGATTGTCAATGAACTATCAGTTAGCGGGACATCCTGGTCAAAATACACAATGCTATATTATTATTCTTTTTAGGCTTCTTAACGTTTGAAGGTTTCTACATTCTTCATTCTAGATTTTAAAAAAAGAACAGAAACACATTAACAATTGAAATGAAATTATACGGTGGATGATCAGAAAGTAAGGTTACCCAGTCTGCAGTGAAACGTGTATATACTGTATATTATTTCATACAACCAATACCGGTACATACGAATTCATTCAACAGAGGGTACATGCATTACGTTACTTTTTTGACGTGGCCGCGATATCGCTTGAGACACTTATCACATCGTGGGATGAGTTTGAAGAATCATAGCTGGTAAAAGTCCTGTTCTTACGTGTTTTAAACCACCTTGTCACGAACTGATTCATCTCTACGTCTGAAACGAAGTGACGGCCTCTTAGGTGCTTCTTCTACCATCAGATGCCGCAACGTGATCTTGTTGTCCTGAATCAACTCCTCCGCTCGAGCTGTCTTCAAATATGTTGATGCCGTGCTACGCTTCTCGTCGGTGACGTTTTCTCTGCGAGAAGCAAACTTTCGACATCATTCTGCGTCATGCTGACGAGACATTACAGTCTTTCCATAAACGTCTACCAGCTGCTGGCGAATTTCACCCACGGTTACATGTTTCACTCACAAAAATCAAATAACTGAGAAAAATTATTCGTGAGACCAGTTTTCCAAACGAGTCGCCATTTGTGTTTACCTACAACTAGTGCCTTAAAAATCTTCATCCCGGCGAAATTAAAATACCGCTAATTTTACAGTAATTATGTGATATCTTCAAATACATAAAAGATAATTGAAATATGGAACAAGAGCGCCCTAGACAATATTATTTTGCGTGAGGTACCGTTATCACAAGTCACCTAGTGGCTTTCCGTTTTCAGCTGTTTAGAAACGCGAAAATAAATGCCGATTTTCAAAATGGCTCGAAATCGAAAGCAGACAAGTGAGTCGTGATAACGGTATCTCATGTAAAATAATATTGTCTAGGGTACTCTTATTCCACATTTCAATTATCTTTTATCTATTTGAAGATATCACATAATTACTGTAAAATTGGCGGTATTTTAATTTCGCCGGGATGAAGACTCTTAAATGGTGGGTGGCTGAAATTCTGTGCAGTTGCCAACTCCCTGTAGTAAAATTACCGGACACTTGTCATTCCTCTATAACAGACAAAACTCCACAAATATCAGCCTTATAATCTTAGTTTCTGATTCTCTGTCGTAGTAATTATCTAAATGGTATAGCTGAAATCCTTAGCAATACTTCATACACCTTCAGGCAATTCTGTTCATATTTGATAAATATATATTTAATTATTATTCCTGTAGTTTGCAAATTATTTCTTACGAAAAAATTTACAAGATAGTTCACACTTTGAGATGAGTTTCTTTTCAGACTACTTTCTCAGAAACGACTCAGATGATTTTGGTCATATTTCATTAATACTGTATGTAATTATTGTTCTAACACGGCAGGGTACCCAGGTGTAACACGCCGATTGTGATAAGATTGCACAGACATAAAGAACATCGATAAAGAAGTGACACGTATTTTTATATTGGCCAACAAGCGCATTGAAAAGGTCAAATAGGGGCATAAAAATGGGGTCAAAATGAGATTATGTGGAATATAGCGAGAACGAGAAGAGATAACATTGTCACAATGTGTTACGGAAATGAGCAAAAAGGGTGATAAGGAGCAGGAAGAAAGAAGAAACGAAAACAGAAAATACGTGTTTTTGCTTTGGGTGCATACATCACCCATATGCGAAAAAAAAAATGCAGATTTATCTCAATGCACGAATATGGGATAACACGCAGGAAGGATGCAAACCCGTCCGTATAGGCAGCCAGCGAGACAGTACTGCGCAGTGGGTTGCATATATCTGGTAATAGGAACAAAAATTCATACCACAGTAGAACGTAATAGCAGATGGTCCACATACGTAAGATAAACAGCAACATTAATATCAGTACCACACATGGGTATCAACATTATATCAGTACGAAAATACGCGTACAACATAACAGTAATAGTAACAATTTTCTGTGTTACTACTGCCTACACACATTTTCGTTTCTAACATCCATCTCATCGTTGTTCTCATTACGCGATATATGCAACTCATCGCGCAATGCTGTCTCGCTGGCTGTCTGTATGAACGGCGTTTGCATCCTTCCTGCGTGTTATCCCATCTCCGGGAATTGCGATAAATCTGCGTTCTTTCGCATACGGGCAACATTCCGGGAATTTGGAATAACCTTCAGTCGAGTGGGGGGTTTTGGAATTTTCCCGCAGAAAATTGTTAATATAAAAATAAGGTTTCTTGAGTATTTTAGTGTATAATTCTCTATAATACAACATAAGGGGATATTTTTTAAAAATTTTCTTCAGAAAGCTGTTGGCGTGGGATCAAAGTTCTTTCCCCGTAACTACAGAAAAGCTGTCCAATGGTCTGCAGTCATTATGTAAATAGAAATGTAATCTTTTAGGCAAAATATCCTCACTGTATTTCAACATTTAGATAGCCGTTATGACGAGTCAAAATATACCATCTCTGCTTATTTTCCACTTCGAACACTGGCCCTAAGACAGGCACGTAGCCAAGGGGGGTCTGGGGGTCCAGACCCCCCCCCCCTTCGAGACCAGAAATAAGAAAATAAGGAAGGATTGAAAAAATGAAATGAGAAAAAGAAGGATCGCGTTAAAGAATTTTTAAAAAATCAGGAAGCTTTTGGTTACTCTTTCTTATGAGGAGATTTGTATTGCTTGAAATACATGGTGGCAAGGTGAGCGAGATATCCTGGAAGAGTCAGGGAATTTAAAATTTCTAGAAGAGTTACGGAATTCTCAGAACTTCTGCTACTAGTCAGGGAGATTTCAAGGGAGATTTCAAGCTTCCGAAATTATAGTACCGTTGTGTAACAACGGGGACATTTTTTTTATCACAAATTTTTGTCATCGCATCCTTGCAGTATCAAACATGTTATTTCAAAAGCAATTTTCTACTGTTCCTTTAAACTGTCATTGGAACAGACAGTAGTTGGCGGAATAATAAAAACAAAAATTTATGTGGAAAGAAAGTTCTGTTAACATTCGATTCAACAGAGAAAGGAACGCAGATATTGTAAAATATTTTACAAGACATTATTGAGTGTGTACTTTTTATAATAGTTGGGGTCATAATGAAAGGAAACTGGTTATATTTGAATGAACAGAGGAAGGATGTAAATATTGTAAAATATTTTTCAGCACGTTTTTATTATTATTATTATTGTTATTATTATTATTATTATTATTATTATTATTATTATTATTATTATTATTATTATTATTATTATTATTATTATTAATATTATTATTAATATTATCTTACTCGAGATTTCTCATAGTTTGTTATTAAAATACTTACCAACATATCCTAATTTTATTGTCCTAACAAACCAATATGTGTTGATAGTAAAGTAGTTTAGATTGATCGAACTCCTGGGCATTCAGAATTTCATGTCACGTCCCCCCACCCACCCACTTTCCCCGTTACGAAATCCAAGCTGAACTAACCAATTATGTTGCAGTAAAATAGTTTAGAATGATCGAGCCTCTGTTGTGATGACCACAGTATTTCATGTCACGGATCCCCCCTCCTTCACGAAATCCTGGCTACGTGCCTGCCTAACATATGGGGTACGTCATTTTTTTTTAAATGTAAAATCTAAGAGGGGTAGTTTACTTTTGAGGGTGAGTGTTCTTTGAGTGAAGTTTTTCTTTCGAAATTTGCCATATTATTATTCTGTTCATATTTTACAATAAAATATTTCATTAACAAATGCAGCACAACTTGATTTATTTTATTTTTATATGATTTTATATGTCAAATTTTACATCTTCCATTTAAGAGAAAGGGATGTTAGAAATCAATAAAGAAAGAGATGTTACAAAATACACTCCAGTATTCCCTCTTTGGAGCTGAAATATGTTCACTTATTTTTATATAGGTTTTATCTACTTAATTTTGCATCTCCAACTTAAACCAATCCCCGAATTGAACACTTTGTGTATAAATAAAGGAAAATTTCAAAACTAAATAAAATATCCCTCTTTCTTGCCTTAAGAGCGAAGTTTTTTTTTTTTAAAAAATGCTGAAACACTTATTCTTTTATTTTTATTTAAGAGTTTATATACTGATTTTCACATCCTCAATTTAAATGAATCCTCACATCTTGCAGTTATTTATTTTGTAAAAACTTATGTAAGTTATTAGAAAATAAACGAAATTATTATTTAAAAAGTAGTTAACACGGAACACAGATATCATGATAAATCATCAATTACCGTTGAGTTTATTGTTCTAGTCCCTGACTTACTCAAGATTTTTGGGTAATTCTAATTTTGGCCACACTGTCATTTCTATGGATGGCAGCATTGATTATTCTTCCGATTCGTATTTTGAGGTGTAGAATAACATTATCTATTATTGTGGTAAGTTACCTTTCATTATCTCTTTTCACTTACGAAAAACAGGCAAAAGAAAAATTGTTAGCTTTTGAAAAATATTTAGTAGTCTGCCCCCTTGCGGAAATGTGTACTCTCAAGTGGCAGACGCAGTACTACGTCGTAGCCACAACGCTTGGACCTCCAAGTTATACTGTCCGAATCTTCATTATTATCATCACTATATTCAGTTTCTGACGTCTCTGACTCATTTTCAACATCTGTATTGAACCAGTCATCCATATTGTGATCTGAACCGTCATCTTCAAGCAGTCTAAGAATTGTCTCTTCATCATACATCTCTTCTCTCTTCTTTCTGCTTCTGGACGCCATCCTTACTTTGTAGAACTATGAAACGATGGATGTATGTTTTACACAAACAGCAATAGCACACAAGCAAGGGCGCCCATATTGTGGTTTCCAAAGGGGGGCAAGTATACGTGACATTTCAAATATAAGTTCAAATTTAGCTGTAACTAATGTAAAAATTCAATTGGGTTTTCGATATTCTAAATTCGATTTCCTCTAGGGACGGCGAGCGCCCCACCTTACCCCCCTGATGGGCGCTCTTGGAAGAATAAACAAAGAACATTACAAAGACTGCTTGATGTTTTTTCATCTTACTAAAATTCAAGATGGACAACTAAAATTCATCTTACCAAGACTTTGCTTCTGTTTCGAAATTCAGTTTCTGCTACTTTTATTACAGCAACAGGAATGTTCTTACGAGCAATAATGTGCCATGTGTTATTCCGAAAACCAATGTCCTTTGCACATTATAGGCATTCAGAGTCATCTATTGATTTGTTTCCGATTTAAATTTAAGATAAGTTTTCAAGAAAGACCTTCGTCATTGCCACTGAACATTAGTGATGCTTTAGTCAAGACGTAGTACAACGTCGTAGCCGTTTCCACTGCACATATGCCATGACGTAATACTACGTCATAACCAGTTGAAGGGTTAAAAGTCTATAGATCGGATATCAGATCTCCAATTTAAGCGAATAATCACACTCCATGCTCTGATTAAACAAAGGAAAAATTGAGTATTTTAGAAATGAAATGTCCCTCTTTTCTCTCTTTGGGACGAAATTTTCAAAAACACAGAAATGTGTGCCTCCTTATTTTAATGAAGAGTTTATAAACCAAATCTCATATCTCAAAATTAAGCGAATCCGCACATATGACTCCCTTTGAATAAATAGAAGAAAATTTCAATATTAAAAAAAAAAAAATCCCTCTTCCCCTCTTGGGAGTGAAATTTTGGAAAACTTTAAAGTACTTATTCTCTTATTTTTATATGAGCTTATATACCGAATTTCAAATCTTCAACTTAAATGCGTCCTCACATTGGGTACTTTCTGAATAAAGAAAGGGAAATTTGCGTATTACATAGATGACCCAATTCCCTCCCTCCTCCCTTAGAGTACGCTTATCTCGGCACACTTCCCGCCAGTGCAGTTGGTTGGCCTTTAAAATATTTTCTGCTAACACTCACTTGAACGTTTTAATCCAGTAAACGTCGTTTTTGTTTTGTCATCTAGATGACGTTAGTTGTCAGTCAGCCCATCAAATGAGGTCATTACCAATTTAGCGGGTAGTTGAAGTGCTTAGTTGCCACACGCGTACAAGTGTGTTACAGTGATCTATGAGTGGTGTGGCGTTTTGCTGTGTTTCTTAGAGTATTGTAACAACCCGCAACTTAACCGTGGAGTGGCAACAATGCATTGCAGACAAATCCATCCTTTAGGCGGAAAGCGTGCCAAGAAAAAAGAAACGTACTCTAGAAGCGGAATTTTCGAAAACGCGGGTGAGCATTTTCCCTGATTTTTAATGGGAAGACACATGAAGATCACGTAAAGACAGTTTGTAAAGTAACAGACTTTAAATTTTTAAATAACAATGGAAAAATTCAACTAAAACTTTTGAGTGAACACTAAATGGCAAAGAACACGCCGCAAACTAAATCACTAAATTCGTTACACAATAGTGTAGGGCCATTAGACTACAGGATTAATTGAGTTGCAACGGAACTCTAAAACATGACTGATTATGTAGTTGGAAGGAATAATGGGAAGGGGACACTTGTATTCTTGGTTTACGTGTTGATGTCCCGCAGATAGGTTATTTATATACGCTTTCTACTAGAATCGGCTTGTCTATTCGCAGTTTTGTAAATTTTAGAATGTTCATTGAATGACACGTAATTGTTTTCCATAAATGTTGTGAAACAAAATCAAGAGTGCTGAAGCGCGGAAGCTGGGCAATTGCCTGGTTGATCCTATGTAAAGGTCGTTACTGTTTAGTAGCACACGAAAATTAGAAAAAAAAATGCACAACA
This sequence comes from Thermobia domestica, assembly GCF_964235325.1. Lineage (NCBI taxonomy): Eukaryota > Metazoa > Arthropoda > Insecta > Zygentoma > Lepismatidae > Thermobia > Thermobia domestica. Next base: position 33,025,240 of record NC_137456.1, read on the forward strand.
AAATTGTTGCCAAAGAATAAAAAATGAAATCGTTCAGTTTAACGTCCTACGATTATGCCCTATAGACTAAGGGATGCGATGATTAAAGCAAATCAATTACCAATGGAAGAATTAGTGCAATGAGAAAATGGGAGGAAACGGGAGTAACCCGAGAATACCCACGGACACGATGTTGTCCACCACAAACTTACTTGGCCGGGGATGACAAATGATAATAACCTATACAATGTTCAGTCGAAATAAAAATGAGTAGGTCAGTATAAATGAAACCAGAGAGCGGTACACATGGAGAAATGTGTACAAATAATGCAATCCAGGTGTCTCAAGTAACGTTCTGTTTTTAGGAAGTCCTTGTACAGTGCAGAGGCAGGCTCCTTCCAAAGTTTTATGCGTCCCTCTCTTCTTCTTTATTGAGTACGTCTTGTAAAACATTTACATACATAAATATGGACTACGCTAATTTCCAAATCAACCAAGTTTGGCTTATGTAGCTAGTAATTCTATAATTATAATGAAATTTCCACTACTACATCCCTCACTGCACATCAAAATGATAGATAGCACTTTGCAAGAATGAGGATAATATTAAGAAATCTGTGTAATTCTTGTTGCCGAAATGACTTACGTTTCTTTATCGGTTTTAGTTCTTCATGAGGTATACCATGTAAATGCCACTGTTCATACACAAGATAGGAATCTGCTAATATAAGTGTATATATCCAAGTGCGCCCATCAGGGGGGCAAGGTGGGGCGCTTGCCCCCTAAGAGAAAATTGTACTTGGGAATTATGAAAACCCAGTAGAATTTTTTACATTATTTACAGCAAAATTTGAAACTATATTTTAAACGTCGCTTTTACTTGCCTTCCCTGGAAACCACTACATAGGCGCCCTGTTTCGACATTACACTATTCATACATAAGACAGAGATCTTACGAATTCATTATAGTAATACAAGATCTGTCCGAAGAGTAATGTCACCAAGTCTAGTACGAAAAATAAAATATAATAATAAAAAGCATAATAATTTACATAATAATAAAAGTAATAATACATGTACATCAAAATTCTTCAAAATGTCGTCCTCCTGCGTCGTTACATATTTGCCAGCGAGATTTTCAATTTGAGAAGACACCCTGAAAGGCCTGTTCCGCAAGTGCGTTTAAAGCCATTTCACAAGCTGCTTTCACGTCGTCAATTGTACTGTAACAATGTTCTTTTTACGGGAAGATTTCAAACCGGGAGATAATTAGAAGTCCGCGGGAGCCAAATCGAGACTGTAGGGTGGCTGAGGCGGCGTTGCCACGTTAAAATTGTCCAAAAAGTGAGGATCATTTTCGCACATTTCGAAGACGTCTTGACAAATTTCCACTCGCAGGGAGTTTTGATCATCGATCAAAATTCTTGGGACAAGCTTCGCGCACACTTTTCTCACTCTTTGTCACAATCTGGTGGACGATAGCTTTTGGAATATTTAACATGTCGACCACTAAACGAACACTCATTTCACGATCTGCTTGTAAAAAAATTTTCCTATAAGTCACATTTTCGTCGTTTAAGGAGGTTGATGGGTGTTCAAAGTAGGCTTCGTCGTCGACCTTTCAAGGGCTTTCCGAAAATGCCTTGTGCCATCTATGGATTTGCCTTTGTTAATAAACACTCATAAGCGAATGCCTCTTGAACCCATTGGAAAAGTTTCCACTGCAGATTTGCCGAGCTTCACACAAAACATGATCGCTTATTTTTGTTTCAGTGAGCACTGTACAAGAGGCGAAACAAAAGTTTACGAAACCATCCCTCCTTCATCTTCAAGAGCTCGGAGACCACTGGGCAACCACTCGCTCGGTAGTTGACTTATGCCAGCATCGATCCCACCAGATAGAGGGTGCCGCAACGTACAGTTGCTTCACAATAAAATGAGTGACTTTACGTTTTCAGATAGACCTTGTAGTTTAAGGATGGCGTGCATTATTATAATTACAGAAATTAATACCATGTGTTGACTCTATTCAATATTGAGAACCCTTTCTTTAAAAAAAAAAAAAAATCAAGAAATAAATTCCAATTGCTCCGGATCACGGATTGGCTGCCACCTTTGTGAACACCGAGATATTTACCATACGAATATATTCCCCGGAAGGTCGAGGAAATAACAAAGACGGATGTTCGACAGGACACAGACATTGTTCATTGATCGTGAAACATTTCTTGCACAGTTGCTACGAGATCCTTGCATTCGTTGTGTCCATAAATACACGCTGTCAGCAGTAGTGAGACAATGCAAACATCTCCAATATAAACAACTTAGAGAAGTGTTTCTCAAAGTGTGGGTCGCGACCCATTGATGGGTCTCAGACCGTTTTTTTGGGGGGGTGTTTCGCGAGAAGTTTTTCCTTTTAATTATGAAAACTTAATTTGATGCAGATACATATATCGTGAAGTACTACTCAGAAAATAAAAATTGGAAGCGTTTGTTAATGAGGTAAAGTGTAAGTGGTTACTCAGGTCCCGGCTCTGTTGTACAGTCAGTAGGATACTGAGTTAGGGTGGAGAGTGAATAAGTCAAAATCTGTCACGGGGTAGGGTATTGCATCGGGAGTAGTGTTAGCTCTGTGTTATCTTTCTATGGAAACACTTTAACTGTCTTTACGTATGCATAGAGTTTCATGTGATACAGTTATTGAGAAAGAATGTCTATGTGTATTTGAATAAAAGTAGGTGGGTTACAGAGTACTTTTATTGTTTAATGTGGGTTGCAGTAACAACAAGTTTGAGAACCACTGACTTAGAGAAGTGAGTGTTGTGCGACCCAGGCCAATACGCATGCGACGTGGAAAGGGGAATGGTGCCGGTTGATCTTATGAGACTGAAATAAATAATTTAGATGGTTGGATATATATTGCATGCGTGACATTAGGAAAGACGAATAGATATTGGTTGACTCATATAGAGTTTAGAATATCATTCAACGTCGAGGCTATATAAGACATGAACCTATGACTTGGTGTAGGATCGAACCACATGAGCTCCCTCTGGAAATTGAATTCAATGTTCCGTCCCATAGTTAACCATATAGCCACAAGCGGGATCTGAAATAGAACTTCGTCAAGCGACAACAATAGGGCTCTCGGTAATGATGTGGTAAGTTAATATGACACAACGAAGCTCGCCTGCACTGAGGAAAAAAAGTGCAAAATTTACGGAAATTTTGGATAATATATGATTGAGCAATACAGTTTTCTAAATCTACATCGTTTCATTTTGCGAGTAATTGGTGAACACCCTGTGTGTCTTTCTATTATTTTAAGTATTTACCTATACATATCTACAATTCCATTTATCTCCCATTTCACTGGTGTCTCTTTTTCTCTCATTTATAATGTTAACTTCTGGGAACCGATATTATCACGCACTATACATAACAAAATTATCCACTAACATCACCACAATTTAGCCTCAAAAGTGAATTAAAGACCTTTAGGGGTTTTGCGCAGTCCCTCAGTGACAACCAAATACGGTCTAACATTTAAAGTTATCGCTACAACAATCTCCATATATTATCATGGCAAAACAGTTGACACGAATGGTCAGGGGGTAGGAGAGAAGCGAGGGTGGTGAAACTGATGAATTTAGCACAAAATTCTCTCTTAACCGTAACTAACCATGACAAAAGTTTTGTGGGTGTTGGCGAAAGGTTGTAGTTTCTGGTTTACTGAATGCTGGTCGCACAAGTATTGGAGTGAGGAGGCTGCTTGTTGAAGAGTCGCAAAGCCACCCGCATCGATTATAACCATCAGGTTACACACACTCAGAAAGGACAGTTGATAGTTGTGGGTTCTGTGACTTTGTACTGTAGCAATATCAATACCAGCAGAAAAGTGTCTTTCCGTCTGTGGTTCAAATGTTCGTTGTCGTCACTTCTGTCGAATTCAAAGTGAACAAGGTCTAATCTTTTGAGTGGCTTTGTGATTCTCTGTTCCTTTATACATGAGATGTCACTCTTGTCTAAACGAAGAAAAAATATTTTTTTGCTTAGAAATGGGAGAGATTTTGATTCAAACACAAAGGCGACATTTATGTGATAGCAGACGACACGCAAAATGCACCAAGGAACACGGGAGGATTGGCGTACAAAGCAACAAGGAACATGAGAGGCAAAGTTGATCGTGGTAAAGAGATTGGCGTCGCAATGGAAACACGCTACAACGTATTTTCTTTTCTTTTCTTTTTTTTTCATTTGTTTTTATTCACAGCAAAACTAGAGAAAACAACAGTTGTGAGAGGTCGTGATTTAAACCCGATGCTCTGTCATCTGTAAAACATCAAGATAACATTCACGTTTCTCTCAGGTCCAGTTGCACTAGAAATTAAAAGAATAAAAAAAATAGTCTTTATAACAAACAAGTATTAGTTTGAGAAAGGTACGGTATAGGTCTGTATGATATAGTGGGTAATGTAATTATACATGAGAATTCTTATTAAACAGAGAGTGTATAGACAGTTCACATAAACACATATTTTATTTGATCGCTCAAATATGGAGAGTATCAACAAATTATACTCTCCCTTTATTTGTCAACATCTTTGGAACGAATTCAAGCGCAGTGCCATGCCGTGGGGGAGGCGAGCGGGGCGACGGCCCCGGGCGCAAAAGTAAGAGGGGAGTAAAATTCGGAAGGCCCAGTATTCCAACCAGTTTCTCTTCCTCTTCTTCATAATGTCTAAAATTGCTTTTTTCACCATTTCTAATACCCTCTCATTCGTTTTCAGCTCGAGTGCCCCGCGTAGCATAGTCGCTAACGCTCTCGCCTTCGATGCGAAAGGTCCCGGGTTCGATTCCAGGTGGGGGTACTCGGTCGAAAAAGTGTAAAACGCTTTTTCAGGCCAGCCACCCTGAATGAGGTTTTCCTGGGTTTTCCTCATTCACACCAGGCAAATGCTGGGGTGGTACCTAACTTATCGGCCCCAGGCCGCTTCCTTCCTTCACCCAACCTTTCTTCCTCCCCTTTCCCAGGCCGAGGGAGGTCATTCCTCAAATGTGAAGGGCTAAATGGCCTTAGATTCTGAAAGCCCAGAAATCTAAATCCTAACCTAACCTCGTTTTCATCTCGACCCAGCTAATTCTTTCCATTTTCCGTAATGTCCATGTTTCTGCCTCATACAATATAATATTCCACAAGAAACATTTTATGAGTCTTTTTCTCAACTCCTTTTTTCATGGTTCCTCAAAATGTTTTCTTTTTCTTTTCCTCCTAAAAGCTTCTTTCGCCCTTCTTATCCTTGCTTTTATTTCACGTTCGCAGTTCATATCATCATTAATAATACTACCCAGGTGTCGAAAACTAGTCACCTGTTCTATTTTCTCCCCTTCTACTTCTATATTTGGCAAGGACCGCTTCGATCTAATCACTATGTCTTTTGTCTTTCTAACATTTGTTTTCATCCCATATTATTCACAGCTCTTCCTCCATACAAACATTAAAATAATCACATGTGTGGATATTCTCCTTTGTAGTCGGAAGATATCAAATTTGAACCTCGCGGCTTGTCCTAATAGCAATACCAGAAGCTGAATGGTCTCCTGGACTGCGATTTCTCCATAATTTTGTCTTAATACTACCACAGAATATTTGTGTACCACATTTAAATGCCAGACTCGACATTTAGAGCCGAAAAAATTGCAAGAACTAACAGAAATAAAACCAAAGCAATTGACCCTTTTGAATTCAAAATAAAGAAAAGAAAGTAAAATGTATAGAATTATTACGTCAGTCCCCTAAATTGTTTACAATAGCAAGTGTGACAAAAACAAAATTGACTTCATATATCTCAATACGAGGAGGAGGTTGAGTTTTGTGTTTTCCAACCTTATCCAACAAGGAAGTTATGAAGTACAGAATTTCTATTTACTTGAGTTTCATATCCCGCTCTGGGGATTTGAATCCAATGCAATCGGTAAATACGCAGGCCATAATGTAAGATCCTTCATTACAGTAGAATCCATTCCTCACCATCTATTGAGTTCCTTCGTGGCTAAGCGGTTAGCATACGCGCCTTTGGTGTGGGAGACCCGGGTTCGATTCCCAGCGGGAGCTCATGTGGTTCGGATTCCACGCTAATCAGTAGGTCCACGTCTCATATAGCCTCGCTGCTGAATGGCACGTTATACTCAATCTCAACTCCATTCCTCACCAATTACCTACCTCCAAGCGAGTGAGTTGATACGTTAGCTTGCATTAAACCTTTTAGGATTTCCATTTTTTGAGGTAAATTTTAGACATTCATTCAAACAGCTATTGCTTCCGTGCTATTTGTCGTAGAATCATAGGTCATAATACTTTTTTTTTTTTTTTTTTTAGGATAGAGCACGCTTTCCAACGGTATCACTCGCTTCTTCGTATTATACACCATTAGCGGGAGAATTGGGAAAAACCGGGAGATTTTTTGAAAAAAAATTTTTACGCCCCTCGAAATTTTTGTGCTCCTCTGGCCTGAGTCTGAGTTCACGTAACGATCTGATTTTTTTAAAGTACGCTGTTATGTATATACATAATATGGTGGATAATTTCAATCTTGCATCTTGAAAAGTAAGGCGGGAGAAATTTCTGAAAGTCTGAAGGTGACGCATCTTTTCTTATATACTATATATATATATATATATATATATATATATATATATATATATATATATATATATAGTTCAAAAATGTACTGCGTCATTAGTATTTGACCTAGAGTCATGGTTCAAACGGCATTTTCTTTAGTATAACAAGTGCTTTCCAACGGTACCACCCACATGTCCGTATCATATACCTGAACCGGAATAGTCGGGGAAAACCGGAATTTTTCTGAAAAAATCATCCCCTCCCAACACTTGCACCCCTCGGGCCCTGCCCTAGTTTTACGTTCACAGAGAAAAATCCGTTCTCCGGAGAGAGATATATTGTACAAATATACGGTATCCTCTTGCTTACTATAGAAATCAGTACGGGGCATACGTTATCCATATGTTACATCATGCCGTTGTAGGATGTCTGACATCTAACAGTTTTCCGTGTATCACACGCATATACTTATTTTACCTTCGTCAGCTATATGTTATATACGTCCATTTGTATGTGAGATCCTGACCGCCTACATTGTTTCATACGGAAAGTACATGTAGATGGAACACTTATACAGAAAGTATTATAAAACATACGCTTTCAGTTATACGTCTGCTGTACGTTAAGTTCAAAAACTAGAGGAATTACGCATGTAATCTATCTTTTTAAGTACGCCACCTACAATTTTTTTCTCAGTGTAGGGATCTCAAAAAAGTTTGAGAAGTACCCAAAGCTACACACAATCCGTACGCAAAGTTTCAGTCTGATGTCTTGAAAACTAAAATCGTGAGTTTTTTAAAAATTTGCCTTAAGAAAAAAAAAGTCACGTCTCTCTGCCTCCACTTGACGCCGCCAAATTGAACATCCGGTTTTAAAACGCATCTAGGGTGTTCTTTGATCCATCCTTGAGTTGACCAATAAAAAAAATGGCTTAAATAACTGTTGTAGAACCTAAATAAACGGTGAAAATGATACTACGCCATGGTATAAAAATATACCATAAATTCTAAAAGGGACAACAAATATGAAGTCTATATGGGATAGTGAGACTTTTGGCTTGCCCTGTATATTAAAAAAAAATTGAAAAATGAAATGAAATCTTTCAGTTTAACGTCTCACGTTATGCCCTTTAGGCTAAGGGAGACAGATGATTAAAGCAAGTGAATAATGATGGAAAAAATAGTGCAATAAGAAAGTGGAAGGAAACGAGAAAACCCTGAGGAAACCCACTCACACGTTGTTTGTCCACCATAATTTTACTTGGCGCGAGCTGAGATGGAACTAGGGAATCTATCACCAGAAGTGTACGCTCTACCACTAAGCCACCGCGGCCCTAAATCGCAGGAGTCATTAAATAATAATAATAATAATAATAATAATAATAATAATAATAATAATAATAATAATAATAATAATAATAATAATAATAATAATAATAAAACGTATGATCAACAAGCGGAAAGAAGGCAGTAAAGTGTACAGGGTTTAGAAAGGGGACGCCAGGTAAACAAAATCGTAGAGCTCTGTTCTATAGGTTGCTCGCTTCATAAAGGAGAAAAAAATAATAATAATTCAACTTCTTTGTTCTCGTAGACGTGTAGAGAAGTTATTTTGAACCTCAACTTTTCGCCTAGCAAGCTAGTTGTGCTAATAACCAAAAACATAATTATTCAAACATCCGAAACAAGGTTGGTGGAGTCAGTGCTTTGTTCTGAATTGTAAAACGCGAAGCGAATTCTGTTGTTGTTACCGCGTATTGAATAACGAGTACGAACTCACATACTGTACTAGTGTTTGGTGGTTAAAGGGAATTGAGTTGGGTCCAGCGACCACTAAAAACGCTCCCGCAGGAAATCATTAAAAATTAATGGTTTCAACATACACTAAAGCTAACACGAAGAAAACTAAATGAAAACGCTCGTTCCATGTGTACTTAAAGCGAAACAATTAGGTAAATAATTAAACACTTTATTGCAAAGGAACTATTGTTAAGCTACACTCAAATCTTTTACTGTAAAAGTCTTAACGTTTCTTGGAGGTGTATTATGAGTAAAGCTATGAGCTGGAGTAATTTGAGCAATTGCTTTATGTGTGTGTGTGTAACAAACAAAATGGATGGTATTTTTACATTCAATCACGATTGATTACGTATTTATATCAATGCGTAAAGGAAAATCTCTCATGTAAGAACGACATCACGGACAGTACCGCACGGTAGAAAATCAGCGCCCAGGGCGAGAGTATACGATGGCATCCCCGTACATATGAGTGAGGTCGAGAGACCAGACGCGAAGCGCCACCATGGTTGGCGCGAAGCATAATAAAATTTTCAAAAATAAACTCTGCTTTTCCTTGATTTTGAGCACTTGTTATTACTTTTTGCCCTTCCATTGTATATATTTGTGCACATGCATTTTTCTAACATGAATAACATTATAGGACTACTTCCTAAAGCAGGAAGAGGATTTAAATACGTACTAATAACATCCCAAGTAACTTTTCCTGTTTTTCTTCTTTCCTTCTTTTCCCTTCCCCCACGGCACGATACTCATCACGGAAAAGAATCCTCTTTTGATTTACCCGTAGAGAAGTAAACAATGACATTTCGTCAAGCCATTAAATACAAATTTCCTTATGACAGTGTCCATAGGTTTCCGTAAGGGAATATCCCTTGACTGACACAAAATTTTCCCTTTTCTTATCAAATTTCTCTCTAGATGATTGAGTGTCCAATTCCTGTGACTGAAATTATCTGATAAGATTTATTTAGCTATATTAAAAGAAGTGTCAACCATGTTTGTTTCATTATTTGCTTTTTGCTTCTAATTTATTTTACTGTATCCTTCACAATTTTTTAGTAAAAAAGTGCACACAAATAGACCTAGCAACATTGGCTGCAAATTTTGGTACTTTGAGTAACTTTTCCATGACAAATATTTTGGGTTGCTCCCGCAACGTAATGTCCTAATTCGAACTTATAGAGTAACAGCCCACGTATCAAACGTTGTTGAGGAATCATCGTCACCTTCACTAAAAGCTCAATGAAGATACTGGCGGAGTAGCGATCTCTGAGTTAAATAGCCTGGTCGGCACACTACCTCTTGGGCCAGTTTGACCTTGTATTTACGGTCGATCATGGCGTATACACCGTGTGATGTTTGGACTGTAAACATAATGCAAGACTTACGACTCCTCCTTGTATCTTGTCCTAATCCTTGTTTTCCTTGTTTTTACCATTTGTCATCTGTTGCTATTGGAGAAACACTGTTTCGTCTCAGGGCCGTAGCTTTTGCAGGGGGCAAGGGGGGTAACTTGCTCCCAGGAAAGTTCACCGCCGTTCGAGGGGGACCTATTTTAAGACAAAATTTTCTTACTCCATATCCTATACGAAAGTGAAATTATAAATGAAGCTTAAATCAGGTTCACTACATTACATCAACAAAACAACATACAAAAGGTCAATAAAACAAAAATGAGTCGTGGGACCATTCCAGAAAAAAACGCCGGCTATTAGGGGCCCTAGTAATAATATTTATTCCTATGGCTTTGAGATTTGTCAATATTGTCAACTTAATTAATTTGTCATGTATGGAACGGGCCCAGAGAAGTAACTAACGGCCTCGTAGATCCTTCGGTCCGGGAAGGCCCACAGGCTCCAGGGGCCTATAAAGAGTAAGAGAAAGATATAAAGAGGGGGCCCAAGAATTAGAAAAACAACTTTCCTAGGGGGCCAAATACGCGTATTAATGCTTGCGTTTCCAGAAAAACATCTAAGTTACGGCGCTGTTTCGTCTCATCCCATGTTCTGCCCTATAAGGCATTATTTCAGCTTACATTTTCCCCTGCTTAAATATTTTCTATATCAGTGGTTCTCAAAGTGGGGTACGCGGGCCCCTGAGGGTCCGTGGGACGTAGCCAAGGGGTCCGCGACGCCTAAAATTTGAAATGTGTTATAATAAAATGGAACTCACAGTTCTTATGCAAGAAATATTTTTTTTCAGTTAATAAAAAGTAAGCAATTAGAAATTATACTTACGTTTGTAAATTTAAATGTTTTCCTACTTTACTAAGTTTCTGCTCTATGAGTATAAAGAGTTGACTAAAAAGGCATTGCAAATTTAATGTCTTTCCCTACTTAAGTAAACAGACCTTTTCTGCTCTTTGCAGTATTAAAGCCTGAAAGCGAAATAATTTTAATGTGGAATCGGACTTAAGGTTAATGGTGACAAATCTTATTCCGGATTTCAGTGCACTTATGGAAAAAACAGAAATAATTTCATACTTCATATTAGTGACCCACATTTGAGAACCACTGATATCAAGTGAATTTTCTTTCAATAAAAGCACTTTGGTTTTCAGTCTTGAAAGTTACTGTATTTTCAATTGAAATGTTGTTCACTAGGAAACATTCATGTATCTTTCGAATAAATTATTGCAATATTATTCTCGATCTTTTTCTTGTCAGTGCTAATTCTAATCAGTATAGCTTTTAATACCATGTGAAATTTCAGATAGCATTGCAAGGGGGTCCGAGGAACACTTGCCGAATGAACAGGGGGTTCGCTGATCACTTTAGGAATGCACAGGGGGTCCGAGTTACCGGAAGGTTTGAGAACCACTGTTCTATATCATTTGCTTTTCCTGAATGCACATAACACTTCCATCTTATTTCTTTCCTTTCGAACATTTACTACGTACTAGTAAAATTAATTAGGGGGCGCGGTGGCTCAGTGGTAGAGCGTTCACCTCCGGTGCTTGGGGTCACTGGTTCGATCCCAGCTCGTGCCTTGTGGACTCTGTGGTGAACAAACACCGTGCATGTGGGTTTTCTCGGGGTTCTCCTGTTTCCTTCCACTTTCTTCATTCCACCATTTTTCTCATTATCACCGTCTCCTTTAGCCTAACCCGTGGGACGTTAAACTTAAAGATTTGATTTCATTTTAGTAAAATTAATTTTAATATTTTTAAAATACACGCAGGATTTTTGTCTGTTCCACAGAGTTTATGATGATTCTTCATTGACATTCTGTTTTCTCGTCCTGCCTTACCGTATACCATATATACCAGAGATGGAAAATGAACCGATTCTTGTGAAAACGCTCGGGATAGGTTCCTATCTTTAGCATGGGTTCTTGGTGCCTGAATCGGTTGAAAAGTGGGTCAGAACCGATTCTTTTTCCATTCTTGATAAATACTTACAACACTTCTTCTCAGTTCACTTTCGTCTTTCAAAATATATACAGTATTATCCTTTTTATGTTAAACTTTTATAATAATTCCTCATTAATTTTATGGCCCGTCCATCCTATTTTTTCATTCTTTTTCACACTTAATTTCAAACTCATCCAATTGTTTTCAATGCTTCTTTCTAAATATCAATGCTTCTTATACCTTAGATAGTACAGCAGTCCAAACGAAACATTTGAAGACCCTTTTTTCATAATTTATCGGTCAATAAAAAACTTACTTTCTTTCTTGCTAAAGGTTGTTTACTCTCTCTTATCACCTGCTTTTATTAGCTCGGCCGCATATTGATAAGAAGATAGGAAGGACGAACGTTCCTGCATACTCAGTCAAACATGTGCCAAGCAAAGGCATCTCCACCACTATAATTAAATATACTGTCAATATACCCAAAGCTCATATGCGGAGAAAGAAAGTAAGGTAGCAGCCTGGGACCTGTAAGTGAAATACCATCCCGGCATTTGTCTCTGATAATAGTATACATCAGTATGAGTTCTATTACGGCTGCGGTTGTTGATACTAGTTGAGGCTCACCTTTAGTGCGCGATGTCCCTGGTATGATCGTGGTGGGCTTTGTGGTCGAGAAACACAGTGTGCATGAGATTTCTCGGAGTTCTCTCGTTTTTTACACCATCATAATCGATCTCATCATCACCATCGCCCTTACCCTTGGAGCATAATGGTGGTGGCTCAGTGGTAGAGCGTTTACCTCAGTGGTGCATGGGGTCCTTAGTTCGATCCCAGCTCACGCCAAGTGAACTCTCTGGTGGACAAACTCCGTGTGCGTGGGTTTTCTCGGGATTCTCCCATTTTCTCCCACTTTCTTCATTCCACCATTTCCTCCATTTCTCATCATCAACGTCTCATTTAGCCTAGCCGGAATAACCGTGTGATGTAAAACTCAAAGATTTCATGTCATTTCCTAATGGTAGTACATCAAGCTAGAAATTTGTTTTTATTCCATTTGAGTGTCAGTATCATTGTAACAGATGCTGGGTGTGGTTCATAGTACATACAAAGTTTCAGATTTACAAAAAAAAAAAAAAAAAAAAATCTCAATTTCGAAAATTACTCATGAAATTTCACAAACACACACATATTTTGTGTAGCTCGGTTACTTTTAGTGATTGGAATATGGCTCATCTTAGGGTATATCTTTTCATTAAATTCTAATTCTATTGTAGAATATTTATCTTCTTATGTATTTCTACTTCTACAAGATAAATACGTAGGTATTTACAGAAGCAAGGGTAAGAGAGAAGGAAGGAAACATACTGTATCTTTCTTTGTCGACATTTTTTTTTTTTTTGTGTGTGGGAATCCTAAAGGTTTAGCCGCAGAAAACCCTGAGCTCATTTGAACACCACACGAACGAACCTCAGCTCTGCAAGATGTGAACTAATTGCCACCATATTTCACTTGATGGTGCATGCGAGCTGCTATCTCGTACAAGAAGCCGTCTCATAAAGAATGAGAAGGCCGGAAGGGGACTCACATTATTATCCATATGTCATCCATCTACTTTCTTTCTTTTCTTCTCTGCTTCAAAAACGCCCTACGGAAGAAAGTGAATATGAACGAGAATCAGGTTCTCTAAAATATAATAATAGTAATAATATTATTAAAAGCTACCCGAAATTTCACTACCGTACAAATAAACTCTTTTCCTGTGCCATGGCAATCATCCGAGCGAACGTAGTGTAGTGATTTGCTGTTCAGTTGTTTGAGGCGTTAGACTGAAGACTTCAGGTAAAACCAATCGGAAATCCGAGTCCCTCTAAGGAGGATAGGCGTTTCTTAACATATCCTCGAAGTTTCTATTTTTCTATCTCTGTTGCATGTTGTTACGTAGAATTTAAAATCGAAATATGTTAAGGATAATTCACACATAGTGTGTTGTTCTCATACCGTGCTGTCATCCACGAAGTTTCTTTCCAGACTTTACCATTAAAAATGCATTGTCTTTTTTTTTTCTTAATTCACACATGACTTGCGTACCCATACCGTGCCCCGACAGGCAGTCCTGGATAGAAACCAGTCCGGTCGTGGCTCGTCGGCCGCGATCCTTCGGCTGTCTTTGGAGTGCACAAAGCGAGACGAAGTTTTCCTTCTTGCAATTGTTGTAGAAAGCAGTAGCAGTACGCCATAGTTTGGATGAATGGCTGCGGCCGTGGCACCACCAACCATGGCAGTGGAACGGCATCCCGTGTGTGGATGAGCTTTTAATAGAGAATTAAACGAAAAGAATTACGGTAGAAACGGTTGAGCGTTAAAACAGAAAAATTAGAAAACTGGTTAGCGTGCTTGGTATGAAATCATGTGATTCTGGATTCCCAGGTCGGCCATCCTTACTGAGACTTTTACTGTTTTTTGTCTTCTCCCAAAATCTCCAGACTAATGTCGGGATGGTGTATTTAAATATTTTCCTGGTCGATTTTCTTTCCCATTGTTGTTTTGGTAGTTGTTGAAGTTTAGCGTCGCTTTTCAGCATCGAGTCAGGGTAAGAGATGGACTTATACTGTTTAAAGTGCAATTCGAATTACTATAGTGCGTTAAAATTTCAAAGCTCTTCCATCGTAAATGGAATCTGGGGCCCATTGCGCTAAAGGCATACCCACTATCTACTAGTCCAATAGGGCAGGACTTGGAGATCGTTTATACAGTTAACTGGGCTTGCAGAGCGTTGCTAGAAATTTGTTAGATAAATAACATTTTGGATTATGATTTCCCATTTCCCTTCAAGTTCCGTTTTATATATTAACCCTACTTTCTTGGTTTCTGATTTCCAATATCCCTTAATTCCCTTTGATTTCTAATTCTACTTTCTTCTTCGTCTAATTTAAGATTTCTTTTCTCAGGATTCTCAACCAGGACCGTATCTCCCCGTACGTATTTCTCAAGCAAATTATATGTTTCCCCAATCTTAAACGTGTTTACTTACTTATCCATAAGGATTACGTGAGCTCTAGCTATTGTGAACCTCTGCATCGTACCAGTTCGTAAATTCACTCGTTTGTTTGTATCTTTCCGAACTAAGTATATATTTTTTTAAATCGAAATTTTGTTTCGAAAAATTTTGTTATCTGTTCTTCTCTGCGCATCAGCGGAAAACTTTTATATCCATATAATACGACCGGCAGAATTATTTTTGTTCTTACTTTTACTCTCTTCGAATAATTTCTTTTGCGGACAGTAGTAACATTTATTTAATGGAATTATTATTATTATTATTATTATTATTATTATTATTATTATTATTATTGGTTTGTCCCTTTCTTTTTTTATCGGTTCGGTCAAGTGGGACCACGACATTTAAACGGTTCCCTCCGGGCGTTCACATTTGCACAGTATTTCTTCATACGTAATAGATGTTGCTTATTCCGCTCTCTTCAGTCCATGTCGGGTAAGATTGGCCGAATAGGGTTAACGTCTGAATAGGGTCAAATTTGCGTTTGACGCTGTGAATGTGGAAGAGAAACTGGCGAACCTATGCTGCTATCTGGTGACATTTTTTAGACATAGTTAGTCTTAGAAAACGAAGAAAAGAAGCAGCTTGGAGGTACATTCAGGAAGAATAGTGAGCGCAAATTACTTTCTAAAAGGTAAGTACAGTAGAGCGTCGATTATCCGAAGTAATTAGGGGACATGGGTGTTCGGAAAACTGGTTTGTTCGGATAATCGAACTGTACTGTACTGTACTGTACTTCTACAGCCAGTGCCAAACCGACAGAAGTGTGCTGATTGTTGAAACACAGCGACTGGCGGCTTGACCGGTCAGCAGCGCCTTATGAAGGCCCCATTAGAAGCAATGTTCCGCCAGCGGTGGCTCAGTGCGGCGACTACTGTGGGAAACTTGGTTTGGGAGTGAGGGGGATGATGGACGGTAGGGTGGGAGAGTAACAGGTGCGTGCGAGTACACAGTTCGGTTAAGCGGTCGTTCGGTTGACCGACGTTCGGATAATCGACGCTCTACTGTACATGAAAAATTTAGTTAATTTAAATTTCGAAGGTAATTGTTTTATGTTGTTACTCTCATGTGCTATATCGTATCAGTAAGAAATTTTGTATGAAATTACTTCATAGTGTGTGTGACCTGAGATAGTGGAGCCATGCGATGCAGGTGCATGACAGTGTTGCCAATACTCGTAAAACAATTTGTTACGGACATTTGTGATTAGCGTCAGTAAAATGTGGGCGAAAGAGGTCATACATTTTCGATAACAAAATATATTATAAGAGGTATTTAGAATATCATTCTTGGTTTCATGTATTTTTTTCGCCAATTCTAGTATATCAATGTTACTAACTTACTAAAGTTAACGTAGTTACTAAATATACTTAAGTGTATTGTAATTGACTGTAGTTACTACTAACTTGCTAAAGTTACTTACCAACTTAACCGTAAAAAAAATATTGTTACTGATTAATTTCATTTTATATATGTTTTTTTTTTCTTTTCTTTTCAGATGGGGAGATGTCGGCGAAAAACGCAGCAACAATGGACAGAAGAACAGATGGAGCTGACAATAAAGGCATATAAAGAGCGAAGGAGCCAAATACATGCGGTATATTTGTTTAATGTGCCACACTCTTGTCTCCAGAGAAGGCTACAACAACATGTACGTGATCCATTGAAAAGTATAAAACAACGTTGAGGGCAGACGTTTTCAAAAGAGCAAGAGAAGGAACTAGTATCCAGAATTCTGAATCTATCTGGGTGTGGTTTTGGGTTAGATCGTAATGACATACGACGTGCGGCGTACTTATTTGCAGAAAGTAACGGGTTGAAGCACAACTTTTCACGTGTATATCGGCTGGCTGGTATTGAGTGATTACAACTGTTTAGAAAGCGCGGTCCTCAGATATCCTTGCGCAAACTAGAAGGACGATCCATTGCGAGAAGTGGTGGTTTGAACAAAGAAACCGCCGCAAAGAATAGAAAAAGATCACAACCGCCTGGGAAATATGCAATCGATCGAACATTTTCATCGGCTGATGACGAAGATCTTTTAGAAAATGTTGAAACACAAAGTTCTAAGCAATCGGAAGAAAATACAGTTTGAAAATTTTGCTTTATGTCATACTACAAGCCTCGTTCACAAGATTTGGATTCTTGGATCAGATGTCAAGGTAAAGGTACAGAATGGTATCATGAAGTCTGCGTCGGAGCTGAAGATAAAAAGTCTTTTATTTGTAGCAAGTGTAGGCACATCTAAACCTGAAATTTCTATATGACGAAAGTGTACTCACGTAAAATCTACCAGAGACTTATTACATTTTTCAACATTCGTAGAGAAATAGGGTCTAATGTGTGTCAGGCTTTATTAAAACATCACTTTTTTTTTTTTTTTGTTTACAACAATAAATAGTTATCGCCTTTTACCTTATGTGTCAGCATAAAACTAATGTTTATCTTAAGCAATTAATACAATGTACAATTTGTATCAGCTACTTTTTTCTTTTTAATTTGGAATTTATACGCCTCTTAGACTTGTATCCCAGCTTATAAAAATGTAATGCAATTTTCTTAACAATGAATAGTTCTAGGCTCCTATATTGAGTTGTCAGTCTGTCAGTCTGCAATGTAGAAGTGTTACTATGTGTATATTGAGTGAATATGTTAATATTTGTATGTGTTTTAACAGGTTTTTAATGTCCCCTTTCACCCTATTCATTAACCCTTTTCACCCGACAGAGATTGGGTGAATAGGCTCATGCTCAACTTTTATAATTTTAAAAATAACGTTTTAAGAACTACGAATAAGAATATCAAACGAATTGAGAAATGTGAAGGGAGAAGGTGTGCATATAAAACAAGAAAAAACAAGAAATTAATGTATCATAATTCTGAGTAATTCTTCGTTTTCTTTTTCCTGACCCTATTCGGCCGACCTTACCCGCTTTCCTGTTTTCAGCTTTTACTTCAGTTGGCAGCCCTTTAAATATCTTCGAATGTGATTCTGATCTCTAGAGTTCTCTCGTGGCTAAGCGGTCAGCGTACGCGCCATTGACGTGGTAGACCTGGTTTCAGTTCCCGACGAGAACCCATGTGGTTTGGATTCCACATTAAACTGTAGGTTAACGTGTCATATAGCCTCGCTGCTCAAAAGATGCTAAACTGAAAATCTAATCATATTACGATTTCTATTATGTCTTCGGGACCCACAGTGGTTCATGTGTAGAGCGCTTACATCAGTTGCGTGGAGTCTCTGGTTCTATCCCCGCCAAGTATTTGTGGTGAACAATATATTATTCGTGGGTTTTTCTCGGGGTACTCCCATTTCCTCCCACAATACCATTCCACCAATTCTTTCATTCGTTTCCCTTAGTCTAACGGGCATCATCATGGGGCTTTAAGGTTAAAAATGTGATTTTTTTGGTTAAATCTTCTACGTGTTGAGCCGGGCTACTTTCGTTTTCTCAACGTGTCCTTTAAATTATTATTATTATTATTATTTTCGTATGTAATTGTCCTGCTTATTATAGAGGACTATCTGTCTGTGAATGAGGTTAATAAGAAAACATTTTAAGGGTTATGGGTTTCATAACTATGAAGGTAAAAATATTAACATATTTTAAATCCTTATTTTATATATAAACTGATGATGACTTACTTTAACAGTTATCCTGGTTCATAATAGTTGATAGTCCTTCCTATAATTGTTGTAAATTGCACTGACGCCTATCAGACGCCAAGAGAAGTAATTAACGTTCAGATATTTTGCAGAAGAGCCGAATTTATTTATGGGGGAGGACTTTATTTCGGGAGGGGCCCAAAGCTTTTGATGGATCGAAATTCAATACGAGGATTAATTCCATTAGGTATTACTGATGTATCGCCCGAACACACGAAAATCGAAAAAAAAAAAAAAAAAGTGAATATCATTTAGTTTCTCCTCCAAAATATTATGTTGTGACCCGGGCTCATTTGGTAGTGATTATTTTTCGAAATACAGTGAGGACGTATGGCAGGCGCAGATCCGGTGGAGGGGCGATCGGGGCAAATACCCCCTCCCCAGAAGAGGAAACTTTCTTATTTTATATATATAAATAAAACCCATCCCAAAGTTTGGAGCCCTTAAAAATAGCAGTATGACAACCCACCGCCCCCCAAGAAGTCGGTCCTGGATCCACTCCAGACGTATGGCATAAAAACTAGTGAATAAAACATAACCAAATTATGCTAGGTGCTAATTAAACAGCTTGAATGCTATCTAACTGAGCCAGGGCCGGAGGGCAGGCCCGAGCGGTAGCGAAGAAATGTGTCCGTAGGGAGCAGGCGCGTCAGGATAGTGAAAATGTCATAAAATGCATTGCTTATGTGTTGCACTACTTTGGTGGGATACTAAATGCCTTCCCCCCCAAAAAAAATTATCAAAATGTACTAAATTAGGTTAGATTCGATTAGGTTTGGTTAGATATTCCTCTTCTTTTCGGTAGTTTCAATTCGTTACAGAAAACTGTTCGGCTGTTTAGTATGCCACGCCTTTCACATAATTTCAACAACTGATACTCCTTGTTTTTGTACAACAAAACGCAAAACACGATATGACAAAATTTTGTCATTTACACACCATTTCCACACTGCCTTTCCCTTCATCACGACAAGTGTACCTCTCCGCCGAATAGTCCCCTCCGTCTCACATATAGTGTCACATACAACATTAAAAACAACTAACAAGTATTTTCTTAACTTCAACTATTCCCTTCACCTGTCTTTTACTCACTCTTCTTCACAAACTAATATAAATTCTCCAATTCATCTGGTAAATTTTGTAAAAATTGGTCTGACGATATAGCAATCAACCCATTCCATTAAAACTTGTAATATCACCTCTAAAATTAGACTAAATTTACAGAAAGTCCAGAGATTCTGAACCTTCTCCCTCTATATGTCCCCACTTGGGGGAAACAACTAATTATTATTAATGAGGTACTTATCTATAATAATGTTAATAATAAAGGATAGCGAGAGAAATGTGTGGGTTACCTTCTACTCTGGTGGTACTCAAAGGATATAAATCAGGACAGGTATAATTTATTAACTGGCTAAATGTTACGTGTAAAATGGTGGATAACCATACAATGCGGATTGCTCAATATAATGAATATTGAAATGAACACAATTTTCGTTATCAGGAGCTAATAACGAGAGGTATGAAGTGAGCAAAGTTGCAGTTATTTATAAGCAGTGACGACGCAAACTTTAATTTCTCGGGGGACAAGTGAAGTGGCACTTATTTTGGGAGGGGGGAGGGGACAGCTGTTTTTCTGTATGCGGAAGTGTTTAATATTATTTGACCTACACTACACTACAAGATATCTGGAAAACGGTCAAGGGGAACGTCGAGCCACCGGCAAGCTCCCGCCCCATTGTCCCTCTGTAGTAGTGTCGTGACTGTGTATAATACAGGCTGATATTCAAAAGTTTGGTGAAATTAGAAAAGACACAGTGAAAATCGATTAGTAAATTAGTGCATTTTCTAGTGAAACACAGGATAGAAGCCAAAAACCATACAGGGATTAACCTAAAATCATACAGAGAAAAACCGAAGAAAGAAGAGGAGACCAAAATAAATAAATAAATAATTAACAAAGTAAATAAATAATATATAATAACATAATGATTGAAAGAAGTATAAATATGGAGAACTAGTACACAAAAGAAGGGAATGAAATGGAAACTAAATAAAAATAACTGATATTGTAAATAAATAAATAAATGCGTAAACAACAAATAAATAAAGAAAAACTAAATATGCATAAACAATCTAAAATTTAAAAAAAGAAAAATATTAATAAATAAACCATAGAATAATTAAACACTAGCAAAAATAAACAGTCATGTTAGGCTTGGCTTAATTAGGTAAGATAGTTTAGTAAATAATAAACATTAATAAATTTTGGTAAACTATTACGATAGGAATAATAGGAAACAATTAGGAACTAAGGTAGGCAGTTAAGAGACATTGAATTTTACCTTTGGACCAGACCAAGCCTGATTCTACTTAAAAAAAAAAAAAATAGGGGAAATTATTGTTTTTTTTTGTGTGTGTGTGTGTGTTGTGTGCTGTGGTTGTTTTCCTTTTTCCCTTTTTTCTTTTCCCTTTTCCTGAAATATAATGGATAATGAATAAAGAAAAGAAAAAAATGGCAATGATGATAATCCGTTCCGGTTTAATTTTTCAGATATCGGATCTAAAAGACAGGCCTGAGCAAAAAAAAAAAAAAAAAAAAAAAGTTCGGCCAGGCATAATCTGGTTCTTTCATATTTCTGATATGGATTTCGGAGCGCATTTTCAAATTTACCGCATTGTTGCGCAACTGTATTCTGGCGATGCCCTTTATGTTCTGATTACACTGTAGTCGGTAAATCAGGTTTAGGTCTTTCACTGCTAACAGATATTTCTGCTTATTACTTATTATTTTGTCATGTATTTACTACTTGTATATACAATCTCCTCGTGGATTCAGCGGCAAAGAAAAGAGGAATCGTATACGTAAACATCGTGCTTTGTTGATAATTGGTCAACGTTAACATTTTATTTCCTTTTCCTTTACTGTTCAATTTTGTAATGAACCCGTCTGGTCTCCATTACAGTACAAGATTATTTAGAGCATATTAGTTATATCTTATGATAAGCAACACATATTGTGGGATTGCCTGCGCCGTACCAGAACGGTGGAAGAAAGGGCACTACAATTTTCTTTCTGTAAAGGATTATGTTTAAGATAGTACAGATTGTTATAGTACAGATAGTACGGATAGTTATTTTCCGTTAAGGATACACTAGACAACACATATAACCTAACCATCCAATTAGGCGCTCTTTAGATCCGGAGATTGCTGGACTGTTGAGTATCAGCCTGTTCTACACTAGTTGACTGTCTTGGCTGCGTTAAGATGCATGGTATTCATAATCAACATTCAATCTTGCACCAAGGAACGTTAATTCATGCAGCCTTTTAAATGTAATTTCCTAATGTTGTACAGTAAAGCTCCGAGTATATTTTTCGAGTTATTCGCTATTTTCGCTATCCAAGGTTCCCAGAATTGATGGTAAGGGCACCGTCGATAGCGAAAAGAGCGAATAACTCGAAAAAAGACTAAAAATGAGGCGAAAACACGAAAAAAAATCAGCATATAAACTATGTGAACAATGAATGTAATTTACTACCACGCAAATCACTCTTCCGAATTCCCGTTTTACATACCTTACAACAGTGGGCTTCTGCTTACCAGAGTAGAATTGCACTTCGAAACGCGTACTATTGTTAGAAAAATTGATTTTCACAATGCTATTTATTTTTGTTTTCGAACATTCAGTACTTATTTCCATGCGGAGTGTCAGTCCGTAGCGACTGCTTATGAAAAATAAATTGAGCGCAACTGCAACAGGGTTAAATAATTATTTCGCTTCACTCGTTTGCGGATAATCGGTGCTTTACTATGTTATGTGAGAAGAAACAGTTTAGTAGTATCAAAATCATGAAGAATTGAACAGCAAAACGCGATACGGTATTTGTAGAGCTTGTTGTTTAAGTTAACGTTCATAATACATATTTTGATAGTGATAAAGAGTCAAAAATTAGTAATCGAGTTCGTTGCTAGACGTGGCCAATCCAGTTTATTCCAAGAGTTCCCTCGTGGCTAAGCGGTTAGCGTACGCTCCTTTGGCGTGGGAGACCCAGGTGTTCGATTCCCGGCGGGAGCTCATGTGGTTAATCAATAGGTCCATGTTTCATATAGCCTCGCTGCTGAAAGGCACGCTGAACAAAAATCCAATCCAGTTTATTCCAAGACATGAACAATCAAAAATCAATTCTCTATGTATATTCCTATGGGAATACTTATGGATATTATCTTTGATAGACTACCCGCCGTACTTTTGAGATTAGCAGGTGAGTGTAACAGCCAGGATGTAAAACTAACTTGTTTGTAGAATGAAATGGTAAAATGAAACTACGTAAATGACTTCTTACTCGACAAATCTAAACACTACCTTTCAATCGTAGTGAATCTCAGTGGCGGATCCAGCCTGGGACAAGGGGGCCTAGGCGCCCCAACCTACCATAGTTTGGTTTCTGGCTTCCCGCTCCCCCCCGCCCCCGCAATTTTTACCTTCTAGATTCGCTTCTCTTTCAATTTTCAAATAAACATTCACGAAAAAGTGCAGTTTATTTATTTTGAGAGAAAATATTATATTTGGGCGAGAAAATCAATACATCAGACAGGTCGTCAATGGAGAAGCGATATGAGAATTGCAACAAGGCATTCATTACATGAAGTTTGCATAAAGTACTCAATTTTCGCCCATGGAAATTCATGACGGTACGGATTCAAGAGAAAATGAAATGATATTTTTAAGTTTTACGTCCCACGATTATGCCGGTTAGGGAGAAATGAATGAAATGGTGGAATGAACAAAGTGGGAGGAAACCGGAGAACCCCGAGAAAACCCACGAGCACGGTGTTTGTCCACCCCAAAGTTCACACGGCACAATCTGCGGTCGAACCAAGGACTCCAAGCACCGGAGGTGAACGCTCTACCACTGAGCCACTGCGGTTCATAGTGGTCTTATTTTTAATACCTGGTTCTTTTTCAACCCCTGGTACTGTAGGCTTAAGCATTCCTAAACTATTAGTACATCTTTTGTCTTCCGAATTATTTTACAAATTCAAGCAAGTAACAAAAATAAACATAGGCCGACTATTTAACGTTTTTTATTTTTTTTATTTATTTTCTTTTTTAAAAAGGAGTTCGATGCCCAGTCAAACTGCTTTAAAGTATGCTACTGTTTTGACTCCTCAGTAGGTCAGGAGGTAATTTGTCACTCGGCGTAGAGCAGAATAAAACGGTGGTAATTGCCAACGTTCCGTCTGCTTGCCAACTCAGATGTTGCGTATTAACAAAGAGACAAGCTTCTAACACGCAACAAACTTATCTAGAAAAGAAAGTTTCTTTTTTGTACTTTTAATTACATCAGTACCAAAATATAGCCTTCCACGCTGGGCTAGTGAGTAATGCATGCGCCTTTCGTGCACATGGCCATGGATTCGATTTCCAGTGGGAAGAGCAAATAAATTCACGTCTCCGTTAGTCTGACGGAGGATGGTGGGTCGGTGGTAGAGGGGGTCTGTGGTTTAATCCCCGGGAAAGTAAGTTTGTGGTGGACAACATCGTGTCTACGGGTTTATTAGGTACTCCTATTTCCTCCCATGTTTTTATCCAAAAGATCTTGAAATAAAATCTTTAAGTTTAACGTTCCACGATTATGCCCTTTAGACTAAGGGAGACGGTAATTAAAGTAAGGGAATGATGCCTTTTAGGCTAAGAGAGACGATAATTAAAGTAAGTGAATGATGCAGTTTAGGCTAAGGGAGACGATAATTAAAGTGAGTGAATGATGCCTTTTAGGCTAAGGGAGACGATAATAAAGTAACTGAATGATACCCTTTAGGATAAGGGAGAGGATAATTAAAGTAAGTGAATGATACCCTTTAGGCTAAGGGAGACGATTATTAAAGTAAGTGAATGATACACTTTAGGCTAAGGGAGACGATAATTAAAGTAAGTGAATGAAGGCCTTTAGGCTAAGGGAGACGATAATTAAAGTAAGTGAATGATGCCCTTTAGGCTAAGGGAGACGATGATTAAGGCAGATGAATGGTGATAGAAAAATTGGTAGACTGAGAATATAGGAAGAAACGGAAAAAAAAACAACGGACACGATGTTGTCCACCACAAACTTACTTGGCCCGGGTTCGAACCAGGGACACCACGTACCAGAGGTAAGCAGTCTAATACTGAGAGGAATCGAGATAACGTGCAATTTATAATGTGGCTTCCCAGTTTGACTTTGAAATAACTAGAAACCGATAAGGGGGTTAATTACTATTTCTAAGGGCCATAAACCTGTGACACCGTGACACGCTTCTTAGTTAATATCTAAAACTATCCTGATATTTGATTACCTATAGACGTCGAACATTACTCAAATGCTTCCTGAATATTACTTTTCCACAGTCAGTTAATATTCCATGAATATTCTTTAAATATCCAAACTGACCAATTTCGAGTACATATTGAATATTTGATTTTAATATTTAATGAAGATTCGAAGAATATTACTGCGCTACCTGCGATTACCATTAGCAATTTGAAAAAAAAAAAATAATTACTGACACAATAAATGTATTTTGATTACGTTCTCGAAATACAGCTTACAAGAGGTTTCTGTTTCCATAACAGAATTGAATTTAAACTTTCATTTTATCATTTAGTTTCTGGCACCAGAACTAAAAGCACTGTGATTTTCGATTCCGGGAACACAACCGATATATCTAAATATGTTTCGGTTCTACTCTCAGAACAGAACCAAATTAAAACTTTTATTTAAGTTATCGCACTGAAACACTGTGGTTTTCGATTGTGGTATAAAACTGATGCGTCTAAGTGCATTTTGATTCTGTTTCTAGAACAGTAGGGAGTCAAAAGCTTTATTGGCACCAGGACCCAAAATATTTTCGGTTTCTTTACCATTATTAACCGATTCGGTATGACGTTGATTGTTAGTCTTTGGAATCAGGGGGATGAATGATAGAAGATTAATTTCAAAACCAATTCAAGTACCAAATCATGATGGGTAATCGTGACAGCGTAGTATAGAGTGGACGAATAAACGAATTTCTATGAAATATTTTGAGAAATAATTCCGTGTCCTATGACTCTATGAGAAAGTAGGGACTGCAATCGCTTACGGGTAGAAATGGAATGAAATGAAATTATATCTTTCAGTCTCGCGGTTGTGTTCATGAAGCTGAGGAAGACGGTCAACAAAACAAGTGAATGATGATGGAAAAATTGATGGAAAGAGAAAGTGGGAGAAAATGAGAGGATCCCTGAGAAAATCCAACCATACGATATTTTCCAACAGAAACTTACTTGTCCGCGGTTCAAACGAGGAACCATATGCACCGGAGATAAGGGCTCTACCAGCGAGCCACCGTGCTCTCCTTTTCTTAGTGGTAGAGTGCTCAAATCTTGTTTGTGGGATACCTGCCTGGATTCCAGTTCGCACTAAGTAGGCTTTCTGATTGATAAACACTTTACATGTGAGTTTTCTTGGGGTTTTCTCCCACTTTCTTCGTTCCATCATTTCAATCATTCTCATTATCACTGTCTCAGTTAGCCATGGTGTATAATCATGGGATGCAAAGCCAAAAATTTTATTTCATTTTTTATTTCTGTGAGAAAATGTATTCCATTTTAAGGCTTCGTATTTCGTAGTAAAAGATTGCCACGCTTGAAATCTGCCCATTGTGCAGAATGGTTTGCTGCTCAGCAGAAGGTGTTTTATTCTTAAATGCATTATTCTGAATATGTAACGCATTGATCTTAATATTCTTAATTATTTTAAAATCATTATTTGAGTATATATTAAAATTCCAGGTTTATATGTTTGTGGTCAAGAAAAATTTATATGTGTGTGGACGTTTAGGCCTATATATTTGTGGCCAGTCCTTTCGACAGTTAGTTGTCAGGAACTATAGACTCTGATCGATTTCAAATTTTGTGCAGATTGTTCAGTTCTAATTCAATATTTTTTTTAAAAAATGGCCGTTATTTCTTTATTACATTTTTTTAGTGTTACACTAGAAGTACCGATATTCAAATTTTAAAAAAGCTCCATATCCTACAAGTTATACATTCCAAAACCACATAATTGTATACGGGGTTAGTATATCTCTGTGGCATTTGTTTAATGGCCAAATGATAATGAAAAACGAAGGATAACCATTTCTTCACTCTAAAATAATTCTTTATTGTTTTGAGCGTTTTGCCCACATATCCACCATATATCACTGGCATTATAGTTAATTGTGTGTATTTGTATTTGTTTATTACATAGTGCATACAAGAAGAAAGAAAAGACAAATCATACATGAATTAGAAACTCCAACCGGAAGTAGGCTTACATTTTGCAAACGGTGCAAGATATTGAAAGAAATAATCGAAAAAATTCTCCACTTTATGGTACCCCTTGCCAATTTTTATCAAGAAGTCTTTCACCTGTGTCTGTAAATGGACATTCTCAGATGTTATAAGAAATGACAAGGAGATTCATACTCATATGTGAATGATGCGCTGTGTAGAAAGCGCAGGTTCACCTAGTATTAATGAAACAGCGATTCCTCGCACAGTAAGCATATGTTTATAGAAAATATATTAATTCCCTTCTCACTTAGGGTACAAATGGGTAATGAATTTGATCTTAAATAGCATCGAGAATGTCACTATTCACTTGAATGACCAAAAAACTATGAATTGGACACTAACATACGTAATTTTCTATAATTTTTACATATCACCCTACAGACGTCACTCCCCATACTGATTGAGCTGAACTTAGACTTCAACGGTATCAGGATTTTCATTATTCATCTCAGCGAGACACAAACTCTGGATTGGACACTAATATCGGTAATTTTCGATTATTTTTACATGTTAACTCGTTTCAACTCCAACGCTTAAACTTCATTATGATGTAAGCTTAATTTGGACTTCAACGGCGTCTGGATGCTTACTAAAAGCATCCTCTTCTCTCCTACTTGTTTTAAAACATCTTCGTTTGTAACTTTCTCTGTCCATTTTATCTTCTCCATCTTCGTCCAACACCACATTTCGAAGCTCTCTAAATATTTCTTCTCTAACTTCCGTAATGTCCAAGTCTCAGAATCACAGTCTAATGCTCAATATATAGCACTTGACCAACTTCTTCTTAAGTCCAATATTGAGCTGCTAGTTAAGAGTGATCTTTTCTTGTTGAATTTTTCTTTAGCTATGGCAATTGTTGACTTGATCTCTTTGGTGCAGTAAGCGTCTCTCGTCAAAATACTTCTCAGATATTTGGAATTATCGACCATTTCAAGCTTTCTTTGTTCTACCCTAACTCGTAAGGACGCGTTTCCACGGGATAGTTTCATGATTTTCGATAACATGTATAATGTATATTGTGTAACTCAGGGTGCAAAATTTCCGGTCGCCATGTCACCATTGGCGACTAGAAATTTAGAGCTGGCGACCAGTATTCAGCATAAATGGTTTCTGCCTAAACTCACAGAGCTGCGCAGTTTCTGTTTCGCACAAAAATAATTGTCACTGAATGAGAGAAAACACGGAATGTGAAGTCTTCACAATGGTCATGGAAAGTAAAGTCTTAAACGTTGTAATTCGCCATGATATAATCTTTTTCTTTGTAAAATCAAAGGCTGTGGGGGAGACCTCTCATAATGTATACGTCAGAGACACTGGCGACCGTCGTTTTCGGATTGGCGAGTTCGTCTGACTTCGAAATTTTGCCCCCTGGTGTAACTGTAATGTTATAGGACATAATTGGACACTATTATTAGGTGTACAGTCCGCAGCAAGAAACCTGCAACATTAGCATATAAGTTTATTGTGAAACTGCGCCTGACAGCGCAGGAAATCAACATAACGTTTAAGTGTCACGAATCACGCCAGGAGAAACTTCGGAGTCCTCCCCTGTACACTTATTTTTGAGCAAAAGTCTTCGTCGTTTCAGAATAAACTTAAATGCTCATGTTGCAGGTTTTTTGCTGCGGACTGTACAACTATTGTGTTTAAATAGAAATAAACAAATATAATAAAATATCTTCTAAAATTGTATTTTTTACATAATATGTACGTACGTACGTATGTATGATAGATTTAGATACAAAGAAGATATTCCCATGTGATCAACAGCAACAAAGTGAGATGTCACGAACAATAGTTATTTTTTCTCTCTATCTCTCCCTCTGTAGGATCGAAGAGCTACACAAGCAGTTCAAACAGGTGCAGCAAATACTGCGAAGCGAACTCCTTAATCCCAGTGTGGTGAAAAGAATACACCACACTGAGGTCACTGTTAATCAACTACGTACATTGTTCTCTTTGTTTCTATTCTAATGCGATGCACGAATCTTTCTCACTTGAAAGTGAATACAATTCTGCTGGCGTATAAAACAGTTAAAACATACGACAGATAATAGAAACAAGTATGTTTCTTTGTTTTTTCCTTTCCTTTTAAGAAGCTTGGTTTACCATAAAGACCTCATACACCGGTTGAGTCAAAATGAAAATGAAATGAAATCTTTCAGTTTTACGTCCCACGGTTATGCCGGTTAGGCTAAAGGAGACGGTGAAGATGAGAAATGAATGAAATGGTGTAATTAAGAAAGTGGGAGGAAACGGGAGAACCCCGAGAAAACCCACGCACACGGTGTTTGTCAACCACAAAGTTCACTTGGCGGGAACAGAGTTTGAACCCAGGACTCCAGGCACCAGATGTGAACGCTCTACCACTGAGCCACCGATGCTCCCCATTTCATTAATTAGTTATTAGAACAATAATGAAATTTTGTTGACAATATAATTTTCAACGAACTTAAAAAATTCGCTACAGAATTCTCTATGTCTGTCTGTGTGTGTGTGTTTGTCCCTTACTTTTTTTTTTTTTTTTTTTTTTTTTTTACAATTTTGAGCCCTGCATTTGATAGAGCATCAAAAACTATCTGAAAGAAGTCATGGAATTTTTCTCGTCACTCTTACCCTTCCCCAGACATTAGCCAGAAAGGTCCGGATTTCGGGAGATTTATGGAGCCATATATCGGGAACCGTAAGTCATACAGAGGTAATATTTTGCGATTCTTTTTTTTTTTTTTTTTTTTTTTAATTTTGAGCCCTCCATTTTGAGAATGTGTCTTCGTAAAACGACATATTGTAAAACATTTTAATAGAACTCTTAAACAATACATGTGGAAAAAATTTAGTACTCAAGGAAATTATAAATGGATAGATATATCACAAGCAGTGGCGAATTTAGGGGAGTGGCTTCCGGGCTTAAGGCCCCCCGAAATCTTATTTAGTATAGTAAAGTAAATGAAATATCTTGCAGAATTTTCACATTTCCAGGCAAAGCCCCCCCGAAAGTTAGCAAAGCCCCTCCCGAAACCAAATGGTAAATACGCTACTGATTACAAGAATTGTTTAATGGGTATAATAATAAAGTACATAGAACAATTGGTATAAACTCTGTAGAAGTTAATAAGAAAAATTCTTTTTAAGTTAGGTCTTGGCAATGCTCTCGGAGCATTCCCAACTTTTTTTTCTGGAATATAGTCTCAAAGAGTTTTCTCTTTCTAGTGCAGTAGGCGTAGTTACGTAGACGTCCACCAGGAGGCAGTTTAGTCGAGGTGAGCAATAAGGCTTCTGCAGACCAGCAGACAGCATTCTATGTGCTTGATTTTCATGCGGCTAGGTAAAGAATAACCATAGCCAAAGAAGCATTGAACAGGGAAAGATCACTCTTCACTAGCAGGCTTCTGTTTGTCCGTATAATCGTCTGTCCAGCAGACGAAAACAAATCCTCAAGAACTAATTATTGGACCGCCATCAATTTGACCATTATGTAGTGGGTGAAAGGTTCGGAATTGAATTCGTTGGTGGAATTGATATTCAAACCGGAAGTGGTATAAATCAGCCAAAGCGTCTCAAGAATATATTTAATCTCCATCTTTAACTCTCTACTAAAATCGGAAGAGATAGAAGTCCACTTGAACTTAGGTTGCAAAATCCTTCAGTCTAACGTCCCACGATTATGCCTGTTAGGCCAAGTGAGACGGATTTTTAAAGCACGTGAATGATGATGGAAGAATTGGCGGAATTTGAATATCGAAGAAGATGAGTACTCTACAAAACCCACAAACATACTTGGACGGGGATTGTACCAGGGACTTCATGCGCCAGAGATGAGCGCTCTACCACTGAGCCACCGTGCCCATCCCCAACTTCTGTTACAATATTTAGCTACATAAAGAGGAAACGATATCTACATAGAGAAAACAAACGATTCATCATTTCCACGCTATCAGAGAATTTTCCGGAAGCTTCACGATCAGTTTTGTGCAAAATTGTGTCGGATGATGGCCTCGTAAGCGAAAATTTTTTTATGGCATGGTTTTGCAAAAACTTGTCTCTCGATACGATAAATGTTTCATCATCAACAGAAATTATGCTGAAGCGTAGCTGAAGGTATGTAGAATCCACTAAATATGTAATATACTCTAAATCACTAATAGTTCTTTTTTTATGATTATAAAGCGAACCTTACTTTTAAAACGTTCCTCGCACATAATTAGAAGAACCACCCAAGATATATCCAGTCGTTCTTTCAGAAAAAAATGTTCCGGGGGGCACACGTTGTATTCCGGTGGGCACTTCTGCTAATATTTTATTTATTATTATATTAGAGACGTATTATTTTGCTCTCGTCCGGGGGGACACTTTCAGTGCTCCGGGGAGCAGTGACCCCCCGAAAAACATGTCTAAAAGAAACACTGGATATAGCATAATCGATATAGAAGAACTAGATGAAGACGACAAAAGACCCGGTATACTGAAAAGTGAAATAGAAAAAGCCATCAAAGACATGAAAAGGAGAAAGAAAGGCTACTAGAGACGACGAAATACCAGCGGACTTGCTCAATGGATTAGAACATAGTGCAATGAAAGTATTACGTGCCACAAAAGAAAATGCATATTTTTTGCGGGATAGTATCATTTACCCCTTACTATGAAATTGGTGTAGGTAGATTATTTTTCGGAACAGCTGCCGCGAAGCTAGTCAGCGAGCAAGAACTTGGGAGGGAAAATTCTGTCACGTGATGGATGAGTTGCGCACAGTAAAAGCGTTATGGTCACTATGTGTGAACTGTTGGCTAATTGTTTTCCCGCTGTTGTAGAATCGTCATGCTGTGCGACTGGATTCACAGGTGCACGTACGAATGCTCACAGCCGTTTCTAAATAATCTACTTATAGGCATACCTTTCTATCACCTCGCGATTTAATTAAATGATTGAAAAGTTTTAAAGACCCAAAACAAAATCAACAAATGCATTATCTTTCTCGTTGCCATTGTATTGTATTTATTTCTTTTGTATGAACTTACCGGTACGGGGAATGTCCTCAAGTAAGTGTAACATGCGTCAGATGTACAAAAAATTTACATGAGTAAAATAAAGTAATATTACCTTGTCATGATATTTACATACTCCTCAATCGTATAACAAGAATTTTCTAATAGAAATAATTTTAACTTTGGTCTGAACCTTTTCATATTTTCTTCATACTTTATATCAATTGGCAACATGTTGTACAACTTAACACCACCATAACTTACACTTTTTTGATACATTGCTGACCGGTGATTACACAAATGAAAATCATTCTTATTTCGCGTATTATGATTATGTAGTCCTTATTTGTTACGAATGCCGATGAGCGTTCTTTCAAATACAAAAAGAGACGATACAAGTATAAACTATCCAGAGGAAGTATATTGACCTCCTTCAACAAATCTCTACAAGAAAAATTCGGCTTCTTATCACAAAGTATTCTTATGGCTTTCTTCTGAATTTTGAAAACATTAAATCTCTGACTTGAATTTCCCCAGAACATGATACCATATTGCAAGATAGAGTTAAAACGTGAATGGTACAAGGTTTTAGCTAATTTTAAATTTACCTTCTTTCTAATAATCCTTAGTGCACAACATATTCTATTTAATTTATTAATAACTGACTCTATATGAAATTCCCATGTCAGGTTATGATCTATAGTAAGACCTAAAAACAAACAGTGTGTTATATAGTTAATTTTATTTTGGTTCAGATATAGGTTAGGGTATATTGGTTTACTACACTTGTTATGAAAATTTATAGCAATGAATTTTTCAACATTAACAAAAAGATTATTGTTCTTCATCCAAAGAGATACTTCATTTAGTGTTTGCCTAGCATTCTGTTCCAATAATTTTTCATTTTTTCCACTCACTAGCAGAGTGGTATCGTCAGCGAAAAGGGTAACATCTGCCGAAGATATGCTTTTTTCAAAATCATTAATATATAAAAGGAAGAGCAATGGCTCTAGAATAGATCCTTGTGGAATTTCGTGTTTTATATATAATTCATCTGATAAAGAGCTTTCTACAATGTTATTATTCTTATGCGTTATTTCTACGACCTGCCTACGATTTTTTAAGTACGAACCAAACCAGTCCCTTGCTTTACCACGTATTCCACAGTTCTCCAGTTTGTTCAAAAGTAAACTGTGTTGTACTGTATCAAAAGCTTTAGACAAATCAAGAAAGATTCCTATACAGTTTTCTTTCTTATCTATAATATTTCTTACTTTCTCAATGAAATTAAATATTGCCGTGTTTGCAGATCGGCCTTTAAGGAAGCCATGTTGTTTTGTTAACATTTTCTTTCAATAAAAAATTAATTACCCTGTTATACATAATTTTTTCCAAAACTTTCCCAACGACAGGTAGGAGAGATATTGGTCTGTAGTTATTTATGTTTTGCTTTTCACCTTTTTTAAACAAGGGCTTAACTTTTGCAATTTTTAACTTTTCTGGATACTCGCCATTTGTAAGTGATATATTTGCTAAATGACAAAGTGGCTTTGTCACCTGATTGAAACATCTTTTCAATAAATTATATGAGATTTCATCAATTCCAGCTGTATTTTTGTTTTTGAGTGGTTTTATTATATTTGCTATTTCATCTTCTGATACTGGCTGTAGAAAGATTGTTTTTTCACATTTATTTGAACTTTGTTTAAAATTATTTACAGAAACTACTTTGTAGCCATTCTGTTCACATTTATTTACTTTATCATCATCCATAATTTTTGCTACAACATTTATAAAAAAAAATTATCAAATATTTCTGCTTTTTCCCCTGGGTTTGATACACTGTTCCCTTCATGTATTATTGTATCCACATATGGTGTCTCTTTGCCATCACTTAGTTCTTCATTTATAATTTTCCACATGGTTTTAGTTTTATTCGATGCATAAGCAAGTTTGAGTTGGTAGTAGTTCTTTTTAGTTGTTCTAATTAGTTCCTTGTACTTTTTTTTATATTGTTTATAGTAGGACTTTGCACAATCTGTTTTAAAAACCTTACTAAGTTTATGTAAATTTATGTTTGTAGCACTTGCTTTTATTACTTCAGGAGTAACCCATTGTCCCTTCTTCTGGGATTTTAACACGAGTTTCATTTTAGGAAAAGCTATATCAAAATAGTAAGCAAAAATGTTTATGAATTCATTATATATATCGTTTGCGTTGTTTAATGAAAGTACATCTTCCCATGTTTCGTGACTAAGTAAATAATTGAAATAATTGATATTTTGATTACTGAATACCCTTGTAACTTTGAAAGTTCTTACACTATATTTCTTACACTTTTGAGTTACAGAGAAGCGTTTATCACATATTTCAGCAATCTGAGCTCTATGGTCAGAAAATCCGGTACTAATAACTTGCGCCCCTGAGCTCAAGTGGTCAGAGTTTAGAATTATCTGATCTAATGCTGATATATTGGTTGGAGTTATCCTAGTAGGTTTATTTATTAAATGTTTTAAATTAAACGTGCCCAATAATGTTTTTATCTTTACATCAATGTCTTTCAAAAAATCCATATTTAGATCTCCTACTACTACTGGGCTGTATTTAGTACAACTATAATGTGAGAGTATTATTTCTAAGTTACGCACAAAAATTTCAACTTCACTACCCGGTGTCCTATATATACACAGATTATTACAATTTTTTCCACTGGGAGCTCCAAAATACAACATTCAAATTTTTTTTCATCGTTTATATGCTTAAACTTAGTGCATTCTTTAAATTTTAAACTATGTTTTACAAAAATGCTTGAACCGCCCCTTGTTTTCTTTCCTCGACAGAAACTACTTGCTAGCTTGAAATTTGGTAAATTTATAGATGCTATATTGCTTTGTGCACACCAGTGTTCGGTTATACAAATAATATCTACATCTTTCAGAATTTCCCTCAACAAAATTTCCATCGTTAATTGTTTCCCAATGGAAAACCCTTGTACATTTTGATGAAAGATACGTAAGCCTACTCGCTGTGTTAAATTTACCCTTGCACTAAAAAAGAAGTGCCCTCATCCACATTCTTCTTACTTTGAGTTACTTCCCAAGGTATTGGCAACGCTGCTTGAAATCTAGATTTATTACTCATATCACTGTTAATTACATCACAAATTTCAATACTTAACAATTCTTTTTCCCTTTTATTTAAATGCAAACCATGTCTTGTGAACATTTCTCTACCAAATTTACTTACATCTACCATTTTCACATTTCTGAAGTGTTTACACAAAGATTGCAGCTTCACGTTAGTGACCTTAGTAGCTTGATTTACACATGATTCTTCCATAAGGTCATACCTATTTGGAATATTTACCACCACTACTTTACAGTAATTTAGCTCAGTAAGCTTACCTCTAATTTTCTTAATAACTTCATTTCCTTGGTTACAAGCCACATCATTTGTACCGGTTAACATTACAACATAGTTTTTCTCCTTATTTGCAATTTTAGGGTTAATTCCACTTAATACCTCTGCACTTTTTCCTCCAGGCTTAATGGTTCCTTGTGCCTTTAATTTGTGTTTCAGATTGAGGTTCATTTGCTCAGCTAGACCCCTCCCATTGCTATCCGCATATACGAAAACTTGAGGTTCTGTTCCAGGTTTATTCCTTGCACTTATTTTCTTGTCCACCGCACTGAAGGCCGGATTCACTGTATGTTTGGCGTTATTCATTGTCTTTCTTTTACTGTTGGTTCCGTTCTGTTTCAAACACTGAGTTGTTCATAGTTTCACAGTCAACATTCTGTAGAACACTAAATTTATTTTCACACACTAATGGAAACTCTGGCGTCATTCCTGTATGAGATATAGACCCCCTTTGTCCAGTACTTACTTTTGACCACTCAAACTTCGATGGATTTTTCTTCTCAAGGTTTAGCTCTACTGCTTTGATTCTTTGATGTAAAGTTTCATTTTCTATTTTTAGTAGTTTTAAGTCTTCCTGTAGAACACGTATAATTTCTAACATACTATCGGTATCGCAAGTAGAAGTATCAATGTTTACTGGTCCACCATGTTCTGTGCATGTTGGGCAAAACCACTCGAGCTGTTCCTTTATTTTATGATTTCTGTCACCATTATTGATATTTCCACACTTGAAATGGAACCATTTGTCACATAATACACACAAAAAGGCCATTTTTAACATTTCTCTTACACTTACCGCAGGTTTCATCACACTTTATCTTGTTTTTATCAACAGCTTGAGAATTTACACCACTACTCTTGGACGCCATCTTGAATCTCCCCACACAAGACAATATAGAAATATCATAAAACTTAATAAAAAAATATAAAACTAATACATTCTTTCACAGCTTGAAATGGACGGCAATTAGCCACATATTTACAGACTTGTAATAAAGGAATAAGGTCAAAGATAGAACCTGTTCCACAGATACTGAATACGTATCAAAAACTCATTACTTGATATCACTAGGAAATCGATAATTTGGAGTGGTGTACAGAAACCAATATTGAAGTCTGAAGTACTAGTAAATTTCATCTACTTTGTGTTGTGGGTGCTGATTGTATGTTCCCTTGAGATACTAAATCGATTGGAAATAAAAGCTTGCCGCTATATATTATCATTTCTGTTCTATGGTGATCAACGTTGAAACCGGAAATGGTTGATTTGTTCAACTTCCGGTTTAAATAAAGGGTTAACAGAGGAGGTGAAGCCTATTCTTCTGATGCTGAATCGACTGCAGAAAACAATTTGTCGATACATTTTACGAATAATCCTTTATGGGAGTCAGTATTGAAACCAGAAGTAGTAGTCAATGTCAACCGCTTCAGATTTTGGAAGAATGTTGATGTCTCTTAAGATGTTGAATCGATTGCAGAAGACCGCTTCTCGATATCTTTTACCATTTTTGTTCTATGGTGATAAACGTCAAGACCGGAAATTTTTAATTTGAACCACTTTCTGTCTGAAAACAGTGTTAACGAAGAAGATGAAATCTATTCTTAAGACAATTAATCGATTGCAAAATCTATTTCTCTATGTCTTTTACCGTTTTTGCTCTGATACCTGTTGACAGACAGACAGACGGACGGACATAAAACTTCCGACACTTCTATATAGCATAGCTTTTAAATCTAACAAGTGAGCTTCGCTTCATATTGTAAAAGTACGGTAGACTTCTAAAATGTCGAGAATCAGTACTGAAATGCGTCGTTTTAGATCTCTATTTTCTTTGTAATATTGAAGTAGGGTCAAAGATGAAACTTATTCCTGAAACTCTGAAGCCATATCACGAAGTCATATACTCGTCTTTGTTATATGAAGATTAATATTCAAACCGGAAGTGGCAGTAGATTTATACAACTTCCGGTTACACTAAACATATAAAGTCGAAGGTGGAACACATTCTTTGGGATCTCAAATGATTGCGGAAATCTGCTTCTTGCTATCTTTTACTGTCCTTCCTCTATGGAAAGCCATAATGAAATCGTAAGTAGTCGTAAATTTCTATCATTCTGGTTTACCGGACAGGTGGGAATAAAGATAGTATCTTACCTTCAGGCGCTGAATCGATTCCAAAAGTTCGCTTGTCGCCATCTGTTTACCGGTTTTGTTCCATGACGATCACTCTTCGAACCAGAAAGGAATAATTTCTACCACCTCCAGTCAAGACAGGATTTATAAAGAATTTAATAATAATAATAATAATAATAATAATAATAATAATAATAATAATAATAATAATAATAATAATAATAATAACAATAACAATAATAACAATAATAATAATTTTAACAAAAAAACCCTTTTTCTCAATTTTCCCGCTCAGATACACGACGGAGACATGTGAATTGTACCGTTTCAAAGGCTGTTCTATTCTCAAGAAAATGAGATACGAACCATGATCCTAGTATAAATAAGGATGTCTCAGGAAATTTTTACCTGAGATCCTGTTTTACACGGGAATTTATGGTACTGTGGGCATATTTCTTTTTTTTGGTGGGCTTACTTTTGCACCTAGAAAATTGACATTTTGCACATACATTCAGTGTACTCCTTAGTATTTTGCAGATATGTTTCAGATCTCTGCGTTGCCACAAGTTGTGTTCAAACGGGTAAAAAGGTAAAAAAGGGATATTTTTTAAATCCCTTTTTCGCGATTTTGCCGCCTCAGATACATGATGAAGACATGTGAATTTTACCGTTAGAAAGTATTTTCCATTTTGAAGAGAATGAGGTACGAACCATGATCCTAGGGTAAATAGGGATGTCTTAGAAAATTTCCCGTTTTATGAGGGAATTTGGAGTAGAAACTTGAAGTTTTGTAGACATAGTCACTATGTCCTTAATATTTTTGAGTTGATTTTGAGATCTGTGTGTTAACATAGGGGCAGGGGTCTAGAGGTGCTAAGAAAAAAGGGATTTTTTAAAAACAAAAATCCCATTCTTTTTTTTTTTTTGCGATTTTTCCAGCCTCAGATACATGATGGGACATATGAATGGTACCGATTGAAAGACTGTTTTATTATGAAGAGAATGAGGTACAAAACATGACTCTAGTATGTCTCAGAAAAATTTTATATTACATCCAAATCTTTCGGAGTCATCTAGGCCACTGTGGGGATGTTCTTAGCTCATTGGTAAATATATTCTCCCATCTTTACTATTCAAGATAGAAGCTTGAAATTTTGTACACACGTTTCGTACACCACTTAGTATTTTTTAGTTGATTTTCAGATCTGTGTGTTAACACAGGGTGTTTCGACGAGTCCCAAAATAGAATACAGTTTTTTTTTTTTCACCAAAAGTTTTATTTTCCCTCAAACTTTCCGTCTCAGGGACATGATAGGGAAATGTGAATGGTACGGCGTATAATAAGAAAAAGAAATTTGAAATGTAATTTCTGGCAACACTATCAGGTTAACTTTTCAGAGGTTAACAGGATTTTCCACTAGTGTTATGTTCTTCCAATGAATTCAATTTGATTATGAGATTTAAACTGACTGTTACTTCTTCTTAATTAAAGTTGAGAGTTTACTATCGCCTTGGTGAAAGGGGGATCGTACAAGCTTATTTACGTCTCTCGTTTACACTAATTTTGGACTAGAAGTTTTCCCAATCATCCCTTCCACCGGGAAAGTATACGCATGTTTTGCCAACCTTCCCCTGAGCTTGGGAAAGACTCAAGCGGAAGAGTTGGTAGCAACGTGTTTGGCTGCGTCCGAACTATCCGAATATAAAAATTAGCAAATAAAAATATCGACTTAAACCTTTCTTATCTAACTGGAAGTTTGGCGCGAGGGATAGTTCACTACATAAATATAATTAAAATCATGTACATTCCGCAACCTGTTCTCGCGTCTCTGTTCAGCACTAAAAACAATCACAAAAAAAAGAAATATCTGGCAAACAATGGAAACACTGGGACTTAGATGTCAATCGTTCATATTTAACAGAAAGCAAAATTAATAACTTTACATGCACTGGTTTTACACGGGAAGTTTGAATACTAACATATATCTGAGCTGGAATGAACAATAAGTATTAATCATTTACATCACTAAAACAACACTCTCATCAATGACATCAAATAAACAATAATTTTTCGAAATAGTACTTTGGAATTCCCTATCTAGCTAAACAACATGTAAAAAAAAATATAAAACTGAAAAATGTTTACATAACATAATTATACGCATGCGTTTTAATGGATTGTGACCGTTTGCGTTGTGAGTTTACGTTTGTTATCTTTTTTTTTTTCTTTTTTTTTTGATTCGACGTTCACTATTTAGTGGCAATACGAGACACCTGACGGGTAAAACACAATCCCAAAGCTAGAATCACTTCTGCATTCCGTCGATAAGTTCCTGAATTAGGCAAACTTGATGTCAATACTCGCGAAACTTATTTTCCTGATTGCTCCTATTATTTTAATTCACCTTTACTTACGTCACATTGTCCTCAAAAATGGTGTGGCCACCTTGTCGTTCCCCTGGACTTGCAGAGCTCTAATGGAACCAATTGCATAAATTTCGAGTCTTCTTGTTTAATATGACGATCGTTACTTCCAGAAATCATTTACACACGTTAAACCTTTTTCTACATATTGTTCAAATCACGATGCTTTTAATAAAATGAAGTTTCACTGAAAAACTGTGTCATAGAATCGGGTCGCGTCACGCATCCATTGGGTCCTCTTTTCCGATTGCTGAGCGTCCCTCCTGAACACACAAAGCATGTGTACAGAATGCACTTAGGACGTAACATAGTTTCCGATTGGTCAGTTTTTGAAAAGTTGTCCAATCACCACTCATTTTAGAAAATCACCGGAAGTACGAAATAGTCTAGTAGCTTCTAGAACTTTCTCGAAGCTATTCAACCGGAAGTTTCATCATCTTTGAAACAAAGAATCTCTGCTTTGCACACACACATTCACAAGAAAAGTCAGTTTGTGGCGTCGAAGAGAAGTCATGTGCTAAACGAGCATGCACATAGTTGCCAACTATTATGTTTTATCACCAAAAGTCATTTATAAATTTAATAAAATATACGCATTAATTTTTCTTGCTGTCGGTGGTCGATAGCAAATGGCGCCCACAGAGAATTGGCAATATTGTATTCACAAAATTGCCAAAGGACCCTGGGTGTTTACATCTGGTCCTTAATTTTGATGCACCCTGTATATGGTTCGATTTTACTGTTTCATGATAATGGTGAACACAACGTTTCCTTGTGGGGACGAACATAATAACACTATATAGGAGCAACTTGGGGTAAATGTGAAACATTAGCATTATAATTTGGAGGAACTATTCACTGTTGTAGGAGCATTATTGGTGGAGCATTATTTACGAAGCACTAGTAACACCATTTTGCACTATTTTATACGCCTTGCTATTATTTTGAGCGATAGGTCTTTACACCTGTATGTTCGGTCACTTTTTTTTTTTTTTTTTTTTGGTCACTTTTTATATAATTATGAAATGTTTTCTGTCTTTTAATGTCTTTTCATTAAAATATGTAATTTTCTATCATTTTGGTAATTTTCACTCGATATTCTAAACTATGGTTTCTCACCATGTGCTTATGTTTTATGAACATTCACTATCAACAAAATCTATTCACTACAGCATTACAAAAACGTTATTTAACAAGTATACAAGTCCCATTTGGGTGAATAGTTAAGATTATATGAAAAGAAATATTCTTTCGACCTAATGAAATTATACGTGACTTTTTTTTTTTTTTTTTTTTTTTTTAAACTGGGAACGTATCGGAAACGGATTCGGGATTCGAAAATTAAAATGGAATCAATAACGGAATCGAATTTGTGCATTGCTTTACAATAGATAAACCTCAATACTTATTGGCTACAAACAAGTTTTGAAAAACTCCTTTCTCTTTTTTTTTTTCACAAACAGTACGGATATCTTTTTCGAGCATTTCAAAAGAAATCAATACAGTCTAAAATGAAAAATATTATCAATGTAATAATCTTTGTCATTACAATTTAACATTATTAAACTTAAAAAAAAATCTTTCACTTATCAATTTGGTGGGACAAAATTCAACAATCCTAAAAGTGATATTTCACAATAGATCTTATTCTCATATGTTCTATCAAGTGGTTCAAGATTTGAGAGGATCTTTAGAACAAAAATTTGTTCTTAACAATGTTTAACTATTCTGTAACAATATGACGGCATCCATTAAGGCTACATAACCGTTCATGTATTTAAGAAATATCATCTCTAACGTTTTTCTTATTAACACATTTTTATCGCATCCACATTTAATTACATCGAGGGCACAACGTCAACCTCGGTAAACAACATTTTCATAAAATCATTTTGTCGCTACTACTATCGGAGCATAGCCTTGCTACTGCTATCAGAGCATAGCCTATTTTCTATCCCAGACATACTTTGTCAACGGGGTACGTACATATATATATATCCACAATATTTCTTGAACCCATTTGTAAGCATCGTTATATATTCACCTTATGCCTCAGATAATTTGTTACCTGTTATTATTCTTTTGCAGTCATTAACCTCTCATCCATTACAATTACCACTCGTACTTCTCGATGACCAAAACAAACTTGGAATACAAACTTATTTTATTCCCACTAAAACAAATGATTGTTGACTATGTTAACGAAAAGAAATTATTTATATATTCTTTCCCCCTTTCTTTTTTTTTTTTTTTTTTTTTTTGTTCAAATTAATATTCTTACTTTTAGATAAATTTACTTTAGAATTAGCGCCAAAAGTTTGGAAATATATCTGTGTGTCTCCGTTACCTCCCATTTTTTTTTTTTTTTTTTTTTTTTTTAATCGATAACCAAAATAATGAAGTAAAAATGTAAAAGTTCAATAAGAAAAAGAACATCTAATTCAATAGTATCTGCATAATTATTGAACTGAACTATATTTCGAGCATTACTAACTAACCTTCTTCAGTGACTTGCTTACATATGTTTCTTCGATATATTTACTAATAAACATCACATTTATCTAAGAACCTAAAAATATGAACCAACACATAATATGACATTGATTATTAGAACTACTATAGCATATTTCGTAAAATTATTATAATGTTTTGTAAAATTGTTAACCACTAAACTGAACAAAACTTTCTTTCACAGAAAAGGTATGTTGCTTATGTCTTTGGCCTTAATCATCGTAAATGAAAATGAAAATGTGAAAAATGTACATCAAGGCTAATTCCCTAAATAACTCGGCTATTTGTTATTTAATACGTGAACGTTTTATTAAAAAAAAATGTTAACCTACTTAATTGGAATATTGTATGCATCATTACGACTAAATTACACGTAATACAAATTATATTGAAAGATTGAAAAATTAGTATATTATATTAAAGTTCAACAAAATTTACTGTAATGTGCATTTCTGTATATGTATATATATGAGTTTATATATTTTTTTTTCATACAGTAAAACACAATAACTTTTAAACTATGAATGCAAAATTTGTGAAACCTTACAAAAAAAAACCTAACATGTGAACATAAAATGGTATATGATTAAATCCAAATCCTATATTCATTCACTAAATATGCAAAGTAAATATACTCAAAAAGACTTACAAAGTTTGACATTACTAATGATTTCTGTATGCAATACGTGATATTTGAATCTTATTATTATTATTGTTATCTCATATCTTGTTCCTTACGTATCAGATAATTGAACTATTCATATACAAGCTTGCTTTGCGTAACTTAACTAATAAACTATCAAACATTGGGGTACATATGTACAAGTATGAGTGAAACGGCGTTTAAGCCTGACGTAGCGCTACCCTGTGTGTCATTGGTTGACAAAACAGGTCGTAAGCCATTAATTAAACAAAAATATAGGTTAATGATTTGATCCCGAAGATCAATGAGCGCTGGCTTACTAGTTTCTCATAGCTAGAGTGTGCGGGATCGCTGAACTTCCCGACGATTTACATAAATCGCTCTTGCACTAAATCCAAATCCCATCCCAGCTAAATGCTTCAAGCATTACAGCTATGTCATAATCGGGTAAATTGTTCCAACCCCTATTGGACTGTCAGTATCTAGACCTATAGAAGGTATTTCGAGAAAATAAAGACATGAAAAGGACAAGAAGAATACCCTGGGGGAGGAAAAGTTCGATACTACAGTCCCGCATCTCAATATCATCAACCATTTATTAATTATTAATAATTTTGGCCCGCTCCTACCTACAAAATTAGTAGGTTTACAACACATTCTCTTAAGGAACGCTGGCCGATATTAAAAATTGTGCGGCCTCACTGGCAAAGTACACTTATCAAATCCGGGCATATGGTCATATTTGAGATTAAAGTCATAATCGAGTGTATCATCCACCAATCTAACATTACAATATGGTCACCTTCGAGATTAAAGTCACAATCGAGTGTATCATCCACCAATCTAACATTACAATATGGTCACCTTCGAGATTAAAGTCACAATCGAGTGTATCATCCACCAACCTAACATTACAATAATTCATGACGTAAAATGACAATTTTCCAGTAGACTGATAGAATTACAAATACGTAAGATAACGCTAATCGGCTTCCAGCACAAACGTGTCATGCTTAATTTTTCCATTTTTTTTTTTCAATGTGGAGAAATAAAGAATAAGATTGTAATAACCTCAACGAAACAAGTAAATGAGGCCAACATTACGAGCCTGACTATGATTATCAGTGGGTTGAAAATGTTCAATTAAGAACCAACAGACTCTTTTCATAGAAGGAAGATTAAAAAGAACGGAAATTGGAAAATTTTCACATCCTGAATTAATTGTTACATTTAACAACCATCATTAAAAAAAAAATTAAAATGACATATCCATGGTTTACTTGATTCTACTTTAAACAATTATTATTCACATTTTTCATTTCCGAGAATAAATTTCTTTTTAAAATTTAAAATAACACTTATCAAATTTTGTTTAAAGTTACCGACATCAATGAATTTCAAGGTTGATAATATTTTTGATTATTACGGCCAATCTATATATATATTATATATATCTTTCATTTTTATAAACCAATTTTATTACAATACCAATTTTATGATCCAAATTTATTGTAGGTAATTACTACCTAATTTAAAAAAAACATTTTATATGTTGATACCAAATTGTATCGGTGATTATTGGGTCCATCGCATCCATAAAATAATATAACATTCGTTCACCAACGACATGATGGCCTTGTCGCATTTTACCTTTACATACAAATAATACATTATTTTATTTTGTGGAAACGATGCACCCCGAAGAAAAGA
The DNA here is from genome assembly GCF_964235325.1 of Thermobia domestica. Taxonomy (NCBI): domain Eukaryota; kingdom Metazoa; phylum Arthropoda; class Insecta; order Zygentoma; family Lepismatidae; genus Thermobia; species Thermobia domestica. Next base: position 33,069,911 of record NC_137456.1, read on the forward strand.
AGAAGGAATCGGTTTGATTAAAATCCGAACAATTACAATTTATTGTTTTTCTCGAGTCAATGAAAAATGAACATCTGATAAAATATAAAATTTTAAGCGTCAAACTAAATATCTTGTCCTTAAATATATATATTAAATGTCACAGACCGAAAGGGAATTTTGAAGTGTGTGTGTCTAAAGGCCAAATTCACACACTAGCTGAGGGCCCAACCGGATGCCAACTCGATTTCGTCACTGTAATTTTGAAAGAGAATAGTAGTGACGCCTCTAAGGGTTAGATTGCATTCTGACCTCTTCATTCTTCTTATTTTATAACGTTATTACTTTTAAATTTTTACTAAACCTTAAACTTTATTAATGTAATAATAAATACCTATTGACTTTGTGTAATAATTATTCGTATGAATCAATTTGTGATCAAGTTTAACAGTTTCAACCTTGTTTTGTATTATTATTTTTTTTTTCAATCACATTTAATAATATTTTTAGAATTTTGACACTACAATGTATAACCAATTCAATTTCGTGGGTTTACTGTACTCTTACATATATTCAATGACAAAGACAATCATCGACGAACGAACACATTTTTTTTTTTTTTTTTCCAAGACATGTTTCAAAATACAATTGTGTTTACATATTTCCGCCAACAAAGTAAACGACAAAAAAATGTTTGCAAAATAATTTTAAGTATGCATGTACTCTCATTTGTGATATATGTTCTCTAAAGATCCTATCAGAGTCTCTAAGAGTACCTAAGCAATCTCTAAAATTCCTATTAATGGCTTTAAACAGGGTTAACAGGTTTTTTTTTTTTTTTTTTTCAAAATCCACATTTTTTAGTATTATGGTAATAAAACAACACAAAATGATATAGGTGAAACTTTATTCAGACCTCCTCTCCTTTTATCCTGAAATAAACACAAATACACAAACAAATCATTTAAAATTTCGTGAGTGTGGTAGCGTCCACACGAAATAATAATGGTTGGAAAATGGGTAGTGTTTATAAAATTTTGAATCAAAATACATTCGCGAACTAATTTCAATTTATCTTTACCTCTCCTTTTCCTTAATCATCCTTCCTGGGTCCCTTTTCTTTCTCCTGGTCATCCTCAACTGGAATTAATCCTGAAATAAAATTTTATTAAACACACATTTATTATCTCACGTACCTGTTGTAATGGTGAAAAATATGGCTGGCTGGATGGATGGTCTTCTTTGGTAAGCTGTAAGAGAAATCCCTAAACATACGGATTGGTGCGGTCACTTTTTTTTTTTTTTTTTTTTTTTTTTCAACGGAGCAATTGTAATCCACTGGAAAAATTAGTCATAACTGCTTTATTTCATGTCTCTTTTCGGGATTCAGTTCAAATTCGGGGCAAGTTTACACTTCAATCACACTAACCCTTTCATTTTCCATCGATGCCGATTACACTTGTATGACTGTACTTTTTCACGCTTACGAACACTTCTCCAATTGTTTTTCCTAATTCTCGAACCTTTTTTCCCTCTTACTACAAGCTTATTGAATTTCCACGCGAGGGCACGTTTACGTTTGCAGTGGTTGGATCTGCCATGCCTAATGGTACCTTGCACGAATAACTGACTGCGCTTGCATTTCTTAAAATTTCTCCGAGTCGTTGTTTTTATAATTTGGATGTTTAATTCGGGATGGGCTCGCTTACATTCTAACTTTAACTTATGTCTGGTTCGTTTGGAATTGCGCTTGATTTGTTTCGGAGTATGCCTACTAACGCGTTTTTCATTCGTTCTGAACTCACCATCTAGCACATGTTTGTTATTTGTTCGTTTACATTGCGCGCACATTTTGGGGCTAAGCTGACGAATATTCGAGTCATCAAAAACGAACGGCTGTTTTACTTTGAGTTTATTTGCATGGTCAAGTTTTCTCTTTTCGTTCGTTCGCGGCGGCATGACACTAACTTTAAAATTTGCACGCGCAAAGAAATTGACTTTACTACACTCATGGCTCACTTGTCTATTACTACTGTTACGCCTACAAACCCTGATCTTACTAATTATACGTCGAGACAACCTTTTATTTCGGATTAACATACTACGAAAACTCGATTGATTACTCCGTACTGCCTTGCCTTTCATTTGTGTCGGATTCTTGCACTTGACTCTTTTTGCTAGTGCGCGTTTATTTTCCAATCTACTTTTACGGACAGTGTTATTTTCTTGCCTGGTTACGGGTAAGAGTACTGGCGAATTAATTACACAAGAACCACTGACTATGCAAAACGTAATTCTCTTTGCGGGCTTACACTTCAAACTCTTCACTTCAAGTTGTTGATCTACACCACGAAACTCAAAGTCGATGAGGACAGAATCGAATTGCAATATAAAGACGTAACTCACACTGAAAGACAGATACGGTACTACAGACGCATGTGTAGTTGTAGAATCACGCAAAACAATTCGCTCGCAACACAAATACAACATGAAATTTTCAACATCGCAGAAAAATAACAACTTAACTCTCAAGCCTTCGCTGGCGTTTCCGAGAGGGTGGGTACGCGCTTCCACTACGCTACCATTCGTTTTATATAACTCATCGGCATCTTTCGCCGGCACTGCAACTACATCTAAAATCTGTCTGCCTACAGATGCTCGCATTGAATCGTGATTGATTACTATCTCTGTATTGCCTACTTTCTCTCGTTTTTCCTCACATATGTTTATCGTCGACTTTTCTTCAAACATTTCACGCGACTCATTAATTTCCTGTTCGGCCTCGCAAAACAATTCTTTCGCCATTACGCAAAGATGTTTATTAGAATCGTATTCAAAAGTTTCGCAAACACTACTTCCCTGAACTACAACTTCCGGTGTAAACAAACAATTATTTTCTAATACAACATGATCTTTAAATAACTCATACTTCTCTTCTGTAACCTGAGCTTTTGCGTACACGGGAGTTTCGATTTCCAAATCATCTGCCACTTCGTACTCTACGCTTGAAATTACACTAACACTAGCCTGCTGTACTATTAAAGGTGGTGGTTCAATAACTATAGGTGTAGAAATCTGACATCGCTCCGTACAATTATTTTCGACGAAGGTGACTTTAGCTCGCGCTTGTTCTACAAAATTGTCCACTGAACTCTTTTTGCTTTCTGAGCGTTCAGACTCAATTGACCTACTTTCACAACTATCCGACTGTTTGACACTTAACGGTGGTGACTGAATTTCGACGGGAGATAAGATCTCATATGTTTCCTGACATGAATTGTATACTATGCTTACTCGCGCATACTGCGGTTCGCTTTTCAACGGTGGTATTAATTCCCAACATCTTTCAAAATTCGTAAACTCAAAATCATAAAACGCATGTCTATTCCATACTTTCAGTTCACTTGCAGCTGTAGGGTGAGTCGATGATACTGACCTACATGACGGCTGCTTGCATGCATCTACTTTGGATGAATCAGCTGATTGCTTATTCGTAGTCTTTTGTTTCTTACGCCTACCGGGTTCACTTGCAAGCTCTTTCACAATTTGTTCGTGCAACGATTGATCATACCGTGAATCACCTATTTCCTGATATCGTTCTAAAAGAGACTGTAATTCTTGCAGTGTACGCCTACCTATTACTATAATTCGTCTTCGACCATCTGTTCGCACTTCCGCCGTAACGTTAAATATAAATGGCCAACTGTGTACCGTAAATGTAACTTTCTTCGGAACATTCGTATTTTGGTCTTTACCTAATGGCTCAATACTTTTTGACAAATGAATTCTACGCCAAGTGACATAGTTATTTTCTTCACTCTTGTCTAAATGTATATCGCAAAGACTTTCATCTATGAACACTGCAAATGACCTCATTTTGTTTTACTTCTTTTTTTTTTTTTTCAAAAACAAAAACAAACTCACAACTGAACTTTGGATTCTTTCAAGCGTTTAATGTTGACTTCCATTTTCTAAGATTTCCCCTCAAACTAGTAACTAGTGCCATTTTCCTTTACACTACCAACACTTTCGATCTGATCTGGTTTCGAACTCACGACCATATCATTGATCTGTGCAGACTGCTTTTTAGACAATGCTTGAAGCATGTTCTTTAATTCCTCAGACTCGGACATTTTGTACAGATTCAATAATCAGTAACTAAAGAAAGCTAATAATTTCTCTAATTCAAACTAAGAATGCACTCTATTGGTTGCTAATGATTTCTCTACAGAAACACAAACATAATAAAACACACAATTAACAACAAATTATTTAAAAGTAAGACACTCTGAAGCAATGCACAAATTGGTCGCGGATTTTACTTTTGTGCTTATTAATACCAGTGCAGAATAAGAATGAACAAGGTCACCGTATTATGAATCTGTCCCAAGTTGGTTTCTGGATCAAGTAACTATATCTTCCTGGGAAGGCAACGCCAATTAAGTGTGCTATTATCAATCTGTCCCGGGTCAGTTTCGGCACCAATTAAATATACTATCGCCTTGGTGAAAGGGGGATCGTACAAGCTTATTTACGTCTCTCGTTTACACTAATTTTGGACTAGAAGTTTTCCCAATCATCCCTTCCACCGGGAAAGTATACGCATGTTTTGCCAACCTTCCCCTGAGCTTGGGAAAGACTCAAGCGGAAGAGTTGGTAGCAACGTGTTTGGCTGCGTCCGAACTATCCGAATATAAAAATTAGCAAATAAAAATATCGACTTAAACCTTTCTTATCTAACTGGAAGTTTGGCGCGAGGGATAGTTCACTACATAAATATAATTAAAATCATGTACATTCCGCAACCTGTTCTCGCGTCTCTGTTCAGCACTAAAAACAATCACAAAAAAAAGAAATATCTGGCAAACAATGGAAACACTGGGACTTAGATGTCAATCGTTCATATTTAACAGAAAGCAAAATTAATAACTTTACATGCACTGGTTTTACACGGGAAGTTTGAATACTAACATATATCTGAGCTGGAATGAACAATAAGTATTAATCATTTACATCACTAAAACAACACTCTCATCAATGACATCAAATAAACAATAATTTTTCGAAATAGTACTTTGGAATTCCCTATCTAGCTAAACAACATGTAAAAAAAAAATATAAAACTGAAAAATGTTTACATAACATAATTATACGCATGCGTTTTAATGGATTGTGACCGTTTGCGTTGTGAGTTTACGTTTGTTATCTTTTTTTTTTTCTTCTTTTTTTTTGATTCGACGTTCACTATTTAGTGGCAATACGAGACACCTGACGGGTAAAACACAATCCCAAAGCTAGAATCACTTCTGCATTCCGTCGATAAGTTCCTGAATTAGGCAAACTTGATGTCAATACTCGCGAAACTTATTTTCCTGATTGCTCCTATTATTTTAATTCACCTTTACTTACGTCACATTGTCCTCAAAAATGGTGTGGCCACCTTGTCGTTCCCCTGGACTTGCAGAGCTCTAATGGAACCAATTGCATAAATTTCGAGTCTTCTTGTTTAATATGACGATCGTTACTTCCAGAAATCATTTACACACGTTAAACCTTTTTCTACATATTGTTCAAATCACGATGCTTTTAATAAAATGAAGTTTCACTGAAAAACTGTGTCATAGAATCGGGTCGCGTCACGCATCCATTGGGTCCTCTTTTCCGATTGCTGAGCGTCCCTCCTGAACACACAAAGCATGTGTACAGAATGCACTTAGGACGTAACATAGTTTCCGATTGGTCAGTTTTTGAAAAGTTGTCCAATCACCACTCATTTTAGAAAATCACCGGAAGTACGAAATAGTCTAGTAGCTTCTAGAACTTTCTCGAAGCTATTCAACCGGAAGTTTCATCATCTTTGAAACAAAGAATCTCTGCTTTGCACACACACATTCACAAGAAAAGTCAGTTTGTGGCGTCGAAGAGAAGTCATGTGCTAAACGAGCATGCACATAGTTGCCAACTATTATGTTTTATCACCAAAAGTCATTTATAAATTTAATAAAATATACGCATTAATTTTTCTTGCTGTCGGTGGTCGATAGCAAGTTTCATGAATGGGGAATGAAAGAAACATGACTCAGCATGTCAGAAGGCTACTGATGATGTGTCAGTAGAGACAAAAGACACACCCACTATAAAACATACTACTGGCTAAACCAGAAACGTCTTAGTTACTGTTCCATTCTCAGAGGGTTTTTTTTTTTTTTAGAACATGCGTCGTGTACTTATGTAACATCCTATATTACTGAGAAAGTAACCCCGATAGCGAACTCTGATTTCAGATTTGAACTTAACATGCTGAATTAGTATAGAACTTCAGACTTTTATCCCAGAAATATAACTTCTTTTAGAACATTGTAATTATACCACATCTCAAAAACAGTTTTCATATTTTTGTACCTAATTCGAAACGTCACATATTTGTCCGTTTGCAAAATATACCTTTAATAATTAAACACAGGAAAAGGTAAGTGAACAATTCTTTCAGACGGTTTTAAAATTAAACTTTGGATATCTTCCCGTTTCGCCTTGTGCCTGTTTTCATTACTTCAGGCTATGATGCTAAGATAGTGTATGCTAATTTGATTGTAAGGCGAAACAGGAATTCCCGTTTGCCCTTTCCATTTCGCCTTACACCAGCGAAGTTAATTTTCAAATTATGATAGGGAAATTTTGTGTCATTTTTTTAAAACATTTGTAAGGCTAGTAGTATTTACGTTTGAACGAATAGAACAGCGTATAATCAAAGTAAGTATTCAGAATACTGTGTTATTTGCGTCACTGTTTAAAAAAATGCTCCTGAAACCTTGTATTTGTACCTCACGTATGAAGAAGAGAGCGGCGGAAGAACGAACATCAACAATTACTAAGACATATAGGTAAGTATATATAATAGTTGTAATAAGGTATAAGTTATTTTGACACTGAAGCTTCTTTGCATGTTTCTAATATTTATTCTTGCAACTTCTCCAAAACTTACTTTAGAACTTTAGATGTGGAACTTTTTGAATGTCATTTTAACTAGCACACAAGAACATAGTCCATTTTTTTTATTTATAGTATAACACAATTATATGGGATGCAAATAACCACTCGCCTTTGGCGAGTGGTTCATCGGTGCCGGCGAGTATTTAATATCATACCGAATATACCGAATATATGATTTATATCGAGGAATGTGGTCTAGTAGCTTTCATCTTGAGCTAGAAAATTTTGCTGCTTATTTGCATTCCTGAATTAGCCGGTCGTAGTTAAGCAATATTCCGTTTGTCTTTACTTTCTCGAGGGAAAGTATACTTTTTTTCTCTGTTGATGTTTAAAATGAATTTATTTTCTTCTCTCCAGGGAGGAGATTGCTAAGGGAAATTAGTGTAGTGAAACTGTGTTTGTTGTCTCTATTTTTGGTGCCGTCAAACACTCTCTATATAACGTACGAGCATGAACCGGCCACCACTACCGCAAAGATTGAATAAATTGAAGATGGAAGGATCGTGGAGTGAAACGCACGATAACAAAAACTTTTATTCGTGGATGAAGGCGTTGATACTAGTAGAATTCTTGGAAGTTATATTTTAGTAGTCAAGAAAATAATTTATCATTTCCTACTTCCTTCTTGCTTTTTTTTTTAAATGTTGAAAATCTGATATGACAATAGTAATATTAATATAATAATATTAATATTAAAGCATTTTCTTTACAATGTCTGTGTTATTTATTCTAGTCTTTTTATCTTCAAAAGGTTTTCGGCACTGTTGGAACTTTGGAGATTCTTTGTCAGTGCGACAGGATTGTAATGGATGGGACACTTAAGACTGTACCTCGCCTTTTCTCCCAAATGTACACCCTGCAAGGAAAATATTTCGGCCAGCTATTTGTTCTCCTCTTCTGCATATTTCCGAGTAAAAAGCAAGACACACATGTAAGATTACTGGAGGTAATCAGGAAAGAAGCTGAGAAATTTGGGCTGCGTTTCAAATTGAAAGAAGTTTGTATTGATCTTGAGAAAGTAACAATCAATGCAGAGTAACAATGCAGAAAATAACTATCAATAAAGTATTTCCTGGTTAAAATCAAAGGATGTTCCTTCCACTTCTCTCAGTCTGTATGGAGGAAGATTCAGCAGTTAGGACTTTCTCAATTGTACAAAGAGAACACTGAAGTGAAAAGATGGATTCAACATGCAGCAGCACTACCTCTGGGACCAACTTCCCATTTAGATGTAGTGTTTGTACGTTTGCAAGAAAATGCGCCTGACGTTCTATGTAAGAAGGAGTTCCATGATTATCTTGTAGACACGTGGCTGGATGATGGTGACACGTTATTTTTCTGTATGTTTTCTTTCCTACGTAGATAGCTGGCGTTTAGTGAAAGTTTTTTTTTTTTTTTAATATTAATTCATTAATTAAGCTATTCTGGGCACTGTACAGTAAATCATTTTTTTTTTTCCATTAACATCTCATGTAAAGTGTAATATAGATTTTCTTGCCACGTGCATGTATTGAAAATTCTGTATTTACTAATTTGTATATTATCAAAAGAATACATTCTTTTGATTTACAAAAGAAATAAATTAGTTTCATCCAAAATTTTGCAACGTAGATTCTTCTGCAATCCTTTGAATTTTTAATATGCTAATGATTTATTTTTTACCTATTTGCAGTGACTTGTGGAATCACTTTGAAAACGATCAAGAACGAACGACTAACAATGCAGGAGAGTGGCACGCCAAATTACGAAGAAAGGCATCAAGGGATCACTTAGTCACATATTCTTTCATTGAATTAATGAAAAACAAGCAAGGTGAAAATGAAAGACTGCGAGTAATTCTTCAAGTGGTTTATCAGAGAAAACTTAGAAAGCTAAAGTAGAGACAGGTTGACGACAGGATTCACCGCCTAAAAGATGGACCTAACAGTGAAATTGATGTAATTTCATATATTGATGCTATTTCATATTATATCCATCCATATTTCATATTATATACAACTTGGTATGCTATTTCGGGTGTGATAATAAAATTTATGTTCTTGTAAGATATTTGAGTTTAATTTGTCTGTAATAGAAGAGACGTTGCATTGGAGTTTTTTTTTTTTTTTTTTTTTTTTTTTCAGAATGAAAATTCCCTTGTATGTTATAAGATGAAACAGGAAAAGGCCAGATGGGAATTCCCGTTCCGCCTTAAGGTAACATCTTTATCGGTTGTATGTCAAAATGTTTTGAGGGCATAAGGCAAAGCGGAAAAAAGGCCAAACGGGCATAAATTAGTATACTAAAATACATTCATTTAAAAAGCGATAGAAAGATTCGGGGGACATAGACATACAAAGTTTCATTTATAATACAAAATAAAATCTAAGTTCGTAGCTTCCATTTTTTTTTTACTCTGTATTGTTTTTTTTTATTATTATTATTTTCCCATCGTTAGATTTGTTATCGGTACGATTTCTTTTTAAACATTGACCCAAGCTCTTTTATTTTACTAAAGATAATTTGAGGTTTTAGCTTTAGTGAAAATGGCAAAACTGCTCTTGTAGAGCAACCTGTAAAACAAAAAGCTATGTATAATAAATTGAGCCCTTTTCCTTTTTTGACTTGTAAAATATATTATTTGAAAGCCTCATATTTGTAACTATTTTCTCATAATTGTTTGGACCTAGTTTAAATGGGTATCATAACTTGAGTGGCCTAAATTGTATGTTGCACATCTGATATACAGGGTTGTCAAAGGTGTGAAAACGATGGAATAAATTTAGAACCTTACCAAAACTATGAAATCGAGGTTTATTGGTGGTTTGATGCATGACAGAGTGAAAATATTCCACTTTACATGAGAGCCTCTGCAACTATTTGGGAATGTATCATACTGGATTTTAATTAATTCAGTAGAATGGGAACTTTACGATCCCATACTATTTTTGAAATAGGGCGTGATTTCGTAACGGTAGTGTGGTAGTTTCCTCTCTGCTTGTTTGCATTCTGAACAAAATTATGATCATAAATTTACAATGAGAAGTTTTTGTATATGTTCTAGACCTATGTGATCAAAATTTCGTTAACAAAGACTATAGAAAACAATCTTATTAATGTCTTTAAGAAATCACACTTTTTTTTTTTCAAAAATAGTAGCGTATCGTAAAGTCCATATTTCACACAATTAACTCAAATCCAGTATGGCAACTTCCAAAATGGCCATAGAGGCTCTCATGTAATATGGAATATTTGCAGTCTATTCTGCATCACAAAAAAAAGCCTCGATTACATATTTTTAGTAATGTTCTGAATTTATTTGATTGTTTCCACACCCTTGGAAATCCTGTATATTAAGGTATATGCAACCAGCGATATAAGCCAATGTTTCAATTAATGCATGCATATGCTTCAGTAGGACCCCCCCCCCCAACAAAAAATGCATAATATTTTGTGATTCCAGCAAAACGTTTACCTACATAATGAATCTTATGCATACAAGTGCATCAATTAACACAGTTTTCATTATGCATTTAGATGTATCCTTAAAAATTGTGCATCTAAAGGTTTAGCTGAAATCACAACAGTTATGCATTTTTTGGTGTCAACTAACGCGTCTGTGGTTCTGTGTGTGTGTTCTGTATGAAGGTTGTAGAAGACAAGCACATTTGCCGTGTATTTGGTTACTAATACCGGCAATTTAGTTACTATAGTTACAAAACAAACAGTAACTGAGAAATCTCAAATCAACAGATAAGTACACTAATAAAGACTATAGTTAGATATCAACAGCGACGCGACTAGGCTAGTTGTTGCCCGGAGCAAGAACTCGCCTTAGCCCCGCCAAGAACTCTGAATAATCAAACCAAAATGCTCCCCGACTACACTTAATATTGGCATCACACAATAATTCCCTTATTCAATTTCTTCTTTAAGTGGTAAAGCTTAATTTCAAAATTGGATTACATAATTTTATTTTAGTATATACAAGGTAAAACACCAAACTAATTAGTATTTGATTGTCAAATGGCGGGTGGGTGTGCAAAGTGCGTTAAGTCAAAAATTAGTGTTTTACAGAAATCGCATTTGAAAGTTCAGACTTAAATCCAAAATCCGTTTTTGGGAAAATGATTAGATGTTGTAGCTCTTCATGTTAATAAGACTGTTTTTTGGATTTATGTCTGAAACCCAAAAACAGACTTTTGGACTTATATTTGAACTTTGAAATACTACTTCTCTAGAACACTAACTTTTGACTTAACGTACTTAGACACCACCCGTCAAATAATCTGAGAGTAACATGCTTGATATATTCTTATAGTCTTATCATAATAACTGCAAATCACAATGTTTTTTTAAAATTATATCAGGATGTGTATATGTGTAGAATGAATCGTCTGTTGGTTTAGAATATTTAACTACGACAAACAGTCAAGCTGTTGTATCGAGTATTATGCTCGGACATTTTGCAAATCTCTTAAATCGATACAAATTAAATGAAAACACAAAAAGCTGGAATTAAAATTTAACTTTGCGGGTTCTTTTGGCTGCAAAGATGTTTACAATGTCCTCAAAAGGTAGCTTTGAAGCTAACTTATGCTCTATGGACATGGTTCTTAGATTAGTAAGTCGTTGTTGTCCTGTTAGGTTTCTGAGATATTTTTTTTATTATTATCTTTAGTTTGCTGATCATAGTGGAAATAAATATTTGCCGTTTTGTGTGACTTCCAATCCGGCGAATGGGGCACAAGCCCTTTTTGTCCCTCCTTAGTTACCTCACTGGATATCAATTGGTTTTAAGTATGCCTGTTTAAATTTTATGAGGTATCTATTAATGAAAAGCCAAAATAACCCGCATGATATATCTCTGATTCTTAACTTCAAAGTAGCACTTAACAAAATTAGATTTAATCAGTCGGAGAAACCTACAATTTAATATTCAACTTACCAACCATAAATTAATCCTGAGCTAAAAGAAACTACTTGCACCAAATGTAAGATATCATTGATGTTTACAGCTTACATGAATATCCAGTTCAAAATCTTCAATTTATCAGGAAGGGAAAGCACTTTTCAAAATAAGTAATCTTCCAATGGTAAAAATAAGCGAAGAAATAAGTCAGTAACTTTCTTAATTCACTACCACTTTATCTAAGCCCTCTTGTGGCCATTAACAAAAATAAATTCTAACGAAACTGGTCTTTCTTGTTCTGTCCGGCTGAGCGGACCAGAAAGTACCTACAATCATCCGACAAGCCGTAACAAGTGCTGAGTTGGCAGGTAACCAAAATGGACGACACTTTTCGGTTTGCTTTTATCACGCACACGGGAGCTACTACAACTATCCTAAGACACTGGGACACTTAAACAGAACCAAGGGGCTACCAGCTGCACGACCGCAAGAAAGAAAGAAAAAAAAAATCACACAAGTGAAGTCAAGGAAGATTGCCAAAAGAAATCAACAACTTTCGCTCTAGCACTCATGCGGATTTAGAACGGGGAAAAAGAGACAAGTTAAAGCAAAATTCGAACTACTAGCCTAAATGGTAAGAATAGAAAGGTCAAGTTTAAGAACAATAGATTTCAGATAGACGATTACAAGCAATTTTAATTGAACACCGCTGTTCTTTTTCGAAACTTAAGGTTGTAGCAAAGTTTTATACTAAAGCAGGGGCAAAGTGAGGGGGAAATGCTGGGAACGGTGTTCCCTCACTTCCAGATAATTATGTATGGCGTTCTTAAAAGTGTATAAGGGGCAAATATTGTCACGGTAGACGGCGTGAAGTCGTGCATCCCTCTACCTATCCAGATTCATTTTTAGCACTGTACTACAGTGATTCCAAACCTGAGGTACGCATATTCCAAAGGGTGCTTGTCGGTTCTTTTAGAACTTGTACATTTAGAGCAATTACTTATACAGTGTAAATAATCTGTAACCATTAGATTTGGATTAGGAGTTAGATTTGTGGGATTTCAGGAGTTATGGCAATGCTAGCCCATCACGTGTGAGCGATGACATCTCTCAGCGATCACAATGTCCGGTGAATCGGGGAGGACGAAAGAAATGGAGAAGGTAGGAAGCGACCTGGGACCTGTTCGTCAGGTACCATCCCGGCATTTGCCTAGTGTGAATGAGGAAAACCGAGAATAACGTCACTCAGAATTTTTTCCCTGAAAACGCTTTTACGCTTTTTCAACCTAGTATCCTCACCGGGAATCGAACCCGAGACCGCTCGCAACGACAGCGAGAGCGCTATAGCGACTTCACTACGCAGAGCCATTGAAAGCATTAGAAAATAAAATGTTTATTTACATCTCCCATTTATACTCTGCAGGCTAAAGGAGACAGTACATTACTAAAAGTGGATTATTCTGAGGGAATTGGTGGAATGTGAATGTGGCATGGAAATGGGAAAACTCCGAGAAAACGCATGGACGCTGTGTTGTTCAACATGAACTCACATAGTCTGAGACCAAAGCAAGGCCACATTTATCAGAGCTCTACGACAAGTGTCTCCCCATTGATGAATGGGGAAGTTTGAAACTTTTCGTTGAGACCAGGGTATTCATGATCCCTCAACCTTGCAGTATAAATAATTCTTATGTTAGGAGAGACACATTTGAGATTTTGTCTATAGAAAATTTGGAAAATTATCTCACACTTTCTAAAGCCCAAAAGAAAAATTAATTGTAACTCTTTAAAAGCAGAAACTGTTAGTTTGGTAATATACAGGGGGTTTCAAACAACACCGACAACGTTTGGGAGGTGATTCTTGGTATCAAGATAAGACAAAAAGTATGGACCAACCTGGGTGCACAAATGCTTCCTTTCGGAGTAATAGGCCGGCAAAAATATGAGAAAATGAACTTTAAAGATACATAGCTCCAAAACTATGAGACCTACCATAGTCGGGTCAAGACTTCATTTAGGAACTAGAGTGTGCTCTATCCAAATATCTATGCTTCAGAATCCTGTTGTATTTCATACAGGAACTTGATAAGTACTTCAGATTATGCGCCCTTATCCAAACTCCGTCCATAGAAATGGTTGCGTCAGTATCTTAGGATTCTGAAACATATATATTTGGATAGCGCTGATATTAGTTTCTAAGTGAAGTCTTGACCCGACTACGGTAGGTCCCATAGTTTTGAAGCTTTGAACCTTTAAAGTTCATTTTGTTTTTTTTTCGCCAGCCTGTAACTCCGAAAAGAATGATTTGTGCACCCAGGTTGGTCTTATCTTGGTGTCAGGAATCACCTCCCAAACGTTGTCGGTGTTGTTTTGAAACACCTATATAGTAAGTTTGGGTGATTCCGGACAGTTGCTGAATCCGGACATCCTATGCTTATGATAATACTGTTCTTCGCATGTGTAATGTGGAGATTTGTTGTGACGCCCATTTGAAGCACCGTACCTTCCTACAATTTAGTGCTTAGTAGGAAGTGCAAAGAGTGTTATACGTAGTTTGGACGGTGGGGGAAAGAAACAGAAGCAAGTAAGTTCATGCACGTTTTTTGACCTGATGTAACTTTTTAGTGGAATATGTTTACACAGAAGTGGTTTTCAGCAAACGGTTAAGTAAGACATATATCGAAGCGAAGATCTTACTCTACTCGTTGCATATTTTAAGAATTCTATTAATTTGCGCGCGCCTGCTCAACGTGTGCACAAGTTTACAGTGCTTAAAATGGGCGAATACGGACGTTTAGGGAAGGGTAAATTCGAACACGTTTATTACGTTAAGGTGAATCCGAACAATGTAACTAACTAAGAGGACAATGTAACTAAGAGGATTCAGAACACTCTCTCTTCTCTCGCTTTTCACTGTGTGAGTGTGAAATAGTACGTAAGGTCTATTGCTTATTTCTAGCGTCTATTCATTTTTGCCATAAATGGACTCTGAGAGATCACCAGAAAAAGCTATAAAATTATCTTAGGATCTACCAACACAATTAAATTACAAAATGCTAATCATAAGGTGCTCAGAAATTCTACATTACTGAATGGCTACATCATCTGGTATATTCCCATTTTATCCGCAACAAATTCGGGAACATGATTTTTTTTTTTTTTTTTTTTGGCCGAATGCACATGATCATCCAGCAGCAGGAAACAATTCCTCTTCTGTGTCGTCAAACTCATCCCAAAACACGTCTCAATCGCCTTCAGAGTTCTCAGTTAAACAATTCCTATGTTTTCCTGCTGTTGGTTCTCGCAAACCCACATCCCTAAGGTCAGACGTTGCTAAAAGATTAAGTATCACGAAATGCAGTTTGTTTCAAACTATCTTCTCAAACACAATCGAAGGTATGGATGAAAACGACTGTGGACTTTGTGGAAAGAATTATTATGCACCATCATCAAGCATATACCGTTTCTGGGTGTCCTATACGATGTGTAAGACCTAGTTTCACGAAAGATGCGTGCAAGGTGATAACGAATTGTATTTTATCTGTGCATAATGTGTCTTAATTATGATTAGTGCTTCACGAAACTGGCAGACGTCATTAACGCAAGAAAAATAAATGGTAGTCTCAGTGCTCACATATTATACATTTTACTAATCTAGTTGTTACTAGCAAAAAAAAAAAAAAAAAAAAAAAAAGCAGTACAATGTTTCTAATGAAAACAAACGTGATTACTATGTTTAAAGAATAAACGCTATAGTGATAGTTACACTACTGCGCATTTAGCTTGCAATTTCCACAGAAATTAGTATAGAAATTGCTATGTTAGTAATTTGTATGTATTTATCATGTATTTGTATTTATATTCTGTACTTATCATGTTAGAATGTTAGTGTAGCAAGATAGTAAGGTAAAATATACCTATCATGTATATATCTTTCTTCAAAGTTCAGTGTCTGGAATAGCCAACATACTGTCCGGATTCACCATTTCAAATTTACAAATCAAAGATTTTGTCAACTTTCAGAAAATTATTATTTATTTCTTAATATTGCATTTCAGGAAAACTATTTCAGTTGTACATGCATACCAACATATCATTAAATAATATGACGAAGTATTGGATATTTTTGTTTAGCGGGGTGGCAGTACAAGAAAGAAACATCAGAACTGTCCGGATTCACCCAAACTTACCCTATATGTTTAAAATACCTCTGCTGCACCCTTTATACATATATTCTCACTCCTATTACTTCCCCCGTATTTTCTACCATTTTTTTTAAAAAAAATAGAGGCTTCGTAAAGGATTAGCTCTGGTGAAGTTCTGTCCGTGTGTTAAATTGGGACAGAACTTCACCTTATGCAAAAAAAAAAAAAAAAAAAGCTGATAGAAGAACACACATTATTTTATTAGTAGTAAAGAAGTTACCTGTCTTGATTGCTGTGCGTCCAGGAACAAGAAAAATCTGGGAAACGAGTTGATGGATCAGGATGAATATTTTGGCCGGAATGGAGAGGGTCAGATATTAGAAATCTAGTTTGTTAATTTAGAGGATTTAGAAACGGGAAGTGGTAGAAGTCAACCATTTGTGATTTTAATGTTAACCACAATAGAGCAAAAGCAATAAATAGATAGCGGGAAAAGTTTTATGCAATTGATTAAGCGTCCCAAGAATATGTTCCATGTTTACTCTAATCTCTCTCTACTGAAACCGAAAGTGGTGATCTATTTAATAAGCAATTTAGTCATTTCCTGCCACCATCTTCTGTCTTAGCTATTTATTCAAACTGGAAGAACCCGGGTTCGATTCCCGGTGGGGACACTCGGTCAAAAAAGTGTAAAAGCTTCCTCAGGCCAGCCATCCTGAGGCAAATACCTGGATGGAACATAACATATAGGTCCCAGACCACTTCCTTCCTTCCCTTTCCTCAGGTAGTGTAATCGCCGAGGGGCGCCATCCCTCAAACGTGACGGGCTAACATGGCCATAAATGCCGAAAGCCTAGAAATCTAATTCCTAATCCTAATCAACCTTGAAGAAGCGGAAATCAACAACATCCGTGTACAATAGATAAGAGATACCTAGATATGTTTTTTTTTTTTTTATTAGTTGGGAGAGGGGAAAATCGATTGAGCATTCTCATAATAAGTACACTCATGTCCATAACGATTGTCGCATATCTATAACTGTCTTCTTGTAAGAATATAACTTGGTAATAATTTTGCAGGGTACTTTTAATACTGATACTATGTGTATAATCAGAAAATGTATATTTGTGGTAAATTTCATAGGAAAAGAATTATAAATACGAAAATTAGAATGAGTAAAACCAAATGTTGCTAAATAAACAAGAAAGTTTTATTTTTTTTATTGTTTTTATTTACTGCTCTTTTGACATGAAATTTGCCACATACATGTCTCTGCCGATTATACACATACTAACATTATAAGAAATACCAGGCGGAATCGTTATCAAATTATATTCCTACAACAACATATTTATAGACATGCGACAATAATCTTGGATATGATTGTACCATCTTCCTTTTGAACTCTCTATTAAAATCGGAAGTGGTCAAAATCAACCTCGTTCGGTTACAACTTTGATAGCTGTAGAGAAGAAAAAACGGTAATAGATAACAAAAAGTGACGTTTTAGAATCGATTTAGTATTCTACGAATAAGTACTATCTTTTCTCTAAGCCCTCTACTCTAACGAAGAGTGGCTGAAATCAACCAGTTCCTACACCTTCGATTTTTAACGTTGATCGTTACAGAATAAAAATAATAATAGATAACGAGAGCCAAATTTCTGGAATCAATTACATGTCCCAAAAAGATATTGCAGTCTATAATCTTTCTTCTAAAACCGGAAGTAGCAATATGCTCCGGTTTCAATATTACCCGAGAAAATATTACGCCACACAAATCAAACGCCTTCACAAGGTGTTCACGTGATACTGTAATTTGTTTCTATGTAGAGAAATAGCTGGAGGTTCCCGCATGAAAAATTTATTATTTCAGCAACCTCGACTTTTAAAGTATCCTTCCGTATGCGTTCACCATTCCTTCATGTCTTCTTTCTTTTGGTATCAACTGCAGAATGAAGATCACTCAAAGCAGCTGTGAGTCCACATATGTGCTAGGGTTGAACTTGGTGAGAGATGGTCCTGTTATCATGATGAACAGCAGTGTAGAGGTTGTTGTATAAGCATAGTTCTGAGCGAAGTTACTATAAGATTAATTTGAGAGACTCCCTTTGCACATTTAGTAGATGATATTGCGATGGAAACCCATATGTGATTTATAGCAGCGGGTTTTCAATCAGCGATAAAATTGTTTTGCGGGTCTGTATTAGAAAATTTATACGCCTAATGTAATTGAAATCATTACATTGCGCTAATAAAATATAAAGGTGAAGGCACAGTGGCTCAGTGATAGAGTGCTTAGCTCTATTGTGTGGGGTCCCTGGTTGATTCCCGGCAAAGTAAGTTTGTTTGCGGTGGACAACATCGTATTTATTGTTTTTTTCGGCGCAATCCCGTTTCTTCGCACATTCTCATTCCACCAAATATTCCAGCGTCATTCACTTGCCTTAATCATCCGACTTCCTTAGCCTAAAGGACATAATTATCGGGTGTTAAATTGAAAGATTTACTTGAAAATAAAACATCCTGAATATGAGGCTGTGGTAACGCTACTTACCAGTTGAGATAAGAAATCATTTCTGATTGATTGATTGATTGATTGATTGATTTTTACGTCCCGTTCAGCAGCGAGGTTATATGAAACGTGGACCTACTTATTAACGTGGAATCCGAACCACATGAGCTCCCGCCGGGAATCGAACCCGGGTCTCATTTCTGATGGAGTTAGTGCAGTGTTCTATCCAATTTTCTCAACTTCGGAGCGTGGAGGATTTGGGGAGGGGGAACTGTAGGAGGAGACCATATCCTTAACTTTTTACTTTTACTGTTTTGCTATAGCATTTATTAAGAAACGAAAAGAAAGGAAAAACATATAAAATTGTAAAAAGTAACCATGCTCCTGATGTAACCCACACCTTAGTGTTATCAATGCGACTAGATTTGGGAGTACCATGTCTCGAAAAGTTATAGTAATAAAAATTGTAAATTATGAAAATTTGCACGTCGATGGTGAGTTTTGGTTGCCTAACTATCATACGAATGTTTACACATTTTACCGGTTGCATAAATTCCACTGGATGGTAAGAAAAACTATCATAATGCAAGAAACAAATACAAAAAAAAAAAAAAAATGTTCTAGGATACGTACAATTTTGCTTACACCTGGTTCCCCTTTACCTAAAAACGTTATTCGCCTTATGCAGAATCGTTTTCACGTTAGATTAGTGTCATACTAAAGGCCTGACTACTTCAGGAAACATATGTTAATCGAACTCTTTAGTATGCTACTAATCACGCGTCAGAACGACCCTGCATAAGGCCCTATGAGTTTAAACCAAACGTTACCACGATTTCAATCTCTTGATTTTCTGGTTAGTAGTTACGGAGCACCGAATAGCGCATAATCGTCATCTATTTTCTGTATGAGTAAGAATGGAGCGCTTTAAGCGTGTTATTATAGTCAAATTTTCACTATGACAACACGTTGTACCGTGGTTAAGCCTTCCATTCCTATCCGTATAGAAAACATGATGATCACTCACTATTCATATAACGTTCAGTGCTGCCAACTTACTAGAACAGAAATGGCGGGCATTTCAAAAGTTACCTTCTTTATGGGGCACACTTTACTTTAAAAAAAATGTTTTACTAATATTAAAACTACAATACGTAGTTTCGCACTCAAAGATCCGTACGGAATAGGATCTTGGATTATTTTTTTTTGGACGAATTTCTCGAATAGGTATACTCGTCTACTCCATAAACGATTTTGATCATATTTTATTAATTATCCTATAATGTGGCGTTATCCGTTTCTGTTGAAAATATCCAAAGGGATATATATACAATATGTCGTAAGTATATATATATATATATATATATATATATATATATATATATATATATATATATATACAATATATGAAATGAAATCTTTGAGTTTTACGTCCCACGAGATGCCGGTTAGGCTAAAGGAGACGGTGATGATGAGTAATGAATGAAATAGTGGAATGAAGAAAATGTGAGGAAACTGCAGAATTCCGAGATAACCCATGCACACGGTGTTTGTCCACCACAAAGTTCACTTGGCGGGGGCTGGGATCGAACCCGGGACCCCAAGCACCAGAGGTGAACGCTCTTCCACTGAGCCACCGCGGCCCCTATATACAATCTACGTACTTTGTAAATGTATTAATAACAACTACAAAATGACCTAATCTAATAAAGAGGTTAGACAAAGCTTAATGAAGCGCTGGTTAATAATATTTAATTTAATTTCTCCTTAAACATGTATTTTATGATTCGACATTATTTAAGTAGTTTTAGATAGTAAAGAGCATTAATGCTGATTTATTCTAACGTGATCGTTCTCCATTTTAAGTCATTAAATTTGTAAAATTAGCATTGAGAGCCGGCATACTTATCTTGTCCAACTTCGAACAAAACAGTTTTGCGATACTTGGTACGAAAGAAGTTGAACTACTTACAACATAATTCGTTAAATAGAATTTCATTATAGAAAGGCTCTCAAGCACCCAACAGAACCGATGTTAATCGTTGCATATTTTATATTATACTCACTTCTCTGGGTTATATACATATATATTAATATGTTTCGTTAGTTAGTCACTTTTTACTATTACTAAAGGTCTCTGTGATATAATTCACTTTCGTATTATTTTTATATTTCTCCCCCTCCTCCTTCTTCCCTAAGTTGAGGAGCATGGCATTGGAAGTCTCAGTGATCCGGAAAACTAAATGGATTGAACACTGATCATGGTCATTTTCGATCGTTTTTATATATCTGCTACTTCCCCAAGTTGCTGCAGTGAATTTGAATTTAAAAGGGATCGGAAGTGTCATTTTTAAACTCAGCGATCCCGAAAACTATGGATTCGACATTGATAATGGTCATCTACAATCAGTGTAGTATATATATGAAATACAGTGAGCTGAGAAGTACAGGACTGTATACCTACTTTTGGGCCACTCGGTATAGACTATATATATATATATATATATATATATATATATATATATATATATATATATATATATATATATATATATATATATATCATCACCCATTCCTAAGCTACGGTACTGAATTTGGATTTAAACAGAACAGAAAGTGTCATTGTTCATTTTAGCGACCCCGAAAACTATGGATTCAACACTAATATTGGTCATTTTTGATCATTTTTATGTATCTCCCCCTCCCCTCATCCTAATTAAGGGGTTGAATTTGGACGTAAACGAGATCAGAAATGTCACTGTTGAACTCAGTGACCATGAAAACTATGGATTCGACTATAGATTCGTAATTTTCGATCATTTTTGTATATCTCCCCCCCCCTCTCCAATTCCCCAAGCTGCGGGGCTAAATTTGGATTTAAACAGCATCGGAAGTCTCTCTGTTCACCTCAATGACCCCGAAAACTACACTGAGAAAAAATAATTCTCCAGACAGCGGTGTATTATACAAACATACGGAATTATTTTGCTTACTAGAGAAATCAGTTTGCAGCATACGTTATCCAGATGCTTCATACGCCCTTAGATGTTACATCATCAGGATGTCTGACATATAAGAATTTTCCGTATATCACATGCATATACTTATGTTACATTCCTCTGCTATATGTTATATACAGGGTACGTTCATTTGTGTGTGACATCCTGAACGCCTATATTGTTTCATACGGAAAGTAAGGTATAGATGGAACATTTATACGGAAACTATTATAAAACATACGTTTTCAGTTATACGTCTGCTGTACGTTAAGTCCAAAAACTACAGGAATTAGGCACGTAACCTACCTTTTAAAGTACGCCACCTACAGTTTTTTCTCAGTGTATAGACTCGACACTAATATTGGTCATTTTCGATCAGTTTTAAATGTCTCCCCCAAGGGCGCCGATTTCTCTGTAAATTAGAGAGGGCCCACTCAGACGCAGAAGGTAGACCTATATATATATATATATATATATATATATATATGAGGATGTTAAGACAAATTATGCCAAATATTATGTATTCATAAATACACTAGGGTGGCCCACATGAGCTTTGGGGGGCCCGCCTCCCGACCCCCAGGATCGGCGCCCTTGCTCTTCACCTCTCCTTTCCCTAAGTTACATTCAAAGTGAAATGATAAATATCGTCTCACAGTCAGTCCCTAACCTCATCTATGTTAAAAATTTGATGGAGATTGGTTGGGTGTTTTAAGAGATTAGGAGTCACATAGCCTTTCAGTTTTATAATATAGATATAATAATGGTTAATTTAGGATTTTTATTAAAATATTTATTATTATTATTATTATTATTATTATTATTATTATTATTAGTAGTAGTAGTAGTAGTAGTAGTAGTAGTAGTATTGAGGCAGCGGTGGCTCAATAATAGAGGATTTATCTCTAATGTGTGGGATCTCTGGTTCAGTTACAGCTCGTGTTAAGTGTTCTTTATGGTGGGCTACCATGTGCGTGGGTTTTTCTCGTGATTTTCCGTTTCCACTCAATTTCTTCATTTTCATCATCACCATCTCCTTTATAGCCTATACGACATATCCGTGGAAGGAAAATTGAAAATTTTCATTTCCTCTGGGGAACTATTGATATAGTGCGGTTTAGAATTTTTAACGATTATTCCCCCCTTTGACATACATACATGCGCTTAAGCAATCTTCTGTGGGGGGCTACGGTAACTCAGTGATGCAGCACTTTATCCCTCTCTTGTGCGTGGAGTCTCTTTTTCGATCATAGCCAAATAAGTTTGTGGTGGGCAACATAATGTCCGTGAGTTTTCTCGGGGTACTCCCGTTTCCTCCCACTTTATGATTTCAGCAACGATCATCATTGATTTGCCTTATCCATCTTATTCCTTAGCCTAAATGGCATTAACCATAAGACATTAAAGTAAAAGATTTCACTTCATTTCATTTCCAACTTCTGCGCCTATTTTTACTACTTACGGTTTTAGTGAAATAACAAAAGTTGAAGTGAAAAAATTAAATGAAATCTTTGATTTTTACGTCCCACGGTTATGCCGGTTAGGCTAAAGGAGACGGTGATTATGTGTAATAAGTGAAATGATAGAATGAAGAGAGTGGGAGGAAACGGGAGAACCCCTAGAAAACCCACGCACACGGTGTTTGTCCACCACAAAGTTCACTTGGCGGGGCCTGGGATCGAACCCGGGACCCCAAACACCAGAGGTGAACGCTCTACCACTGAGCCCCTGCGGCCCCACAAGTTGAGGTGAAAGTTATTCTTGTGGTCTTCAAAACCTGTACTTACTAAAACCTTTGTCTCCTTGTATTACGGTTTTCGCTCTATGAGAATCGATATTTGGAACCAAAACTGATACTAGAGTTCTGCTACATTCCATTTGCAATATGAGGCAGAGATGGGACCTATAACGCAGATCTAAATCCATATTGAAAGCCTATTATTCGCTTTATATTACCACTTTTGCTCTATGGTGATCAACGTTCAAACCGAGAGTCGTTGATTTCTACCACTTGAGGTTTGAATAGAGGGTTCGTTAAAAGAGTAGACGACCTACTGACTCGGAGTCAATTCTAAGCAACCGCCACTCGGTTGCTCTCATCATGTTTTGCTCCGATACCTGTCGACAGATAGACAGATGGACTAAAAGATGTTCTATAAGAATTTTCGTATTTGTGCATAGCATAGTTTGGAAGTATATATGAATATATGAGTATATTACTTTTAAATGTAGCTATTTGCATTTCGTACCGCACGACTTTAGTCATACTTTTAAGATATGGTTCTTCCTTGTCATGAACTGTTCTTGGTACCTTCTCTTTATCTCATGAAATCCCGAGGGAACAGCATAAAAAGCATGCTGAGAGCGTGAAAAAGCGAAAAGCACAAGAAGTGATCCTCGAGATTTCCAGGCAGGTTGGGAATGAGGAAACATATATAAAAAGCCATTTTTTACGAGCAACATGGGATATACGGTTGGTTCTAAGTTCCATCGTAGCATGATAAGCTTCCCTGATAAAGAAAAGAAAAAAGCGCTATATTTCGTTTTTAAAATACAACTTCCGAACAAGGGACTTGTTATCTTTATAATAATTCTGACCTTATCACTTCCTGATCATACGAGTGTACTTTTTTTTTTTAATATTAATCTGTACTACAGCTGCAGAATATTTTCTTCTTCTTCTTCTTTTCTTTTTATCGCATATTAAAGCAAACACCTTCCTTCGCGTTAGAACCTATGAAGTGGCCTTTCTTCCATCATGATCTGGCGTGGTCACTTAAAGTATCTGCTTCCATCCACACAATTTCTTATTTTTCTACACCAGAATTGTCAACCGTTTGATTTTAGTGTATTTAAAATACACAGGGGGGCAAAGGGAGGATGTCCATTTTTACTAATTTTTCAGGAAACGATTTTTAAAGTTCAAAACATTTTATTCCCTAAAGTAATCGCGGAAAATGCTTCAAATTTGGTTTACAAGTTCGTTATTATATTGGAAACTAGCTCGCAAAATCTTACGCTCAACATTTGTTTAAGAGAATGCATAAACAAAATAAATTAAAAAAAAAAACTGACATGAGGTTGGTTTGTACTGCGAAAAAAAGGATGTATTGAAGGCAAAAAATGGAAAAAAGAGGCGATTATTTAAAAAAAATATATAAACAACATTATTAAAAATAGATTGTTTTCTTTCTTTGTCGTTTTTATTCTCCGCTAATTACTTCTTTGGTGGTTCCATATATATTTTTTATAGAAGGTTTGAGCACAAAACGAAGAGAAAAGAAATATCTAAAGGATTTTTAGGTGCTCCAAATCAATAACTCAAGACGTACGACAGACACTAATGGAGAACGAAAAAAAAAAAAAAAAACCTTTCACACTCCACAAGTTCTAAAAGAAACAGTTCTTTCAATTATTTCAATGATCCACGGATGGTGGCGCTAATATCGCCTGCCAATTGAATCTTTCGCTCTTTTCCGCTACGATAAGCTTACCTTGGAGATGGATTACTCAAAACTTAAAAGATCTTTCAAGAACAGCGTTTAATATAAGAGCAAACTATTGTTTATTTTCTGTTGTTATCTTCAACAAAGTTAGAGGAAAAGGAAATGCTTTCTCTAAATATTAAAGCACAAGTAAACAGACGAGAGTAACAGAAAATATTTGAGATTTCTCTTACATTCGCTATTGTTTTCTTACGTACTTTGGACAAATATATTATCTCTACGGAAGGAAACGCAAGCTGCGTAGATGTCAGGGAGAATAGTCAGATATACTTCCCTGAATGTTATAACTATAAATGTCTATTTTTAAAACAGAAATTTTAATTATTTTTCACTGATTAACTACGAAACAAGAACCATATTCCAGAAGCTGTCACGACCAAGATATAAATACAAATTTAACAGACGGGGCACTTCCTCATTATTTCAAACTTCAGAAAATTATTAACTTCAGACATTCATTACAGAATTTTAACAAAATGAGTAATTGTGTAGTGGAAATGGAAAAGGCTGAAAGTGCCATAAAATAAAAAATCGATTTTTTGCATGGAATGTGTTTTAAACGAAATCGCCAATAACCTAGAGAAGGTCCAAAGTGCCAGAAAAGTTCCTACTAGTTTCTAGAGCACTCGCAAGGAGCAGCACCTTAAAGGATAAAGTACAGTTTTAGGAAGTTTTTATTGAATACTGGAAATTTTACTTTGTGGCACTTTCAGCCTTTTCCATTTCCATTACACAATTGTACAATAATTCAAGAAATTAGGTTTTTACCCGTTTTCTAACCTCATTCACGGACCTAAGCGGTCATAAATCAAATGGTGTTCATTAAGTTTTGCACAGATGAGAATAATATTTTGATTAGTTGCAATGTGATGATGAAATTTTAAGTGAACATATTTTGATCATTTGGCTTTAAAATGGTAATAATTGTTGTGTCTATTTTTTCCAGGTAAACAACAATGGACACTGAAATAGACACGAGGACTTCACAACAGTCGGTAACAGAATTCCTGTTCAAAACTGTTGATGAATCAGGAACATCAATTAATTGGAAGCTGCTTCAGGTTTATTGAAATCACTCATTGCACCGCGTCAGTGTCCAACTTTGGTTGCAAACTATCCTCGAAAAAAAAAAAAAAACTTTCCACATCAGGCCACAAAATTATGGTTTCCTTTTTCTGGCATCAGTGCAATATCATTTTTATAGACTTGTTGGAACATGACTCCTTAATTAAGAAGGAGCGTTATTGTTTGTCACTGACTAGCTCTCCAGATCAACAGATAGGAGCTGCAAGTCAAGGTTATCAAACCCTATCACGACGATGCCAAGCCTCACACAACCACGATGACTCAGCAGAAAATTATGTGAATGGAATGAGGAGTGGTTCCTCAACCTCCCCATAACTTGGATTTGGCTCCTGTTTGGTCGCCTGAAATTTTATCTGCGTGGAAAAGCATTCGATAGTGACAAGGGCCTAATTTCATGTGTGAAACGATGGTATAAAAGTTAGCCACCTGAATTTTACTAAAGTTCATGCAAAGCATGTAAAAAAATGTTGGCCGAGATGCGTCACAGCAGATGGACGCTACATTGAATGACATGATTTTATAGCCAAAAAATAAAAGTATGTTCACTTAAAATTTCAACTAATAGCTGTAGCAGACACTAGGCCAGAATAGGCTCAATTATAAGTTTTGTGGAAAATAATTTTATCAAGAAAGTGTTACTCTGTGAAGGAAAAGAGAATAGCATCCGGACAACATTGCTATTTCAGAAAAGATGAAGTTATTCACGGAATAAACAAGTTTTAATTCAAAAACAGATACACGGATGTTCTACTAATCATAATTTCTCTTGATTATAATTAGACTTCGGATGGATATGCACTAAAATCGGCAAAATATGCATGCAAATATGCCCTAAAATCACAAACATATGCACTGCAAAATGCAAATATGCACTAAAAATTTTAAATATGCACCAATAAAATGCTAAAGCTAAATGAGGAGTTTTATTATCTTTAGAAAAAAGAAGTTGTATTACTTGAACTACATATATTTGGTGTATAACTATGATGCATTCATGCTACAATACACAACTATGTAGTTTTCGATGTTTTCTGGCAAAGCCTGCACCAGTCAAACCATTACTGTACATCGAAAATGTTCCTTCCATGTTACGGGTCATTAAGGGCCAGTATTTCAAAGAAGCAGTCTTACTTCCTGATAAATCTGAATTCGTGCGTCAAATTCAAACATAATCAATTTGACTATATGAACAGTTTACTTTTAAGTCAAATTGATTATGTTTTAGCCCTCATCGTCGCGACGCGTCGTTTTTCCCAGGAAAACTTGATTTACATTAGACAAGAATTTTATGCCAGGATTTTTCGCTTCTATTTACTGTGCATTTCGAAGAAATGCTTGTCCGATTGTTCTTGGTGGCGTCTGTTTCGATATTGAATCAAACAGCTCAAATTCACTACAAACTCACTACAAATTCACTACAAATTCATCGTTCTTTTGATCTTGAACTGAAATGAGTATTGATAAACACAAGGTCGCTTTTTATGTTTATAGCTCCGCAAGCGTCTAAAGCTTCTTGAACACACTCGGTTTGTCCGGGTTCAAACAGCTCACAGTCAGTATTAACTAACTAACTAACTCTATGGCCTATGGAACCCGGAGGTTCAGTGCCGCGTTCACAAAAGCTCTCCACTGACTTCTATCCTTAGCTAATTGCATCCAGTTTCTACTTTGTATTCCTATCTCTGCGAGATCCATCTTAATATTGTCCTCCCATCTGCGCCTAGGTCTTCCTAATGGTCGTGCTCACAGTCAGTATGTGAAATTAAAATGCATCTACTTATTTATACAGATGTTTCCTTTAAAAATTTAAAGTTTTTTTTTTTTATGATTTCGGTAGCCTATACCGGTAACTCCGAAAGGAAGCATTTGTGTATTCAGGTTGGTTTATATATTTTGTCTTTATCTTGGTATCAGGAATCACCTCCAAAACGTTGTCGATGTTGTTTCGAAACACCCTATATATATATATAAATTTACAAATAAAAAGAATGCGCCAAATATTTGTGAATAAAGAATAAATATACTCAGAGAAGTAAATAAACATTTCTGTCATAAGCATATAATAAAAACTGCCTAGCGAAATTGAACAGGACTTGCAAAAATCTCTGTTAAAGGTTTTAAAGTTAACGAAGATAGATCTATGCTTAAAATAGTTAATAAGGTACATACATAAAGAACATAGTAAGATAAAATAAAGTGTTGTACATAGGCCTACCGTATTCCATTACAGTATTTATTTATGCTACAAATTAATCTACATAAAACTTACAGTGGACAAGAAAAAGTCTACATACGGTTTCAAAAGCCAAGGCAAAAAGTAGATGCTATATCCTTTGCAGCTCTCCTCTCTCTACTTTTGGCTCCTTTTTGATCTTGTATATTATGTTTTTTGTTCCGTGTCCCTAGTACAACTAGAGAACGAGTTATTGGTATTTGGAAATAACTATGTAAATTGCACTTCGTTCAAAAACCCGCACGGTATGTAGGACCTTATATGGCGGTAGGCTAAAGGTTAAATGTGTACAAATACCTTTACAGACAACGTGTTCATATAGACCTACCTAACCTCTCACAGAATTTCTAAAATTTTTCTGCATGCTGCATTCCAGAACTTAAAAAAATTCCGATGAAAAATATATTTTAACATCCGTTGGTCGCAAAACAAGTTCCGTCCAGGCCCGTAGCCAGCCCAAAAATGTAGGGGGGCCCGGTAGAAGGTAAGGGGGTGACCCAACCATATTATAGTTCATCACCATATTGTAGTTCATGAGCGAGACATGGAGCATAAATGGGAAGAAGCCAAAGTTATCGAAAGCATAAAAGAAGACTTAGTAGGAAAGTTACGTTTCGGGAGACCGAGGTGCGTATCAAAGCAACACAAGCTTATATATAAGTATTCTCATAAACTCCTTAAAGGAAAACTTGGGAACTTATCTCAGAAAGCAAGGGCGCCGATCAGGGGTGGGCGGGGGGCATGGCCCCCTATTGTATTTATGAATATACAATATTTGGCATAATTTCAATGCAATTTGTCTTAAAATCCTCATATATATACCTTCTGCATCTGAATGCCCCCCAAATTTACACAGAAATCGGCACCCTTGTCAGAAAGTAACTGCTGTGACAAGTTTTAGATTTTATAAAGCAAATATTTTAATTAATTTAGAGCTCATTTTCAAAAGGATTGTTCATTTCTTCATGAAATACATTTTTCAACGGTTTCTTTGGGATGAATTCTGTCGAGTATTAAAAAAAGCCACATCTGGGTTTTTCATAGTTGTATAAACTCCTTACTAGATTTGAAACTGCTATGAAAATATAAGAAGGCCAAAAACTAGAGCTTTGCTGAAGTTTGAGGTCCTCTTCTGAAAATATTACTTGTTTAGCATACACTTTGCAAAATATATTAACTTCTAGATTTTTCGGGCTTATTTATTTGTAATGCGACATATTTGTCCAATTTTTGTCCACCCAAGAAAAAAAAATGTACCATTTAAATTAACAAAGGAAAGCCATTTCAAAATTTCGGCCACTTCGATCACCTGTAGTGCGACATCTTCGAATTTTAATTTTAACTAGCTCAGAATTTTGCCCAATTTTTGTCCACCCAAGCGGTAACGAACAAAGGACTTCAGCGTCCAGAGCCTAGCAGTGACTAGAGCTTTAGGACTGCACGAAGCGTCCCCAGAAAAGAAAAAAGAGAGTCTGTGATGGGTTCGATACAAGGAGTTCGGCATTCGACATCAAGGCTCTCCAAGCATACAGTGCGTCTTTAATTTGATAATTAGTGAAAGTGCCTGACTGGATTTCTGCGCCTGTGGTCTGCAGATCGTCCAAACATATATGTGAGTAAGCGAAATATTTTCTAACATTCTCTAAGGTTTACATTTGAGGAAAAGAGAAGCTAAAACTTTATTACACAGGGCGGATCTAGCCCAGGGCCGTGGGGGCTTAGGCCCCCAGTTTTTTAAGGACAAAATAATTTAAGCTATTATTTATATATTTTTGAAAATTTGTATACCTATCACAGTCTGGGTACTGGCTCTCCCCCCAGTTTTTACCTTCTAAATCCGCACTGCTATTACACTACATTAGCCTTGCATTAGCGTGTTTATTCTCGTTCTGGTAAAACGTCCTTGGACATATTGAACGTCCTTTGTACAAGTAACATGTTATAGCTACTAAAACAATCGTCCCCCCACAAGAAGAGGAAACTTTCTTATTTTATATATAAATAAAACCCATCCCAAAATTTGGAGCTCTTAAAAGTAGCTCCAAGTAGCAGTATTACAACCCACCGCCCCCCAGAAATCCGTCCTGGATGCGCCCCTGAACCGAGTTGTTAAAGGCAGTGATGGATCTAGCCCGAGACCGAGGATCCTAGACTCCCAGTTTTTTTTATTAACAAAAATAGTGTAAGCTATTATATTTTTCTAAGTTTATAGAATTAGTAAACTCATTATACTATCATAATCTGGGTTCTAGCTGCCTCCGCCCTCAGATTTTACCTTCTAAATCCGCCACTGGTTAAAGGACGTAATGTTTAAACCGGAAGTTGTAGAAATCAACTATTTCCTGTTTTCACGTTGACCAAAGAAAATCAGGAAAATGTTGGAAAACTAGAGGAAGGGCTGTGAAGAATATGGGATGAAAATTAGATAAGCAAAAGTAGTATTATTAGTATTATTAGTGATGCCTGGGTAGTATTATTAGTGATGATACGAAATGCGAAAGCGAAATAAAAGCAAGGATAGGAATGACGAATGAAGCCCTTCGGAGCAAGAAAAATCTATGTTGTGGGACCTTGTTGAGATAAAGACTCATAAAATGCTTCGTGTAGAGTATTGTACTATACGGGGCAGAAATATGGACATTACGCAAAAATGATGAAAAGCGACTGGCAACTCACGAAATGTGGAGAAGAATGTAAAGAATTAGCCTGGGTCGAGCAGAAAATGAACGGAAAGGTTTTAGAAATGGTGGGGGAGAAACGAACAAGTTTGGACATTACTAAGAAGAGGAAGAGAAATTGGTTGTAACATTGGCTAAGAAGGATGCGACAAATGACATACCATTGATGGCAGAATACTATGATGATGGTTATGACTAGGGCAATCATAAAGCGTAAAAGGCAATAAAAGTACAATGGAATTTTCCATCTGTAGTTGGTACTATATCTGACTCTTGTACTCTTTGTCCTAAATTCATTAAATACAAGAAGATTAGTGTGGAGCTACATGTTTCTTCTTCGAAACATTACTTAAGAAAAACTGCATAAAATGAGAATGAAACAGGAAGCAGAGGCAATAGTTTGCCCACCACTTCCTCAACTGTTGCAGCGCATGAGGAAGAATCAAGAGAACATCAAGAATATGGTTACATGGTATAATTCTTGATGATTTTAGGAATGAAGTGTCAAAAAATTGGATTCAATCTTTCGCTAACATTATAACAACCTCGAGTGAAAGTACATTAAGAAAATATGTACACAGTTGTGCTGCTGATGATCTAAATGAAGCAAAATCGAAGTGCGAAGGAAAGAAGGTTTGTGTGGTCCTTGGCCAAACTCTGACATTAGAAACCATAAAGTTGTAAATGTTCTTTTCCGTCCACCTGGTGAAGCTACTGAATGTTATCGTCTGCTCAGAACAAAAATAGTGCAACGGTGCAACGCAAATGTGATAGTAGACATTGTACTTGACACATTTAGTGATATTGGTGGTAATAGAAGGCAGTTTGTAGTTCTAATATCTGATAAAGACCCATACATGAAACGCTCTGCTATGCTCTTAGCTGCAGTGGCTCCTAGATTAATGCATTCTACTTGCTGGGCACATGTCCTCCACTTATGTGCGGAAGAGATTAGAAATTGCCTGAAAATAACTGGCACTTTTATGGCATCTGTTAAATCAGCTTTGATTAAAACACCAGCAAGACGAGAAAGGCTGTTGAACCTTTTGTGGGAAGCGAAGATCAGCGATTTGCCTCCAGTGCTAGTCATTACCCGTAAGGGGACTTTGCTTCAAGCAGAAATATTTCACAATGCTTATTACAGCACATTGCAGAAGTGGATAGAAGAGGGAAATAAAAGAGGGGAAGCTCGTAGTGTGGATACAAGTTAAATGTGTGTCTTATTCTTTCATCAGTTCAAGAAATTCTTGGAACTTCTGGCATGCAGTGCAAAAACCTTGCAGGTTATATGGGTGGACATCACGTGCCTACCAAATTTTGGAAGCATGTTCATGGTCTGGATCCCACTCACATAAATCCAAATATGTTTGCAGAAGGTCTACCGATAGAATTGAAGCGTTTCTCTCAGGCGGATGTACCTTTGGAAGAATTGAGTATGTATCGTGTAATTCTTCAAGACAAAATTACCTATACTTCCGTTTCTCCCTTTTCTTTTTGGAGGAAACGCCTGGATAAAATTCCAAATTTGAGTACCTTGGCCACTAAAGCATTAACCATGCCTCCTTCTAGTGCTTCAGGTTGAAAGGAGCTTCTCCACTCCAAACTGGATTTTAAACCCACGCAGATCTACGTTTACGTAAGAAAATCTTGAAGTCCACTTGCGGCTTGTTTTTAATAGGGGATCTGACAGAAACACTAACACCATCTGCGATAGCGAAGATGAAGAAGGTTAAACACAAGAAAATAAAAGCTTTTGTTTTCAAATATTTGTATTCTCTATTTATATTGACATTTTAAGTGCAATTTGTTTGAATTCTGAAGTATGTTGTGTTGATGTAACTTTTAATGGGAAAATTAATAGTTTCATTTAAATATACTTTTAATGATTGTGTAAAAAAACAAATAAAATAAAACAAATATATAATAGAAATGGGAAAAAATAAAGTATAATTCAAGGAACTGCATATTAAGTCATATCAAGAAATAATATAAGGAAAAATAAATCATAATATACAGCTGTATAAAGCATAAAGTTGATTGCACTAATGATGACTAAAGAGCAAAAATATTGCTAGAAAGAGAGAAACAGTTTCATGCAGTGGATTAAGCATTTAAAGAATATATTTCGTATTCATTCTTAACTGTTTGCTAGAACCGAAAACGATAGGAATCCATTACAATTTTCAGTATGAATACTTATCTACATAGATCAAATTCGGTAAGAAATATTGGCTCACACACCGTGAGTTGAATGCGAATGGAGGTAAGGCGAAGGTAAGATGGTGTGGACATATCCAACATACTACCTGGTTCTGGCACTTCAGTTACACCATTAAATTGCGTAAGAACAGAGTGAACATGGAATCTTCACAGAGCTTCATAAAAGGGTGTATGCTGTACGAGTTCAAACTAGAGTCAAATGCCGCTGCGGCGCGGCGGAAGATAGGTAGGGCCTTTGGTGAGGGTGTCGTGACTATGCGGACAGTGCAGCGGTCGTTTAAAAAGTTTAAGGATGGTGACGAAACACTAGAAGACACACCACGTGCTGGACGACCAACACATATATAAAATGAAGATATTTAGGAAGCAATTGAGGCGAACAGTGTGGTGGCCAGACATGTGAGGAACTGGCATTGCAATTCAGTATGAGTGGAGAAACAACCCGGCAGCACCTCCATCAGCTTGGGAAGCACTACAAGTTGGATCGATGGGTCCCACATGATTTGACTCCGGGCCAGAAGGCAATGCGAGCAGACATCTGTGTTTCTTTGTCTCGTCTGAGGAAGGAGCCATTTCTGAACAGGTTGTTGACGTGAAGAGAAGTGGGTCCTGTACGAAGCTCCACGGTGCCGTCATCATTGGTTAGCATCTCATGAATCGGTTCTAAAACAGCCGAAACCAGCACTGTACCAGAAGAAAGTTCTCTTGTGTGCTTGGTGGACTGCTCGTGGCATCGTACAACTGTGTACTGTCAGCAGCTCAGCCGTGTTCAAGAAAAAATCAAAACTCTGGAGCCAGTACTTCTGAATCGGAAAGGGGTCCTCCTGTTACAGGATAACGCTATATATCCAGTCCCACGTGGATATAATGACCCGGGGCAGCATTCTACGCCTTGGATGCGAAACATTATTGCATCCGCCATACTACCCGGACATTGCACCGTCCGATTATCATCTGTTCCATACCTTGGACAGTCACGTTAGAGAAGGTCAGTTCAAATCCCTAGTAGAGGTACAAAGTACACTTGATATCCTCTCCGCTTCACGGCCCACCAAGTTCTCCCGCGATGGAATCCATGGCCTTCCAGAACGTTGGCAGAATATCGTGAATGCTGATGGAAAATACATTTGATATTCCAGATACGTCTTAGGTGACATATCGCTATTCGAAAGTAGTGGGTGAAAAAGCGATAGAATTTTCTTGGTTACCTTTACAACATATAGCTGACGAATGTAACATACGTATATGCATGCAATATACGAAGACTGATACTTGTCAGACATCCTACAACGGCATGATGTAACAGCTAAGGGCAGTGCGTATGTGGCATATGGATAGCGTATGCTCCGTGCTGATTTCTGTAGTAAGCAAGAGGATACCGTATATTTGTGCAATATACTGCTGTTCGAATAACGGACTTTTCTCAGTGCAGCTTTTCTCTAATCTCTCTATTAAAGGCAGAAGTGCTAGCAATAACTCCCAGTTATAACATCAATATTAACTGAGAAAATGGCATGCCATTCAGACAAAAATCACTTATTATTTTTACGCGAAATGCTCCTACTTGGTTTTAAAAAAAAATCAAATATAGATGAAAACAGAAAAGGAAAATAAAAGATAAGAATTGATTTTTGATTAAGGTCGACTAAGGGCTTAAAGATGACATCAGAGGAAGAGCCATTTGTATGTGTAACGAATAGACCATTCCAGTTTCGTATTTAAGGGCGGGGGGCTTTCGGGCTTAACCCTCCCCGAAAAAATTATTACTTTTTTAGTACGATCTTCTTTTATTTTTGTTCTTTTTTAATTAGTTCATTTTACTTATTTTTTTGTTCATTATGTTTTTAATTGTCTAATTTTTAATTTGTTCATCAATTGTGGTATGAAAATTCGTAAAAATCTGAAGTTTGATTTCTAAATTGTGAATGTTAATTCTTGTCTACTAGATAATCCCGCTTTATTTAACAGTAAGGCTAGTTGCACAAGAAAAGGTTGTTGTTGATCTTTAAAATGAAACTAGAGATCTGACAAAAAGCTAAATTAGGAAAGCAAAATGATGATGATGATAAACCAATGATGATAATAACCGAAACCTCAGTATTTTTGGCGGAAATAGCAGAGAATTGGGCGCGAAAATATGAAGCTGTGGTGCTTCGGGATAAAAAATGATGGAATTGAATCGAATATATTACTACAATATACATTTTGTCATATTGATGTTTTCTAAATGTATGAAATTGTCCTCAAAGGAGGGGTAAAAGTTAGGGGAAACGGTGGAGGACGACGTTTCCCCACCTCCAAAATATGTACGGCGTCTCCCCATTTCTTAAAAAAATTACAATGGACAAAGATATTCAGGGGAACGGCGTGATGCCATATCGCTACCTACCATCCGCCTACCTTTTGAGATTCACTTTTAACCCTGCCCTAAAGACATTGTTACCAATGTCTTTAGGGTAACGTCGACCTTATAATGAAAACAAGGAAAACTATTAGAATTTATCTCTGAGAAAGGAAGAACAACAGACGCTCTTATCTGAAAGAGAATTTTGAAATTCGAAATTAAATATTTATTTTGTATGGTAATTTTTGGGTAACCATATTAATCCCAAAGAACAGAAACAAATCTAAGGTTTTTGTAATTCAATTACAGGTCTAATAAAATTTTCGCAGTAAACACTAACATTGTATATTTTGCAGAAATGCAATAGAAGCTATATTAAAATAGTTTAAAATAAAACACAACAAGGAAATTACAGGAAAAAAATATATTTTTTTAAAAAAAAATTCTAGTAATGGATATAATACACACACCAACGTATAGTTTTTTTTTAAAAAAAAAAGGAATTTGGAATTTGGTTTAGCAAAAACTAGTTTATATATATTTACGCTGTCTGTCCATAAGTCCGCCCGTCCGGGAGACATAAAATCTCGAAAATTATTTAATGGATCGTCATCATTTTGGCCAGGGTGTACAGGATAAAAGTTAAGAATCGAGTCCTTTGATATGGGATCTAGTTGATCCCAAGATATGGACAATCAAGAATCTGTCCCCAATGTATTCATATTGGGAGTAATTATGGATTACCTATCCTTGCTTGATATACTACCCGTAATACTATCGAGATTAGCGGATGAAAATAATGTTCAGTATACACAATACTAAATTACCAGTGAAATACAAAGCAGAAATGAAACTAAAAGGGTTTGTTTTCGATAAAAATCTAGATACTTAAAATATTTTCTTTTTAAAAAATATTCATTCATCCTACTAAACATTTTGGCTGGGTAATGAAGGGTAATGGTAAATGAAAAAAGAAAATCAAACTTCAAGTGTCATGTGTACGCTGCTATAGATTAAACTTTTTCACGCGATGTACACTGTGACATGGCTACTTTCTATAGTAATGGTCGTATTAACACTACAGGACCTATAACATGCTGATGCAAACACATATGATACGCCATTTTTCAGTGATAACAGCAGGATCAGTACCGCCATTTCAGTTTTTTTTTGCCAGGGAAATTAGGGTGTCCACCGACATAAGAATTTGTTTTTTACTAGTATATTTGTATTGTAGTACTAGTATAAAATTTATTGAAAAGTATGTGTTTCTCAAACAGAAGTTGTGCCATTGTATCCCTTAAATGACGCCCTTGAGCCGATTAAAATATAGGCTAAGATAGGCAAAACATACGTCTAATACAAAAATGCTTAGGAATAGCAGAAAAATGCAGCAGATAGAACATACAAACAAGAAACATTTTTCTGATGCTTCAAAATAGAAAGAAATTCTATTCTATTCTTTTGTCAGCGAAAAGCTAGGGAAAATATTTTCTTAGAAACTCGTAAAAATGCCATCTCCCGGCGACGAAGGAAAACAAAAGAATCTTAAAGGATTTTTCTTCCATCACGGAAGGAGCAAGACTCACGAATATATATATAACTAATTTTTCAGCATATATTGTGTTAGCAATATAAAGAGAGCTTCATTTCTTTGTTTGCTAAGCAAATGTTGCTTGAAAAATAAATATATAGAAAAAAAGAGGAAGGAAGTACATATATACACAAAGAGAATGTAAGTAATGTTACTACTATCGTACTCAAAAAGAATAAAGTGAGAGAACACAAAAGAAAATCCTTCCAGAATAGTGCTTATAAAATACGTAATACTGTGTTGAAGAATTATAATACCTTGATTATAATAAATATTCTTTAAAAAGAAATGGAAATACTTGGAATAAAATGTTAACTACTAAAGTAGAAAGAAAGAAAAAATCACAGCCTGTCTATAATGACTGGAACCATAGGGACATTAGTTATACAGGGCAGTATCCACAGAGAATTCGTTACTCAAACGTTAGTCACGCGATTAGTTAGTCTCGTATTAGCTCTGTACTAAAGAGGGTGTACTTTTAAGTATTCAGGATCTGCTTGGAGTTCATCTAATAAGTTGTTTTAAGTACGATTAACTAATATAACCCCAATACATCGAGTGAGGAAAATAGATGTGGCAACTATGGAAATCTTAGACGTGCACACGAGTACTCTGTAAAAATGAAATATATGAAATACGAAATTCGAAATGTTTTCTTTGTGATTTGTCATCAAAACAACTTATAAATAGTTATGAAATCGGATTATAATTAACTTATTCGTTTCTGAGGGATGTATTTATGTCCGGAATAAGTAGAAGTCAATTCATATTAGCGACAATAGAAAGATTGTATTGTAATAATAGGGGAAGATAATTTATCTATGAGTTGTAGGTATTCCTCAGAAAAATGGAAAATTTGTACTCATTTCTCACTGTTTATTTTAAGTAATAGTTCTGCTATTGCAGAGGACTTGGCTAAGTAGCTGCTTTATAGTAAACTCAGACGATAAGGTGAGAGGAAAGAAAGAAAGCTAATTTAGTGCCTTTCCATCCTCATAATGAAAGTTTATTGTGGTTAAACCGTGGCTAAACCATGGTATCCTCTGCTCTAAATTAATTAGCCACATGTGATTAACTTAGTCAATTAGAACATGCTAATCAGAGATTCTGAATACACTTCAGTTAAATAAACGTTAGTCAAACAGTTAGTATGGCGCTAATCACATGTCGTCTACATATGTCGTCTACGGATGTAGATTAATAATCCGGTGTCGGTGTCTTCCTGTTTTGCTTATTCCTGTTCCGCCTACTAGCCTCCCAGCAATATTTATCAAGATTTCTACTTAATCAAGAATGTAGGCGAAACAGGGATTCCTGTTTTGCCTATTCCTGTTTCGGCTATTGTTAAGATGAAGGGATATTTTTGAGTTTGGGATTCTTCTTGGGAATTTTATTTCTAATGTGAATTGTTAGGAATATTTCGTAAAATAATTTAATATTAACGAAAACGTATCAATAGTCGCGATTTAAACAACTACAGTACGAACAACAAAGAATACGAACAACAACAGTAAATGTACGTACTTTTGGATTAGTGGATCAGTTCACTCGTTTCTAGATAGTTTAATAATTGATTTTTAATACATTACTCAAAACCTTTGGATATAATTGGCACTAAGGATACAAGACGATTGTTATTAGGTTTACTTTTATCGCTTTTCTTATGTATGGCCACAGTGGTTTTCAATTAAAGGCGGTCAGTTAAGATGTAATGCCCTTTGTCGTACCGGACTACACAGTATGGTAACTTATATAAAAATGTTATTATACAAAGCTTTCTGAAACTGTTCTACTGTCGTATGCATTTTACAAATAGACGTCTAGTGATGTTATGTCACTTTTATGTTTTCTCTCCTTTTTCATGTCTTCTGTATCACTTTTACTTTTCTTCGATTTCTTCTTACCCGTTACATGTTTTGTTTCACTTTTCACTATTTTCTTTTCTCTTCCTTCGTTCTTTTCATCTTCTATGTTTTCTGCTTTCTTTATCTTTTACATTTTCTATTTTATCTTTTCCTAATTTCTTCTCTTTTTTCTTCTTTTCATCTTCAACAACATCTTTTATTATTTTCCTTTCTTCTTCCATATTTATCTTATTGTTCTTTAATATTATCATTATTCGGAAGAGCCTTATCTTCTTCCCTCTTATCTATCACCATTTATTACTTTTTTACAATAAAATATTTATTTATTTATGTAATCCACAATAAAATTTTCAAAATTTCTCCAAGTTCTTGTACCATTCTCCTTTCCACAACGTTGTAATCAATCCAATCCTGAAGACTGGGATCGCCATTTTTACTGTAATGCCCTTTGTCGTACCGGACTACACAGTATGGTAACTTATATAAAAATGTTATTATATAAAGCTTTCTGAAACTGTTCTACTGTCGTATGCATTTTACAAATAGACGTCTAGTGATGTTATGTTGGATCCAGTTTCTTTGCAGTATAACAACATACAACACAGTTGTCAGGTTTTATAGTTTTCATAATTTGGTTCAGTTATTCTACTTGTGGGTTCGGTTCTACAATGGATCACGGTGAACGTTTCCTAGCATGAACTGAGCAAAAGTTTGGCCCATGGCAACGGTCGCCATTCCATTTGCGGGAAAATTCCTAAAGGTCAGAGTGATGAGAAGAACTATTTCTTGGAGAAGTAAAATTTGAACAGAGTAATATGTTATGCAAGATTAAACAGAAAAATGAAATCTACGAATTAAATTTTGCATATGTAAAGTAAGTATCATTTAGATTGAGTACACATACCAGGTAAGTACAATTTTCCTTATTTATTGCCTGTTTCCAAATTATTACATTCAGCACATTATTATAGCCGATGAATACATAGATTACTGAAAATGTTGACATATGTATATATTGATGAATCTCTCTTCTTTATTTAGGTATACCACGATCTACATCTCTTCCTATCGGATCTAATGCACACTGAGAAAAATTCATTATCCGGACAGCGGTATATTGTACAAATAGAAGGATTCGTTATGTTTACTAAGGAAATCTGTACGGAGCGTACTTTATCCATATGCTACACAGCTACTGCCTTTAACGCGCTTGGATGTTATATCATGTCGCTGCAGGCTGTCTGACATCTAACAATCTTCCGTATTTTATATACGTATACGTATGTTAAATACTTCAGCTATATGTTATATACGTCCATCTGTGTGTGAGGTCCTGACCGCCTATAGACACCTCTTTCTTGCACCATAGATGACGTCATGAAACAACTGTCGTATGCTTGCGAGCTGGTTTATAAACGAGGTTGTTTACAAAGGGAAAAGAAGAGCGGAAGGAAAGAAAAGCCTGGGTAAGTGCAATAGTAAATTATCACTTTAGTTAAATATTCCATTAATTATATATTCCTTTAGTATAACTTGCTTTAATATAGTACTAAACAAGTAATGTGATTTATGACTACAATTCTTACTATTGTAACTCGTTAATGGTTGAAGAGAAAGAAATGGGTTAATCTGAATTTTGAGAAATCTTTGAATATTAATGTTTTGTGTTTATTCTTTCCTTTTTATATGTGACGGTTTATTACTTGATGGAGATTTACTACAGGACTGCTTAACATAATTGCTAAGAAACCGTTTTCAGCGCGAACATTTTCTTGTGTAGTGAAGATTTAGGATTTAGATTTCTGGGTTTTCGGCATCAATGACCTTGTTAGCCCGTCACATGTGAGTTATGACGTCCCTCGGTGAGCACACTATCCGGGGAAAGGGAAGGAAGCAAACGGCCTGGGACCTATATGTTGGGTACCACCCGGCATTTGCCTGGTATGAAATGAGGAAAACCCAAGAAAGCCTCATTCAGGATGTCTGGTCTTAAAAGCTTTTGATACTTTTTCGACCGAGTGCCCCTACCGGAATCGAACCTGGGTCCGCTCGTACCGAAGGCGAGAGCGTTACAACTACGCTACGCGGAGCCACTTGTGTCTAGGAAACCTATTTTTACTAGGATATTTGCAACAAAATTTATTTCCTTTCTTTCTTTATTTTTCTTTTTCTTTTTGTTTTTTAACAATAAAACAAAACATATTTTACAGCCTCACTGAAAGGAGGTGGGCGGATAAGGGCCATTTTTCGCCCATCAGACAACGGAAAAATGATGTGTCCGATTCCGACAAGTTTGCAATGTATTTGTATACTAGAAGATATGTTGCATATGTAAAAATAATAGATACGTGATGATGAAAATAGTAAGTCATAGAAATGAGTGCCCAAAAAGAGTCCGTTTCAGCGTTTTGCGACATTTTGGTAATGTTTGCTGTCTTTGATGGAGGCTTATAGGAAGAAGGGGTCGATGAACCAAAATAAATCTGACTCGTCACAATATAACGCTGTGTAACCTTTGATATGAGTACTAACTGATTTTGGTTCAGTGTGTCCTTCTACCTATTAGAGAACAAAATGTATTGCGCGAGAGTATAGGACGATGAATACCGTTTATACGCTGTAATGTACGAGTTCAACTGGATACTCCAGCTCTGATGTAAGTTACCGATTGTGACTGAAAATACATGCTCAGCATGCCAATAAAATATATAAAGAAAATGTATTGTTTGCGCGGATATGTGTGTAGGGCAGCAAAAATAGAGACAGCACGTTATGGAGTATTGAGAAGGCGTTTCATTTCTGAAAGTGGTATGAGTAAAAGTGCGAGCAGGAAAACCAGTCGCAGAATGGCATGAAATTCTGCAATAGATATATATATCGAAGAATCATACATACCACGCGTCAATGAAGTACCGATGGAAGTCATTGATACGTTATATTGCAATACTGAAGGAAAGATGAAAAACAACGACCAAAAATAGTTACCTGATGTCTCCGATCCTTACACTCACAAGCACTTAAGTGACAAAGGTACGTAGTCTCTGTACATATATCATGACGATGCTTCT
Organism: Thermobia domestica; assembly: GCF_964235325.1. NCBI lineage: Eukaryota > Metazoa > Arthropoda > Insecta > Zygentoma > Lepismatidae > Thermobia > Thermobia domestica. The sequence goes on from NC_137456.1 coordinate 33,112,023, forward strand.
GTTCTCCGAGTTCAGTGGTACTGTCAATGTAAAATAGACGCACGTGTCGTCGGATGTTGTGAGCATGTTGCTTCCGTATTATGGTTTCTGGCTTACTGGCGCCACAATTCCACCGCAGTTAAGAAACCAAGTCCAGAATATACTCATACACTACAAGATGTCGCCGCTGCGCGATGGTCCAGTGGCGATTCGGATGACGACAGCAAGCACGATGCATAATCTGTAAACTAGCTACAAGTGTCTCCAGTTATCTGATTATTATCTATGCTTGATTATTTCCGATATAATATATTGATCTCATAGTCGTAGTAGACTTTATTCTTCTTATTCTTGCAGTTAGTGTTCTATTTACTATTGCTTTATCTGATTCCAACTCATGACATTAGTGTTTACGTTCCTCATTGGCACACGACTTACGTCTTTGTTTATTTTTTTATTTTTTTTTTACCTCTCATTTATAGCTCTTTCCATCAAAATATATTTGTTTTCTTATTTTTATGAGGTATACTATTGGAAACCGTGCATTTCACATCTCGGGCCTGATGGGCGAAAAATGGCCCTTATCAGCCCACCTCCTTTAAAAACAGCAGTCAGGGAGAGCTCACATTTAAGATTCTTTTTGTTTTGTTTTGTTTTGTTTTGTTTTGCTTGTTATGTTCTCTAGTTAACTAATGTTTGAGTTCCTGAGAATTACATTATTATTATTATTGTTTCATAATTTTCGAACCAAAAATTAGATGTTTTTCTTTTTTTCCTTGTGTTGACGTCATTGTGGCAAGTTGGGGTGTTTTATCGTACCTTGGCATTAATTTGGTTACTAGCACATAGTTTCAAGGTCATAAGTTGTAGGCCGCTTGAAACAGCTATTACACAGTTATTTGAAGAGTTTCAGGCAGGCGGATTGTCAGGCGTTTGACTTGCAGCTTTCGTTACAGAGTCTAAATTGCAGTATTGGATTGCGTCCAGCTTCTATGGCTGGTAAAAAAGTTATATCGCTTTCGTAATATGGTAAGAAATACAATGTAACAGTTAGGTATAGTATATATGACTAGTTTAATTAGTCGGAAATTACTGTGTTTCCTTGTCTTATTCTTTCGATTATGTTTAAGTACTGTGTCTTCATAGTATTGTTTCACTATTTCTAGAAGGAATTAAGTATTAATGAAGTAAAGAATAAGCAGAAGCCCACTTTGACGTTTACTATTTCTCATACTTCATTGAGAATGTTTTGATCCCCAATTGCGCAAACTTCTAGTATGTGTGTGTGTGTTTCTTTTTGTTGTTGTTGTTGCTTACACTGCTATAGATATGAGCTCCTTCATGGCTAAGCGGTTAGCGTACGCGCCTTTGGTGTGGGAGACCCGCGTTCGATTCCTGGCGGGAGTGGTTCGGAGTCCATGTTAATCAGTAAGTCCACGTCTCATACAGCCTCGTTGCAGAAAAGGATATTAAAATCAACTCAGCACTGCTTTACAGATGGAGTTGTTTGATTCAGGGTTCGAATGATGCTTTTTACGGGAAGCAGGCACGTAGCCAAGGGGTGGGTCCAGACCCCCCCTTTCGGATCCAGAAATGAAAAATATTAAGGAAAGATGAAACAGAAAGAAACAGATGAATCAGCCTCAAAAATATAAAGCTACAATAAGCGTTTTGGTTACTCTTTCTTACGAGGAGTTTTGTGTGGAGGAAACGGGAGGGGGGGCGGATCAAGTTGAAATTGGATATTATTGTAACGGAACATTCCGAATTCCATCTAGCTCCATGTTAACCGTATGCAGTGGCGCAAATCTGTCTTCAACATTGGGAGGGACGGGTAAGACAGTTCTCATAATTTTTTTTAAGGATGTTCAAATTATGAAGTTGAAAAACAATGCTGCGGAGGATCAGGGGAGCAGAGTTGTCTTCAAAATTGTGAGGCGGGCAGATTTAAGGCTTATTCTGGGGTGGGGACATCAATTTCATCTTACTTTCCTTTGTGGCAATCGGACACAAATCATCACATTTCTCTCCAAACAACGCATTTCAAATCGGATTATTGAGGGGAAAGTCCCCCCCAGTTCTAAGATTGGAGGGGACATGTCCTCATCCCCATGGGATTTGCGCCAGTAACCCTATGGACTACAAATGACGATCGATAAACCGGTTCTTTCAGATAGCCTGTCAGAACTTAAGCAATGCCCAGAATTACCAATAATATGAACCATTTTGAATTTCGCGGCAACACTAATCCATTTTATAGGATGTCTTTACTCCCGAAAGAGATCTCGTTACTATCCTTGACGGCATTGAACTAAGATAAGAGAAATAGAAAGAAGACGAGAAGAACCGAGTTCGAATGACGTCGGAAGACTATGTCTTTGTCAATACTTTTTTCTATTCTTTTACGCAAGGTTTCTTCATAATTCTTTAATTAAAATACTTACTAACATATCCTCATTTTATTGTCCTAACAAATCAATATGGATATGTTGTCAGTAAAATAGTTTAGATTGATCGAACCCCTGGTGTGATAACCACAGTATTTCGTCACGGACCTCCCGTATTGCGAAATCGTGGCTACGTGCCTGCGGGGAGGGGGCGACTTTTCAGATATACAATCCAAGCATTTTATTTCTCAGTGATGCAAGATATAATATATATATATATATATATATATATATATATATATATATATATATATATATATATATATATATATATATAGTATATAATATGTAAAATATGAAATGAGGGAAATATTTTCCCGGCAAGGGAGAAATTCTTTGGCGAGTTGGGGAAATTACTTGACGAGAGGGAAAATCTTCATCCTCCCGTTGATTCAAATCTTGGTCGAAGATCATGCGAGTAGGATTCCATATTATGCTGTAGGTGTAGGTCGTACACAGTCTTGGCGCTGAATAGGATGCTAAGCTTCAAGCCAACCACACGTCTGTAATAACCTATTGCGATTGAATGGTAATGTAACGTAATGTACGATATGTGCATTTTCTAGATGCCATAAAATTATAATATTAGTTACACATTCCACGATTATGTACTTCAGGTTAAAGGAGTTTGATGATTAATTGAAGTGAATAATCGAGGCAGTGATTCTCAATCTTCTTGACTTACGATACACTTTACTAAACCCCAGTGACATCGATATATTTGTTTAGATTTTGGATTGCTTTCCAACAAGTCGAGTCGCGCCAAAGCTGTGTAGGCTTACTAAGTTAAGTGAACTAATCCTAATCTAAATCCATTGTTTTCGGGGGCGCAGAAATGGACAGTGACACTTCCGATACAATTTAAATCAAAATTCAGCCAAGCAACTTGGGGAGGGAAAGAGGGGAGACGGATCTTACAAATGATCGAAAATAACCGATATGAGAGAGCGTTTCGTAATAGTAAAAAAAGTGACTGACTAACGTAACATACGTGTATTACTGGTTTTCTTATTTTCACCCAACGAAGCAGGTAATTAACGCTAGTACTAGGTATGTGTAGACTAAATGAGGTGATTTGTTTCGTGACCCTTCGAACAATGTACGAAGCGGATGCAAGCAGTTAATACATGGAGTTAGCTTACCTAAATTTAGATTTCGCTTTCCGAAATCTTAATGGATGTGTTAAGTGATTTCGTTACTTACATTCTCAATCTCTAAATACAAGGATTCAAAAGACATTTTCGATTCCAAACTATGACTCTGCTAGACAAAGAAAGCATAGGCCAGTGTATGTTTTACTTCATTTTCATATACGTGCTCGTAGGTGTTCTCGGGGACTTGGTTTCCTCCCACTTTCTCATTCCACCAAATATTCCATAATCATTAACTTGCTTTAATCACCGACTCCCTTAGCCTAACAGCATAATCGTGGGACATTAAACTCAAAGACTTTATTTTTATTTTCAAGTAATTACTTTTCTCTCCCTTATTTATTTTTAATTTAATTTCTCTTTCAATTTCCCTCTTTTAGGAACATGAACATAATTTGCAATTCTTTCTCATTATAATAACACTATTAAAAGTCCCATATGCAGCTCACCACGTTGGAACCCGGCGGAAACACATGAACAACGAATATTGTCGAAAATATGTATTGCTTACAGCGGCGTAGCGAGCATTACAAGATTGGGAGGGGGATGAAACTTGAAATTGCCAAGTCTTGATTTTTTTCTTAAAAAAATGTCAAGTCTTGATAAAAAAAATTGCCAAGTGTTTCGAAAATCTTACAAACCCTATGAAAAACTATTACAGCAACCTTATTTTCATATTCGTTCCATTCCATGCCTCGTCTGAGACACGAATAAGATCAGCCCTTGTTCCGCTCTCGAGTCCAATTTAACATCTAACCTCAGGATCATTATCATCACCCACGAAGCACAACTGTTAATTTGATAACTCTATGATAACTGATTTGGCTATGTTAGGTAACCTCCGCCAGCTAATCTTCACGAGAACCTTTAAAGTTACAATCAGTTGTAGAAATGCATTTAAAAACGTAGAATAAGGTAGGTTATATTTACTGTTTGTGATGTAGAAGTGCCTAATTTACATATTAAACATTCAATTGAGGGGTTCAGTGAGAGACCAGGCTAACTTACATCCAGGTCAAGATTGAGATTTTGACGGAACAGCATACTAATGTCATTAATTGACTTTTGCCTCAACCACTTGTCTGTGTGGCTTGTCCTGAGACAAGGGCGGATCCAGGGAGGGTCTATCTCCCCCAAGAAGAGGAAACTTTGTGTATTTTAATATAAAATAAAACCCACCCAGAGTTGAATCTCTTAAAAGTAGCTCTATCTTGTAAGTAGTGGCATTACAACCCACCGCCCCCCAGTAGTCCATCCTGAATCCACCCCTGTTGTATACTAAGCCAAACTATGAATATCAGTCGTATCCTTTGTAACGTGCTGTTTTCATTTGTTTCCTTTTCTTTCAGAAAGTTAAAATTGTCAGTTAGCCTAGTCTCTCGCTAAACTGTCAATTGTGACAAAACACACCAATAATTGTTGATGCCAACTAAAACATACATATCCAAAGCCTACAAAATATATCACATTATTTAAGTTTTTTTCTTTCTTTTTTTTTTTTTCAAAATTGCTTGCAATGTTTTTCTTCGTGCCAAGCATCCGAATGTCATCTTGAATTCTGACCTTCTCATTTCACTACAATTCTTTGAAGTGTAAGACTGCGCAGCTTTTTTTTTTTCCTCTCTCTCGCTCTCTTCAGTCCCCCCCACTTTGATTTCATGATTTCGCACTCTGATGAAAAGTATTAAACACCAAAATGGAAAAGTACTAATATATAACCTCTCTTTTAGTAGCCCCTCCAACCACACGCCCGGGGCACGTGCCTTGCTTGCTCGCCCATAGCTCTGTGAGCTATATAAGTAAAATACAATGCACGCGCAAATGTAAACTTGGTGCCAGCTTTGATTCTCGCTGAGAGAGTATACATATAATGTTGGTTCGAATTCCATCAAAACCATAGGCTCATTTTTGTGTAACCTTGGTACTGAAGAAGACAGTAGACTTCAACAAATATTCCTGTCGGGCCTCGATGGCTCAGTGGTAGAGCGTTCACCTCTGGTGTTTGGGGTCTTTGGTTTGATCCCAGCTCGCGCCAAGTAAACTTTGTGGTGGACAAACACCGTGTGAGTGGGTTTTCTCGGGGTTCTCCCGTTTCCTCCCACTTTCTTCATTCCACCATTTCATTCATTATATCATCATCAGCGTCTCCTTTAGCCTAGCCGGTATACCCGTCATTATTGATACAACTATTATATACAGGATGCATCAGAAGTCCCTTGTCATCCTTTCTGAAAACTACAGGGATGCAGTTTCATTGATTGCGAGATAAGAGATACACATTAGGCCCAGAGGGATACTTTCGGATTACATCACGCGGACGGTCGCCATCTTAGATTCGAAATTGTAATACGGACGATAAGTGGGTAGTGTGATACATGGTCATGCACTAAAATGTTCTGAGGATGTCAAATATGCAATCAGATATCATGTAACTTATTCTGGTGAAATGTTATTGGCAGTGAACCAAGTGAGACTATATGTAGTGGTATGTCATACCCTTCTGTTTTTTTTTCAGTGATAGAGACATACCGTTTCTGGTTTTTTAGTGATCAAGATACACCTTCACGGAAGAATAAATGCTAAATACCATTAATAAATCCATTTTTTATACGTATTGACGAATAGCTTTGCACATAAAAAGATTTTATTTCTTATGTAGATTCTAAGTTGACAATACTGACATTTTTACCTTTTTCTACCTTTTGTTTGTAAAATGAGGTGTTTTCAAAGAAGTTCATCTAGTTTATATTTTGATGTGCCGTATTGAATTGTTTCTTTCGTATGTATGTATGTGTCGTCTTGTCTGAATTCTTATAAGCGTCGTGTTTTGAGCATGGGCGGACTTAGGGGATTGTTGTGGGGGCAGATCTTACGGGAGTTTGAAATACCCCTCATTCGAGTGTGTGGTCCAGGAGTTTTCCCGCTGGAAATTGTTAATATTAAAAGTCGGTTTTTGAGCACTTTCGTGTATAATTCTCTGATACAAGGTAAGGGCTATTTTTATTTATTTTTTTCCAGAAAGTTGTTCACGATGGATGGATCAGTCTCTCCGTTTTTTCTCCGTAACTAAAAGAAGCTTTCCAGTGGTTTTCAGACATTATGTAAATAGAAATGCAATCTTGTAGGCTTCACACCTCACTGCATTTGAACATTTAGATAGCCGATATGTCGAGTCAAAATCGTAATAAAACACACCGCCTCTGATTTTTCCCACTTCGAACACATTTCCCTGTTATAGTCAGGGGTAAAAGCGAGGGGGAACGCGGGGGACGCAGTTCCCCACCTCGTAAAATATGTAGGGCGTCCCCCAGATCCTAAAATGGTACAATGGGCAGAGATAGGCAGGAGGAACGGCGTGGAGTGATGCCGCTACCTACCGTCCCCCCACCTTTTCAAGTCCACTTTTACCCCTGGTTATAGTATATGTTCCACATGTTCCTACTGAGCAATAAACATTTGCAGAAGCTTCTTCCAATTGCTGTGGACACAAAGTAGGATATAGGGTCAAATTTTTGCACAGACGATGGCGATACTTTGTTCTAGATGATAAAAATTATGAATATTTACTGCACAAACCATAGCCTTAACTTTTCCACTTAACTAGAAATTGAACAGCGTTAGGTCCGGTGATCGAGCAGCCATTCAACTGCCTCTCGTCGATCAACCCATGTTCTAGAGAATTGTTCAAGTAGTGACGCAATACGAATCCATAATGAAGAAAGCGCCATGGTATTGAAAAAACTGCGAGAATGTACCATCCTCGGGCATCGCAGCTCGCAATATCTATCCCTGTACGAGCGTGAGGTATTATTCCGCAGTTATTTTTATGGAATGAAAAAGTGACTGATTAGACGTATTCCTCATTTGTCTGCCAACACCATAATTAATTTTCTTTGCGCTGGTCATGTTGGAGGGGTCTTGAACGCGGGGTTGTCAGGTGACCAATTGTGCATGTTCTGCCTATTAACCTTCCCATTTACGTAGAGGTCAGCTTCATCTGAAAAGAGTATTTGCATAAAATGTTAACCATAATTACTCACTGCACTTGGCGATCAACATCGTTCTTGTGGAGATGTTGCTTCATTTGCACCTTGTACGGATGCACTTATACACGCGCAGACCCTATGACTCAACCCACATTGCATTAATAAATGACGTGTGCTCCTCTGGGGCCACATCGAGAAAGAAGTCAGCACTGCCGTAGGCGTTGCTTCATCTGTAGCTGTCTACGATCGTCCGCTACGACGTATGTCCACGAATGTGCCCGTCTCCTCAAATTTAGTTAATTACTGTGACACTGCAACATGTAACACAGTCACATTGTGGATGATTCTGTTTGCAATCGGTAACCACTGTACAGGCACTCCTCCCGCTCCACAGTTTGAATATTTCGATGCATTCCTCACGTGCTAACGGTATGGTTCTACATCTAGAAGAAAGAGGTAAATACAACGTTCAATTGGCAATAACTTTTCACCAAATTAAGCTCCATGGAATCTGATTGCATATTTGACATACTGAGAAAATTCTAGCCCGTGGCCATATATATATCACATTACCCACCAGTTTATAACAAACAAATTTAATCCAAAATGGCGGCCATCTGTGAGAGTATTCCCAAACGGCTTAATGTGTATTACCCATCTCACATTCAATTAAACTACACCCGTGTAGAATTTAGAAAGGAACTTCGTATGATGTATACAGGGTGTTTCGAAAGTCCTCTGACAGTTAGAGTTACAACAAAACGTAAGAGGAAAAACCATTTCTAAATATGTTGTTTTCAATCTAAAGTGAACACAATTTAAAAATCGGAGGAGCCGTTTGGGCTGTACTCTGTATGCACCCAATGTGGAATGAAAATGCAATGTTACCATTTACCTGGACCCACAACATATGTGAATGAAGTTACTGTTTGAAATGGGGGCTAGCCATCGACATGTTAGCGTAAAAATCAGTAACTTCATTCACTTATGTTGTGGGTCCAGGTAAATGGCAACGTTGCATTTTCATTTAACATTGGACGCATAAAGAGTATACAGCCAAACGGCTCATCCGATTTTGAAAATTCCTTCAACTTACATTGGAAACATCATATTTGGAGACGGTTTCCCAATTACATTTTGTTGTAACTCTGATAATAATCGAGTCAGGGGACTTTTGAGACACCCTATATATCTTATGGAATATATGTTTGATGTCCCTATAACTGTAGTATAATTTAGTTTGTTTAAATTTACAAGTTATTACAAGTAGATTCTGACTTACATGCGTAAGAGTTTGTATGTAACTAACTAATGAATTCTATTTCATGAAATTTACATTGAAATATTTAACACAAAATCTTTTATATTCATGCTTAACTTAGTGACTTTCCTTTGGACTGCAACTGATTATTGTACTCCATTATAGCTTGAGAAGAAAACCGATGTCCGAATCTTCATTTGGAGAAACCAAAGAACTATTGGAATGCTGAGGATTGCAATCATTAACTTCTACACTTCAAGGTGCGTAAATTATATCTAGGTATATTCTGTGTTTATTGTTATAATTACTATTACTATTATTGGGTTTAGAATCAATCAAGTACTTCATGATATTTTAGAGGGATCAAGATGGCTGCCAGATAGATAAATATTTGAGCGTCAGGCCCTTATTTCTTTTCAATTTTATATTTAATCAATGTCTATCCCCCCCCCCTCATTATTCCACCAAATCGTATTCCAAGATCATCAATTTTCAATAATCATTTGTGACTGTCAGCATACATAGCATAACCGTAGGACGTAAAACAAAGATTTCTTTTTATTTTTCGTTTTCATGTCTTTTCTCCATAGCTGTGAAAAATAACGCCTTCAACATCATAAATTTGTATGCTACTTGCCTGCTTTCGAGCACAGTAATCAACTATTTGGACGTTACGAAGCAAAGCAGGTCTACGTTGTAGTTAGCATAGTTTTGAAAGGATGTGACATAATGATATTGGTGTTGCGATGTTGAGCCTAAACAGTGCAAGTAAATAAATCTGTAACAATTGTATTGGTGTTTAGCTTACATGTCCTCCAGACGGGCCATTTTTTTTTTTTTTTTTTTACATCTTGTTACTTCTACTCTATATGAGGGGTCGCGGTGACTCAGTGGTGGAGCGTTCACCTCTCCTGCGTGGAGTTCCTGGATCGATCCCAGCACGTGCCAAATGGGATTTGTGTTGGACAAACACTGTGTGTGGTTTCCTCGGGGTTTTCCCGTTTTCTCTCACAGTTTTCATTCTACTATTTCATTCATTCTCATGATTATAGTCTCCTTTAGCATACCCGGCAAAAGCGTGGAACGTAAAACTCAAAGATTTCATTTCATATAAACTTTGGTGCAAAGTAACCCCATAGATGAAGATATTTTGCACCACATACAAAAAAGTATGTTCAACATACTAACATAATGTTTGTTTGCAATGTTTTCTCTCCTGTATTTATACATTTCACTTTTTACACAAAACTGCATGTGTAACGAATTTTTGTTACGAAATTCGAGACGAGACATAGCTCTTCCAATAGAAACAGATACAGTTTTCGAGACGAGACAACTTTCGCGACACCTTTGCGAGAGGTGACAGTCTCAAATCATTTCTCGTGCGTCCCCTAGCCCATATCGTGCGTTATCAAAAAGCATGTTAATGAGAAATAACAACATGTAAATACAATATAGGTAGTTAAAAACATTTTTGTTTTCATTCTTCAGTAATGCATTATTATTAACCTCAGTATTTTATAGTCCATTCTTAATCTTAAGGTGATATATAATTAAGTTTTGAATTCGGTTAACTTATTTTGTTTCTCAAATTGTATTAAAAATGTATGTACAAACATGTTTATTTTCATTCTTGAGTGCTTAAAGTCACTATAGTTATTAAACATAGTAATTAATATTGTACTCTTAACGTTAAAATAATATACAGTTAACTTTTGAATTCAGTTAACATTTTTCTTACTGAAATTGCTTTAAAAAGTATGTAAAAACTTTTTTATTTTCTTTCTTGAGTGCCAAAAGTGATGCACAGTTATTAAGATTAGTACTTTATACTCTATTCTTAATTTTAAACTGATAAACAGTGCGTTTCTGAATAAATTATGTCAAGTTATTTGAGTGACGAACACTGGTACAAAACCCTAACTACCACTGGAACATTTCGATTTTGAGATGACTACTACCGGTGCAATACAATTGATTTTAAAATATTGTTTTTCCTTCAACGGCTATTCGATTTTGAATTCTGACTACATGGTCATATATAGGAAGGATCAGTGTCTCTTTCCAACTATGGTACAGCTCCGACCGATTCACGGTGCTCACAGAAGAGACAAAAGAGTATGTTTTCAACCTTAAAGTAACGACCACTGGTGTTTTTGCCCTGGTATGCAAAAGTAAGTGGGTACCCCAATGGGGTAGAGGGGTACTATGCGGTACCTAATTTCTGCATTTTAGATATATGGAAATACATGTGTCTAAAATGTAAAGAACTGATATTTGTTTACCGAAAACTGCAACTCGGTAAGCCTTACGGATACCGAGATATGGGAAAATAAAGAGCGACACGATATGTATGTGGGGCTTGCATACTTGAAGGTACAATTTGGAAAATGAATTCAAATATGACTAACGGCTATCAAGATATTGTCAAATAAAGAGAGGACCAATACAGGTATGGGATTTTCGTATTAGATGATAAAATTTCCGAAACCGGTCATGGAAAGTTAATAAACACCAGTAGCAATTCCATCTTCAAGTAATTAGATATTTCCATGGGGTGTTAGAACATCTTACAGTCTACCAAGATTAAATTTTAAAAGCTTTTGAAAATATAACTTCACATTTGTAAAGAGTATTAGAAATATGTATTTACCTAAAACTTGCAGCTAGTACATCTAACATATAGAGAAACACCGTGAAATAAAAGAGTATGAGATGTTGAAACTTCGGAAAAATTATTGGTCCCAAGAAAATTAAATAAGATGGTATTTCTATGGGTTAAGTGAGTACCTCAGTACAATTTCGATGGAAAGATTAGTTCTAGGTTTTCTTCAGGCAGTTCCAAAGGTTCATCGAGCTGTGTAAAAGAGTGAAAATTCCCTGTGAATATCTAATATAGTAACCAAAATATAACGAGTCATTTATTTTATGACGTAGATCTTTAAGGATTTGTACTTCTGGGTCTTTGCTATAAGAAAGAAATTCAAAAACCTACTGTATATACCTTAATATACAATTAAATCAGTGAGGACACAGTAACTTAGTGGTGGGGTGTGTACCTAGTATGTTTTGCAGAAACTACACTGGAGTATTCTCTTAATCCACAGAGATACGATCACACTTAACTGCCCATTTAATTTTAAAATGAAATTAAGGCAAGTGAATGTTGATGATAGAATTGATGGAGTGTAAAGGTGGGAGGAAACGGGAGTACCCCGATAATACCCACGAATACAATGTCGACTACAAACTGACTTGGACACGGATCAAACCAGGGACCCAATACACCAGAGGTACGCACTCTACCACTAAGCCACCGTGCCTCCACCCATTTAATTGTCTATTAAGGTATATACGGTAGTTTTCTGAAATTTCTTCTTCTTACAGCAAAGACTCAACAGTACAAATCCATGTGGGTCTCCATTTTTACGACGTAGTAAAATACATAATTACTTATATCTCGGTCGCTATATTAGATATTGACAAAGAATTTTCATTCTTTTTGTACGCTAGGAATTATCACGCTTGGATTTACCCGAAGAAAACTTCGAGCTGAATTAATCTTTCGATCGGAATTGCCCTGACGAGTGTGAGGTACTCACTTCACCCATATAAGTACCATCTTATTTAACTTTTATTAAGATCAAAAGTTGTTTTATGAAATTTCAAGATCTGAAACTCTTTTATTTCACGGTCTCTCTCTAGCTGTAAGATGTACTGGCTGGAAGTTTTGGGTAACTCTATTCTCTTTTCTAATACTCTTTACAAATGTCAAATTATATTTTCCAAAGCTTTTAAAACTTAATCTTTTTAGACCTATGATGTTCTAAAACCCCATGAAAATACCCAGTTACTTTAGGATGAAATTGCTACTGGTGCTTATTCAGATTTCATGATCGGTTTCGGAAATTTTACCACCTAACACGAAAACCCCATAACTGTGTGGGTCCTCCCTTTATTTGACAATATCTTGATAGCCATTAGTCATATTTTCATTAATTTTCTAAACTACTCTCAAGTATGGAAGCCCCACATACCTATGGTGTTCCTATTTATTTCACCATATTTCGGTAACTGTTAAACGTACCGACTTGCGGTTTCGGTAAACACACACCTGTAACGTTCTTTATAAGTTTATTAAGATATATTTTAGAATGTTTAGAAATGGGAGGTCTGCGAATGCCATAGTACCCGAAAACCCCCATAAGGACGTGTGTGTAGTGTATTGAATTGAAACTACTTTTGAGGTTGTTGTTAGCCCTCAGTAATTACGTTTTCGAAACTGCACAATCTAGTACGCAAAACTCACACTTCTATGGTGTTATCCTTTATTTTCCCATACCTCGGTATCCATAAGACTTACCGAGTTGCGGTTTTCTGTACTAAACAGATATCAGTTCTTTACATTTTAGAGACATATATTTCCACATATCTAAAAATGCAGACATATTAGGTACCCCATGGACCTCGAACGCCAGTGGGTACCCACTTACTTTTGCATAGTAATACATTTCGAGTTGTTCAGCATCAACAAACACTTTTTTTTAATTCATCATTTTTCTACCAGAAACCCAAAAGTCCATACCTGACCGAACAGATTTTGTCCATTTAATCTAAAAAATGTTAAATATTTTAAAATGTAACATTTTAAATATTTTTGGATTTTTGTTTCAGGTATTTCATGCATCAAAACAAAACCAGGATTCTGCATGAAAGACAGCGAAAAGAAGCAATGTAATTTGTGGCTAAAAGCACGTCCTTTCTGAAGACAGACCCGATTGTATTTACATTCTTTTGTACAAATATGTAACCTTAATAAATATACTGCTCCGCAAATTATTTCTTTCTTCCATAAATTAGAATAAATGTATGTCTGTTTAAAGAAAATGTTTGTTAGCGTCAAGTCCTTTCAACTCTTTTTCTCTGTAAATAAGAACATTATACCTTGCAACATTTTTTTTTATCATTGTGCAATTCCGATTGGATAAAGTAAATCTGCACGAAGCACTATTATTTCAGTCATACATTAATAACTAATGTATTGTTCTGTAAATAAGGCAATGGTATAGTGAATATGTTTTAACATAAAATCTGTAACTCAGCTTTTCAGTAGTCAACTTTATTGAGAATCTGAAGAAAGAAAGAAAAATGTTGGACTTAACGAATTTCAAAATTATTTTTGTTCGAATTCTGTACTAATCCAAATTATCCAGAGAAATCATTTATGTTGCTCTCTACAGATGTATCCTTTCTCCAAATCGTATGAAAAGGAGACTTCATACATCGCTATATTTTGTATGTACTATGTTTCGTATTTATTTAATCACTTTGTACCTTTCTCTAGTGTTGACAAGGCCACAAGTGTCAATCGAATAATTTAGTGTTTCACTCATGTAACCTTGTGACTAACGTACGTCCTGTCGGTATATATGTTACTGGGTTCGATTAGCGACAAACAATTTTTAGTGTTAAACAAATACAAAAATCTACACGCAATGAGATACGATGATCTTTGCCTCATAGACAATACCAAGCAACTAACGGTACTGAGTGTGGTTGAGTTTACTAGTGGTATTATGTGGCTAAAATCAATGTTCCGAGAGCTATACTTCTTTTTGTGCTCTGAATGCAAACTTTGATATAACCGTTTTAAATTATTGTACATCTATCTATCTATCTATATCTATCTATCTATCTATATATGTATATAATTGTAAACTAGAAACTTCCGAGTAATTCTGAGAATCATCGCTCTTTCTTTAAATAATGTATGAGACTATTACACTGCTCGTTACTTAAAATGTTGAACTAAGAAGGATACATCCAGGAAAGTCCAAATTTGCAGAATGTGTAGAGCAGGGAAGGATAAATATGTTTGGTCGATGGCTGCACAGCTTCTTATACCTGTGAACTCCGCCAGCTACAGTTGATGAGCTGTGGCATTGGATCGTAAGACGCATGGCTTACCATACCAGAAGAGAACATCCTCTCGATGTCTCGTTGTGTTACAGTCGTTCTGGTTGTCAATGTTGGGTCAGTTCTGCTCTGCTATCACCACATTGTCACACAGCGAATACAGCGGTAAGTTTAACCCTTAACGTACCAAGCCTAAGTCGTCAAAGTTGTTTACCAAGCTGGAGTCTTCTGGGGACCCCAAGTATTATTTTAATTTCTCAACATAGTATTGCAGAGGGTACTCCAACTATTATTTTTTGGATGTCTAGAAGCATACTTAAGTTAAATGAACATTGTTGACGTCAAATATTATGTATATTTGAACACTATTCAGTTCTTCATACAATTTCATACATTTGTGTTCGTAAATCTGAAACACAGGTTTAACAATGGAGTTTTTACATTTTGAAGTGTGTTTTTATTTTTTGTATTTTTTAAAGAAACGCATCGTTGATCTAATCATGTAATTGATATCTCAAAGGGTTGCAGAATACATATAAAAATCGAGAATAAATTGATTCTTATAATTGCGGCAGTATCACCAAATATTACTCTCTGGGGTCCCTAGAGTACCCCGCTTGGTATGTTAAGGGTTAAGCATATTCGACACTTACTATTAGATATCGGCTTGGGAACTTTGGCGTAGCTACCCTGTCTCCTTGAAGTTTCATTTTTAATGGCGAGTACTGTTTAGGAATCATCTTGTGAGGGAAAACTTTTTCAGCTGACACCATGTTTTTAATTATAGCGTCATTTAAAAAATAACTTATCTGTTAATTAAAATGTGCAGAGAAGTTATTTCTGGAAAATCCTATTCACGCCTCTTGTGGTAACAACTTCTGCATTTTGGAAGAGGATATTATTAAGGAAAAGAATGAGGTAAAGTCGTCTTTATATAGTACACACGGAAAAGAAAGTATTTGACAGTTGACAAATTTTCTTTTGCCAATAGCTCGGCAACAAATTAATTAATTTGGATCTTTTTGTTGTTATTCTTCGAATAGTTATAACTTGACAACCTGCCAAAGTCGGTACTCTGATAGGTTAATTTATTGTTGAGTTTTTAGGAAAACAAATTTTGTCAACTGAAGAATATTTTCTTTCGTGACTGTACAAGCAATGGATGATAACGGCTTAATAAATGACTGTACGTAAGTCTTTTTTGAGTTTGAACATAGGATTGTACATGGTTGTGCATTTTGCATTATTATTGAAGTGCTGCAACTAAGTTATTGCAAAAGGTATGATAAATTCTTACAGTAATATTGTCACATATTGATTTACTCTGTATGAAAACTAAAATAGTTTAACATGTGGTTACCCTCCTTTGTGCCAATAATTTTAAAATTAACTCTTGTGCCACTTTTCAACACTTGGCTTTGCAGTAGCTTTCCAAAGAATTAGCAGGAAGTCCAAACTTACACCCTGCAGATAAATACATTTCTCTGGACAGTTTCACTGCTCCAAACTAAGATTGAAAAGTGTAGTATTTTTAATTTTATTATTATTGGCACAAAGGAGATCAACCATATTTTAAGCTATTTTTGTTTCCATACAGAGAAAAACAATATGTGGCAACATTACAGTAAGAATGTATCATGCATTTCTCAGTATGTTGCAGCACTTCAATAATGGTGCACTATACGTACAATGTAGATCCTGAATATGTCCAATTCATATATTACAACAAGGCAATACGTATGCGATACAGGTAAAATCCGTATATTTCATATGGACAATCTATAAGCTACATACATCCAATCCATACATTACATATGGCCAGCCTGTACGCGCCATACGTGTAATCTATATGCCGCATGCAGCCAGTCTGTAAGCTGCATATGTGCACTCTGTATGGTGCATACGGATATTCTGTATGCTGTATCGGGACAAGCTGTGTGCGACATAAGGAAAATCTGTATAATACATAGGTACAATACGTACACTGTATCTAGTCGTACGTACGGGGCACAAGTACAATATAGATGCTGTCTCGGGGTTGAACGCAAGAAACACACGTACAGAACGTATATTGCATACTTCTTGAAATTATGCTCCGTCCTGATAGTCAATAGAGTGTCGTCATTATTAACCCACATGCTACATACGATCCTGACGTCACAAAGCTAGATATTACCTCCGTATATACTTGTTACTGTAGATGACGTCACGCGAATGACGTCATTGCACTTATGTAGACAGTACGTATAATACATACTTTTTCAGCTATACGTTTGCTGCAGGATGCTATATACGGTTGTACGTTAAGTCCAGAAACTACAGGAATTACGAATGTAACCTACGTTTTTAAGTATGCCACCTACATTTTTTTTCTCAGTGCAATATGAGGTGGTAAGTATATCATTTCTTTTCTCTCTTTTTTTAATATTTATATATTTTTCTTACCGTATTTTGTTTATTTATTCATTCATATTCATTCTTACTTATTTTACTTTATATCTATATTATTATTATTATTATTATTATTATTATTATTATTATTATTATTATTATTATTATTATTATTATTATTATTATTATTATTACCATTATCTATATATATTTCTTTTCCCATTCGTTGATTAATCTAATATATATATATTTTTTCTTTCAGATCCATAGCTTCCACCTTGACATATTTATATTCCGACCATAAACAAGAGATGCATATATATATACCTACATTATTCAATTGGAGATAATTCCCAAAATAAATTGTTAATTGATGTTCCATGTCCATAGTTTAACTTAAATTATCAATCATTATACATTTATATCCATAGGTTAGCACTTGTCATGAAATCTATGTATAAGAATTACGAAATAGCCACTGAATTTTATTTATACTTAAAATTTAGAATAATTTGTTTTAAAGTTTGTAATATTGTTTACCTCATTGTTTACATAGTGATTGATATTGAGGGAGAGAAAGTCTCCCCGAATCTGCTTTTATTTATCGCTGCATATTATTTTTATTTTCAAAACTCACTATTACGTATATTCATTATAACACCATTTTTCTACTTATTTATATTTATCGATTCGAAAAAAGTTTGTATATTTTAAAAAGTTTATATCTTTAGATGCGTACCAAAATCCTTATTGCCAATTTACATATCGTGTAATGCGCTATGGTGCAAGTCTAGAATAGCGGCGCATTACAAAGATTCCCACTAAAAGCATCCAGTTAAATAGGTAAATTAAAGGTTCAATTATAACATCTCTTACTTTTTTTTTAACAATTTGTTAGAAAATCCATAAAAATTTTCACTGTTTGAAGGTTTCTGTTTACTAACGACTAATAAAACTGTTCTGGTATTGATTGCAGTCCATGAAAAAATTGACTGAAAGTTATTTACATTTTGCTGTGCTAATAAACTTCTAAAGTCAAAATTTTGGTTTTTGGAGAAACAGTTTTCACCCTATGATTTATAATTTAATTCTGTTATACTATTCACAAAATATCCATTGAAACTCGTTTACGGACATTAGTACGGGGTCTCGGACAGCGCGTTTCCCAATTTGCTTTTTAATTATAGACTAAGCTGCTGCACATTTATTCTTAGAATTATTCATCAAGTTTTAACTTGCAGTAATTTTTGCTGCTTTAATCTTTCTGTATATCCTTTAACAGTTTTATATTTTTATTTATAAGTCGGTAATCCTATAGTGGTGACAATATTATTCAAAATGATTATTCTATTCCGTTGTGATTTAAGATGTGGCGTATACCAACTAAAAATTGTTTCAATACTTTTATTTCCTTATGGTAGTTCTCTTAACCTTTTCGGACAGCGTCCCTTTAGATATGTAGCCAAGGTACGCATAAAAGCTCAGAATTGTGGAAATTAAGAAATTTCCTAGGCTTTGCCCTGGGCCCGTGACGCACAGCTTTGAAAATTATAGGTAGAATTGTCTTCTGAGTGTTTTGTGAGACTATTTTTGTCAGAAGTGTCTTTATCCTCAAAGATATGTCAAGCTTTCTTAACATTAAACGTGGAGGCAAACTGTTTGAATATAATGATTGTTTATACCAGATTAACAAGTGTAATGGTGAGAAGACTTACATGAGATGTACAATCGAATGCAAAGCCACTGTTGTTCTTCTTGGAGATGAACCCATAAATCGCCAGGTATACATTCCCACGAACCGCAAAGAAGGGCAATTGAAGCCAGACGTTTTGCGGATAAAATTACGAACAGTGTAATCGAGGATCCAATTCAATCACTTCCAAAGAGTTACAGGAACGTTCATTACTTTGTTGTAAAGCACTACACAGTGGTATTTAGTTTCTTTTTTCGGGGGGTTACTGCTATCGTAGTGCAAGCCACAGATTTTCGTAGTATATAATTAGCACAATTTTTTTTTTTTCATAATGAACAGTGGAATAGCCAAGTGGAAGAGTGAAGAAAATTTCATAGTTACCCAACTCACCCATTTCTTTTTATTGTATTGTATGAAATATTAACAAATGAGATAAAGGGCAAAAACGACTAACAGTGTTGAGAGATGGCATTGAAAACTGAATAAAAATTGTCTCATGATCATCCTAATATATTTATATTGTTGGAGTTATTGAAGCAGGGACAACAGAAAAATAAAAGTAAAATATTGTTGCTGGAGGTAGGGAACCGGCGAAAACTGCAGAAATTGAAGTACAAATGCTTAGACCAGCGAATTAATACTTTGAAAGAGAAATTAAAATCTAGAGTAATAGATTGAATGGAATTGATACTGTATCCTATTGCATACATTTGAAAAAACTGATTATGAATGTACAACAGAAAAAAGTACAAATTATTGAACATGTACAATAACACAGCTCTTCTCTATTTTCATTTGTTTTAATCCTATCGCTTAGTTTTATATCATGATAAAACGTTTTTACTTCCTTTTGGTGACTTGCATTAGATCAATATCCTGAATCCATATAAAGCTAGAATCCCCAAGAAAAATCCCCAGCCTAAAAAAAAATCCCTTTGTCTTAACAGTAGGCGGAAGAGGAATAGGCAAAACAGGAATTCCTGTTTTGAATACAATCTTGATAACGTAGAAATATTGATAAATATTTCTGGGAAGCTAGTAGGCGAAACAGGAATAGGCAAAACAGGAAGGAATCCCGGTGTCTATAGGCTATTTCTTTGAAAGTTTAGGATGGCAAAACTCCCTTAATTCACAAACGAAAAGTAATATTTGTTTAAGGAACTTATTTATGTGGATGCTAAAATGTGAATGAAATATAAACGTTAACAAGTGTATGTCATTACAATGTAATGCTGCGTAAGTTTTTTTTTTTTTTTTTTTTTTTTTTTGCTTAATCCTCGGATTACCAGGCGGGGTATTCGGACTACCTCAAGTTGATTCTTTTTTCTATAATAATTTTATCTGAAGAGCTACGTACTTGTAGTTTCATGACTTTGTCCTAAAATGATAAAAATTATATTCACACTCACGATTAACTCTTTTTTTTATTTTTATAGTTTTTATTGACTCGATATATTAATGTTGTTGTAAGACTACCCCGCTTGGTATGAAATGTCTTATTTTATTATTCGTCAAAAATGAAGTTTTTAGGGAATATTTCTCTCATTAATCTTCATGATTTATCTTTTCTGCTATTGAGTTTCGTTGTACTTCATTGTTTAGCTCAAATAACATACATTGTTCTCTATTGAGGTGAGTTAGACGTCCACTGTCGAGCTGAAATTACGTGAGTCCAGGTTTCAACTGCAAGTAAGGATGTCTATAGGACTATCTAGAGAGAGGATGTTGGAAACTCTAGACAATTCCGATGACAGTGACAGTGAAAATGAGTGGGACACTAACAATGAATTGAATGAATATATGGAATCTCTCGACAAAGACCATATCACAGCAGTAGATGAAGTTGAAGATAAAATATCAGAAGATAATATACATTCACGTGAGACAGTAGAGGGAGAAGATGAACACGTTGGAGATGTGTTTGTTTATAGGACTACGCTAGAATTTTCAAGTGAACTACCAACAGTTGGGTGGCGCTGACTTCACATTTTGAACAGAACAACGGGCCCATTGAATGATGGGGAAAACATTCAGAACAATAACAGAGTCTTTTTTGTTATTTATTTCGCCAGAAATTGTGAGTGTTATTGTCGAGGTAACGAACAGGGAAGCTAAAAGAGAAATTTCTATTTGGAATGTAGTTATTAATACAAACAAGAGACATGGAGGAATGTAAGTACAACGGAAGTGTATGCTGCATTAGAAATTCTTATTGCGTTTGATCGAACTTATGAACATCGCACAAACACCATTATCATACGTATTCTGACATTATTGGCAGGTCACTTGCCGCAACTGAGAAGCTTCCCTGCTCCATGGTCTTGTGCTAACCTGTTCGTCTTCAAGTACGATTTTTTTTTTCTATTTTGATATCCTTCATTAGTGTTCTTCACCCCCTCCCTCTCTTTCCTGCCACCATACCCTCTCGCACGTGCTTCATAATACAGTTCCCTTTTAGCCAATGCCCCAAGCAGTTTCTTTTCCTCTTCTTAAAATTATCTAAAATTGTTATTTTCTCTCCCACAATTTGTAACACCTTTATATTCGTTTGCCGCTCGACCCAGCTAATTCTCTTGATTCTTCTCCATACCCACATTTCGAAGGCTTCCAGGCATTTTTCATCATTTTTGCGTAATGTCCATATTTCTGACCCATACAGTATATTACTCCACACGAAACATTTTATAAGTCTTTTTCTCAGCGTTTTATTTCAGGTCCCACAAAATATACTTTTCTTCCTCCTAAAGGCCTCTTTCGTCATTTCTATCCTGGCTTTTATTTCACGATCACACTTCATATTATAACTAATAATACTACCCAAGTATCGAAAAGTAATCACCTCTTTTATTTTCTCCCCTCCTAGTTCTATATGTAATTCTAATTATTAGGAAAAACTTAATTACTGTATATTCCAGTATGGCGTGCTTATCGTACATAATCAATTTTTAAACTTAACAAAAAGAAAGTCGTTTTCCTTGGATTACTCGAGAACTGCGCATGAGGGTTTACAATAACCTAGATCATGTTGTTTAGTACAATGAAATCTACCGATTGAAAGGATTTTTTATTTATGGTAGGAGGATAATTACTTTTCCGTCGTTAATATGAGGAATTTAAGTTTATTCAATTTAGATTTTAAAAGAAGGGTTTAACATCCCATACTTAAAATTAATTCTAATTTCGTGAAATAAAACATCAGCTCTGTCTGAAACGTCCATGGTTTAAGGGTGAGCAAAGGCTCCGATCCTGGGGGGCCGCCTCATGTGGGTCCCCTTATTGTATTTATAAATATACAATATTTGGCATAATTTGAATGCAATTGGTCAAAAAATCCCGTAATACTATATTTCGGAAAACTATCGTGAAAGATTTTAGTCGATTGGGTAATTTTATCCCGACATTCTAATTGATTTCATCCTCATGGGCGCCGATTTCGTTGTAAATTTGCTGGGCCCATTCAGATGTAGAAGGTTTATATATATATATATATATACAGTGGCGTATTTACGATTTTGTTTCGGGGGGGACTTTGCTAACTTTCGTGGGGTTTGCCTGAAAATGAGAAAATTCTACAAGATATTTCATATACTTTACTATAGTAAGTAAGATTTCGGGAGGGGCTTAAGCCCGGAAGCCCTCTCCCTAAATACGCCACTGTATATATATATATATATATATATATATATATATATATATATATATATATATATATATATATGTATGTATGTATAAACCTTCTACATCTGAATGGGTCCCCCCAAATTTACAACGAAATCGGCGCCCATGAGGATGAAATCAATTAGAATGTCGGGATAAAATTACCCAATCGACTAAAATCTTTCACGATAGCTTTCCGAAATATAGTATTACCGGATTTTCTGCTTTCTTTAAGGTTTTTCAATTAACCTTACCGTTTCATGTTGAAATCCGAAAGAATAAATAATTCAGGTTCATTTTCCTTTTTAAAAAATGAGTTTAAAAAATGAAATGAAATCTTTCCGTTCAGTGTCCAACAATTATGACCTTTAGACTGATTGGGCGGTATTCAGAGAGAATTCGTTAGACAATGGTTAGTCACAGACTAGTTAGTGAAGTACTAGCTCTTTACTAAGGAAAATGTACTTTTCGGTATTCAGAGTCTACTTTGAGTGCAAATAAAAAGTTGATTTGGGTATGATTAACTAATATAATCCCAATGCATCGGGTGAGAAAAATAAACGGAATGTTGCAACTACGGAATGTAGATGTGCGCATGCGTAGTCTGTAAAAATGAAAAAATCATGAAATCCGAAATGTTGTGTCGCACAAGCTAAACCGTGGCTAAAAGGGTATCTTCTGTTCTAGATTAATTAATTACATGTGATTAACTTCGTCAACTACTACGTCCTAATCAGAAACTCTGAATACACTTTTGATAACCATCCGTTAGTCAAACTCGTAGTAAGGCATTAATCAGGTGTCAAAACGACTCTGCATAAGGCCCATTGAGTCGAGTGAATGATGATGGACGAATGAAAATGTAGAATGAAAGAGAGTACCTCGAAAATACCCACGGACATGATGTTGCCCACCACAAACTTACTTGGCTTGGGATCGAACAAAGGACTCCACACACCAGATGAGAACGTTCTACCATTTTTGTAAATGATTTACCGAATGTTCCTCATTAACACAATTTCCATAATAACCACTATTCTTAATTCATTTTATACTTTCTAACATTAACCTTACAGAACAGGGACACGAACATAGAAACATCGAGGACAATTAGAATTTCAAAGGTTCTCCTACCAGAAATCGAACCCGGGACTAGAGACGTGCGCGCTAGCCACTAGACCAGCTGGTAGGTCACTTTCATTAAAAATCTAAAGAAATCCGAATTTCATAAGACGCACATGCATGACATTTGACTCTTTAGTTCTTGTTGCAGTGACATAATTGAATATGTGCCTTTACACAATTGAACATTATTGATTAAATCAAGTGAAGTATCTATCTATTAAAATGGTACAATAGCAATAAAAACGCTTTATTTTTTTGTTCGTCGTCCCGGTTAAAGGGTTTTGCCCTTTCTTTGGGTAAGTGCTTCAGATATAAAAGTTGGATTGAACTTTAATGTGGCTGGTCTAAGAGGCGTACATATATTTAATATGTATTCATTCATTAAGTACATATACATACAGAAGGGTGATTGAAGGGTGAGAAATAACATATAATGAGGTACAAGCATAATATAATGGGAGACCAAGTGTGGAACAGTAATATTATACGGAAAAAATATATTTATGAGCATACTGTGCTGAGTTACGACGAATATAAAACTTGAATGAATATAGCGCAGGCTGCAGTGGGCAGGGAAGTAAACGAAGATGAAATGCAGTGCTCTGAACGCCACATCACAGGGATTTGTTAGTACTGACGAATGCAAGTTATCTTCTGTTCCTGGGGTGATTCAGGAACTGATGAAGGCAGAAGAAGCCCATATTAATAGGTTGTTACGGTACCCTCCGAAAGTGAAAGCTTTCGTCAGAGTCCTAAGTGTTGTAATTGTGCTATGCTCGCAAGTACGTATGCTATACTTGGTACTCGCTGGAACAGTAACTGACACAAGAGAGGTTAGGTTTCTTGGTAAGGTATGCTGTATAAAAACGCCTGAGCTCCAACCTTTAACTTTTGATTTCAAACATTTGATTTACAGTTATTTGTGTTTCACATTTAACAAATACAAATATTTTAACGTATGTGTACTTTAAATAAATAATTTAAACAGATCTTTTTCATAAAGTTTCCTTTTTTAAATTATTGTGGGAAGCCTTTACATTTTAAAAATCCTTCCTAAAGTCAATGTAAATGTATTGTGAGCCATCTTTGGAGTTCTTTTAAACTATTCGTTTATGGACGTTTATATGCTTGTAGCCAATCCTTTCGATAATGAGATCTCGGAAACTACAGGCTCTAGAAAGATGACTTTTTCACTGATCGATTGCAAATTTTGCGTAGAATTTTCCATTTCTAATTGAAAATTTTAAAAAAAATATATGGACATTATTTTTTTATTACATTTTTACGGGTACACTGGAAGTACATGAAATTTAAGAAAACTAAAGTATCATATCCTACGCATTATACATTTCAACACCATATAATTGTATAAAGAGGTTGCATATCTCTCAGACGCTTCTTTCATTGCCAAATTTTAATGAAGAACAAAGGATAACCATTTCTCTAGTCTAAGTTGAATCTTTATTGTTTGAACACCATATATCACTGACATTATAATTAATTGTGTGTGTAATGTATTTGCTTATTACATACTACATGCAAAAAGAAGGAAAACACTGATCATACATGAGTTAAAAAACTTCAACCGGAACTAGGCTCAAATCTTACAAACGGTGCGAGATATTGAAAATGTAATCGAAAAAAATCTCCTTATCAAGACGTCTTTCACTTGTGTCTCTAAAGGGATAAGTACAGATATGAGGGATAACAAGGAGATTCATGACCATATGTGAATGATGCGCTGTGTAGAGAGCGCAGGTTCAGCTAGTCTATATATTAAAATACTAAGTTTATATGTTTGTCTCCAATCCCTTCAACATTAAGATCTCGAAAACCACAAGTGCTAGAAACGTGCCATTTTCACTACTGAACTCCAAATTTTGTGTAGATTGTCCAGTTCTAATTGAATATTTAAAATAAAACATGGTCGTTATATCTTTATTACATTTTATGGGGTACACTGGAAGTGTTGACATTTAAAAATAAAAAAAAACATAGCATCACATCCTACGTATTATACATTCCAATACCACATAATTGTATAGAGGAGTAGTATATCTCTCAGGTGTTTGTTTTGTGGCTAAATGATAATGTAGAACGAAGGATAACAATTTATCCAGTCTAAGATGAATCATTATTGTTTGGAGTGCTTTACAAAATGAACACCATATGTCACTGACATTATAATTAATTGTGTGTTTAATGTATTTGCTTATTACATACTGCATGCAGGAAGAAAGAAAATACTGATCATACATGAATTAGAAATTTCAACCGGAAGTAGGATCAAATCTTGCAAACCATGCGAGATATTGCAAAAAATAATCGATAAAATCTTCCCTTTATGATATTCCTTGCCGATTTTTATCAAGACGTCTTTCACTTGTGTCTGTAAAGGAACATGTGCAGATATTGTGGGAAATGACAAGGAGATCCATGCTCATATGTGAATGATGCGCTGTGTAGAGAGAGCAGGTTCATCTAGTCTATATATTATATGCTAGAAAAGTTTATACGTATCTGGCCAATCCTTTCGACAGTAAGTTCTCGGGAACCATAGGCTTTAGAAAAATGCCGTTTTTATTGATCGATTGTTCAGTTCTAATTGAATACTGTAAAAATGGCCGTTATTTCTTTATTAAATATTTTAGGGTTACACTGGAAGTGCTGAAATTTTAAAAAAAGAAATCATCATATTCTACGAGTTATACATTCCAGCACCACACATTTATATACGGGATTAGTATATCTCTTCGGCGTTTGTTTCATAGCTAAATGATAATGAAAAACGAAGGATGACCATCTCTCCAGTCTAAGATGAATCTTTATTGTTTTTGGTGTTTTGCCCAAATAAACATTATATATCACTGACATTATAGGCCCTAGTTAATTGTGTGTATAAATAATTTGTTTATAACATATTGCATGCAAGAAGAAAGAAATCACTTATCATACATGAATTAGAAACTGCAACCGGGAGTAGGCTGAAATCTTGCAAACAGTGAGAGATATAAAAAAAATAATCGAGAAAATATCATTTTGTGATACCTCTTTCCGATTTTTATGAAGAAGTCTTTCATTTGTGTCTGTAAAGGGACATGTACAAATGTTGTGAGGAATGATAGGGAGATTCACGCTCATATGTGAATTACGCGCTGTGTACAGAGCGCAGGTTCAGCTAGTTATAGTAAAAAGAAATGACAAAGAAAGATATCAGTACATGATTAAATCTTAAATATTCCATGTACAGTTGATCCACGAGTTAGGAGTGCCTCATTTTGCGAAGAATTCAGTTTACGAAAAAGTTTTGTGAACAAACGTACCGTGTTATGCAAAAATGAAGTAAGCGCCAAACTTTGAAAATCCACGTAAATGCGACGATTTGTTCCTCATAAGCATTAGAACGTTTTGCACAATCGAAAAGAGAAGAAAACCAACACCTTTCCCCCCCAAAAAAAGAAAGAAAAACATAATTTCACTTTTGATTACGGCTACATTAATGCTGGACATCAACCTTTATACGTAATTTTCTTAAAAGTATGGAAGTGGCGCTTAGTTCATTTTCGCAGGACACGGTACAAATTTCCCTCGACTTATGAACGATATTTCGGGATACAAAGGTACACTCACATACACGCCTGTACAGACAATTTTACACAAGCCTCGGAATGCTTTTGAGAGCTTGTCGTAAATATTTTCTGCCAGAGTTCTGTGTTTGAATATTACTTTACTTTAGTTCTTTGCATATTTTGTTTTGTTTTGTACTCATCTTAATGTTTTCTTTAATTAATGTTACTTATTTGATTTTAAAACGAATAATATTATATTCTTCATCATAGAAAAGACACTAAAAATGTATGTATATACATGTATAGTATATCCCCGTTTATCCGGATCTCCGGATAATCTGGATTAGATTTGTAGACATTTGTTTTTAAATTTATTAATTTTTAACTATGAAAAGCACTGCAGAACTTATTAAGTTTATTCTTCTAAATGCAAAGGAATATGATTTTTTTTTTTTTTTTTTTTTTTTTGCTTTTAAGGAATTCTCAAAATAGACGTGGAAAATGGACATATTTTATGGATGGAGAAAATAAAAAACGGGTTAGAAGAAAGGAACTTCAGATTTTACTTCGAAAAGGAGGTGGTGGCATTATTTAAGGATATAGTGTTGAAGACAGCAGCTACAACGAAATGCAAATTCAAGACTTAAAAGGGACAGCTAAAAGAGAAGCGAAAAAAAAATACATGATTTCTCATTTACATAAACAAGAAAGTAACAAGCTCTAACAAACAAACAAACGAATGAAAAAAAAAAACGAATGCAAGGCCAAGAGAAGAGAGCTAGTGAAGTTTTTCCTTTGACCGGTTGTAAATTCTTCCGCGTGATCTCTCTTTTTTTTTTTTTTTTTTTTAAGGGGAAGGGAGGAGTATATCTAACAGACGCTATTTGGGTAGTGATTTTCCGGCTGCTAGCCAACAAAATGGTGGACAAAAAGAAAAAGAATTTCACAGTGCCATTTTAGCGATTGGCTCTGCAATAAGACCTTAATGATTAGCATTTTCCGAGAATTTAAACCCCATACGACTCCCATCTCCCATTTTTTTTTACACCCTACCATCTGATTTTCTGCATATATAGAAGAAAAAGACAACCACTGACCACGTCCTATTCTCTGAACTATTATCTTTGCAGAATTATTTGGTTAAGCTGCGTGCGTTTCATCTTACCGCATAATAACCGTCGGAAAATCCGCCATTAGCGCAGAAGACAATTATAGTGTTAGAACGCGGAGAGAGATGGCGCTACTGTAGAACATAAATTACAAATAATAACTATGTTCTTCCCACAGTGTAACAGGAAAACGCAATATATTTTCAAAGCTAATATACATATCCTGTCTCTTTATTTACTGTCGCCAAGCTTCCGATGGTTAAGTCCAGGTTTGAATTCACAGAATTGTCCTTTTCTTCTTCTTCTTCTTCTTCTTCTTTTTATGGATCTCCTACTCTATTCCCTTTATGGTCGACTATCAGGTAATTTCTAAGGTGTTAAAAAGCTCATTTGAAGGAATTTATGTACCGTCGTGAATACTAACTTTGCAACGTGGGAATGCCAAGCAAGATTACGTATTGATTTGTGGTGATCCAATTTCTTAATTTATCGTTAACGTATAATTTGAAAGTGAAGCAATTTTTCGGCTCAATTTTTACTAATTAAAGGTAAAAAAATTTTGTTACGGCTAAGATGCTAGCGTGCGTGATCTCTCGTTTAGTTCCCACTGCGGATATTTGCGTAAGTTATAAATTCATGTAGTGGTTCTGATTTTGCTTGGTGCACGGGATCCCGGGTTCGATTCCTGGTAAGACAGCTTCTTGAACGCATTAAAGTCATTTGGACTCCATTCTTAATTAAATATTCATGTCTCAAATAGCTTTGAAATTGAAAAGGGGCGTGCAACTAAATAGAGTAAAATACTGTATGTATTACACTGAGAAAAAATTGTAGGTGGTATATTTAAAAAGGTAGGTTACACGAGTAATTCCTGTAGTTTTTGAACAACGTACAGCAAACGTATAGCTGAAAACGCATGTTTTATAATACTTTCTGTATAAATGTTCCATCTCTGCTTATTTTGCGTATGAAACAATATAGGCGGTCAGGATGTCACATACAAATGGACGTATATAACATATAGCTAACGTATATAATATGTGTATATGTATACAATAAGTGGAAGACGGTTAGATGTCAGACATCCTGCAACGGCATGATGTGACATCTAAGGGCAGTGCCTATGTAGCATACGGATAACGTATGTTCTGTACTGATTTCTGTAGTAAGCAAGAGGATACCGTATATTTGTATAATATACCGCTGTTTGGCGAAAAGATTTTTCAAAGTGAATTATTTTTTTATAACAGGGAATCTCATTTTTTATCTTCTTTTTTAAAACAGTTTCACACTTTACTTTGAAGGAGCTTTGTTAAAACCTGCCCGTGTCTCCGGAAGACTAAAGGCCTCAAGAATTATTTGATAGAACGCCATCATTTTTGGCCGGATGCAAACAGTTAAAAAATGGAGTCCGTTGATGGAGAGATGAACTATCCACCGGAAGTGGTAGAAATAAACCATTTCCGGTTTTTG